>NC_069500.1:986803411-987433411 GCF_027579735.1 Bombina bombina
GACACAAGTTAAAGGGACAGTCTACTCCAAAACGGTTATTGTTTAAAAAGATAGATAATCCCTTTATTAACCATTCCCCAATTTTGCATAACCAACACAGTTTTATTAATATACTTTTTATCTCTGTGATTACCTTGTATCTAATCCTCTGCAGACTGCCACTTTATTTTAGTTCTTTTAAAACAGTTGCATTTCAGCCAATCAGTGCCCTCTCATAAGTAACTACACGGGCATGAGCACAATGTTATCTATATGGCACACATGAACAAACACCCTTTAGCTGTAAAAACCGTTCAAATGCATTCAGATAAGAGGAGGCTGTCAAGGACTTAGAAATTAGAATATAAGCCTACCTAGGTTTAGCTTTCAACTAAGAATATCAAGAGAACAAAGCAAATTTGATGATAAAGGTAAACTGGAAAGTTGCTTAAAATTACATGCCCTATCTGAATCATAAAAGTATAATTTGGACAAGACTGTCCCTATAATATACTTTTTACCTCTGTAGTTACCTTGTATATAAACCTTTGCAGTCTGCCCCCTTATTGAGATTGTGTTATTTACAGACTTGTATTTTAGACAATGAGTCCTGACTCATGAATAACTCCACAGAAGTGAGCACAATGTTATCTATATGGCACTCATTAACTAGCCCGGTCTGGGTGTGAAAAGCTAAAAAAAAATGCATAAGATAAGAGGTGGCCTGCAGAGGCTTATAAACAGGCAGACATTTCGATTTTTAGAGTGACAATAAATGTGATCTTGGTGAAAAACAAAAAACAAAAACAAAAACAAAAAAAAAAAGGAAAAGGCTATGTTCGATCTTAATCAGTTCAGGACTGTGCCTTTAAAAAGATATCCAAGGTGTTTTCATCCAATATAGATGTATATAAAGAGATATTTCCAGGTGTTCCTCAAATAGAAGGACATAGGGTAATATTGTAAATACAATGCTGTGATATTTAGTTGTGAAGATTCACTACTCACGTTTATTAGAGCTCAGATCAGCTCTATTTCTTGCGCACACCCTCTTTTATACTGGTGGGTAAACAGACATCCACGAGATGAGTTGAAAATATACAATTTATTAAAATTATAAAAAGGTATAAAATCGCCAAATGCAAAGTATTTCTATCACATATGAGGAGTCTCAATATGAGGCAGTTCACATAAACTGAATTGAGTAAGCCACACGTCCAGATGGATACGGATAGGAAATAATAAAAACACTACTCCGCAAATCTGAGTCTTAGACCAGCAGGGCAAAACTCTGCCTCCTGTGAAGAACTGGCACTAAATGACGTGGTTTGTAGAAGTTCCGACGTACATTTCACTGTTCTCTGTCAGCTTTGTCAAACAAACCTGAGAAATCTCCATATGGGTTAGTCTCACATGTTACGAGCCTTGCAGTGAAGTACAAGCTGTACTGAGAGAGGCCAAAACATTTTCAGTTACCTGAATAAAATATCCAGCAGAAGAAACCCAGCGAACTCAGGCTTAATCAAAAACGGGTGAGTTTTATTTTGAGTCTCAAAACATATGTGTATAAACCAACACACTGATATAAAAAAAGAGGGGGATAAAATGATTAGTATTAAAAATCAAGAGAATGATAGTTACGCTGTGACCATCGGCTACCAGTCGGTCTTACGCGTTTCGGCTGGGAAACTTAGCCTTAATCATAGACCTAAAGGATATCCGGTGTTCAGCCTTAAGTAGTCCATTTAATGGGACCCAAGGGTGAACAGCTGATGGTTACAGCGTAATTCATTGCTGAAAACTGACTGGTTAACAGTAATATAATATAAGATATTTAGCTGGCATGGAAGTTCATACTCTTAGAAATATACAATAGAAATATATTACCATCAATCATACCCGTAGGATATGTTTAACATGATATCAACAGAATATTTAAACAATCTAGGTATATGTTGCCCTGCAATTCATTTAACTAGTAATATGTCTAAAGATACTTTTTAGTTAGGGGTGAAGAGAGTATTTAATTTTATGAATTTATAGAATGAATAAAATATCAAACTATTCAGCAGCAAGGACTTCACTGCAAATAGGAAGAACTGGAACTGAAGTTGGCAGTAAGAGGACAAGGGCATGAACAGAATGAGAAGAAACCCTTCAGGTTCCTACATACTCCACAAAAGCAAGAGGCAGCAACAACACTAATAACTTAATACTATTCAATAGTGAGAATAAAATGTTTTAATCAATACATGAACACAATACTCTTTTTATCCATGTAAAAGTTTATTCTATCGCATATATATCAGTACATTATTATTGTATGTTTTAAAAAAAAAAAAAAAACTGCTACAACGAGGAAGTGATCTCATAGTGCCCATCTAGTCTTGCTACAGCAGGAACAAGTGTTTGTGAAAATTGCTAATATCCTTCCCAAGTATGACAATGAGGCCTAACTTTCAATACTTCTAAATCTTTTTAGCTGTCTGGTGATTGAAAATAATATAGCTATTCTGTGAAATAGAGTGTGTATTTGGGTAGTGTCTGTTTATGAATCACCTGCTTATTTAAAGGGACAGTCTACACCAGAATTTTTATTGTTTTAAAAGATAGATAATCCCTTTATTACCCATTCCCCAGTTTTGCATAACCAACACAGTTATAATAATATACTTTTTACCTCTGTGATTAACTTGTATCTAAGCTTCTGCAAACTGCCCCTTTTTTCAGTTCTTTTGACAGACTTGCAGTCTAGCCAATCAGTGCCTGCTCCCAGATAACTTCACGTGCACGAGCACAGTGTTATCTATATGAAATACGTGAACTAACACCCTCTAGTCGTGAAAAACTGTTGAAATGCAATCTGAAAAGAGGTGGGCTTCAAGGTCTAAGAAATAAGCATATGAACCTCCTAGGTTAAGCTTTCAGCTAAGAAAACCAAGAGAACAAAGCAAAATTGGTGATAAAAGTAAATTGGAAAATTGTTTAAAATTACATGCTCTATCTGAATCATGAAAGTTTATTTTGGCCTAGACTGTCCCTTTAAAGGTATGATAGAATATTTTGTATCCTATAATTTCTATTAGTTTTTGGGCATAAAGTGATCTACTCACCCAGTGTAAGTATTAGTTTCAATTTCTCAGCAATATCCAGGCTCTGAAATAACTTTCTTCCCTATATAACAAAATAAAGACAAAAGTGTTAGTTTGAACATATTTCATTCTGTTTTCAACATCAAACATTCAGATACACTTATCCTAATTTCCATATCATGGCTCAGTTCACTAAGCAGAACTTACCAAGGAAAAATAACATAACCCAAATGTGAGATAAGTGCTGATGATTTGCTCAGCAGTAGTTTCCACTCGGGACTAGCAGTTCTCTGCTGCTCCCAAACTGTACCTTTGCAGGTATTAAACACACAGATTTGGAGGGCTGGTAGTAATAAAATGCACGCTCTTATTCGTTTGAAGGCCCTTTAATCACATACAGTATGTGACACTTATTTATCAGACTCAGGTTGAAAGCAGAGCACAATAAATCAAAAGAGGGGTGCGGAAAAAAATCTGTCTCTTAATGCTTCTCTAATGCAGAATGTAAAGTAAATGGTAAAAATGCTGGCAGCCAAAAAAAGAAAAACAGCAAAAACAAGCAAACTCATCAAAGGAGGAATAAAAGGAATGTTGTAGGAAAAACACTGTAAAGCTTTGAAAATAATCCCAGATACAATTTATTCATAGTTGCAAACCATTTAAAACAAAAAAAAAAAAAAAGAAAAAAACTATATATATATATAGGTTAAAATTACCAAACTTTGCTTTTAGACGAACCACAGCCACTTCTTGCAGTTAAACAACTATTTTAGATGAGCAAACGTGTGTCAGAACAAAGCTGTAACAATCTAATGTCATATATATATATATATATATATATATTGTATATATTTATGAACTGTTTCATTTTCGTAATGCAAAAACAGATATATTATAATTTGTATGCTTACTTTGTTAAAAATCTAATAAAAAATAAATATCCTATATAATAAAAGGCCAAGTGTGTTTGTCCGAAGCTGTCATGCGCAGTAGAGACTGCGCGCGAGGACAAACACACGTGGCCTTCCAACTGACCTGGTGTCGAGTGGTGGAGTGGGCGTGACCGGACGGGTGCAGAGTGGGCGTGGTCGGGCAGTTGCGACGTGCGCATGGCTGGGCATGATGTGGGCGTGGCTGGGCGTGGCACGGGCGGGCCAGATGCTTCCCGAGAGACAGAGAGGTCTAAAGAGGGGGGATAGAGAGAGCAGAAGGATAGAGAGAGCAGAAGAGGGGGGGATAGAGAGAGGGACAGCAAAAGAGAGAGGGGGAGAGAGACAGCAAAAGAGAGAGGGGGGAGAGAGACAGCAAAAGAGAGAAGGGGAGAGAGACAGCAAAATAGAGGGGGGAGAAAGACAGCAAAAGAGAGGAGGAGAAAGACAGCAAAAGAGAGGGGGAGAGAGACAGCAAAAGAGAGAGGGGGGAGAGAGACAGCAAAAGAGAGGGGGAGAAAGACAGCAAAAGAGAGGGGGAGAGAGACAGCAAAAGAGAGAGGGGGGAGAGAGACAGAAAAAGAGAGGGGGTGAGAGGCAGCAAAAGAGAAAGGGGGAGAGAGACAGCAAAAGAGAAAGGGGGAGAGAGACAGCAAAAGAGAGGGGGGAGAAAGACAGCAAAAGAGAGGGGGAAAAAGACAGCAAAAGAGAGGGGGAGAGAGACAGCAAAAGAGAGGGGGGGTGAGAGGCAGCAAAAGAGAGGGGGGAGAGAGACAGCAAAAGAGAGGGGGGGTGAGAGGCAGCAAAAGAGAGGGGGGAGAGAGACAGCAAAAGAGAAAGGGGAGAGAGAGACAGCAAAATAGAGGGGGGAGAGAGCGCAAAAGAGAGGGGGGAGAGAGCACAAAAGAGAGGGGGGAGAGAGCACAAAAGAGAGGGGGGAGAGTGTGCAAAAGAGAGGGGGGAGAGTGCGCAAAAGAGAGGGGGGAGAGAAAGACAGCAAAAGAGAGGTGGGGGAGAAAGACAGCAAAAGAGAGGGGGGAGAGAGACAGCAAAAGAGAGGGGGAGAGAGTGCAAAAGAGGGGGGGAGAGAGACAGCAAAAGAGAGGGAGAGAGAGCGCAAAAGAGAGTGGGAGATTGTGCAAAAGAGAGTGGGAGATTGTGCGAAAGAGAGGGGGGAGAGTGCGCAAAAGAGAGGGGGGAGAGTGCGCAAAAGAGAGGGGGGAGAGTGCGCAAAAGAGAGGGGGGAGAGTGCGCAAAAGAGAGGGGGGAGAGTGCACAATAGAGAGGGGGAGAGTGCGCAAAAGAGAGGGGGAGAGTGCGCAAAAGAGAGGGGGAGAGCGCGCAAAAGAGAGGGGGGAGAGTGCGCAAAAGAGAGGGGGGAGAGTGCGCAAAAGAGAGGGAGGAGAGAGCGCAAAAGAGAGGGGGGAGAGAGCGCAAAAGAGAGGGGGAGAGAGTGCAAAAGAGAGGGGGGAAAGAGACAGCAAAAGAGAGGGGGGAGAGAGACAGCAAAAGAGAGAGGGGAGAGAGAGACAGCAAAAGAGAGGGGGGAGAGAGACAGCAAAAGAGATGGGGGAGAGAAACAGCAAAAGAGAGGAGGGAGAGAGACAGCAAAAGAGAGGAGGGAGAGAGACAGCTAAAGAGAGGAGAAAGAGAGCAAAGAGAGGAGAGAGAGCAAACGAGAGGGGGGAAGAGAGAGAGCAAAAGAGAGGGAGAGAGAGCAAAAGAGGGGGAGAGAGAAAGCAAAAGAGGGGGAGAGAGACAGCAAAAGAGGAGGGAGAGAGACAGCAAAAGAGGGGGAGAGAGAGCAAAAGAGAGTGGGGAGAAAGAAAGCAAAAGAGAGGGGGAAGAGAGAGCAAAAGAGAGGGGGGAGAGAGAGCAAAAGAGAGGGGGGAGAGAGAGAGCAAAAGAGAGGGGGGAGAGAGAGAGCAAAAGAGAGGGGGGAGAGAGAGAGCAAAAGAGAGGGGGGAGAGAGAGAGCAAAAGAGAGGGGGGGAGAGAGACAGCAAAAGAGAGGAGGGAGAGAGACAGCTAAAGAGAGGAGAAAGAGAGCAAAGAGAGGAGAGAGAGCAAACGAGAGGGGGGAAGAGAGAGAGCAAAAGAGAGGGAGAGAGAGCAAAAGAGGGGGAGAGAGACAGCAAAAGAGGGGGAGAGAGAAAGCAAAAGAGGGGGAGAGAGACAACAAAAGAGGGGGAGAGAGACAGCAAAAGAGGGGGAGAGAGACAGCAAAAGAGGGGGAGAGAGACAGCAAAAGAGGGGGAGAGAGAGCAAAAGAGAGTGGGGAGAGAGAAAGCAAAAGAGAGGGGGAAGAGAGAGCAAAAGAGAGGGGGGAGAGAGAGAGCAAAAGAGAGGGGGGAGAGAGAGAGCAAAAGAGAGGGGGGAGAGAGAGAGAGCAAAAGAGAGGGGGGAGAGAGAGCAAAAGAGAGGGGGGAGAGAGAGAGAGTAAAAGAGAGGGGAGAGAGAGAGAGTAAAAGAGAGGGGAGAGAGAGAGAGCAAAAGAGAGGGGAGAAAGAGAAAGCAAAAGAGAGGGGGGATAGAGAGAGAGCAAGGGGTGGGACCGCTGTACTGCAAAAAATGGCCCGTGTACAGGGCTTTAGGACTAGCAAAAAATAAAAAAATAGGGAGGGTCTTGCCCATTAGTTATGAAAGGGACATAAAGCGTTACAGCATTTTATTATCTTAATATAACTAGCATGTGACTATGTGTTTAACCCCATGCAGCATTGTATTACTGGGAACTAGCTAACACATCTAGTAAGTCAGAGGGATCATCAGCTAGCTCCCAGTAGCGCTTTGTTTTCAAAACTGATTGATTTAAACCATTTTATATATATAAACTAGTCGATAAGCCTGCCCAGAGGGCAGTCTAATTATTTTTTAAACTACAGATGTAGAAACAACATATTTTGTAACTCTTCTTTTATATAAAAAATTAAGCTACAACCCCTAACCTAACACCCCATTAAATAAACCCATATTACCTAAACTAATACATTCTAAAGTTACAAAAATAAAAAAAAACTAAGTTTACAAAAAATAAAAAAGCTAACAATCCCTATGAAAATAAAAAAAAAACAAAATAAAAACACCCACTACTCTAAGAACAAACTACCAGTAGCCCTTAAAAGGGCTTTTTGCAGGGCATTGCCCCAAGATAATCAGCTCTTTTACAAAAAATATACAAAGTCCAACCTAACATTAAACCCCCCAACCCCCAAAATAAAAGAACCTAACCTAACCTGAAAAGGGCATTTGTTTGGGCAAGGTCCTGTTCCAGGCAGTGAAGTCTTCTTCCAAGCGTAACCTCTTCTTCTTCCAGGAACATCCTGCGCAAAGCGGTGCTGAAGACTGAAGACCGCGGAGCTGAAGATCGGCGACCCTGGAACTGCAGACCGGCGACAGCGGAGCCATGGAGCGTGGAAGATCCTCTTCGTACGATCTCCGCCGTACACTGAATAGTGAATTCAAGGTACGCGATTAAAGATGGCGTCACTTGAATTGCTATTGGCTGATTTGAATAGCCAATAAAATTTCACTTGCTCTCATCCTATTGGCTGATTTGAACAGCCAATAGGATTTGAGTAGCTCTCATCCTATTGGATGATTTGATATTGAATAATCAAATCAGCCAATAGGAATTTAAGGGGTGCCATCTTTAATCGCGTACCTTGAATTCACTATTCAGTGTACGGCAGAGATCGTACAAAGAGGATCCTCCACGCTCCATGGCTCCGCGGTCGCCGGTCTGCAGTACCAGGGTCGCGGTCTTCAGTCTTCAGCACCGCTCCTCGCAGGATGTTCCTGGAAGAAGAAGAGGTTGTGCTTGGAAGAAGACTTCACCGTCTGGAACAGGACCTTCTCCACCGGACTTCAGGAACCGTGAGTACCAACCTGGGGGTTAGAATTAGGATTTTTTAAAGTTTTTTGGGGGGGTTTGTTTTATTTAGATTAGGGATGGGCAGTAAAAGAGCTAAATGCCATTTTAAGGGCAATGGGTAGTTTAGGTTTTTTTAGTGTTAGGTTCTTTTATTTTGGGGGGTGGGGGGTTTAATGTTAGGTGAGGGGGTGTTTTATTTTGGGGGGTCTTTTTTGTTTTCATAGGGATTAGGTTTAATTTTGTTACATTTGGTAATTAGATTTTTTTATTTTCTGTAATGTTAGTTTTTTTTATTTTTTGTAACTTTAGAATGTATTAGTTTAGGTAATTTGGGTTTATTTAATGGGGTGTTAGATTAGGGGGTGTTAGGTTAGGGTACTTAGTTATTTAAATAGTTATTTGCGTTGTGGGTTTTGGCGGTTTAAAGGGTTAATAAGTTAATTAGATTTATTGCGATTTAGGGGTTTTGCGGTTTAGGGGTTAATAGGGTTATTGCGATGTAGGGGTTTTGCGGTTTAGGGGTTAATAGGGAAAATAGGTTTATTGCGATGTAGGGATTTTGCGGTTTAGGAGTTAATACTTCGTGTAGGATTTTTTTTTTGTTATATTTCGTGCGGGCGATGTTTTGTTTTTTTAATACTTGATGCAGGTGGTTAGTTTTTTTTTTTTTATACTTTAACATGAGCAATTAGTTGTTGCTTTTGTAATGCTCTGTTTACCTTCGCTGCATCCACTAGGATGCAGTGTAAGATTCCGAAAATGGCAGGTGGATTCTTTCACCACCCTGCCATTTTCAGAATTCACCTGGATGCAGGTGAATTCTTTTGTCCTAGCGCTGCCAACATTCCATTGAGGATGCATGCGCAGCTGCCGACGGCGACGGACAACATAATTTATGTAAGAACTTACCTGATAAATTCATTTCTTTCATATTGGCAAGAGTCCATGAGCTAGTGACATATGGGATATACAATCCTACCAGGAGGGGCAAAGTTTCCCAAACCTCAAAATGCCTATAAATACACCCCTCACCACACCCACAATTCAGTTTAACGAATAGCCAAGCAGTGGGGTGATAAAGAAAGGAGTAGAAAGCATCAACAAAGGAAATTTGGAAATAAATGTGCTTTATACAAAAAATCATAACCACCATAAAAAGGGTGGGCCTCATGGACTTGCCAATATGAAAGAAATTAATTTATCAGGTAAGTTCTTACATAAATTATGTTTTCTTTCATGTAATTGGCAAGAGTCCATGAGCTAGTGACATATGGGATATCAATACCCAAGATGTGGAGTCTTCCACTCAAGAGTCACTAGAGAGGGAGGGAATAAAACAAAAACAGCCATATTCCGCTGAGAAAATAATCCACAACCCAAAAATAAGTTTATTTTCACTTTTGAAAGAAAAAAAATTAAATCAAAAAGCAGAAGAATCAAACTGAAACAGCTGCTTGAAGAACTTTTCTACCAAAAACTGCTTCCGAAGAAGCAAATACATCAAAATGGTAGAATTTAATAAATGTATGCAAAGAGGACCAAGTGGCTGCTTTGCAAATCTGATCAACTGAAGCTTCATTCTTAAAAGCCCATGAAGTAGAGACTGATCTAGTAGAATGAGCTGTAATTCTCTGAGGCGGGGTTTGACCCGACTCCAAATAAGCTTGATGAATCAAAAGTTTCAACCAAGAAGCCAAGGAAATAGCAGAAGCTTTCTGACCTTTCCTAGGACCAGAAAATAAAACAAATAGACTAGAAGTCTTCCTGAAATTTTTAGTAGCTTCCACATAATATTTCAAAGCTCTTACCACATCCAAAGAATGTAAGGATCTCTCCAAAGAATTCTTAGGATTAGGACATAAAGAAGGGACAACAATTTCTCTACTAATGTTGTTAGAATTCACAACCTTAGGTAAAAATTGAAAAGAAGTCCACAAAACTGCCTTATCCTGATGAAAAATCAGAAAAGGAGACTCACAAGAAAGAGCAGATAGCTCAGAAACTCTTCTAGCAGAAGAGATAGCCAAAAGGAACAACACTTTCCAAGAAAGTAGTTTAATGTCCAAAGAATGCATAGGTTCAAATGGAGGAGCCTGTAAAGCCCTCAGAACCAAATTAAGACTCCAAGGAGGAGAAATTGACTTAATGACAGGCTTAATACGAACTAAAGCCTGTACAAAACAGTGTTTTTCAGGAAGTATAGCAATTTTTCTGTGAAATAAAACAGAAAGAGCGGAGATTTGTCCTTTCAAGGAACTTGCAGACAAACCCTTATCCAAGCCATCCTGAAGAAACTGCAAAATTCTAGGTATTCTAAAAGAATGCCAGGAGAATTTATGAGAAGAACACCATGAAATGTAAGTCTTCCAAACTCTATAATAAATCTTTCTAGAGACAGATTTACGAGCTTGTAACATAGTATTAATCACTGAATCAGAGAAACCTCTATGACTTAGAACTAAGCGTTCAATTTCCATACCTTCAAATTTAATGATTTGAGATCCTGATGGAAAAACGGACCTTGAGATAGTAGGTCCGCCGTAACGGAAGTGGCCAAGGCAGGGGACCAGACATCCGAACCAGATCCGCATACCAAAACCTGTGTGGCCATGCTGGAGCCACCAGCAACACAAAAGACTGTTCCATGATGATTTTGGAGATCACTCTTGGAAGGAGAACTAGAGGTGGGAAGATGTAAGCAGGTTGATAACACTAAGGAAGTGTCAGCGCATCCACTGCTTCCGCCTGAACATCCCTGGACCTGGACAGGTATCTGGGAAGTTTCTTGTTTAGATGAGAGGCCATGAGATCTATCTCTGGAAGCCCCCACATCTGAACAATCTGAGAAAACACATCTGGATGGAGAGACCACTCCCCTGGATGTAAAGTCTGGCGGCTGAGATAATCCGCCTCCCAATTGTCTACACCTGGGATATGCACCGCAGAGATTAGACAGGAGCTGGATTCCGCCCAAGCAAGTATCCGAGATACTTCTTTCATAGCTTGGGGACTGTGAGTCCCACCCTGATGATTGACATAAGCCACAGTTGTGATATTGTCTGTCTGAAAACAAATGAACGGTTCTCTCTTTAGTAGAGGCCAGAACTGAAGAGCCCTGAGAATTGCACTGAGTTCTAAAATATTTATTGGTAATCTCGCCTCTTGGTAATTGGTAATGCTTGTCTAGAAAAGAGAATCTCAGAAACTGATAGTGTTCTGGATGAATCGGAATATGAAGGTATGCATCCTGCAAGTCTATTGTGGACATATAATGTCCTTGCTGAACAAAAGGCAGAATAGTCCTTATAGTCACCATCTTGAAAGTTGGTACTCTTACATAACGATTCAACATTTTCAGATCCAGAACTGGTCTGAACAAATTTTCTTTCTTTGGTACAATGAATAGGTTTGAATAAAACCCCAAACCTTGTTCCTGAGGAGGAACTGGCATGATTACCCCTGAAGACTCCAGGTCTGAAACACACTTCAGAAAAGCCTGAGCTTTTACTGGATTTACAGGAATGTGTGAGAGAAAAAATCTTCTCACAGGAGGTCTTACTTTGAATCCTATTCGATACCCTTGAGAGACAATGCTCTGAATCCAATGATTTTGGACAGATTTTATCCAAAAATCCTTGAAAAACCTTAATCTGCCCCCTACCAGCTGAGCTGGAATGAGGGCCGCACCTTCATGCGGACTTAGGGGCAGACTTTGGTTTCCTAAATGGCTTGGATTTATTCCAATTTGAGGAAGGCTTCCAACTGGAAGCAGATTCCTTGGGAGGAGGATTGAGTTTTTGTTCCTTATTCTGACGAAAGGAACGAAAACGGTTAGAAGCCTTAGATTTACCCTTAGGTTTTTTATCCTGAGGCAAAAAAACTCCTTTTCCTCCAGTGATAGTTGAAATAATAGAATCCAACTGAGAACCAAATAAATTATTACCTTGGAAAGAAAGAGATAGTATTCTAGATTTAGATGTCATATCAGCATTCCAAGATTTAAGCCACAAAGCTCTTCTAGCTAATACAGATAAAGACATGGATCTAACATCAATTTTGATAATATCAAAAATGGCATCACAAATAAAATGATTAGCATGTTGCAGTAAGCGAACAATGCTAGATATGTCAGAATCCAATTCATGTTGCGCTAAATTTTCCAACCAGAAAGTTGATGCAGCCGCAACATCACCCAAAGAAATAGCAGGTCTGAGAAGATGACCTGAATATAAATAGGCCTTCCTTAGATAAGATTCAAGCTTCCTATCTAAAGGATCCTTAAAGGAAGTGCTATCTTCCATAGGAATAGTGGTACGTTTAGCAAGAGTAGAAATAGCCCCATCAACTTTGGGGATCTTTTCCCAAAACTCTATAGATTTTTCTGGTAAAGGATACAATCTCTTAAACCTTGAAGAAGGTATAAAGGAAGTACCTGGCTTATTCCATTCCCTAGAAATCATATCAGAAATAGCCTCAGTAATGGGAAAAACACCTGGGGAAACCACAGGAGGTTTAAAAACAGCATTTAAACGTTTATTAGACTGAACGTCAATAGGACTGGTTACCTCAATATCCAAAGTAATTAACACTTCTTTTAATAAAGAACGCATATACTCTATTTTAAATAAATAAGTAGATTTGTCAGTGTCAATATCTGAGGAAGGATCTTCTGTTTCAGATAGATCCCCATCAGAAGAGGATGAATTATTATGTTGTTGGTCATTTGAAATTTCATCAGCTAAATGAGAAGTTTTAAAAGACCTTTTACATTTATTAGAAGGTGGAAATGCAGACAAAGCCTTCATAATAGATTCAGAAACAAATTCTTTAAAATTTACAGGTATATCATGCACATTAGAAGTTGAAGGAACTGCAACTGGCAATGTACTATTACTGATAGAAACACTATCTGCATGTAAAAGTTTATCATGACAACTATTACAAATGACATTCGGTGGAATAATTTCTACAATTTTACAACAAATGCACTTAGCTTTGGTAGAACCGATGCCAGGCAGCAATGTTCCAGCAGAAACTTCAGAGACAGGATCAGATTGGGACATCTTGCTCAATGTAAGAGAAAAAACAACATATAAAGCAAAATGATCTATTTCCTTAAATGACAGTTTCAGGAATGGGAAAAAATGCAAAAGCATAGGCCTCTTGATAGAAAAGAAAGCAGGAGGCAAACAATAATGGGGTATTGAAATAATGAAGAAAAATTGACCAGAAATGACACACTTGCGTCACTAATGACGCCGCCGTGTGAAAGGTCTCGACGTCACGTATGACGCCGGAAATGACGAAGTTGCGTCAAAAACGTAATTTCCCGCGCCAAAAATGACGCAATAAAGTCTAATATTTGACGCACCCGCAGGCCTAATACCCGCAAAAAGTAGTCAAATTGAAAAAAAATAAACTCCAGGTAAGAAACAAATTTCTTAAAGTGTTTATATTCCCAAATATGAAACTGACAGTCTGCAGAAGGAAATACATGAACCTGACTCATGGCAAATATAAGTACAATACATATATTTAGAACTTTATATAATTTGCATAAAGTGCCAAACCATACCTGAGAGTGTCTTAAGTAAATGAAAACATACTTACCAAAATACACCCATCCACATATAGCAGATAGCCAAACCAGTACTAAAACAGTTCTTTAGTAGAGGTAATGCTAAATTTGAGAGTATATCGTCGATCTGAAAAGGGAGGTAGGAGATGAATCTCTACGACCGATAACAGAGAACCCATGAAAAAGACCCCCGTTAGAGAAATCATCGTATTCAATAGGTGATACTCCCTTCACGTCCCTCTGACATTCAATGTACTCTGAGAGGAATCGGGCTTCAACAATGCTGAGAAGCGCATATCAACGTAGAAATCTTAGCACAAACTTACTTCACCACCTCTATAGGAGGCAAAGTTTGTAAAACTGAATTGTGGGTGTGGTGAGGGGTGTATTTATAGGCATTTTGAGGTTTGGGAAACTTTGCCCCTCCTGGTAGGATTGTATATCCCATATGTCACTAGCTCATGGACTCTTGCCAATTACATGAAAGAAATTACAAACGCAATTATAGTATAGATTTTTCCATAATTATGGTATTTTATTTTGTGTTTAACCAAACCATATAAACAATTAGTATCTTCTTTAAGGCAATTAAACTAAACATCTCAATGCGCTATGTGGTTTATATGTTTAAGAGTATTTTTGCTAATGCTTTTGTGAAGAAAATATTTTAAGGAATCATAAAGTGAATAACGTTGTCTCAAAAAGATATTTAAAAAAAAAATCCTTCCAAGATCAAAAAAAAATTTATCCTGCCATGAAAATAAATCTTAAAAATAAATCAAGCAGTGGAACAACGTTTCCTTTGTTTATTGTGTTTATTCAAAAAAGACAATATTGCTAACCACACAATAACTAATGAAGATAATAAGAAGAGGATAATGTAAAGTAGAAAGATCTTAGTAACCAAGTGATGGGAATTTACTAGCATTATGATCACATTAGAATGGGCAATGACATTTTAAAATAGTAGGGGATGTGTTAAGCATCTTTTTTGGGAGAAAAATGTGAGTTTGAGGTTACAGCACCACTTATATGCTGATGCTATCTAAATCTATCTTTTCTCTAATGATTTTGCTCCCTCTTTACTCAAACAGTTTACTAACCGTCTCTCTGCAATTTCCTCTTGAATGTCTTCATACCCACCTACAACCCAATCTTTCTAAAACTGAGTTACTTCTTATTCCCCCCTCTCCTAGATCCCCCATGCCTGATATTTTAGTTACAGTCGGAGACTCTATTCTCAACAACTCATCCCAGGTCTGTTGTCTTCGGGTCACATATAACTCTAAACTCACATTCAATCCACATATATAAGCGCTCACCAAATTCTACTGTGCACACCTACAAAACATTTCCAGAAATTTGCCCCTTTCTTATTCAAGAAACTATAAAAAAAACTCACTATTTCACTTATTTTTTCACGTATTGACTATTGCAACCTACTCCTAAATAGGATTCCCAAAAACACTGCCTCTCCCCCTTACAATCTATCATGAATGCTTTAGTTAGATTCATACACCTAAGATGCCAATCTACATTTTCTGCCCCACTGTGCAAGTCCCTACACTGGCTCCCTCTCCTTACACTTTACAATACAATTCAAATTCAGACACTCTGTAAGCAGAGTAAATAGCTAACAAAAAAAATTACTCACCAAGTGAGCGACTTGCTACTAACAGAATACATAGACTCAGAGAGAGCCTGATGAGAACTCAAGGACAAAATTAAAGTTTCATGAAGAAGCAACAGGTTTGAAACCAGAACTAGTTCTAGCAATAACCCAAAGAGACTCTGGAACATCTGGTAAGCAAACCAACATTTTGTGAACCAGAAAGAAAAAGGCAAAAGCTGACCCTTAAGGAAACGGTCAACAGACCTTTCTCTAGATCATCCTGGAGAAACTGCAGAATACGTGGAATCCTCACTCGATGCCAGGCAAATCCTTGCTTCCACACCAAAAAAGGAAAACTCTCTAGATCATCCTGGTTTAGCAAAAGGCTTGCATGTCTGAAAGAGAGAATCAATCACATTCTCAGAGAATCCTCTCGGAGATAAAAAAAAAAATGCCATACCATCATCCTCAGAGAATTTAGATTTTGAATCAAAAACAGCCACTTAACCAGAAGGATCGGTCCCTGAGGTAACCGTTAAGAGGATCAAATGACATCCTCACTAGAACTGCGAACCAAGTTCTACAAAGCCATGCAGAGGCTAACGAAAACTTGAAGTTCTCTCTAGAATGATTCGAGCTATCACTTAAGGAAGAAGAAACGTCTGGAAAAAAAAGGGTACACCAAACTGAAAATCAGTGAAGGATATGCTGTCCTCAAGAGGAATGAAAATACCGACAGTCAAAATGGAAAGGACATCATCCACCCTCTCCAAATGGCTATCCGGAAACCGGAAACATTTACATAAAACTAGGAGACGGAGAGGATTCTCCCACTCCTTAAAGAAAATGGCCGCGCTATCGCAGACACTGGAAACACCTCAGAGGTCTTAACTTAAGTCTAGACACTATATCCAATTTGTGTACCTGCTTCTCCTTAGGTGATCTAGCCCTGGCACACCCAGAGAAGAGAATACCTCAGTAAGAAATAACTCAACCGTTCAATACTGACTCAACAGAGAAGATAGAAGATGATAGTTCCCCTTCAGAGCTAGCTGAGGAATCGTCATCAGAAATTGAGAATAACTGACCACTGCAGCACCATAGAAACTGCAGTACCTAAATTTAGAGATTCCTCTGCCTTCTGCCTGTAATTGGCATGGTGCTCAGAGCAGTCAAGCCTGCCGACTGTAATAGAGCTACCAGGTCAGGAGGAAAATATTAACCCCAGTTTAACCTCTGGTGTCAGAACACCCTTGCTCCCAGAGTGGAACAGAAGGACAGGTGCAAGATATGCAACTACATACATACATGGGACAGTATGACAAATGCAAAAAAGCAGCAAACAAAGAGTAATTTAATTCACCCTTTATGATATTGAAAACACATTATTAACACATTATTTGATGTTTTTCTTTAAAAACGTAATGTATTTTTGGAAAATAAACACTTATTTCAAATCTGATGACTGCAACACACAACAAAAAAGTTGGGACAGTAGACTGTATACCACTGTGTAATATCTCCTTTTCTCTTAATAACACTTATTAGGCGTTTGTGCACTGAAGACCCCAGTTGGTTAGGTTTAGCAATCAGAATTTCCCCCCATTCATCCATTATGCATGTCTTCAGCTGCATAACCATTACCTCTGTGATTACCTTGTATCTAAGCCTCTGCAGACTGCCCTCTTATTTCAGTTCTTTTGACAGACTTGTATTTTAGCCAATCAGTGCTGACTCCTAGGTAACTTGAGGGGCGTGACCATAATGTTATCTATATGGCATACATGAACTACCGAACTCTAGTTGTGATTTTTTTTAAAAATGCATTCAGATAAGAGGCGGCATTCAAGAGCTAAGAAATTAGCACATGAGCCTACCTAGGTTTAGCTTTCAAATAAGAATACCAAGAGAACAAAGCAAAATTGATGATAAAAGTAAATTGGAAAGTTATTTAAAATTATATGCCCTATCTGAATCATGAAAGTTTATTTTTTACTAGACTGTCCCTTAAAGCATTGAAAATGCTGACAAACCACCAGATATGCTTAACTCCCAAGTAAAAAGGAGAGTATGGACAAGCCTTAAGAATGTAGATAAACCACTAGAAAAGCTTATCCTTGAGTCTGACATCATAGACCGCTCGACCATCCTGATAGTTTCCAAATAAACTCACCAGAGATGTCTAAGTACCCTGCAATACCCAAATGAGATTTGGCTCTGGATATACAGATTGCTTATTTCCGAATAAGAGGAATTTTGGTCAAGCATCAAAATGCTGAAAAATAACGACCACACCCAAATATTTCTATATAAGCAGGAAGCGTACTTCAACACTGGCAAAGTTGAAAGATTACAAAATAAACTAGATAGGTATGGAAAAGGCTTGGAAATGTCATGAATCACTGTATATGATTAACTACCACAGATCATGTAGACAGATCACCAGTGTCCATATAAGAAGAAGATAGGTAAGCTCTGGAAATGTTGAGAAAACCCCAGACAAGAGCCTATTACATATTTTATTGTGTAATACATGTAAAAATCTAAAATATAATGTTGCACCGCAATAAATAATAACAGCCTGAAATACGAAAAATACTGTGGTACCACATAAAGAAAAAAATGATGTTATAACATAGTATAAGTAGTATACTGAAGTATCCCAACGAGGGAAACATATTATTGTACGGCAATAAAACAACAACAGCAGAAGTGTATCCCGCTACTAGAGTATCCCGTAGAGGAAAGATATAAGTCACTGCACAGTAATACATAGCAGCAGAAGATATATAACCAGCAATACATAGCAGCAGAGGATATATAACCAGCAATACATAGCAGCATAGGATATATAACCAGCAATACATAGCAGCAGAGGATATATAACCTACTGGTATTATTAATAGCTATATCAGAAAGAAGCGTTTGTTAAGAATATGAAATGTTAACAAAACAAAGTTAATTCAATTAACTACAGAAACAATAAGTGAGACTAAGCAGCTGCAATGCTTTATAAAAACACCAGATATGTTTATTTTCTATTGCGCCAGTGAGAGAAGTTCGACATTTGTAATGTTTAATATCTCACCCTAAATATTTATTTTCTACCTTAGAAATAAGGGAGTGTAACGATCCGTAATTGCAGTTAAGATAAGAGGGTGCTTAATCACCTTTAATGCTAATAAATCACGCTATATATACCTATATATATATATATATATATATATATATATATCCTACAGCAGAAATAAGGGCAATTAAGCATCTGTAATGCTAATAAGGGACCATATATATTTCATTTTGCCAGTAGAAATAAGATGATTAAGCCTCTGTATACTTATACTCTTCAGTAGAGATGTATCTGTCATTAAACTAAATAAATATGTTCAGACAAAGAACAGCACAAATGTTTATATGCGATTTATTTAATAAACATGCTTGATATTGACAATGCTGGACAAAATGAAAGAGCATTGGTTGTCTAACCCTGGCAACACTAAAAAGGAGAAAAGCTTTACAGCTCTCATTAGGCCAACTGAATAATATGTCAATTACACAATATGCACAAGGTGTCGTATTTACAACAGCCACTAGATGCCAGCAAAGTACACATAATGAACCGGGAAACAGCCTGATATCTGTTCAATGTACTCAATATTACATTAATAAAATCATTAAGGCATAGCTCTGTAACTTCAAGCCTTGAAAGAGCAAGAGACTTGTGTGAGGCCTAAACTCACAGACTGGTGGATATTAGATTGTAAAGCTTACTACTGAACCAGATAAAAACAATTTTCATAAGTCAGGCTACACACAGAAAAACAGAGTACAATGAAAATCAGGCTGCACTCGACTACGTAATGCTCGCAATGGCCGTCTAATTGATCTGTGGAACGATACAATGAGCCAGGAGTCATGCGATCAGCCCAACAAGGTACATAGCTGAGCGTGCGCCAGAAGACGGTGTTTAACCCGTGCACTGACACAGAGCATTTAAGATGGTGCCGCAGAATATCGTCACCTAGACCAGTGTTTCTCAACCCCGGTCCTCAAGTAACTCCAACAAGCCATGTTTTCATTATAGCTGAACCAGTGCACAGGTGAAATAATCAGCTGATCAGTAACCATGGCTACTAACCTGCTCTCACCCATCAGCTGATTATTTCACCTGTGCGCTGGTTCAGCTATAATGAAAACCTGGCCTGTGAGGAGTACTTGAGGACCGCTGTTGAGAAACAATGACCTAGACAATAAGGCAATAGCTCTAGAGATCGCACTCCTACATACCCCAAGTAACAATAGAGAGAACTATTCCAGGACTCCCAGAGCCCTCATAAAAATATACAAACATAAAAGTATAACAGCGTGTGGTGGCATCCGATCATCATATGTCATAAAACTGAGCCACCGCCGCTGAAAGTTAGCGAACCAGCACATAATATCCTTGATATCTCCACTAAGTCAAAGAAAATTGTGCCCTTAATATTGCTTCAATTATTGCCCACCCCCACTGGAGGCTACCCAGCAAAGAAGTGTCTCTCCTACCCTTAGTCATTAATGTAGTCCCACAAATTAGACAACAAGGCATACAGGGGATAAGGGGTTCCAGGGACTTTATCAGTCAGAAGTCTTAATCTGCAGTGTATGCCCCCAGGTCTGACAGTAGAATCTTCATCCTGACAGGAACCTGTGACAAGGAAAATCATAGTAACTAACCCTGCGTGCCTATAAAGGGAGGATAGACTAAGTGTACTGGATAGAGGCATGGGAACTTCCCTGCGATATCCGGAGCGAACATTCACCAAGACTCTACTGAGAGAATTACATGGCTACTAACAGCTCCCCTGTCCTCTCTTGCCGGAAACAATCCGCTGAGGAACATAGAAATCATAATCTTTAGCAGAGCACCTCTCTCTGCCAACCTCCACAAAACGAGGCAAAGAACTACTGGGAAGTTAGGGGAAGTGGGAGGGATATTTCAATGTTCTGTTTGGGGTGTCTTTGCCGCCTCCTGGTGGCCAGGTGAAGTATTTCCCATAAGTTATGAATGTTTTTGTGGACCCTCAAGACATTGAGGGTTTTTGTCGACCCTCAATGTCTTTTTGTTTTAAACCTGGAATACGTTTTGAAATACATTTATCTATATATTTTACCGTAAACAAACAAAACAAAAAGCATACATTGTAATGGTAAAGGTATATGAAACAAAACATTTTTCTATCCTGGTTCAGACAGAGCATACCATTTTAAACAACTTTCCAATTTACTTATATTTTCTAATTTGCTTCATTCTATTGGTATCCTATTTTGAAGAAGAAGCAATGCACTACTGGGAGCTAGCTGAACATATATGTCCTATATGTGCAGCTAACAATCAGCAGCTTGCTTCCATGAATGCATTGCTGCTCAAAAGCCTAGGTAGGTTTGCTTTTCAACAAAGGATATCAAGAGAAGGAAGCAAATTAGATAACGGAAGTAAACTGGAAAGTTGTTTAAAATTGCATGCTATACCTGAATCACAAAAGAACATCTATGGTTTCAGTACAAGGAAGGCTATTTCTGTCTTTAATATATCATGTGAAAGTCTCCCCTGCCCTTGTACTTACTGCACAAAGCTCAAATAAGATCATTCCAAGAGACCAGATGTCTGACTTTGGCCCTGAAGGAAGAGATCTTTCAGACTGGGTAGGATCTGGTGGTTTCACAATTCCATGAGCAATTACTTCTGGGGCTAGGTATGATGGGTATCTAAAATAGACAACAAATCAAGGAGAATTACTTGCACATTACCTTCTGAACAAGAGAAATATCTAACTGTAAATGGAAAATATGGCGCAACAGCAAATTAGTCATGGAAGTGAAAAGCATTCACTGTAGCACTTAAAAGGACACTAAACACCTTGTAATTACAAGACATAAACGTTAACTTGTAACAAAATATCAGCCAAATCTACATTGTCTAAACAATCTGTTTGCTGCAACTGTTTTTCAATAGTCAAACTCCCCCCACCATTTGCCTTTTTTGGAAGAGACAATCTGGGCATCAGTCTGCAGATAACAAAGCTAACCAGGGTAATTATGTTAGTATTAAGTGAATTGTTTTTCAGTTGTTATAAGCAATTAGGGAAAGTTGTGTAGCAGGGTTAGCCTTGATAAGTTGGCAGGGTACATTTCCAGCTCTGAGAATTAGAGAATTCACAATTTATGGCATGAAAATTACATCAAAAGGGGGCAAAATAAATAATGAACGTATACTATAAAGTTGTTTTATTAGACATAGTTATGTACTGGAAATGCAAGAAGAATTGCAAGAAAGAGACAGGTTGCCCAAATCTATCAGTATTTATATAAGGAAACAAAATGACATTCAAATTGGCACATACATACTAAATAACTTTAATAAAAAGTTGCCTATAAATCAGAGCCGGACTTCTGCACACACACAAACATACACTGTTAAAAGTAGCTTAAACTCAGTGCTGTAGATCTCAGCCTTCTTAATAGTAATATTACAGAAAGTAATGTTTGATACAATGTACTCCAATGGTATTGGTGAATACCCTCTTATAAGGTTATGCCATTGAATACTGTATCAAGTAAATGCATAGGCAGATTCTGAGATTTGCTTTGGGTGAGAACAATTGAGCTATCACTGACTATTATGAATACCGATATACCTAATACAGATATTATTATATATGTATCGGTTCAAAATAAAAAATGTTTTTATCTCAATCAAACTGCAGCTCTCATTCACATACTTGCAATAGTAAGGCTAAATAAGATACATATCTTGTGCTTGTAAATAGTGGCTGTGATATAAGAATGTACAGTAGTATCAAGGCTAGAAATAGCCTACCCACAATTGTTTATATATTCAATCACAATGATATCTGTTTTAGCTAAGTGGTTTAGTGCGTCTTAAATATAGAAAATATTTCTAGTGCTGTAAAGACAGCCAACAATTTCTAATAGCTATCAGTGCCGACGAATCCCACTGCTAAATTGTATCACAACACACACACAAACTAAGCTGAAAAAAAGTCCCTTCTGTAGCAGGGACTTATATTACTTTTATGCTACCTGCAGATGCATTCAAATAGAATATTGGAGTACTGAGCAAGTGATTTTAAAATAGAAGAGGTACTATGACCTTGTGAGAGTGCCCCTGACGCGCGTTTCACATAACGTTTCCTCAGAGTTATAAAGTATATTAATAAAGCAAGGTTGGCTGTACAAAGCTGGGGACTGGGTAGTAAAGGCGTTGCCTATCTTTTAAACAATAACAATTTTGGTGTTGATTGTCCCTTTAAATACAATAACAAAAGCATGTGAAAGCTAAAGAAAAAGCTGGAAACCAAAGCAAAAACACAAGCCTGGTCTATGACAACATTTCTCAGTTGTTCTAATGAATACATTTATATCTGTATACAGCATTGTGGTTCTATTGGTAAAGGTATTGTGATCTGTCAACAGTGGACTAAATAAACAGTTGCTTACCCAATTGGAAAATCAACATCTGCACCATGATCAGTCATGTGATACAGACCAAATTTAGCCAATTTGATGTGACCCTGCAATAATAAAAGCACTTATTATTATTATTATTAAATCTGAGAATGGAAAATGCATTTGTTGCAAAGGAAGTGTTTTTTTCTAAACAGATGCATTTTACATAGTTAGTTATATACAATAACATATATTAAAGATACATAGTTTATAATTTGCAAAACAACTATTATGAAACTTCCAAAATAAATACTTTAATAAAATATTGACAATAAAAAAAATAACTAAGCAAACGATTAAAAGCTGAAAATGAAGCCTTATTTACAAATTGAAATCTTGATTTAACTACTTGTATAACAAATCAGAGCATGCCATTTTTTGATGATTTCACAGATAACAGAATTTATGTTTACCTGATAAATTACTTTCTCCAACGGTGTGTCCGGTCCACGGCGTCATCCTTACTTGTGGGATATTCTCTTCCCCAACAGGAAATGGCAAAGAGCCCAGCAAAGCTGGTCACATGATCCCTCCTAGGCTCCGCCTACCCCAGTCATTCGACCGACGTTAAGGAGGAATATTTGCATAGGAGAAACCATATGATACCGTGGTGACTGTAGTTAAAGAAAATAAATTATCAGACCTGATTAAAAAACCAGGGCGGGCCGTGGACCGGACACACCGTTGGAGAAAGTAATTTATCAGGTAAACATAAATTCTGTTTTCTCCAACATAGGTGTGTCCGGTCCACGGCGTCATCCTTACTTGTGGGAACCAATACCAAAGCTTTAGGACACGGATGAAGGGAGGGAGCAAATCAGGTCACCTAAATGGAAGGCACCACGGCTTGCAAAACCTTTCTCCCAAAAATAGCCTCAGAAGAAGCAAAAGTATCAAACTTGTAAAATTTGGTAAAAGTGTGCAGTGAAGACCAAGTCGCTGCCCTACATATCTGATCAACAGAAGCCTCGTTCTTGAAGGCCCATGTGGAAGCCACAGCCCTAGTGGAATGAGCTGTGATTCTTTCAGGAGGCTGCCGTCCGGCAGTCTCGTAAGCCAATCTGATGATGCTTTTAATCCAAAAAGAGAGAGAGGTAGAAGTTGCTTTTTGACCTCTCCTTTTACCAGAATAAACAACAAACAAGGAAGATGTTTGTCTAAAATCCTTTGTAGCATCTAAATAGAATTTTAGAGCGCGAACAACATCCAAATTGTGCAACAAACGTTCCTTCTTCGAAACTGGTTTCGGACACAAAGAAGGCACGACTATCTCCTGGTTAATGTTTTTGTTAGAAACAACTTTTGGAAGAAAACCAGGTTTAGTACGTAAAACCACCTTATCTGCATGGAACACCAGATAAGGAGGAGAACACTGCAGAGCAGATAATTCTGAAACTCTTCTAGCAGAAGAAATTGCAACCAAAAACAAAACTTTCCAAGATAATAACTTAATATCAACGGAATGTAAGGGTTCAAACGGAACCCCCTGAAGAACTGAAAGAACTAAGTTGAGACTCCAAGGAGGAGTCAAAGGTTTGTAAACAGGCTTGATTCTAACCAGAGCCTGAACAAAGGCTTGAACATCTGGCACAGCTGCCAGTTTTTTGTGAAGTAACACCGACAAGGCAGAAATCTGTCCCTTCAAGGAACTTGCAGATAATCCTTTCTCCAATCCTTCTTGAAGAAAGGATAGAATCTTAGGAATCTTTACCTTGTCCCAAGGGAATCCTTTAGATTCACACCAACAGATATATTTTTTCCATATTTTGTGGTAAATTTTTCTAGTTACAGGCTTTCTGGCCTGAACAAGAGTTTTGATAAGATCAAGCGTTCAATCTCCAAGCAGTCAGCTGGAGTGAGACCAGATTCGGATGTTCGAACGGACCTTGAACAAGAAGGTCTCGTCTCAAAGGTAGCTTCCATGGTGGAGCCGATGACATATTCACCAGATCTGCATACCAAGTCCTGCGTGGCCACGCAGGAGCTATCAAGATCACCGACGCCCTCTCCTGATTGATCCTGGCTACCAGCCTGGGGATGAGAGGAAACGGCGGGAATACATAAGCTAGTTTGAAGGTCCAAGGTGCTACTAGTGCATCTACTAGAGTCGCCTTGGGATCCCTGGATCTGGACCCGTAGCAAGGAACCTTGAAGTTCTGCCGAGAGGCCATCAGATCCATGTCTGGAATGCCCCACAGTTGAGTAATTTGGGCAAAGATTTCCGGATGGAGTTCCCACTCCCCCGGATGTAATGTCTGACGACTCAGAAAATCCGCTTCCCAATTTTCCACTCCTGGGATGTGGATTGCAGACAGGTGGCAGGAGTGAGTCTCCGCCCATTGAATGATTTTGGTCACTTCTTCCATCGCCAGGGAACTCCTTGTTCCCCCCTGATGGTTGATGTACGCAACAGTCGTCATGTTGTCTGATTGAAACCGTATGAACTTGGCCTTTGCTAGCTGAGGCCAAGCCTTGAGAGCATTGAATATCGCTCTCAGTTCCAGAATATTTATCGGTAGAAGAGATTCTTCCCGAGACCAAAGACCCTGAGCTTTCAGGGATCCCCAGACCGCGCCCCAGCCCATCAGACTGGCGTCGGTCGTGACAATGACCCACTCTGGTCTGCGGAAGGTCATCCCTTGTGACAGGTTGTCCAGGGACAGCCACCAACGGAGTGAGTCTCTGGTCCTCTGATTTACTTGTATCTTCGGAGACAAGTCTGTATAGTCCCCATTCCACTGACTGAGCATGCACAGTTGTAATGGTCTTAGATGAATGCGCGCAAAAGGAACTATGTCCATTGCCGCTACCATCAAACCTATTACTTCCATGCACTGCGCTATGGAAGGAAGAGGAACGGAATGAAGTGTTTGACAAGAGTTTAGAAGTTTTGTTTTTCTGGCCTCTGTCAGAAAAATCCTCATTTCTAAGGAGTCTATTATTGTTCCCAAGAAGGGAACCCTCGTCGACGGAGATAGAGAACTCTTTTCCACGTTCACTTTCCATCCGTGAGATCTGAGAAAGGCCAGGACTATATCCGTGTGAGCCTTTGCTTGAGGAAGGGACGACGCTTGAATCAGAATGTCGTCCAAGTAAGGTACTACTGCAATGCCCCTTGGTCTTAGCACCGCTAGAAGGGACCCTAGTACCTTTGTGAAAATCCTTGGAGCAGTGGCTAATCCGAAAGGAAGCGCCACGAACTGGTAATGCTTGTCCAGGAATGCGAACCTTAGGAACCGATGATGTTCCTTGTGGATAGGAATATGTAGATACGCATCCTTTAAATCCACCGTGGTCATGAATTGACCTTCCTGGATGGAAGGAAGAATTGTTCGAATGGTTTCCATTTTGAACGATGGAACCTTGAGAAACTTGTTTAAGATCTTGAGATCTAAGATTGGTCTGAACGTTCCCTCTTTTTTGGGAACTATGAACAGATTGGAGTAGAACCCCATCCCTTGTTCTCCTAATGGAACAGGATGAATCACTCCCATTTTTAACAGGTCTTCTACACAATGTAAGAATGCCTGTCTCTTTATGTGGTCTGAAGACAATTGAGACCTGTGGAACCTCCCCCTTGGGGGAAGCCCCTTGAATTCCAGAAGATAACCTTGGGAGACTATTTCTAGTGCCCAAGGATCCAGAACATCTCTTGCCCAAGCCTGAGCGAAGAGAGAGAGTCTGCCCCCCACCAGATCCGGTCCCGGATCGGGGGCCAACATTTCATGCTGTCTTGGTAGCAGTGGCAGGTTTCTTGGTCTGCTTTCCCTTGTTCCAGCCTTGCATTGGTCTCCAGGCTGGCTTGGCTTGAGAAGTATTACCCTCTTGCTTAGAGGACGTAGCACTTGGGGCTGGTCGGTTTCTACGAAAGGGACGAAAATTAGGTTTATTTTTGGCCTTGAAAGACCTATCCTGAGGAAGGGCGTGGCCCTTACCCCCAGTGATATCAGAGATAATCTCTTTCAAGTCAGGGCCAAACAGCGTTTTCCCCTTGAAAGGAATGTTAAGGAGTTTGTTCTTGGAAGACGCATCCGCTGACCAAGATTTCAACCAAAGCGCTCTACGCGCCACAATAGCAAACCCAGAATTCTTCGCCGCTAACCTAGCCAATTGCAAAGTGGCGTCTAGGGTGAAAGAATTAGCCAATTTGAGAGCACGGATTCTGTCCATAATCTCCTCATAAGGAGGAGAATCACTATCGATCGCCTTTACTAGCTCATCGAACCAGAAACACGCGGCTGTAGTGACAGGGACAATGCATGAAATTGGTTGTAGAAGGTAACCTTGCTTAACAAACATCTTTTTAAGCAAACCTTCTAATTTTTTATCCATAGGATCTTTGAAAGCACAACTATCTTCTATGGGTATAGTGGTGCGTTTGTTTAAAGTAGAAACCGCTCCCTCGACCTTGGGGACAGTCTGCCATAAGTCCTTTCTAGGGTCGACCATAGGAAACAATTTTTTTAAATATGGGGGGAGGGACGAAAGGTATACCGGGCTTTTCCCATTCTTTATTTACAATGTCCGCCACCCGCTTGGGTATAGGAAAAGCTTCTGGGAGCCCCGGGACCTCTAGGAACTTGTCCATTTTACATAGTTTCTCTGGGATGATCAAATTCTCACAATCATCCAGAGTGGATAATACCTCCTTAAGCAGAGCGCGGAGATGTTCCAACTTAAATTTAAATGTAATCACATCGGGTTCAGCTTGTTGAGAAATTTTCCCTGAATCTGAAATTTCTCCCTCAGACAAAACCTCCCTGGCCCCCTCAGACTGGTGTAGGGGCATTTCAGAACCATTATCATCAGCGTCCTCATGCTCTTCAGTATCTAAAACAGAGCAGTCGCGCTTACGCTGATAAGTGGGCATTTTGGCTAAAATGTTTTTGATAGAATTATCCATTACAGCCGTTAATTGTTGCATAGTAAGGAGTATTGGCGCGCTAGATGTACTAGGGGCCTCCTGAGTGGGCAAGACTCGTGTAGACGAAGGAGGGAATGATGCAGTACCATGCTTACTCCCCTCACTTGAGGAATCATCTTGGGCATCATTTTCAGTGTCACATAAATCACATTTATTTAAATGAGAAGGAACCTTGGCTTCCCCACATTCAGAACGCAGTCTATCTGGTAGTTCAGACATGTTAAACAGGCATAAACTTGATAACAAAGTACAAAAAACGTTTTAAAATAAAAACGTTACTGTCACTTTAAATTTTAAACTGAACACACTTTATTACTGCAATTGCGAAAAAGTATGAAGGAATTGTTCAAAATTCACCAAAATTTCACCACAGTGTCTTAAAGCCTTAAAAGTATTGCACACCAAATTTGGAAGCTTTAACCCTTAAAATAACGGAACCGGAGCCGTTTTTTACTTTAACCCCTTTACAGTCCCTGGTATCTGCTTTGCTGAGACCCAACCAAGCCCAAAGGGGAATACGATACCAAATGACGCCTTCAGAAAGTCTTTTCTATGTATCAGAGCTCCTCACACATGCGACTGCATGTCATGCTGCTCAAAAACAAGTGCGCAATACCGGCGCGAAAATGAGGCTCTGCCTATGATTAGGGAAAGCCCCTAGAGAATAAGGTGTCTAAAACAGTGCCTGCCGATATTATTTAACAAAAATACCCAGATTAAATGATTCCTCAAGGCTAAATATGTGTAATATATGAATCGATTTAGCCCAGAAAATGTCTACAGTCTTAATAAGCCCTTGTGAAGCCCTTATTTACTGTCTGAATAAAAATGGCTTACCGGATCCCATAGGGAAAATGACAGCTTCCAGCATTACATCGTCTTGTTAGAAT
Organism: Bombina bombina; assembly: GCF_027579735.1. Classification (NCBI taxonomy): domain Eukaryota; kingdom Metazoa; phylum Chordata; class Amphibia; order Anura; family Bombinatoridae; genus Bombina; species Bombina bombina. The sequence continues at coordinate 986,831,798 of NC_069500.1, forward strand.
GTGTCATACCTCAAGCAGCAAAAGACTGCTCACTGTTCCCCCAACTGAAGTTAATTCCTCTCAACAGTCCTGTGTGGAACAGCCATGGATTTTAGTAACGGTTGCTAAAATCATTTTCCTCATACAAACAGAAATCTTCATCTCTTTTCTGTTTCAGAGTAAATAGTACATACCAGCACTATTTTAAAATAACAAACTCTTGATTGAATAATAAAAACTACAGTTAAACACTAAAAAACTCTAAGCCATCTCCGTGGAGATGTTGCCTGTACAACGGCAAAGAGAATGACTGGGGTAGGCGGAGCCTAGGAGGGATCATGTGACCAGCTTTGCTGGGCTCTTTGCCATTTCCTGTTGGGGAAGAGAATATCCCACAAGTAAGGATGACGCCGTGGACCGGACACACCTATGTTGGAGAAATAACTGCAACAAAATATAATTCTAACTTAAATGGAAATTTAATACATAAAATCCCATGCTTAAAGGGACAGTAAAGTCAAAATTAAACTTAAATGGATTGCACGGAGCATAAAGTTTTAAACAATTTTCAGCTTACTTTTATTATTTGCTTAGTTCTCTTAGTATTGTTTGCTAAAGAGTAATCATAGGTGAGCTCAGGAGCGTTCACGTGTCTTTAGCCATCTGGCAGCAGTGTTTGCAATAATATTTATTGTAATGTTATACATAGTTACAAACACTGCTGCCACAGACTGCTAAAGACACGTGCACACTTCTTAACTCCTATAACCCACATCATTTACACTTCAACAAAGGACAAGGGAGGAAAAAAGCAAATTTGATAATAGAAGCAAATTGGAAAGTTGTTTAAAATTCAATGATCTATCTGAATCCTGATTTTTAATATTGACTTTACTGTATCTTTAATTAGTTAGAGCATGTCATCTTTGCATTGCTAACTTACTATCTATCGCATGCAAAGGGGTTAAACACATATGTAACATCCAGTTTGGGAGCTGCAAGCTTTGCATCTCTCAAGAAGAACAAGGCCAGTAAGTCAACCAGGAGCAGGGGTTGTGCGATTCCACCAAACACAAGCTGTATCCTACTTAGAGGCCTGCTTGCAGCTCCAGAGCAAGATTTTACCTATGCATTTAACCTATCTATGGGGGTTAAACACAATGTAAGCATAAGCCAATAGTTCAACAATTGTCATGTCATGTTTACATTAGATTGTCCCATTACTTGCTAAATTAATAATAAAAAAAAAAACGAGAGGTCACTATTCAACTTTAAATGAATCTCCTCTAAGACAACTATAAGAAGTTTACTAAGCCCAGAAACAAAATAAAGAAAAGTCTGCAATGCATGATGGGAGAGGAGATCTGGTGTAAGTGCTGATTTAAAAACAGATGTCTGATTTAAACTATAAGAGTTGCATTCTTACAATTTGTAGTAAGGTATTTTGGTCCATTAACTTCCCAATGTTCAGCAGGTAGCAATAAAGAAGCTATAATGTGTCTATGTTTAGGTAATCACATTGTATATCTAGGCACTGAGCTTGGGTCACTTCAAGGTAACATATGCATCAAAATAACCCCCTGTATGCTGTGATGAAATAGATGGTCCCTGATTATTATTCTACTCTTTGTTTTGTAAGATCTCACCTCTTCATCAAGGAGGATATTGTGAGGAGCCAGAGCGCGGTGAACCATTCTGTGCTGGTTTATGTAGACTAAAGCTTGCAGGACTTCAAACGCAAGGCGCAGGATCTTCATAGGGCTGCAAAAGAGAAACCCGCTCAATTAATATCAGATTTATTGTAAACAAGGGGTCTGATATTATAGAGAAGCATTTTTGCACAAATATGGCAGTTCACATTATCTTCATATCAGTATTTTTTATGAAAAGAGAAATATTATTTGTAGCCTCTTATTTTTATAAATTATAGCTGTAGTGATGCCTCTCTCTTTCTCTGGCTGTGTTTATATAGAATGTTACTCCAGAATCCAATTCAAATGTTGACTTTAAAAATAATAAAAAATAATTGAAGATAGTCAGATACACACATTTATTATGATTTGTCTTTATAGCTACATTTTTCAAATTCAATAATAACCAAGTCATATTTTTATTTACTTTTACATTACATTATTCTAAACCCAGATACTCTTCCCTTCGTATAATCAATGACTAGAAAATGTGCAAAGCTCATATGGTTCCCGCATAGATACTGCAATCCCTCTTATCTATTCTATATATTTTGTTATTGTTATCTACAAATAGAGCTATGAAATTTACTACTAACAAAAAAAATTTAGAAAAAATTATAAATTGTACATGGTATGAAAATATTAATAACAAACTCTAAAATTAGCACTCTTATAAAGTAAATGGCAGCCAAAATAAATGTAATGAAAAATGTAATAAACCATATCAGCCACTTGATGGCAGCAACTCACTGTTAAGTGCACGGATATAAACAAATGTACATCCTATATTCATCTAGTGGGATCATTAATATACCTTGTTTCTTTTAGAGAGTTTCTTTCTGCATATTTCATAATTGCATAAGCCCTAATTAAAAATAAGACCAATTTAAAAGGACACTGTACTATAAAACAGGTTTTTATCTTAAAGGGGCAGTGTACTGTAAAATTGGCTTCCACTTAATGTGTTCCCAGTGACGTGTTAAACTACCTGCAGAGTATAAAATGTATGAGAAATTACTAATTTAATTAATTAAAGTTTACAATGATGCTTATTTTTTAAAATACTTACCATAGCGTTATCATAAACATAACACCGATACTCCGCCTGCAACTCCTGCTTTCTTTAGTATATAGATGACAAATGCGGCTTCCTCCAATCGTTACATTGCCCCACAAGCTGGACGCCAAAGGGGGCACACAATGATTATAGGAAGCCAGATTCGTTATCGATCTGCTAAAGAAAGCAGGAGATGTGGGCAGAGGATTGGCGTTATGTTTACCATAACGCAAAGGTAAGTATTTTACAATCACTAATATTTTAGAACTTTAGCTCTTCCACTTCTCACTGGGAGTGTAATTTCTTATGCTGGCTGTATTTGTAAATATCTTATCAATAGCTTATACTTAATAATAGAAACTTTCCGTATATGTAGGGATACCCCAGGCAAAATCAGCTATTTCAAATGCTGATACAAACAAATTGCAAACAATTACATACACTCCAGCAGGTAAAATGAATCATTGGGAACAAAATAAAAGGGGAGAAAAAATGTAAGGTAAAATGTTCCTTTAATGTTCCTATAAAGAGTAATTGGTCTTTTGTATATAATGATATAATAAATCTCATACCGTTTTCTTCACATCCTCCGCCCACCCGCTCATTTCCTGCTTTTTCTATTTCTCACGTAAGAACGGTCCCACCTGCTCTTACGTGTACATTTGTACGCATTCCAGTGAAGCCTCCTTTATTGCGCAGGCGTTAACAAAACGATAAAAACAGTCTATCTGAAATTTGCGGCTCGAAAGATAATGCGCATGCGTGTCTCATGAATGAGCTTTGATAGAAGCTGAGAATTCCATGAGACACGCATCCGTATTGTCAATTGTGGGTGTGAAGTGAGTCGGTTGAGACGCCAGTGGGGGACCAATGAAAAGGAGAAAGAAGATATTTGTCATTCCAGCTTTGCGCTGAAAATGTGAGCACCGTAACTCCCGTAACTGTCTGAAAATATAAACTAACTGCATTGAATAGGATGAGAGCTACTAAAATCCTATTGGCTTATTTGAACAGCCAATAGGATTTCAGTAGCTCTCATCCTATTGGCTGATTTGAATTTGAAGAATCAAATCAGCCAATAGGAATGCAAATTTAAACGTGTAACTTGAATTCACTATTCAGTGTACGGCAGCGATTGTACAAAGAGAATCCTCTACACTCCATGGCTCCACGGTCCTGCTCCGCACTCATCTCCGCGCCGGGTGGGTCCTGGATGAAGAAGAAAGTGGTCCCCGCTTGGAAGAAGATGTCGCCTGCTTGGAAGAAGACTTCACCGTCGCCTGGAACAGGGCTTTTTCCGCCGGACTTACACGATGTGTGTAAATGGCGGGCTAGGGGTTAATAGTTGAATTAGGCATATTGCGTTGTGGGGGATTGTCGGTTTAGGGGTTAAAACATTTATTATTAGTTCCGATGTGGGTTTGATGGCTGATATAGGGGTTTTATTTTTGGGAGGAGGGTTAGACTTTTACGGGAGATTTGATTTTTAATTTTTTTTCTTAGGCGCCGGCAGTTTCTAAAGTCCGTATAATAAATTTTATTTACGCTCATTTCTGGACATCGCTAGTTTATCTGATTTACGGCACTTTATGAACTGCTGGCGGGATTTATGTGATACCCCGATGTGCGAGGTGAAATTACGGGCGACTCGGGTTTCAGCAGTTGTGCTGAAGCTTGAATCACATATGTAATCTTGCCCATAGTCTCTCTCTCACACACATACAGTCTCTCTCTCTCACACACACACATACAGTGTCTCTCTCTCACATACACATACAGTCTCTCTCTCACACACATACAGTCTCTCTCTCACACACACACAGTCTCTCTCTCACACACATACAGTCTCTCTCACACACACACATACAGTCTCTCTCACACACACACATACAGTCTCTCTCACACACACACATACAGTCTCTCTCGCACACACATACAGTCTCTCTCGCACACACATACAGTCTCTCTCGCACACACATACAGTCTCTCTCGCACACACATACAGTCTCTCTCTCACACACATACAGTCTCTCTCTCACACACACATACAGTCTCTCTCACACACACATACAGTCTCTCTCACACACGCATACAGTCTCTCTCACACATACAGTCTCTCTCACACGTCTCTCTCTCTCTCTCACACACACACACACACACACACAGTCTCTCTCTCATACACATACAGTCGCTCGCTCAGACACATAGAGTCTCTCGCTCACACACATACAGTCTCTCGCTCACACACATACAGTCTCTCGCTCACACACATACAGTCTCTCGCTCACACACATACAGTCTCTTTCACCTACAGACTAGAAGGGATTTCACTGTGTGCTTCACTTCTTTTCTTTTTTTAACAAATGCAATTTCCAATCTATTTCAGAGCTGCAACAACTAATCAATATAAATCGATAATAATTGATTATGAAAATAGTTGTCAACGAATCTCTTTATTAATAAGTTGTTTTGCACACAGCACTAGCTGCTTCACTCTGATGAGCTCCTGCACATGGTATTGTGTTTAACGATTATGTCCTTAGCCTAAAGGAAGTCTACAGACTTTTACTTTTCACTTTTTCAGGACAATATAAGTTAATTTTTAAGTTTACAATAACTCCTGGCTTATGTGCATAAGTCATCATTTGGATTGTTTATATTAAATCAGGAAATTTGGGACTATGCATGATAGAGTGATATAGTGCAGAGCTTATTATTTACTCTTAGCCCTAGATTGATGGGAGTTGATGTGCACTATTAGCACAATTATTAGCTGATTGCTTGCTTTTGCTGATTATCCAGGGTCAGACAGAAGTGACACCCCTTTTTCATGAGCTTGTATTTTGAACATTATACATACAATGTTGTAAGAGTGTGGTTGTGGTAAGTTACATAATTATATGCTTATTTATTTTCTGTAAGAACTCTGTAAGATTCTAAGGTGTCGATTTATTAAAGCCTTCGGAAGGCTTCGCACCCCTTACAACTGCAGGTTCTCACAAAAGAACCTGCAATTCGTATTTAACAAGCAGCAGTCAGGAGACCGCTGCTTTTCTACCCTTTTGTCACCAATTAGGTGGAGATTTTCTATCTCTCCGGTCTTGTCTGACCGGGGAGATTGACAGCTCCTGCCCGCCCGTGATTGGCTGTGCGCAGGCAGGGGGCGGGATTGTATGCAAGCGCAAAATAGAGCTTGTGTGAAATGCTAAATTCTGGCAGAGGAATTCAGCACGCCAGAGGCAAGTTGCAGCGGACAGGTGTGAGTATGTGCGTTCCTGTCCGCTGCAGCTTGATAAATCGACCCCATAGTCTGTAATAAAAGATTTGATATAGATTACAAGCTCATGAAAAAAGGGGCGTTACTTCTGCCTGACCCTGTATGTACTGTAAAAATAAATGTGTAAGGCTATGTCCTGTTATTGATTAGCACTTTTGACCTTTTTTTTTATTTTTAATAAATTGCGATTTGTACAATATTCAACCTCTATAAGTATATATGTTATTTTAAGAGTGGTCTAGACATTTTTTCCCTAACCTAACTGGCTATTTACCATTGAATATAGAATTTAAATATATTTTTATGCTAGAATGAAGTCCAGGCTTACTATATTGAGAGGCCCCTTGCCAAGGAGGAAAATATCCCATCTTAGCAAAATTGACAAAACCCTACTTATGCTTCTCAGGCACCTCAACACCATCTGATCGCCTCTTGACTGCTACAGGCAACAGCTTGCAAAAAGAGAGCCAGCCTCTGCCAGGAGCACTTGGTGATGTTGACATTTTTGCATTGCAATGCAAAGTTTCTGAAAGTTTCTGAATGCGATAAACAGTGATAGTTTACCTCTTTCTTGTTCTACCTCTTTTCAAATAGTTTGTCGTTTTGTTTTGATTAATTATATAAAAATGAGCTCTGCTGCTTAAATTAATGGACAAAAAGTTGTGCTAATGTAAAGTTGTACTCTGAAGTTTTATATTTGTAACATTCAGTATGTGGATTTTATTTTAAATACAAGAAAAAAAACATAATTTATGTAAGAACTTACCTGATAAATTCATTTCTTTCATATTAGCAAGAGTCCATGAGCTAGTGACGTATGGGATATACATTCCTACCAGGAGGGTAAAACCTCAAAAATGCCTATAAATACACCCCTCACCACACCCACAAATCAGTTTAACGAATAGCCAAGAAGTGGGGTGATAAGAAAAAAGTGCGAAAGCATAAAAAATAAGGAATTGGAATAATTGTGCTTTATACAAAAAAATCATAACCACCACAAAAAAGGGTGGGCCTCATGGATTGCTAATATGAAAGAAATGAATTTATCAGGTAAGTTCTTACATAAATTATGTTTTCTTTCATGTAATTAGCAAGAGTCCATGAGCTAGTGACGTATGGGATAATGAATACCCAAGATGTGGATCTTCCACGCAAGTCACTAGAGAGGGAGGGATAAAATAAAGACAGCCAATTCTGCTGAAAAATAATCCACACCCAAAACAAAGTTTAAATCTTATAATGAAAAAAACTGAAATTATAAGCAGAAGAATCAAACTGAAACAGCTGCCTGAAGTACTTTTAGACCAAAGACTGCTTCTGAAGAAGAAAACACATCAAAATGGTAGAATTTAGTAAAAGTATGCAAAGAAGACCAAGTTGCTTCTTTGCAAATCTGATCAACCAAAGCTTCATTCCTAAATGCCCAGGAAGTAGAGACTGACCTAGTCGAATGAGCTGTAATCCTTTGAGGCGGAGTTCTACCCGACTCAACATAAGCATGATGAATCAAAGACTTTAACCACGATGCCAAAAAAATGGCAGAAGCCTTCTGACCTTTCCTAGAACCAGAAAAGATAACTAGAAGTCTTTCGGAAATCTTTAGTAGCTTCAACATAATATTTCAAAGCTCTAACTACATCCAAAGAATGCAACGATCTTTCTTTAGAGTTCTTAGGATTAGGACACAATGAAGGAACAACAATTTCTCTACTAATGTTGTTAGAATTCACAACCTTAGGTAAAAATTTAAATCAAGTTCGCAAAAACGCCTTATCCTGATGAAAAATCAGAAAAGGAGACTCACAAGAAAGAGCAGATAATTCAGAAACTCTTCTATCAGAAGAGATGGCCAAAAGAAACAAAACTTTCCAAGAAAGTAATTTAATATCCAGCGAATGCATAGGTTCAAACGGAGGAACTTGAAGAGCCCCCAGAACCAAATTCAAACTCCAAGGAGGAGAGATTGACTTAATGACAGGTTTTATACGAACCAAAGCCTGTACAAAACAATGAACATCAGGAAGATTAGCAATCTTTCTGTGAAAAAGAACAGAAAGAGCAGAGATTTGGAACTGGCACAATTACTCCAGCCAACTCTAGATCTGAAACACATTTCAGAAATGCTTGGGCCTTCACTGGATTTATTGGGACACGGGAAAGAAAAAACCTTCTTGCAGGAGGCCTTATCTTGAAGCCTATTCTGTACCCTTGTGAAACAATGTTCTGAATCCAAAGATTGTGAATCGAATTGATCCAAATTTCTTTGAAAAAAACGTAATCTGCCCCCTACCAGCTGAGCTGGAATGAGGGCCGCACCTTCATGTGGACTTGGGAGCTGGCTTTGGCTTTCTAAAGGGCTTGGATTTATTTCAGACTGGAGATGGTTTCCAAACTGATACTGTTTCTGTAGGGGAAGGATCAGACTTTCGTTCCTTATTATGACGAAAGGAACGAAAACGATTAGCGGACCTAAATTTACCTTTAGATTTTTTATCCTGTGGTAAAAAAGTTCCTTTCCCCTCAGTAACAGTTGAAATAATAGAATCCAACTGTGAACCAAACAATTTATTACCCTGGAAAGAAAGGGAAAGCAAAGTTGACTTAGAAGACATATCAGCATTCCAATTTTTAAGCCATAAAGCTCTTCTAGCTAAAATAGCTAAAGACATATACCTGACATCAACCCTAATGATATCAAAGACGGCATCACAAATAAAGCTATTAGCATGTTGAAGAAGATTAACAATGCTATGAGTATTATGATCTGTTACTTGTTGTGCTAAAGCTTCTAACCAGAAAGTTGAAGCTGCAGCAACATCCGCCAAAGATATAGCAGGTCTAAGAAGATTACCTGAACATAAGTAAGCTTTTCTTAGAAAGGACTCAATTTTCCTATCTAAAGGATCCTTAAAGGAAGTACTATCTGCCGTAGGAATAGTAGTACGTTTAGCAAGAGTAGAGATAGCCCCATCAACCTTAGGGATTTTGTCCCAAAACTCTAATCTGTCAGATGGCACAGGATATAATTGCTTAAACCGTTTAGAAGGAGTAAATGAATTATTCCATTCCCTGGAAATTACTTCAGAAATAGCATCAGGGACGGGAAAAACCTCCGGAATAACTACAGGGGGTTTAAAACCCGTATTCAAAATTTTAGATTTAGTATCAAGAGGACCAGACTCCTCTATTTCTAATGCAATTAAGACTTCTTTAAGTAAAGTAAAGAACGAATAAATTCCATTTGAAATAAATAAGAAGATTTATCAGTATCAATCTCTGAAACAGAACCTTCTGAACCAGAAAAATCAGTATCAGAAACAGAATCAGAATGATGATGTTCGTTTAAAAAGTCATCTGAAACATTAGAAGTTTTAAAAGACCTTTTACGTTTACTGGAAGGAGGAATAACAGACATAGCCTTCTTAAAGGGACACTAAACCCAGAATAAAAGTAATCTTCAATTTCAATATCTATATATTTTAATTATTTTTGTAATTAGCATAACGTTTCAAATTTTTACCTTTTCTTAGCAATCCAGTTTCGAAAATAGAATGATTTCCAAACCCACCGACGGCGATTCTTTACTATAATCCAATCCTGAACCATAACCCAGGTTATGAAAATGGCTGCGTTTTAACGCTTTGCGCATGCGCGATATTCTGACCACGTCATTCTTGACGTCATTAGAAGCAAACCAGCATGCCCGCTGTATCGATATCAGACAGAGCTGATGAATACGCTGAATTCAGCAGGTAAGTGCGGATCGCTGCGAGAATCTCCCTAACAATAACGAGCATTAACTCTATATTTATGTAAAAAAGGAAAAACGTATGAATGAAACAAATATAAATTTTTATTTAACTATATGTTCAATACGCTGAACAGACCAGGTAATAGCTGAGCACTGCGAGAATCTCCCTAACAATAACGAGCATGAATTATAAATTTATGAATGAAACACATATAAATTTAATTTAAATATATATATAATCTATCATAGCTCTTTGTGGAAATTATGATTACTCTGATATTACAAAAAGCGCATGCGTAATTCCAATACCACTGAATGGGTAAGTGTGGTATCATGGATCGGATATGCGCATGCGCAAGACAACGGATCGCAATGCCCATGCGCCTGGTGACGAAATCGTCACTTAATGATATGCACAAAATCGGAATATGATTGGAAAAAGAGTTTGGTTGTGCCCGGCCCATATTAGAGGGTTGGCTGTAAAAACGTCATCTTATAAAAATAAAATTTAATTTTATAGTGTTCTGAAAGATCGTTGTACTGTAAAAGTAGGTAAGTGATGAACTATACACGTTAGTGATTTGAAATTGATGGTCAGGTTGTAGACAAAAAAGTAAAGTTTTGGAATCCTTTAATAGATTTAGAAACAAAATATCTTATGTTAACAGGAACACCCTGAATATTAGATGATGATGGAACAGCAACAGGTAATGGAACATTACTAAAGGAAATATTATCTGCATTAGAAAGTTTGTCATGACATTCATCACAAACAACAGCCGGAGAAACAGTTACTACAAGTTTACAACAAATACACTTAACTTTGATAGATCCAGCATCAGGCAGCGATTTTCCAGAAGTAGCTTCTGATTCAGGGTCAATCTGAGACATCTTGCAATATGTAATAGAAAAAACAACATATAAAGCAAAATTGATCAAATTCCTTAAATGACAGTTTCAGGAATGGGAAAAAATGCCAATGAACCAGCTTCTAGCAACCAGAAGCAAATAAACAATGAGACTTAAATATTGAGGAGACAATAATGACGCCCATATTTTTTAGCGCCAAAAAAGACGCCCACGTAATTGGCGCCTAAATGCTTTTGGCGCCAAAAATGATGCCACATCCGGTAACGCCGACAAAAAAGTCAGCGCCAAGAATGACGCAATAAAATGAAGCATTTTCAGCCCCCGCGAGCCTAACAGCCCACAGGAAAAAAGTCAAATTTTAAGGTAAGAAAAATTGGTTTATTCATATGCATTATCCCAAATATGAAACTGACTGTCTGAAATAAGGAACGTTGAACATCCTGAATCAAGGCAAATAAATGTTTAAACACATATATTTAGAACTTTATATAAAAGTGCCCAACCATAGCTTAGAGTGTCACAAAATAAGACTTACTTACCCCAGGACACTCTTCTACATGTAGTAGAAAGCCAAACCAGTACTGAAACGAGAATCAGTAGAGGTAATGGTATATATAAGAGTATATCGTCGATCTGAAAAGGGAGGTAAGAGATGAATCTCTACGACCGATAACAGAGAACCTATGAAATAGACCCCGTAGAAGGAGATCATTGAATTCAAATAGGCAATACTCTCTTCACATCCCTCTGACATTCACTGCACACTGAGAGGAAAACCGGGCTCCAGCCTGCTGCGAAGCGCATATCAACGTAGAATCTAGCACAAAGTTACTTCACCACCTCCATGGGAGGCAAAGTTTGTAAAACTGATTTGTGGGTGTGGTGAGGGGTGTATTTATAGGCATTTTGAGGTTTGGGAAACTTTGCCCCTCCTGGTAGGAATGTATATCCCATACGTCACTAGCTCATGGACTCTTGCTAATTACATGAAAGAAATATTGTTTTTTATTAATCCGATTAGTCGATCGAAAAAAAATAATCGTCCGATTAGTGGATAATTAAAATAATTGTTAGTTGCAGCACTAATCTATTTAATGCTATGCGGCTGGTGTAACAAATCATTAGGAAAACATTAAATTAACAATTTACTCAGGCAAGTAGCTGATACAAGTTTATTATATTACAAGCACTCCTTACTCCTTAGTGACCAGACCACTTTTCCATTTTCTGACTGTTTGGGACCAGGGCTATTTTTACATTTCTGCGGTGCTTGTGTTTAGCTGTAATTTTCCTCTTACTCATTTACTGTACCCACACATATTATATACCGTTTTTCTCGCCTTTAAATGGACTTTCTAAAGATATCATTATTTCATCATATCTTATAAATTACTTTATTTTTTTTTATGAAAATATGATGAAAAAAATGGAAAAAACCCCACTTTTTCTAACTTAAACCCACAAAAACTATTACATATCTACAACCACCAAAAAAACATAAATTATGCTTACCTGATAATTTCATTTCCATCTAGGGGAGGAGAGTCCACGGCTTCATTCATTACTGTTGGGAATTAAGAACCTGGCCACCAGGAAGAGGCAAAGACACCCCAGCCAAAGGCTTAAATACCTCCCCCACCAACCTCATCCCCCAGTAATTCTACCGAGGGAATAAGGAACAGTAGGGGAAATATCAGGGTATAAATGGTGCCAGAAGATAAATTAAATTTAGGTCTGCCCATCGGACTCTCCTCCCCTCGATGGAAATTAAATTATCAGGTAAGCATAATTTATGTTTTTCATCTAAAGGGGAGGAGAGTCCACAGCTTCATTCATTACTGTGAACATATACCCGAGCTCTAGAGGACACTGAATGAAACCGGGAGGGAAAAGGGGGACCCTAATCTGAGCGCACCAAAGCCTGCAAAACCTCTCTCCTAAAAACTGCTTCTGCAGAAGTAAAAACGTCAAATTTGTAAAACTTAGTAAAAGTGTGTAAGGAGGACCAGGTAGCCGCCTTACAAATCTGCTCCATAGAGGTCTCATTCTTGAAGGCCCAAGAAGAAGCCACAGCTCTAGTCGAATGTGCCGTGATCCTCTGAGGAGGCTTATGTCCTGCTGTCTCATAGGCCAATTGAATCAAGCTCCTCAATCAAAAGGAAAAAACAGTAGATGAGGCTTCCTGCCCCTTGCGCTTCCCTGAATACACCACAAAAAGAGATGTAGACTGTCTGAAATCCTTCGTAGCCTGAAGATAGAACTTCAGGGCACAAACCACACCCAGATTATGAAGTAACCTCTCCTTAGAAGAAGAAGGGTTAGGACACAAAGAAGGAACCACTATTTCCTGATTGATGTTACAGTTAGACACCACTTTGGGGAGAAAACCCAAACCAGTGCGAAGCACAGCCTTATCCGCAATAAAAAAAAGATAAGGTTCAAATTGCAAGGCAGCCAGATCAGATACTCTGCGTGCCGATGCAATGGCCAACAGGAAGATAACCTTCCAGGTCAGAATCTTAATGTCAATTGAATGCATAGGTTCAAACGGAACTCTCTGCAAAACCTTAAGGACCAAGTTTAAGCTCCATGGGGGAGCAGACTGTCTAAAGACAGGCCTGATTCTAGACAGAGCCTGAACAAAGGATTGGATGTCAGGGAGCTCAGCGAGTCTCCTATGCAACAAGACTGACAATGCAGAAATCTGTCCCTTTAAGGAACTAGCGTCAAGACCCTTCTCCAAACTATCTTGGAGAAAGGACAGAATCCTGGATACCTTCATCTCATGCCAAGGATATCCATGCGTCTCACACCACGACAAGTAAGTCCTCCACACCTTATGATAGATGCGACGAGTGACTGGCTTCCTTGCTTGAATGAGAGTATCAATCATACTTTCCGAAAAACCTCTATTGGCCAAGACTAGGTGTTCAATCTCCACGCAGTCAGCATCAGAGAATCAAGATTTTGATGTTGAAAGGGGCCCTGTTCCAGGAGATCCCTGCAACAGGGTAACCTCCACGGCGGAGAGGATGACATCCCCACCAGATCCGCAAACCACTTCCTCCGCAGCCATGATGGAGCAATCAGAATGGCCGAAGCTCGCTCCTGTTTGATCCGTGCCACTACCCGAGGTAGAAGTGGTAAATGTAAGCTAGGCTGAACCCCCAAGGCACCGCTAAGGCATCTATTAGCTCTGCCCGGGGATCCCTGGACCTCGACCCGTATCGGGGTAGCTTGCAATCGAGTCTGGACGCCATGAGGTCTATCTCCGGCGTTCCCCACCAGAGACAAATCTCCACAAACACTTTGGGGTGAATAAATCATTCCCCTGGATGGAAGGATTGCCTGCTGAGAAAGTCTGCTTCCCAGTTGGAATGTGAATCCCTGAGAGCGAGGCACCCCCCTTATAGCTAGGGAGCTCCTTGTACCCCCCTGGTGTTTGATATAAGCCACTGAGGTAATGTTGTCGGTCTGGAATCTGATGAAGCTGAACGATCCCAGAAGAGGCCATGCCTTCAGAGCATTGTAGATTGCTCAGAGTTCCAGAATATTTATCGGAAGGAGAGACTCCTCCCGGGACCATTTTCCTTGTGCCATCCTGGCACCCCAAACAGTTCGCCATCCTGGCACCCCAAACAGTTCCCCATCCTGCCAGACTCGCGTCCGTGGTTACAATCTCCCAGGACGGTCTCAAGAAGGATGTCCCCATGGACAGTTGCTCCGGACGGAACCACCACGAGAGGGAGATTCAAGACCGAGCATCCATGGATATCTAGTGTGATAGATCTGAATGATTGCCGTCCTACTGTCTCAACAAGCACAATTGAAGAGGTCTGAGAACTCTTTCCAAGGTTGATCTTCCAACCGTGAGATTGGAGCAAAAGAAGAAGAGCCCTCGAATGATCCTCTGCGAGACTAAGTGACGGCGCCTGGACTAGGATGTCATCCAGATAGGGCACCACAGCAATGCCTCTGGCTCTGGCCACTGCAAGTAGCGCCCCCAGAACCTTCGTGAAGACTCTCGGGGCCATCGCCAGACCAAAGGAAAGGGCCACACACTGGAAGTGTTGGTCCAGAAACGCAAATCTAAGGAACTTGAAGTGGTCCCTGTGGATTAACACATGAAGGTATGTGTCCTTCAAGTCTATGGTTGTCATGAACTGTACCTCTTGAACCAGGGGCAGAATAGATCTGATCGTTTCCATTTTGAACGACGGAACATTCAGAAACTTGTTTAAACACTTTAGGCCCAGAATCGGGCGGAACCTGCCCTCCTTCTTTGGATCCACAAAAAGATTTGAATAGTACCCTAGACCCCTTTCTGCTTGGGGTACTGGTACAATGACACCTAGAGAGGAGAGATCTCTCACACAAAGGCTTCTCTCTTTTCCGGTCTTGAAGACAGGTTTGATAGGAGGAATCTGCCCCTGGGTGGATGGGATCTGAACCCTATCCAGTAGCCCTGGGCGGGGGCTGCCCCTTCGTGACGATTTTGTCTCAGCGGGCTTCTAGCTCTGCTTAGACTTGTTCCAAGAATGAGATTGCTTCCAAGTTCCCTTGGACTGGTCAGCTTTCGCAGCGAGCTGCTGGCACTGGGCATTGTCCGCATGAAAGGGACGGAAAGTAGATCTTTTAGGCTTAGCCTTCTTATCCTGCGGTAGGAAGGCTCCCTTGCCTCCTGTAACCGTGGATATGATCGAATCCAATGCTAGACCGAACAGAATCTTTCCTTAAAAAGGCAGCGACAACAGCCTCGACTTAGAGGTCATGTCCGCAGACCAAGACTTTAGCCACAGAGCCCTGCGAGCTAAAACGGAAAAACCTAACACCTTAGCGTTCAGGTGAATAATTTGCATATTGGCATCACATATGAAAGAATTGGCAAACCTCAGCGCCTTAATCTTGTCCTGTATCTCGTCGATGGAAGTCTCTCCTCAACCATTTCACACAGGGATTCACACCATTTTCCTTAACATGTTTTCCAACTTTTTATCCATGGGTTCTTTAAACGACAAACTATTCTCCAGGGGAATAGTTGTCCCCTTCGCGAGCGTGGAGATAGCACCATCCACCTTAGGGACAGTACCACACAGATCCAGCTGAGAGTCCAGGACGGGGAACAGTTTATTAAAGGAAGAAGAAGGGGAAAAGTAAGAACCTAATCGCTCCTATTCATTCTTAATAATATTTGACAGGATATCTCAACAGAAACTGGGAAGGCCTGAGGCACCACCCTGTCCTCATATACCTTATCAAGTTTAGGAATCGCAGGTTCTTCTGGAAGTTTCGGTTCCAGAACTTCCAGAGTAGCAAGCACTTGTCTAAGCAAAAAGCGCAAATTTTCCAACCTAAAGTCAGGCTCCTCCGCAGCTGGAGGTTTAGATGACATGGACTCCGACCCAGAAGGGGCCTCCTCCGAAGAATCGGAGTGGGCCTCGTCATCGTATAACGCCTCAGAAATTTGCTCAGAAATCGTATAACGCCTCAGAAATGCTTGCGCTTAGCAGAACGTGGTAAGGCATGGATCACTTTCCATACCACAGTTTGCAGTTGATCCGCAAAATCTGATGGCCAACGAATCTCTCCCGCAGGAGTAATGGTTAGATCCTTGGGTACTGCATGTGCAATAGGAGATGGATGCAGGGAACGCACCTTACGGGACGGGACCCCTCAGAGGTGGACGGCTCAGTAGTACTAGACATCCATTTGCTCTTAGATGTCGTAACTTTATTAAGACATGTGGAACATAGTTGAGCAGGCTGATCTACTAGAACCTCCTCACAATAAACACAGGAATGAGACCTAGTTAAGGAGGGCGAGCCCTCTAACGCGTCCATAGCTTGCGCTGTTATTAAGGACTAGATTAACTTATTAAATAGCCACCTTTATAACTTCCAATGGCCGGGGCACTCACCACCTCCTATGACCCGGACTACAGAAACCATTTCGTCTCCTGCGCCGCCGATCAACAGAGGAAGATAGATAGCCACACCCGGTCACATGGAATGCCCGGCAGGAACAGCCCCTGCCTAAAAAGAAAATGCACACAAAAAAAAGGGCCACGCCATACTCATTAAGTAACCTGAAAGTTCCACACATTGCCAGAGCCTCATCTCGCACATAACGCAGCAATGACACAAACAATATCATGTATAACCCCCCCCCCCCCTTCAATAATCCCCTTTCCGGGAATATTAACCCTTGAATCTTTAAAAATAAAAGGTGTCACACTGTGACCCTGTCTTCTGTGTTATCATTATGTAATAAAAATGAAACGATCTTACCAGAATCTACGCCATGGAACAGGAACATGGCCCTTCAAGTGTGACAGGTTTGTAGCCTCGCTCCTGACATGGACTTGAGTGTAAAAAGCAGGCAGCAAAACTCGTCAACACTAATTGCTTGTGGAGCTGTTAATATTAGTCGGGATGGTTTCGCAGAAAGACTCTCCCTGCATCTCCGGACTCTAACTTTCACCCAGGCTCTCACTAAGAGGCTGACAGGACTACTTAAAACTCCAGTTCCATTCCGAAGAGTACTACCCTCCATAAGAGACTACTCCGATCTTCGGCACTTCTCTGCCGTCCTCCTGTGACGACAGGCAAAGAATGACTGGGGGATGATGGAGGTGGGGGAGGTATTTAAGCCTTTGGCTGGGGTGTCTTTGCCTCCTCCTGGTGGCCAGGATCTTAATTCCCAACAGTAATGAATGAAGCCGTGGACTCTCCTCCCCTTTAGATGGAAACACCCATGCTAAATAGTTTTTAAATGTTGCCCTGGGTTTAGAAATAGCTAATGTTTACATGTTCTTTGCTTTTTTTGCAAGTTATAGGGCAATAAATACAAGTAGCACTTTGCTATTTCCAAACCATTTTTTTTTTTTCAAAATTAGCGATAGTTAGGCTGTAACACTGAATTCCCTGAATATCCCTTGACATGTATATATTTTATTTTAGTAGACAACCCAAAGTATTGAGCTAGGCCCATTTTGGTATATTTCATGCCACCATTTCACCGCCAAATGCGATCAAATAAAAAAAATTGTTCACTTTTTCACAAACTTTAGGTTTCTCACTGAAATGATTTACAAACGGCTTGTGCAATGCTTCTCTTTGATCCCCTTTGTTCAGAAATAGCAGACATATATTGCGTAGGCATTGCTTTTTGCCAATTAGAAGGCCGCTAAATGTCGCTGCGCACCACACGTGTATTATTCCCAGCAGTGAAGGGGTTAATTATGGAGCTTGTACAGAGCTTGTAGGGTTAATTTTAGCTTTAGTGTAGTAGACAACCCCAAGTATTGATCTTGGCCCATCCTATATAATAAAAGGCCAAGTGTGTTTGTCCGAAGCTGTCATGCGCAGTAGAGACTGCGCGCGAGGACAAACACACCTGGCCTTCCAACTAACCTGGCGTTGTGTGGTGGAGTGGGCGTGGCCAGTGTGGGTGTGGAGTGGGCGTGACCGGGTGGGTGCGACGTGAGCATGGCCGGACGTGATGTGGGCGGGGTCGGGCATGACGCGGGCGGGGTTGTGCGTGATGTGGGAGGGGCCAGCTGCTAAGAGACAGAGAGCTCTAAAGAGGGGGGGATAGAGAGAGCAGAACAGGGGGGGGGATAAAGAGAGGGAGAGAGAGACAGCAAAAGAGAGAGGGGGAGAGAGACAGCAAAAGAGAGAGGGGGAGAGAGACAGAAAAAGAGAGGGGGGAGAGAGACAGCAAAAGAGACGGGGGAGAGAGACAGCAAAAGAGAGGGGGGAGAGAGACAGCAAAAGAGAGAGGGGGAGAGAGACAGCAAAAGAGAGAGGGGAGAGAGACAGCAAAAGAGAGAAGGGGAGAGAGACATCAAAAGAGAGGGGGGAGAGAGGCAGCAAAAGAGAGGGGGGAGAGAGATAGCAAAAGAGAGGGGGGAGAGAGACAGCAAAAGAGAGGGGGGAGAGAGAGTACAAAAGAGAGGGGGACAGAGTAAAAGAGAGGGGAGAGAGAGAGCAAAAGAGAGGGGAGAAAGAGAGAGCAAAAGAGAGGGGAGAAAGAGAGAGCAAAAGAGAGGGGGGATAGAGAGAGAGAGCAAGGGGTGGGACCGCTGTACTAGTTTTGATATATTCCATGCCACCATTTCACCGCCAAATGTGATCAAATAAAAAACAAACAGTTAGTGCAATTATGGCACAAATGGTTGTAAATGTTTCTCTGGGATCCCCTTTGTTCAGAAATAGCAGACATGTATGACTTTGGCATTGCTTTTTGGTAATAAGAAGGCCGCTAAATGCCGCTGCGCAACACACTTCTATTATGCCCAGCAGTTAAGGGGTTAATTAGGTAGCTTGTAGGGTTAATTTTAGCTTTTGTGTAGAGATCAGCCTCCCACCTGACACATCCCACCTCCTGATCCCTTCCTGACCCCCTCAAACAGCTCTCTTCCCTCCCCCACCTCACAATTGTCACCGCCATCTTAAGTACTGGTAGAAAACAGAATTTATGTTTACCTGATAAATTACTTTCTCCAACGGTGTGTCCGGTCCACGGCGTCATCCTTACTTGTGTGATATTCTCTTCCCCAACAGGAAATGGCAAAGAGCCCAGCAAAGCTGGTCACATGATCCCTCCTAGGCTCCGCCTACCCCAGTCATTCGACCGACGTTAAGGAGGAATATTTGCATAGGAGAAACCATATGATACCGTGGTGACTGTAGTTAAAGAAAATAAACTATCAGACCTGATTAAAAAACCAGGGCGGGCCGTGGACCGGACACACCGTTGGAGAAAGTAATTTATCAGGTAAACATAAATTCTGTTTTCTCCAACATAGGTGTGTCCGGTCCACGGCGTCATCCTTACTTGTGGGAACCAATACCAAAGCTTTAGGACACGGATGAAGGGAGGGAGCAAATCAGGTCACCTAAATGGAAGGCACCACGGTTTGCAAAACCTTTCTCCCAAAAATAGCCTCAGAAGAAGCAAAAGTATCAAACTTGTAAAATTTGGCAAAAGTGTGCAGTGAAGACCAAGTCGCTGCCCTACATATCTGATCAACAGAAGCCTCGTTCTTGAAGGCCCATGTGGAAGCCACAGCCCTAGTGGAAGGAGCTGTGATCCTTTCAGGAGGCTGCCGTCCGGCAGTCTCGTAAGCCAATCTGATGATGCTTTTAATCCAAAAAGAGAGAGAGGCAGAAGTTGCTTTTTGACCTCTCCTTTTACCAGAATAAACAACAAACAAGGAAGATGTTTGTCTAAAATCCTTTGTAGCATCTAAATAGAATTTTAGAGCGCGAACAACATCCAAATTGTGCAACAAACGTTCCTTCTTTGAAACTGGTTTCGGACACAGAGAAGGTACGACTATCTCCTGGTTAATGTTTTTGTTAGAAACAACTTTTGGAAGAAAACCAGGTTAGTACGTAAAACCACCTTATCTGCATGGAACACCAGATAAGGAGGAGAACACTGCAGAGCAGATAATTCTGAAACTCTTCTAGCAGAAGAAATTGCAACCAAAAACAAAACTTTCCAAGATAATAACTTAATATCAACGGAATGTAAGGGTTCAAACGGAACCCCCTGAAGAACTGAAAGAACTAAGTTGAGACTCCAAGGAGGAGTCAAAGGTTTGTAAACAGGCTTGATTCTAACCAGAGCCTGAACAAAGGCTTGAACATCTGGCACAGCTGCCAGCTTTTTGTGAAGTAACACAGACAAGGCAGAAATCTGTCCCATCAAGGAACTTGCAGATAATCCTTTTTCCAATCCTTCTCGAAGGAAGGATAGACTCTTAGGAATCTTAACCTTGTCCCAAGGGAATCCTTTAGATTCACACCACCAGATATATTTTTTCCAAATTTTGTGGTAAATTTTTCTAGTTACAGGCTTTCTGGCCTGAACAAGAGTATCAATAACAGAATCTGAGAACCCTCGCTTTGATAAGATCAAGCGTTCAATCTCCAAGCAGTCAGCTGGAGTGGGACCAGATTCGGATGTTCGAACGGACCTTGAACAAGAAGGTCTCGTCTCAAAGGTAGCTTCCATGGTGGAGCCGATGACATATTCACCAGATCTGCATACCAAGTCCTGCGTGGCCACGCAGGAGCTATCAAGATCACCGACGCCCTCTCCTGATTGATCCTGGCTACCAGCCTGGGGATGAGAGGAAACGGCGGGAATACATAGGCTAGTTTGAAGGTCCAAGGTGCTACTAGTGCATCTACTAGAGTCGCCTTGGGATCCCTGGATCTGGACCCGTAGCAAGGAACCTTGAAGTTCTGACGAGAGGCCATCAGATCCATGTCTGGAATGCCCCACAGTTGAGTGAGTTGGGCAAAGATTTCCGGATGGAGTTCCCACTCCCCCGGATGCAATGTCTGACGACTCAGAAAATCCGCTTCCCAATTTTCCACTCCTGGGATGTGGATTGCAGACAGGTGGCAGGAGCGAGTCTCCGCCCATTGAATGATTCTGGTCACTTCTTCCATCGCCAGGGAACTCCTTGTTCCCCCCTGATGGTTGATGTACGCAACAGTCGTCATGTTGTCTGATTGAAACCGTATGAACTTGGCCCTCGCTAGCTGAGGCCAAGCCTTGAGAGCATTGAATATCGCTCTCAGTTCCAGAATATTTATCGGTAGAAGAGATTCTTCCCGAGACCAAAGACCCTGAGCTTTCAGGGATCCCCAGACCGCGCCCCAGCCCATCAGACTGGCGTCGGTCGTGACAATGACCCACTCTGGTCTGCGGGAGGTCACCCCTTGTGACAGGTTGTCCAGGGACAGCCACCAACGGAGTGAGTCTCTGGTCCTCTGATTTACTTGTATCTTCGGAGACAAGTCTGTATAGTCCCCATTCCACTGACTGAGCATACACAGTTGTAATGGTCTTAGATGAATGCGCGCAAAAGGAACTATGTCCATTGCCGCTACCATCAAACCTATCACTTCCATGCACTGCGCTATGGAAGGAAGAGGAACGGAATGAAGTATTTGACAAGAGTTTAGAAGTTTTGTTTTTCTGGTCTCTGTCAGAAAAATCCTCATTTCTAAGGAGTCTATTATTGTTCCCAAGAAGGGAACTCTTGTCGACGGAGATAGAGAACTCTTTTCCACGTTCACTTTCCATCCGTGAGATCTGAGAAAGGCCAGGACTATGTCCGTGTGAGCCTTTGCTTGAGGAAGGGACGACGCTTGAATCAGAATGTCGTCCAAGTAAGGTACTACAGCAATGCCCCTTGGTCTTAGCACCGCCAGAAGGGACCCTAGTACCTTTGAGAAAATCCTTGGAGCAGTGGCTAATCCGAAAGGAAGCGCCACGAACTGGTAATGCTTGTCCAGGAATGCGAACCTTAGGAACCGATGATGTTCCTTGTGGACAGGAATATGTAGATACGCATCCTTTAAATCCGCCGTGGTCAAGAATTGACCTTCCTGGATGGAAGGATTGTTCGAATGGTTTCCATTTTGGATGATGGAACCTTGAGAAACTTGTTTAGGATCTTGAGATCTAAGATTGGTCTGAACGTTCCCTCTTTTTTGGGAACTACGAACAGATTGGAGTAGAACCCCATCCCTCGTTCTCTTAATGGAACAGGATGAATCACTTCCAGAAGATAACCTTGGGAGACTATTTCTAGCGCCCAAGGATCCAGAACATCTCTTGCCCAAGCCTGAGCGAAGAGAGAGAGTCTGCCCCCCACCAAATCCGGTCCCGGATCGGGGGCCCGCATCTCATGCTGTCTTGGGAGCAGTGGCAGGTTTCTTGGCCTGCTTTCCTTTGTTCCAGCCTTGCATAGGTCTCCAGGCTGGATTGGCTTGAGAAGTATTACCCTCCTGCTTAGAGGACGTAGCACTTGGGGCTGGTCCGTTTCTGCGAAAGGGACGAAAATTAGGTTTATTTTTGGCCTTGAAAGACCTATCCTGAGGAAGGGCGTGGCCCTTGCCCCCAGTGATATCAGAGATAATCTCTTTCAAGTCAGGGCCAAACAGTGTTTTCCCCTTGAAAGGAATGTCAAGCAATTTGTTCTTGGAAGACGCATCCGCTGACCAAGATTTTAACCAAAGCGCTCTGCGCGCCACAATAGCAAACCCAGAATTTTTCGCCGCTAACCTAGCCAATAGCAAGGTGGCGTCTAGGGTGAAAGAATTAGCCAATTTAAGAGCACGAATTCTGTCCATAATCTCCTCATAAGAAGAAGAATTACTAATAATCGCCTTTTCTAGCTCATCGAACCAGAAACACGCGGCTGTAGTGACAGGGACAATGCATGCAATTGGTTGTAGAAGGTAACCTTGCTGAACAAACATCTTTTTTAGTAAACCTTCTAATTTTTTATCCATAGGATCTTGGAAAGCACAACTATCTTCTATGGGTATAGTGGCGCGCTTGTTTAGAGTAGAAACCGCCCCCTCGACCTTGGGGACTGTCTGCCATAAGTCCTTTCTGGGGTCGACTATAGGAAACAATTTTTTAAATATGGGGGGAGGTACGAAAGGTATACCGGGCCTGTCCCATTCTTTATTAACAATGTACGCCACCCGCTTGGATATAGGAAAAGCTTCGGGGGGCCCCGGGGCCTCTAGGAACTTGTCCATTTTACATAGTGTTTCTGGAATGACCAGATAATCACAATCATCCAAATTGGATAACACCTCCTTAAGCAGAGCGCGGAGATGTTCCAACTTAAATTTAAAAGTAAACACATCAGGTTCAGCTTGTTGAGAAATTTTTCCTGAATCTGAAAATTCTCCCTCAGACAAAACCTCCCTGGCCCCCTCAGACTGGTGTAGGGGCCCTTCAGAAACAATATCATCAGCGTCCTCATGCTCTTCAGTATTTTCTAAAACAGAGCAGTCGCGCTTTCGCTGATAAGTGGGCATATTGGCTAAAATGTTTTTGATAGAATTATCCATTACAGCCGTTAATTGTTGCATAGTAAGGAGTATTGGCGCGCTAGATGTACTAGGGGCCTCCTGTATGGGCAAGACTGGTGTAGACGAAGGAGGGGATGATGCAGTACCATGCTTACTCCCCTCACTTGAGGAATCATCTTGGGCATCATTTTTACTAAATTTTTTATGACATAAATCACATCTATTTAAATGAGAAGGAACCTTGACTTCCCCACAGTCAGAACACAATCTATCTGGTAGTGCAGACATGTTAAACAGGCATAAACTTGATAACAAAGCACAAAAAACGTTTTAAAATAAAACCGTTACTGTCACTTTAAATTTTAAACTGAACACACTTTATTACTGCAATTGCGAAAAAGTATGAAGGAATTGTTCAAAATTCACCAAAATTTCACCACAGTGTCTTAAAGCCTTAAAAGTATTGCACACCAAATTTGGAAGCTTTAACCCTTAAAATAACGGAACCGGAGCCGTTTTTATATTTAACCCCTTTACAGTCCCTGGAATCTGCTTTGCTGAGACCCAACCAAGCCCAAAGGGGAATACGATACCAAATGATGCCTTCAGAAAGACTTTTCTATGTATCAGAGCTCCACACACATGCAGCTGCATGCCATGCTGTTCTCAAAAACAAGTGCGCCATACCGGCGCGAAAATGAGGCTCTGACTATGATTAGGGAAAGCCCCTATAGAATAAAGTGTCTAAAACAGTGCCTGCCGATATTATTTTACAAAAAATACCCATATTAAATGATTCCTCAAGGCTAAATATGTGTAAATATGATCGATTTAGCCCAGAAAATGTCTACAGTCTTAATAAACCCTTGTGAAGCCCTTATTTACTGTCTGAATAAAAATGGCTTACCGGATCCCATAGGGAAAATGACAGCTTCCAGCATTACATCGTCTTGTTAGAATGTGTCATACCTCAAGCAGCAAAAGACTGCTCACTGTTCCCCCAACTGAAGTTAATTCCTCTCAACAGTCCTGTGTGGAACAGCCATGAATTTTAGTAACGGTTGCTAAAATCATTTTCCTCATACAAACAGAAATCTTCATCTCTTTTCTGTTTCAGAGTAAATAGTACATACCAGCACTATTTTAAAATAACAAACTCTTGATTGAATAATAAAAACTACAGTTAAACACTAAAAAACTCTAAGCCATCTCCGTGGAGATGTTGCCTGTACAACGGCAAAGAGAATGACTGGGGTAGGCGGAGCCTAGGAGGGATCATGTGACCAGCTTTGCTGGGCTCTTTGCCATTTCCTGTTGGGGAAGAGAATATCCCACAAGTAAGGATGACGCCGTGGACCGGACACACCTATGTTGGAGAAAGTATGCCAGTACTAAAATAAAAGGCATTTAAAAAAATATATATATATATTCAGTCTGCAGTGATGGATCCCCCCTTAGCCCCCAACCTCCCTGATCCCCCCTATACATTTCTCTAACCCTCCCCCCTCTACCTATTTACCGCCTCTTGGGTAATGGCAGCTGACCCAATATGCCCCAAATAATGTATTTTATTTATATTTTTATTTAAAAAAAACTATTTTCTGTAGTGTAGCTGCCCCCCTCAATACCCTCCCCCTCCCAGATCCCTTGCAAACCCATTTATTCCCCTCCTCTGTGTCCATTCTTCCTACACATTTTAAATGCAATTATATAAATGCAGCGTGCGCCCCCCTGTCCACCCGGCCGCACTCCCGCACCGACGTACAACCGGATGTGAGGTGAGATCCGGATCCAAGACATCGATGGGCCGCCCACCCGCCTCCCTGCTATAGCTCCCACCCAGCAACGATCGGCACCCTCTCTGCATCGGTGGGTAAAAAAGGGGATTGCAGTGATGCCTCCATATCGAGGCATCACTATAATACCCTGGAAGCGATCACAATCGCTTCCAGAGCTTCAAACCCCAAAGGACGTGACAGGCATGTCCTTGGTCGTTAAGGGTAGTTTTTTGGAGGACGTACCTGGCACGTCCTCGGTCGTTAAAGGGTTAAAGGGATAGTAAAGTCCAAATTAAACTTTCATGATTTAGATAGGGCATGTAATTTCAAACAACTTTCTAATTTACTTTTATCATCAAATTTGCTTTGCTCTCTTGGTATTCTTAGTTGAAAGCTAAACCTAGGTAGGCTCATATGCTAATTTCTTAGCCCTTGAAGGCCGGCCTCTTAGCTGACTGCATTTTACCGTTTTTCACAATTAGAGGGTGATAGTTCATGTGTTTCATATAAATAAAATTGTGATCACAAACGTGGAGTTATTTAAGAGTCGGCACTAATTGCCTGAAATGCAAGTCTGTCAAAAGATCTGAGATAAGGAAGCAGTCAGCAAAAGCTTAGATAAAAGGTAATTACAGAGGTATAAAGTATATTTTTATAACAATATTGGTTATGTCAAACTGGGGAATGGTAAATAAGGGGTTTATCTATCTTTTTAAACAATAACATTTTTGGCTTTTACTATCCCTTTAATGTATTACAAGCACTGGGAAGCTGATTTCTGCTGCTGTTTACAGTATTCTTTATTTTCAGTGTATGTGGTGATTTCAGCAGTTATTTTAAATGACAAAACAAAGGTAAAGGATTTATGTTAAACAATTTAATATATTCCAGCATATAAAATGGATCATTTTGGGTTCCAGAAATGTGCAAAACCAGCTAAAATTAAGCTGCAAGGATATAAAAGAGTGGGGGGACTAACTGGGAAGTAGACACTGTGCCTAAAAATCCTCTAAGCAGGACAACTCCTCACAAGCTTCACAAATACTAAGCTGCATGACAGCCGAATGTGAGGGAGAGGAGGAATCCCTCTTATAGCAGCAGAAGTGCAGGATAATATCAGCCTGAGTACAGGGAGACAGGGTGGCAAAAGGGAGGCCACAGGAACGTGATTCCCAGCTAGAGAGGCCATCTCTGGAGTCAGTGACATATTTCTCTGTCCCCTCTACTGAGAGAAGCAGTTCTCCTTCCTCTGAAATCTGACACCACTAACAAGGTAATACAGAGACACAACATCTCTTTAATATATACTGTATTACTAATCCTTAGACATCTCAGATAACTAGTAACACTTGTACAAAAGTACAATCTAGGTATATTGACTATCACTGCACCTATGTGATTTTACTTGAACTGCACCATTTCACGATCACTTTTATCTGAAAATCGACTCTTGCTTATACAACAGCACCACCTTGTGGACGCTGGAAGATCTCTTATTTCTGGAAAAGCTTATGACAGGGCAGGACTGGGTATAAAAAGCAGCCCTGAAAAAAGACCAGCTCTATGTTCTGTTGAATTTGTAAAATGCACACGCCCCATTTTTCTCAAGGTGATTAATGGGGTGGTCCTTCAGACAATATTTTTTTTTATTACAATTAAATTATATTAAGCTGTATTAATAAAAACGCCAGATTTATGATATAAAAACATACAACAATTCTATCCATGACAAAAAGAAGTTTATGTGCTCTTAACATATCCAGACCTCGTAGATGCATTTGTAACAACAAAAAATAGTTTTAAAAATCAAATTTAGTTTATAATTAACGGAATAAGCTTTACTTTTACTTCAAGAATAATACTTTTATATACACTGCATTTAATGTTTCCAATGTAACAAAAGGACTTTCAATTTTTCCAAATATATTTTTTCCATGGCTTCAAAATGTGTGGAAATTTGACTTCTCTAAATATGACAATCTCAAATCTACCTCTCCCTAAACACTGATACTACATAACCCTCAATTCTAAGTGTGTAAAAGCCATTAGTAAAAGGACCCAATACCCTTCATAAGTTAATAACCCTTTAGTCAGGATTTTCAGAGAATAAAATAAAATTACAGGCCGAAACAGAGCTAGGAAATAGGCTTTTCAAATAGCGATTTATATGTTACCAATTGTCACACTTCTTATAGACAAATCAAACCTGCACAGGCTGTTGCACCCATTTGAATCACTATGAGAGTGTACAGCACAAATAAAAGGTAAGCTATGAACTGCCTACAAGCTCCTTAGTGCAGTAACCTACTAGCCTATACTAATCAATGGGCAGAAGAACTCGATATAAATATATCGGAGGATGAATGGAATAGTAGGGACTTCCGGTGGGCGGGCAAAACGGCAGCAGCACGGAGTTTGAGCTCCATAACAAGCCGCAACATATACAACAAGTAAATTTGTATTAAGAGTCCGAATCTAACTTGCCCTTGACAGGGATCATGTCCCGGCACTGAAGAGAGTGGAGTGAGACATCTCTCCCCCACGAAGTCCGCTATAGGAGACCTGAGCGGAATAACATCCCCAAGCAAAGGCTACGGCGGCCATCTTAGTTAGTGCGGGGAGAGAAACGGAGATTAGCAGTGGATGGTAGAGAGACGCAGGAGCAGCTGAGTGACGGCTACTGGGGAGAGGATCGTCGGACTTCCCGAACTTAGGTGGCCGACCTAGTATAACCTGGGAATCGAAAAGAAGTCTGTTGTCCCGTCTGCTGGTGCTGGGACGGCACGGGCTGAGAGATTCAGCCTCAACGGCTTCTGAGCAGTGGTGTAGTGGTGATCGGTTGGAGCAGCCGAGGATATCTCCAGATCCGAGACAAGCTGCTTAATAACAATCTAAGCTGAGCGTAGGAGCCATAGATGAAATAGCGCTAACATAAAAACATAATTTATGCTTACCTGATAAATTCCTTTCTTCTGTTGTGTGATCAGTCCACGGGTCATCATTACTTCTGGGATATTATCTGCTCCCCTACAGGAAGTGCAAGAGGATTCACCCAGCAGAGTTGCTATATAGCTCCTCCCCTCTACGTCACCTCCAGTCATTCGACCAAAGACCAACGAGAAAGGAGAAGCCAAGGGTGTAGTGGTGACTGGAATATAATTTAAAAAAAATATTTACCTGCCTTAAAAAACAGGGCGGGCCGTGGACTGATCACACAACAGAAGAAAGGAATTTATCAGGTAAGCATAAATTATGTTTTCTTCTGTTATGTGTGATCAGTCCACGGGTCATCATTACTTCTGGGATACCAATACCAAAGCAAAAGTACACGGATGACGGGAGGGATAGGCAGGCTCATTATACAGAAGGAACCACTGCCTGAAGAACCTTTCTCCCAAAAATAGCCTCCGAAGAAGCAAAAGTGTCAAATTTGTAAAATTTGGAAAAAGTATGAAGCGAAGACCAAGTTGCAGCCTTGCAAATCTGTTCAACAGAGGCCTCATTCTTAAAGGCCCAAGTGGAAGCCACAGCTCTAGTAGAATGAGCTGTAATTCTTTCAGGAGGCTGCTGTCCAGCAGTCTCATAGGCTAAACGAATTATGCTACGAAGCCAGAAGGAGAGAGAGGTAGCCGAAGCCTTATGACCTCTCCTCTGACCAGAGTACACGACAAACAGGGAAGACGTTTGTCGAAAATCCTTAGTTGCCTGCAAGTAGAACTTGAGGGCACGAACTACATCCAGATTGTGTAGAAGACGTTCCTTCTTTGAAGAAGGATTTGGACACAAGGATGGAACAACAATCTCTTGATTGATATTCCTGTTAGTGACTACCTTAGGTAAGAACCCAGGTTTAGTACGCAGAACTACCTTGTCTGAGTGAAAGATCAGATAAGGAGAATCACAATGTAAGGCTGATAACTCAGAGACTCTTCGAGCCGAGGAAATAGCCATTAAAAACAGAACTTTCCAAGATAACAATTTTATATCAATGGAATGAAGGGGTTCAAACGGAACACCCTGTAAAACGTTAAGAACTAAGTTTAAACTCCATGGCGGAGCAACAGTTTTAAACACAGGCTTGATCCTAGCTAAAGCCTGACAAAAGGCCTGGACGTCTGGATTTTCTGACAGACGCCTGTGTAACAAGATGGACAGAGCTGAGATCTGTCCCTTTAATGAACTAGCCGATAAACCCTTTTCTAAACCTTCTTGTAGAAAGGACAATATCCTAGGAATCCTAACCTTACTCCAGGAGTAATCTTTGGATTCACACCAGTATAGGTATTTACGCCATATCTTATGGAAAATCTTTCTGGTAACAGGCTTCCTAGCCTGTATCAGGGTATCAATAACCGACTCAGAAAAACCACGTTTTGATAAAATCAAGCGTTCAATTTCCAAGCAGTCAGCTTCAGAGAAGTTAGATTTTGGTGTTTGAATGGACCCTGTATCAGAAGGTCCTGTCTTAGAGGTAGAGACCAAGGCGGACAGGATGACATGTCCACTAGATCTGCATACCAAGTCCTGCGTGGCCATGCAGGTGCTATTAGAATCACTGATGTTCTCTCCTGTTTGATTTTGGCAATCAATCGAGGAAGCAGCGGGAAGGGTGGAAACACATAAGCCATCCCGAAGTTCCAAGGTGCTGTCAAAGCATCTATCAGAACCGCTCCCGGATCCCTGGATCTGGATCCGTAGCGAGGAAGTTTGGCGTTCTGGCGAGACGCCATGAGATCTATCTCTGGTTTGCCCCAACGTCGAAGTATTTGGGCAAAGACCTCCGGATGAAGTTCCCACTCCCCCGGATGAAAAGTCTGGCGACTCAAGAATCCGCCTCCCAGTTCTCCACTCCCGGGATGTGGATTGCTGACAGGTGGCAAGAGTGAGACTCTGCCCAGCGAATTATCTTTGATACTTCCATCATTGCTAGGGAGCTTCTTGTCCCTCCTTGATGGTTGATGTACGCTACAGTCGTGATGTTGTCCGACTGAAACCTGATGAATCCCCGAGTTTTTAACTGGGGCCAAGTCAGAAGGGCATTGAGAACTGCTCTCAATTCCAGAATGTTTATTGGTAGGAGACTTTCCTCCTGATTCCATTGTCCCTGAGCCTTCAGAGAATTCCAGACAGCGCCCCAACCTAGTAGGCTGGCGTCTGTTGTTACAATTGTCCAGTCCGGCCTGCTGAATGGCATCCCCCTGGACAGATGTGGCCGAGAAAGCCACCATAGAAGAGAGTTTCTGGTCTCTTGATCCAGATTCAGAGTAGGGGACAAGTCTGAGTAATCCCCATTCCACTGACTTAGCATGCACAATTGCAGCGGTCTGAGATGTAGACGTGCAAAGGGAACTATGTCCATTGCTGCTACCATTAAGCCGATCACCTCCATGCATTGAGCTACTGACGGGAGTTGAATGGAATGAAGGACACGGCATGCATTTAGAAGCTTTGTTAATCTGTCTTCTGTCAGATAAATCTTCATTTCCACAGAATCTATAAGAGTCCCTAAGAATGGAACTCTTGTGAGAGGAAAAAGAGAACTCTTCTTTTCGTTCACTTTCCATCCATGCGACCTTAGAAATGCCAGAACTAACTCTGTATGAGACTTGGCAGTTTGAAAGCTTGAAGCTTGTATCAGAATGTCGTCTAGGTACGGAGCTACCGAAATTCCTCGCGGTCTTAGTACCGCCAGAAGGGCACCCAGAACCTTTGTGAAGATTCTTGGAGCCGTAGCCAATCCGAATGGAAGAGCTACAAACTGGTAATGCCTGTCTAAGAAGGCAAACCTTAGATACCGGTAATGATCTTTGTGAATCGGTATGTGAAGGTAAGCATCCTTTAAATCCACTGTGGTCATGTACTGACCCCTTTGGATCATGGGTAAGATTGTCCGAATAGTTTCCATTTTGAACGATGGAACTCTTAGGAATTTGTTTAGGATCTTTAAATCCAAGATTGGCCTGAAAGTTCCCTCTTTTTTGGGAACCACAAACAGGTTTGAGTAAAACCCTTGTCCTTGTTCCGACCGCGGAACCGGATGGATCACTCCCATTAATAACAGATCTTGTACACAGCGTAGAAACGCTTCTTTCTTTATCTGGTTTGTTGACAACCTTGACAGATGAAATCTCCCTCTTGGGGGAGAGAATTTGAAGTCTAGAAGGTATCCCTGAGATATGATCTCTAGCGCCCAGGGATCCTGAACATCTCTTGCCCAAGCCTGGGCGAAGAAAGAGAGTCTGCCCCCCACTAGATCCGGTCCCGGATCGGGGGCCCTCGGTTCATGCTGTCTTTGGGGCAGCAGCAGGTTTCCTGGCCTGCTTGCCCTTGTTCCAGGACTGGTTAGGTTTCCAGCCTTGTCTGTAACGAGCAACAGCTCCTTCCTGTTTTGGTGCAGTGGAAGTTGGTGCTGCTCCTGCTTTGAAATTCCGAAAGGGACGAAAATTAGACTGTCTAGCCTTAGCTTTGGCTTTGTCTTGAGGCAGGGCGTGACCCTTACCTCCTGTAATGTCAGCGATAATTTCTTTCAAACCGGGCCCAAATAAAGTTTGCCCCTTGAAAGGTATATTAAGTAATTTGGACTTAGAAGTTACATCAGCTGACCAGGATTTTAGCCACAGCGCCCTACGTGCCTGAATGGCGAATCCTGAGTTCTTAGCCGTAAGTTTGGTTAAATGTACTACGGCCTCCGAAATGAATGAATTAGCTAGTTTAAGGACTCTAAGCCTGTCCGTAATGTCGTCCAGCGTAGCTGAACTAAGGTTCTCTTCCAGAGACTCAATCCAAAATGCTGCCGCAGCCGTAATCGGCGCGATGCATGCAAGGGGTTGTAATATAAAACCTTGTTGAACAAACATTTTCTTAAGGTAACCCTCTAATTTCTTATCCATAGGATCTGAAAAAGCACAGCTATCCTCCACCGGGATAGTGGTGCGCTTAGCTAAAGTAGAAACTGCTCCCTCCACCCTAGGGACCGTTTGCCATAAGTCCCGTGTGGTGGCGTCTATTGGAAACATCTTTCTAAATATTGGAGGGGGTGAGAACGGCACACCGGGTCTATCCCACTCCTTAGTAACAATTTCAGTTAATCTCTTAGGTATAGGAAAAACGTCAGTACTCGCCGGTACCGCAAAGTATTTATCCAACCTACACAATTTCTCTGGTATTGCAACAGTGTTACAATCATTAAGAGCCGCTAAGACCTCCCCTAGTAATACACGGAGGTTTTCCAATTTAAATTTAAAATTTGAAATATCTGAATCCAATCTGCTTGGATCAGAACCGTCACCCACAGAATGAAGCTCTCCGTCCTCATGCTCTGCAAGCTGTGACGCAGTATCAGACATGGCCCTAGAATTATCAGCGCACTCTGTTCTCACCCCAGAGTGATCACGCTTGCCTCTTAGTTCTGGTAATTTAGCCAAAACTTCAGTCATAACAGTAGCCATATCTTGTAATGTTATCTGTAATGGCTGCCCAGATGTACTAGGCGCCATAATATCACGCACCTCCCGGGCGGGAGATGCAGGTACTGACACGTGAGGCGAGTTAGTCGCTCTCCCCTCGCTGTTAGGTGAAATTTGTTCAATTTGTACAGATTGGCTTTTATTTAAAGTAGCATCAATACAGTTAGTACATAAATTTCTATTGGGCTCCACCTTGGCATTGGAACAAATGACACAGGTATCTTCCTCTGAATCAGACATGTTTAACACACTAGCAATAAACATGCAACTTGGTTACAATCTTATTTAACAAAAACGTATTGTGCCTCAAAGAAGCACTAAACGATTAAATGACAGTTGAAATAATGAACTGAAAAACAGTTAAAGCATCATCTTTAAAAACAACACAACTTTTAGCAAAGGTTTGTTCCCATTAGCAAAGTAACACTAATTAAATTTGCAACCTAAAAATTACAGAGCAACGTTTTAAATCACAGTCACTATATAAGTCTCACAGCTCTGCTGAGAGAATCTACCTCCCTTCAAAGAAGTTTGAAGACCCCTGAGTTCTGTTAGAGATGAACCGGATCATGCAGAAAATACAAGAGTAACTGACTGGAAATTTTTGATGCGTAGCAAAGAGCGCCAAAAACGGCCCCTCCCCCTCATACACTAGCAGTGAGAGAGAAACGAAACTGTCATAATTAAAACAAGCAACCGCCAAGTGGAATAAATATTTATTCACTCAGTACCTCAGAAATGCAAACGATTCTACATTCCAGCAAAAACGTTTAACATGAAAAATACCAATTAAAAGGTTTAATGTACTTTTACAGAGTAATTCCGGTGAAATACCATCCCCAGAATACTGAAGTGTAGAGTATACATACATGTCATTATAACGGTATGGCAGGATTTTCTCATCAATTCCATTCAGAAAATAAAAACTGCTACATACCTCAATGCAGATTCAACTGCCCGCTGTCCCCTGATCTGAAGCTTTTACCTCCCTCAGATGGCCGAGAAACAGCAATATGATCTTAACTACTCCGGCTAAAATCATAATAAAAACTCTGGTAGATTCTTCTTCAAACTCTGCCAGAGAGGTAATAACACGCTCCGGTGCTATTGTAAAATAACAAACTTTTGATTGAAGTTATAAAAAACTAAGTATAATCACCATAGTCCTCTCACACCTCCTATCTAGTCTTTGGGTGCAAGAGAATGACTGGAGGTGACGTAGAGGGGAGGAGCTATATAGCAACTCTGCTGGGTGAATCCTCTTGCACTTCCTGTAGGGGAGCAGATAATATCCCAGAAGTAATGATGACCCGTGGACTGATCACACATAACAGAAGAAAAAGAAAGAGCGCGAAACTCCCAGTGTGCCACTACACTACAAGCGCACAACAGATCCGCCATCTCTCCCTGAAAGAAGGGACCGGTTGCTGAAATTGGTAAGATCCCCCTCACTGAGACACAGACAAACACTTTTAGCATCAGAAGCTGCCAGTAGGGAATACAAAAATAACACGCACTGAAGTGCACACTAAGGCCTGATCTGCTGGGACAGAGACTATTGAATTTACACGTGGTCGGTGTGTGGGTGCAGAGACTAGTGACAGGGGCTTAACTTAACTCCAACACATTGTCACATCTGTCCGCTCTTGTAGTGCCATCAAGGGTATAGAAATAACGGACACTGGTCACGATTGTGGTGGAATACAGCGCCTGAAGGAATAAAGAGGTACTGGGATACTACGCTGCAAACATGGCCTAGACTGCAACTGCAAACCCTCGACTGAGGCTGGAGCTAGGTGATAAAAGCAGAGACTTATCTGCACAGACGGTAAACATTGATACTGCTGGCTTTCCCTAGATTATATTTACTGACTCTGTCACAAGCTCTCGAACTGAGCCTACAGGTGACAATCTTTTCATAGGTCACTTTTCTAAACGACTATCAGTTGGTGCATATCTAAGGT
The DNA here is from genome assembly GCF_027579735.1 of Bombina bombina. Taxonomy (NCBI): domain Eukaryota; kingdom Metazoa; phylum Chordata; class Amphibia; order Anura; family Bombinatoridae; genus Bombina; species Bombina bombina. The sequence goes on from NC_069500.1 coordinate 986,866,488, forward strand.
CTCCTGGTCAAACCGTGTCAGTTATCACACGGCGCTTGTTGGATATGAACTCTAACTACCCTATGATCATGATATGTGCTTCATAAATATGATATGCAATCTTAAAACGCTGTTTATGATCCTTGCTTTGCTTTATGGGGGTGCCCAAGTTATATGTCTGTATATACTTGACTGTACACCTGCATTCATAACACATTGTACACTTATAGGGGGTATCTTAACGCTGACACCGATTACCCTAACAGGGGGGGGCAAATTGTTCTTTTTTGTTTACGAAGGTTTTGTATATTATCCTCCTATTGCTAGAGCGTAATAGGTATCTGATGTACTGCATATTTTAGGGTTTAGAGTTACTGTGTATGGAAAAATATCTTATCCAGGACCCAATAGCGAGTCGCAATAAAAATACTGAACGTAGAGCCAAACAGGGACTAGAAGCTGTAACTCAGGGACCTTCCTATGAAGTCCCGCAAGATAACCCTTTACTTGACCCACTCCCTATTGTTAAACAGATCTCCACCCTGTTTCTGCCAAAAATAGAAAATCTTCAAAAAGGGGTAGATACTTTAGCGGAGGATGTAAAACAGTTCTCCACGAGAGTTACTGAAGCGGAGACCAGGATCTCTGACCTTGAAGATACGCAAGTTGTTAATACTAGTAAACTGGAGGCATTAGATAAACATTCCCTAGCTTTACAGCAAAACATTGATGATCTTGAGAATCGCTCAAGGCGCAATAATGTTCGCCTACTAGGGCTCCCCGAATCGGTAAAGCCATATGACATCTTAAAATTTGTAGAAACTGTCCTCCCGTCTCTGCTAGATATACCATCTGAAAATCTAATAGGGAGTGTAGAGAGGGCACATAGAGTAGGCCCAGAAAGGCCCGTCATGGACAATAATGCTCAAGCACGTCCAGTTATGATTAAATTTCTCCACTTCCAAACTAAACTTATCATTCTGAGGGCATATAGGAAGTTAGAGACTTTGACTTTTGAAAATTCCAAACTCCTGTTGTTTCAGGATTACTCAGTTGAACTGATGAGAAAACGCAGGGAATTCTCCTAAATATGTTATAAATTGCACCGGGAGGGCAGGCAGGCTTTCTTGCTATACCCTGCAAAACTTAAGATTCTTACCCCTAGATGCCCCAAATTTTTTGACTCTCCACAAACAGCACAGGAGTATTTAGATGCAGAAAATGGCTCCAGGAGCCCGGGTAGAGCTAGAGGAGGTAAAGGGTGAGGAGACCTCACAGGTCTGTAAGGATTAAACTTTTGTCAATTTGAATGGCTTTATTGGCCAAAAGAGTGAGGGTGTTGCCCACGATTTGGGCGACTCCCCAGATGTTGATTATGTTCAGGTTGTATTTATGTTCAATGTTTTGGTTAATGTTAGAGTCTGAATTACACCCGTGGGGGCTATTAATAACTGCTCATTGTTTATTTCTATGTGTAATGCCCCTGCTTTTTCATTACTTTTGTCTTGAGAGTGCAGGAACCCCTTCCTACAGATGCTTCCCATTAAGGGGTTTTCTTTGGCTATCGGCCAAACCCCTGGCTGGGATCATACAAGGGGAAAGGATACTCAGTAGGTTTAACCAGATTATGCAACTTATGTTCCTAAATATCAATGGAAAAGATGTATTAAGTCAATTAGATTATGGAACATGGTTTTCTGATTGCATACGTTTGATAATCTGATTGCATACGTTTGATAATCTGTTTGCTGTTATCTTGTTGCAGATTTACAATGCCTAAAGGGTGCTGGAAGGATGGAAATAACCGGGAGGTGTGTGACAGTGTGGGGGCTCCCCCTCCCCCCCCCTTTTTTCTTTCCCTCTCTCTCTTCCTCTTCTCTCCTAGGTATGTTAGCTGATATTGCAATTTAATATATATTCTTGGAATGTGGGGGGTGTCCACTCCCCTATTAAGAGAAAGACCATACTTACTCAGTTAAGGAAAAAAGGTGCAGACATAGCGTTTTTGCAGACACATCTGACTGACACTGAGCACACCAAATTGGGAAGGGATTGGGTTGGGAGAGTTGAATTTGCTTCCTATAAGAGTGCTAGCCGGGGAGTGGCAATTTTATTTGGGAGGAAATTGGAAACTACAGACTTCACAGTGATCAAAGACCCTGAGGGACGATATATTATAGCGCAAACCACGATAGCCAACAAACAGTACACTTTCTGCAATATTTATGCCCCTAATCAGAGAGACAGGATATTCTGGGAAAACTTGATTGGAGTTTTAACTCCTTTCCTGGGTACTTCCCTCATTATCGGTGGGGACTTCAATCTGGCCCCTGACCCACGGTGTGACAGGCTAAGGGATACCTCTAGGGAGGGCACCAGAGCACATTCCAAACCAAGTTGTAAATTTGAGCTTGAGATCTTTCAGGCCCTGGAGTCCTCTCTGGATGTGGTGGATATCTGGTGCAAACTGAATCCAGATGGAAAAGACTATACCTGTGTCTCCCGAGCCTCGCCCACTATGTCTCGCATCGACCTATTCCTAACCTCCAATGCCCTGTTGCCACAGATTATAGATGCCAGGATAGGGGAGGTGATGGTATCGGATCATGCCCCTGTGGGGCTATTTCTTGATTCTCTGACACCCCCGAGATATCGGCGGACTCTCAGGTTTCCGCAATATCTAGTCACGTCCCAAGAATTTCAACAGTACATGGTAAGGAGTTGGGATGATTTCCACACTAACAATGCACAGCACCTAGCGACGCCTGAGCTCTTTTGGCAAACGGCGAAGGTGGTGCTCACAGGAAATATCTTGGCATTTCTCTCCCGCAGGAAGAAACTTCATGCAGAGAGATTGGAGAAGCTCAGAGAGGATCTGGCTGCCTCTTATCTAACATATCGCAATGAGCCTTCATTGCAGCATCACCAACGATACATGACTGTCAAAAAGGAATATGACGCGCTTCTGGCCTACCAGGCATCTCAGACACTTTTAAGAAACAGAGGTAAATACTATAGATATGGAGATAAGTCGGGTCGATTGCTGGCCTCCTTGGTCAATCTTAAAACCTCAGCTTGTTTTGTTCCTGCCCTTAAAAATGGGGAAAAAGTGGTTAGAGACCACAAACGAATAGCAGAGGCGTTTGCCTCTTATTATAATCGGCTTTACACCAGTGAGCAGCATAGCTCTGAAGAGATATTGCAGGATTTCTGGGGTTCTATTAAATTACCACAGATCTCAGAAGAGCATCTAAACAAACTAAATGCTCCTATTTCTAGAGATGAAGTGGGTAAGACGATCATGTCTCTAGCTTTGGGTAAGGCAGCAGGCCCGGATGGGCTGACCATTGAATTTTATAGAATGTTGAAGTCGCAGGTTTTTCCAGTCTTAAGGGATCAGTTTGCGGGTTACTTTTCTGATGCGAAGGAACCAACAAGTTCGTTCTCAACAGCATATATCACGCTTATCCCTAAAGGGGGAAAGGATACTCTCCTCCCGGAATCTTATAGGCCGATATCGCTGCTAAACGCGGACTACAAGATTCTCACGAAAATTTCATAGCAGAACGACTTAAATTTATCCTACCAGAGCTAATCCATGAAGACCAGACTGGTTTCATGAATGCGAGATCGTCGGTGGTTAATGTCCGTCGGGTGTTAGAGGTAACGCAATACTTTTGGAATAGGGAACGAAACGGGTCGAATACACAATGTCCGGAGGCCTTTCTGATGTCCCTGGACGCAGAAAAGGCCTTCGATAGGGTGGAGTGGAGCCACCTTTTCCATACTATGTCCAAGTTCAGGATCTCGGGTCCTTTTGTTTCTTTTCTTAAAAATCTCTACTCCTCTCCCATGGCTAACATATGTGTCAACAACACATTTTCGGCCAACGTTACTCTGGGACGGGGCACCAGACAGGGTTGCCTCTTGTCGCCACTATTATTCAATATGGCCCTGGAACCTCTGGCTATCAAACTGTGCCAAGTTTTCCCGGGTATCGATGTGGCAGGAGATCCTCAGCATCTGGCTCTTTATGCAGATGACATGATGTTGTTTGTGCAAGACCCGGAGATTCACATTCCATCTATTCGGAAGAAATTGCATGACTTTGGCTCCTTCTCAGGGTACAAGGTCAATATGCAGAAATCTGAGATTTTATGGCTACACAGAAAAACTGAGAATCTCCATAATTACCCGTTTACGACAGCCTCTCAGAAAATAACTTATCTTGGCATTCAGATCCCTATAAACCCTAACAAGCTGTATACTATGAATTTGACTCCCTTATGCGCCAAGTTTCTGCATAGAGCCTACCTAACTCCTCATAGTTTGGCTAAATGGGTACTTGACGGTCCTGATAGATGTTCTAAGTGTTCTGTGGAGGTCCCTGGCTTGTTACACTGCATATGGGAATGCCCAGTGATAAGACAATTCTGGTCTCAATTCCAGTACTGGATTAATAAAAAAATGAAAATTTCAGTCTCTCTTAAACCCACGGATGTCCTGTTTCTCAATTGGGATGCACAATATAAACACTATGTTGTGGAGCTAACTCTGACTATATTACTAGCACGAAAAAGTATACTTAACCATTGACTAAGACGACTAGACCTACCATAGCATACTTTCGTAATATGTTGAAAACACATCTGTTTATAGAACAAGTTGACACTAGGGTTGATGTATGCAATAGATTTAACCTCTTTTTAAAGAATTAGCGCAGACTGATCCTGACCTTTGAACTGCAGATTCAGAGACAGATCCTACTACCATTCTGAAACACCGACATATTCCTGGAAAATTCCCTGCAGGGAGAGTGGGCACACATACTACGCCCAGTTGAAACTTAGAGATTACAGAGAGGGGATAGAGGAGAGAGGAGATGATAGCTTGGTTCTACCCCCCTTTTTCTTTTATTTCTTTTTTTTTCCCCCACGCTGTACACTGGGAGTTGAGATAGAGGGATATATGTTTACAGGATAAAGTTAGGGTCCGTAGAATGGGGATAAGAGTTTTTATAGTTTAATAAACGTTTAGTTAGTTATGGGAATGAGTTGGGTTAAGTTTAAGAAAATATAAAACGAGAGAGATAACTACATGTGGAAAATGTATGTGTTCTACACATTTGAGAAATGTCTGTGATATTTTAGGAATTTATATGTTTAATACATTTGAGAAATATCTGAGGTAACTTCTTGCTGAAAATGTAATGCCTGATATGGTTCTTGATTTTGCTTGGGTTATATTCTTTGATGTAGGATGTAAGAATTACTAAACACATGTGTTGCTCTCAATAAAAAAAAAAAAAAAACAGTTAAAACCTCCTTCTCAATAAGTATACAGGAGACCAACCAAAAATGCTAACCAGATGGTAACTTTCACCATATCAGCTGTCTAAAATATAAAACAATCTAGTAATATGTGATGGAGAAACTGTGGCACTGTAGGATCCTGTGAACATATATGGTGGTCTTGCCCAAAAATAAGACCTTTCTGGGAAGTTGTATGCAAGGAAATGAATAGAGCATTCGCTTGCATATTACCATTGGATCATTTAGTCTTGCTATTTCACAAGTCAACCCACATTAAATGTAAACTAATATCGACTTCACCAAATATTCCTTATTAGTGAAATAGCAGCTGATACCTAGAAACTGGAATACGTATACCCTCACTCACAAAATGGAAAGAGCAAACAACCAATACTTTATCACTTGAGCAATACCACCACTATCTCATTTGTAACCAGATAAAGGACTACAACTCAATAATGTTCTTATTGGAGGAATATACCAATAAAAAATGTTTAGAGGAAAGAATCGGTTAATATGTTGAGGAGTTTGTAGGCAAAAGCTTGCCATTATCTTATAGGTGATAAACTCTAATTAGACATTGTCTGCATCTCAATAATTTTATAGTCTTTTGATCTGTTAAAATTAAAAATGTTAAAACATCACCAATCGTTCTGAAACATTGAATTCCTTGTTGATTTTGTTCTGGGACCATGAGCTTAGTAATAGGCTGAGGATTTTAACTTTGTCTTCTTTGTTTGCTACGGCACACTTTTCTTTAAGAGCCTCAATTAATCTGACATATTTTTCTGTTGACAGAGTTTTCATCACTGTTACACTCTGCTGGAATTGTCTCAAACGATTCTTACAGATTTTTTTCAAAGTTTGAGAAAACATAATTTATGCTTACCTGATAAATTCCTTTCTCCTGTAGTGTAGTCAGTCCACGGGTCATCCATTACTTATGGAATATTTCTCTTCCTAACAGGAAACTGCAAGAGAATTACCCAGCAGAGCTGCTATATAGCTCCTCTCCTCACCTATCATACTCAGTCATTCGACCAAAGCAGACGAGAAAGGAGGAACCATAGGGTACAGTGGTGACTGGAGTTTAATTAAAATTTAGACCTGCCGTAAAAACAGGGCGGGCCGTGGACTGACTACACTACAGGAGAAAGGAATTTATCAGGTAAGCATAAATTATGTTTTCTCCTGTTAAGTGTAGTCAGTCCACGGGTCATCCATTACTTATGGAATACCAATACCAAAGCTAAAGTACACGGATGAAGGGAGGGACAAGGCAGGAACATTAAACAGAAGGAACCACTGCCTGAAGTACCTTTCTCCCAAAAATAGCCTCCGACGAAGCAAAAGTGTCAAATTTGTAAAATTTTGAAAAAGTGTGAAGCGAAGACCAAGTCGCAGCCTTGCAAATCTGTTCAACAGAGGCCTCATTTTTAAAGGCCCAGGTGGAAGCCACAGCTCTAGTAGAATGAGCTGTAATCCTTTCAGGAGGCTGCTGTCCAGCAGTCTCATAGGCTAAGCGTATCATGCTACGAAGCCAAAAAGAGAGAGAGGTAGCCGAAGCCTTTTGACCTCTCCTCTGTCCAGAGTAAACGACAAACAGGGAAGAAGTTTGACGAAAATCCTTAGTTGCCTGCAAATAGAATTTCAGGGCACGGACTACGTCCAGATTATGCAAAAGTCGTTCCTTCTTTGAAGAAGGGTTAGGACACAGAGATGGAACAACAATCTCTTGATTGATATTCCTGTTAGTAACTACCTTAGGTAAGAACCCAGGTTTAGTACGCAGGATTGTGAATCGGTATGTGAAGGTAGGCATCCTTTAAGTCCACCGTGGTCATGTACTGACCCTCTTGGATCATGGGAAGGATGGTTCGAATAGTTTCCATTTTGAATGATGGAACTCTTAGAAATTTGTTTAGGATTTTTAAGTCCAAGATTGGTCTGAAGGTTCCCTCTTTTTTGGGAACCACAAATAGATTTGAATAGAATCCCTGCCCGTGTTCCGTCCGCAGAACTGGGTGGATTACCCCCATTAGTAAGAGGTCTTGTACACAGCGTAGAAACGCCTCTTTCTTTGTTTGGTTTGCTGATAACCTTGAAAGATGAAATCTCCCCCGTGGAGGAGAAGTTTTGAAGTCCAGAAGATATCCCTGAGATATGATCTCCAACGCCCAGGGATCCTGGACATCTCTTGCCCAAGCCTGGGCGAAGAGAGAAAGTCTGCCCCCCACTAGATCCGTTTCCGGATAGGGGGCCCTCTCTTCATGCTGTCTTGGGGGCAGCAGCAGGTTTCTTGGCCTGCTTGCCCCTGTTCCAGGACTGGTTAACTTTCCAGCCCTGCCTGTAACGAGCAACAGCTCCTTCCTGTTTTGGAGCGGAGGAAGTTGATGCTGCTCCTGCCTTGAAGTTACGAAAGGCACGAAAATTAGACTGTCCTGAGGTAGAGCATGGCCCTTACCTCCCGTAATGTCAGCAATAATTTCATTCAAGCCGGGCCCGAATAAGGTCTGCCCTTTGAAAGGAATATTAAGCAACTTGGATTTAGAAGTCACGTCAGCTGACCAGGATTTAAGCCACAGCGCTCTGCGCGCTTGAATGGCGAATCCGGAGTTCTTAGCCGTAAGTTTGGTTAAGTGTACGACGGCATCAGAAACAAATGAGTTAGCTAGCTTAAGGGTTTTAAGCTTGTTCATAATTTCATCCAATGGAGCTGTGCGAATGGTCTCTTCCAGAGACTCAAACCAGAATGCCGCCGCAGCAGTAACAGGCGCAATGCATACAAGGGGTTGTAATATAAAACCTTGTTGAACAAACATTTTCTTAAGGTAACCCTCTAACTTTTTATCCATTGGATCTGAAAAAGCACAGCTATCCTCCACCGGGATAGTGGTGCGCTTAGCCAAAGTAGAAACTGCTCCCTCCACCTTAGGGACCGTCTGCCATAAGTCCCGTGTGGTGGCGTCTATTGGAAACATTTTTCTAAATATAGGAGGTGGTGAAAAGGGCACACCGGGTCTATCCCACTCCTTGTTAACAATTTCTGTAAGCCTTTTAGGTATAGGAAAAGCGTCAGTACACACCGGTACCGCAAAATATTTATCCAGCCTACATACTTTCTCTGGAATTGCAACCGTGTTACAATCATTCAGAGCCGCTAATACCTCCCCTAGCAATACGCGGAGGTTCTCAAGCTTAAATTTAAAATTTGAAATCTCTGAATCCAGTTTACCCGGATCAGACCCGTCACCCACAGAATGAAGCTCTCCGTCCTCATGTTCTGCAAATTGTGACGCAGTATCAGACATGGCTCTACCATTATCAGCGCGCTCTGTTCTAACTCCAGAGTGATCGCGCTTACCTCTTAATTCTGGCAATTTAGACAGTACTTCTGTCATAACAGTAGCCATGTCTTGCAAAGTGATTTGTATGGGCCGCCCTGATGTACTTGGCGCCACAATATCACGCACCTCCTGAGCGGGAGGCGAAGGCACTGACACGTGAGGAGAGTTAGTCGGCATAACTTCCCCCTCGTTGTCTGGTGATAATTTCTTAACATATAAAGTTTGACTTTTATTTAAAGTGACATCTATACATTGAGTGCACAAATTTCTATTGGGCTCCACATTGGCCTTTAAACATAGTGAACAAAGAGATTCATCGGAGTCAGACATGTTTAAACAAACTAGCAATGAGACTAGCAAACTTGGAAATACTTTTCAAAATTAATTTACAAGCAATATAAAAAACGTTACTGTGCCTTTAAGAAGCACAGAAAAACTAACACAGTTGAAATAACAATGATCAAAAATAGTTATAGCAACCAAATTTTCACAGTAAATGTATTAAGTTAGCAAAGGATTGCACCCACTAGCAAATGGATGATTAACCCCTTAGTACCCAAAAACGGATAACAATTATATAATTAACGTTTTTCTCACAGTCAAATACACTGTCACAGGACTACTGTGACTGATTAACTCCCTCAAAATGGATTTTGAAGACCCCTGAGCTCTCTAGAGACGATCTGGATCATGGAGGATGAAGTAGACAGATTGTGACTGAATTTTTACTGTGTAAAAAAAGCGCTAAAATAGGCCCCTCCCACTCATATTACAACAGTGGGGAAGCTCAGAAACTGTTTCTATGCAGAAAACAAAAATGGCCATGTGGTAAAAATCATGCCCTAATAAGTTTTATCACCAAGTACCTCACAAAAACGATTAACAAGCCAGTAAAACGTTTTAAACATACATTTAAAAGTTATGTATTATTATTTACAAGCCTGCTACCAGTCGCTTTTACTGCAGTTAAGGCTCATACATTATTTCAGTATTAACAGTATTTTCAGAGTCAATTCCATTCCTTAGAAAATACATTCAGTGCACACACACACACACACATCAGCCTGATACCAGTCGCTATCGCTGCATTTAAGGCTAAACTTACTTTACAATGGTATCAGCAGTATTTTCTCAGTCAATTCCATTCCTCAGAAAATAAATTACTGCGCATACCTCATTTGTTGCAGGGGAGCCCTGCATGCTATTCCCCTTCTCTGACAGTACCTCACGCCTCAGATGAGAAACAGCCAGTGGATCTTAGTTACGTCTGCTAAGACCATAGAAAGAAACCCAGGCAGATTCTTCTTCTAATGCTGCCTGAGAATAAACAGCACACTCCGGTGCCATTTAAAAATAACAAACTTTTGATTGTAGAAATAAACTAAGTTAAAAAAACACCACAGATCTCTCACAGCTTCCTTTTTTAGTTAGGCTGCAAGAGAATGACTGAGTATGATAGGTGAGGGGAGGAGCTATATAGCAAGCTCTGCTGGGTAATTCTCTTGCAGTTTCCTGTTAGGAAGAGAAATATTCCATAAGTAATGGATGACCCGTGGACTGACTACACTTAACAGGAGAAATCTTTGTATTTTAGCTGCATGTTTCATCCTAATCTTGGATGCAGGGGACACTCAAAGAGCAGCACAAACTGAATTAACCTTTGAAAGAGAATATTTGGGTAATACATAGTTCTCTCTCTGCTCCATACATAATTATTTTTAAATTACAAACATTTTTGTAGCAGGTGGCACACAGTGACTTACCATGGAGAAGTTTCAGAGGATAGTTCTTTTCCTTTGATACGTGATCTAATCAAATTTCTTATTGTCCTTTTGTAATAGGTTTGTTGTGATAATCCAAGGGATTACAACTGTTACCAAATAGGTGATGATATTTCAATAGAAAGTTGTTTTCATGGTATTTACAACCTAATGAACCTTATGTGCCAAGTTATGTAGTCTGATGAGAAGCTGGAAATCTCTTCCCTTGTCATTGACGGGTAGGGTTAGTCTGTTGAAAATGGTGATATTGCCACGCCTTTTCTATCCGCTGCTTATGCTACCCTTGCTATTGACTAAGTCAGATGTCAAATCATTAAATGCGGCAATGAGATACTTTGTCTGGAGAGGGGGCAAACCCCGGATATCTGCTGATAAATTATCCATGACCTACCTTAGGGGAGGTCTTTCTCTGCAAGACTTTAAATTATACAATTGGGCAGCATTGATCCGCTTGGTCTTGGACTGGCAGGTGGTATGCAACATTTTTACAAGCCTAATCTAGAACATGCAGCCTTGGGGGGCATTTCTTTGGCATACCTGCCACATATGGCAAAGTCTGGAGCAGTCAAGCTAGTGGGCATGAATTTGCTATATCGGGACCCGTTAAGGGCTTGGTACCAAGCACACAAATTCCTGAAGAAGAGCTGCCATAGCTCTGCCTTTCTTCCCTTTAATAACAATCCAGACTTCCCGGCGGGGCTTGATACGAAACCGTTTGCCTATTGGGAGAGAATGGGCTTGCGGAGGGTAGAATCATTATTGGAACCACTGACCCGCTCAGTGAAAACCTTCTCGGCACTGCAAAGAGAGTTCAGCCTCCCAAATGCTCAGTTCTACGCCTACTTACAGGCTCGTCATTATTTAAATACGCTGATTAGCCTAAGACTAAGCCCCAAATAGGTGCTCACCATTCCTGAAGTCCAGCGGAGAACGTCTTCTTCCAGGCGGCTCCATCATCTTCTATCTCCATCCTGAACGAAGGCAGCGCGGAGTAGAGGTGGGGAGCTGTCTTCCCCGATATGTGGATCCTCAGCGGCGGTCCTCAACAACGGCGGATATTCCTCGGCGGCGGAGTTCCTCGGCAGAGTGGAGGCTCCTCTTCATCCGATGTCCGTCATAAACTGAAGATTGAATGCATGGTATTGCATTCAATTTGGGGTACCTTGCATTCCTATTGGCTGAAATGTTTAAATCAGCTAACAGGATTAGAGCTACTGAAATCCTATTGGCTGTTCAAATTGGCCAATAAGATTTCAGTAGCTCTCATTCTATTGGCTGATTTAAAAATTTCAGCCAATTGGAATGCAAGGTACCCCAATAAATATGGGGTACCTTGTATTCAATCTTCAGTGTGCGACGCTGCTGAGGACCGCCTCCGCTTAAGACCGCCACTGAGGATCCGTGCATCAGGGAAGCCAGCTCTGCACCTCCACTCTGCGCCAAGATAGAAGACGAGGAGCCGCATGGAAGAAGACCTTCTCCGCCGGACTTCAGGAACAGTGAGTACCTATTTGGGGCTTAGTCTTAAGACTTTTTTTTATTTATTTGTTTTTTTTTACATTTTAAGACTAGGGATTTAATGGGTTGTAAAAGAGCCGATTGCCCTTTTAAGGGCAGTAAAAGAGCTGAATACCCTTTTAAGGGCAATGCCCATACAAATGCCCCTTTAGGGGTAATGGGTAGGTCAGGTTTTTTTAGTATTAGGTTTTTTTATTCTGGGGGGTTTGGTGGTGGTAGGGATTTACTGTTAGGGGGGACTAAGTATTTTTTAAATGTAAAAGATCTGTTTAATTTAGGGCAATGTTTAGTTTAGATTAGGGGGCGCTTTCTTATTTTCAAAGGGATTAGGTTTAATTTTTTTATTTTTGATAATTTTGTTTATTTTTTTCTGTAATTTTAGAGTTTTTTTATTTTTTTGTAATTTTAGATAATGTTTTTTGTAATTTAATGTTAGGTTTTATTTAAGTGTAACTTAGTATTGGGGTTAATTTAGGGGGTGTTAGGTTAGGAGGCTTAGTAATTAAATTAGTTATTTGTGTTGGGGGGTTGGCAGTTTAGGAGTTAATAGGTTAATTTGGTTTATTGCGAAGTGGGGGTTTGGCGGCTTAGGGTTTAATAGGTTAATTAGGTTTATTGCGATGTGGGGGGTTGGTGGTTTAGGAGTTAAAAGGTTAATTAGGTTTATTGTGATGTGGGAGTTTGTCGGTTTAGGGCTTAATAGGTTAATTATGTTATTTGTGGATTAGGGGTTAGTTACTTTTATTATTTTGCAATGTTCGTGGTATTGGTGTTTGTTAATATTTTGTGTGGGTGGTTAGTTTTTTTTTATTTCTTGCGGGGAGTTACGTGTTTTTTTTTGTTGTTTCGTGCGGGCGGTTGCGTGCTTTTTGTTTTTTTTAAGGCTTTGTATGCCTAAGCTGCATCCAGGTGGATTCCAAAAATGGCAGGGTGGTGAAAGAGTGGATTCTTTCACCACCCTGCCATTATCGGAATCCAACGGGATGCAGCTTTGCTGCATCCAGGTAGATTCTTTTGGCTGCACACGCGATTTTACTATAGATGTTTATATTACATCTTGTCCTTTCTCAAAAAGCATGAAAAAAGTAGGCTTTTCTCCAGATTTCTTCTAGCCCTAGCTCTGAAACCAGAATGCTACCATAGAGGACTTATTATATCTGTAAAATTGTAAGGTTCCTATCTGGTCCTCCACCAGAGATAATTAACCTGAAAGTGAGGGGAAATGTTAAACAATTGCACTCTATACTTACCAAGGTACCCCCCTAAAAAATAAGACTGAGACTTGAACCCTTCCTATTATCAATTGACCCTAAAAGTGGAACTTTCATATATTTTCATCATTACATTAGGACTTAAGTTTTAAGTCTAAGGATCAAGAATGTTGAAAATGTTTATATATGTACATGTACCTTGTAATGTGATCTCGAGATTTTGGGGTTTCTGTAAACATCTGTTAAACCAAAATTTGCTGTGCACCATGACACAAAGATGGCTGCCATAATTAAACCAAGTAAATAAAAAAAAAACTAATGGTTTTGTAATACCAACACATAAATAAGAAAAAATAAAAAGTATCAAGAAAACTAAGTTGGAACACTTGATATGAATTGACCCTTTATAAAAATAAAAAATAGTTATAATTAAAAAAAAATATCCCAACAAAGGAACTACTACCATCTTGGTTGACATATGGCTGTAGGCATATTCCCAGTCATTCCAGTTCAGTTCTAATATGGGAGTAATGTAATGGGGTACAGCTTTCTGGGTAGTGGAAAATGGAGCCAACCCAATTTTTAAAAACTGCAAACAAATCATTTTGAAAGTACTTTTTATGGCAACTATCTTTAGTACAGACTTTCATGTCCAATTAATTCATCTGGGTAAAACCTGACGTATAAAGTACAAGTCATTTTTTTATTGAATATTAAAATAAAAATAAAAAATACACAGTAACTAGCACAATCCCTCATGTCAAAGAGTATCTTTAATCCAAAAACAGTGTAACAATTCCCATTGCAAATATCTGAATATAGGTCAACAGGAATAGCTTAAACCAGAAAATACATTCAACATTAAAGGGACACTGAACCCAAATGTTTTCTTTTGTGATTCAGAGAGCATGCAATTTTAAGCAACTTTCTAATTTACTCCTATTACACTATTGCACATTTTCTTCATTCTCTTGTTATCTTTATTTGAAATGCAAGAATGTAAGTTTAGATGCCGGACCATTTTTGGTGAATAACCTGGGTTATTCCTGCTGATTGGTGGATAAATTCATCCACTAATAAAAAAGTGCTGTCCAGAGTACTGAACTAAATAAGAAGCTTAGATGCCTTCTTTTCCAAGTAAAGATAGCAAGTGAACGAAGAAAAATTGATAATAGGAGTAAATTAGAAAGTTGCTTAAAATTGCATGCTCTATCTGAATCACAAAAGAAAAAAAATTGGGGTTTAGTGTCCCTTTAAGTAGTACCACCATATTTGTATATAAAACACGTCTCTATAAATATTCCATCAATACATATGTTAGCAAAAGAATACGGATATTCCAGAAACATTAATACTGCATAACAAGTGCATGAAAAAGAGTGGCAAAGGGTTTGAATGCAAACAAATTCTAAAAGCGAAATGTATTAATTAGTATGTTATTTAAAAAAAAAAAAAAAAAAAAAACTATTGATCAAAAGAGCTACAAACAAGTAAATATGTCCCAAAGAAAAAATTGTTTTCAGAGAGCTACAATATGCAAAGAGACTTATGCATCCACCGGTATTCCTGGTCAAAAAGAACATATCACAGCGTCAGTTAAAGGGACATGAAACCCAAAAATGTTCTTTCATGATTTAGGTAGAACATACAATTTTAAACAACTTTCCAGTTTATTTCTATTATCAAATTTGTTTCATTCTCTAAAGACAAAAATGAAAAGTAACAGAATTGCAGTGCTTTTCTACCAGAAAACAAGCAATTTTCAAGCCACTATATATCTCCTAAAATCAAATGTATTTAAAATTGGACATCTAACTTTTTAAAATAAGGAAAAAAAAGCAACCTAATTCAAAGATTGGTTCCTTTAAAGTTATGTCATGCGATATATCAAGTACCTGAGGATTGCCATACTGCCCACAAATTAAATCGCAATTATATTAGCCAATCCAGTGTATCACCAAAAGTCTGAAAGAAGGAGGGGCGGAGCCAAGCCACGCAGGGTGATGGCTGTGTGTTAAGTGAGCTCTTAAACCCTCAGGCAAAATAGCATTATATATAGGCATAATGATCCCCTAAAAGAATAACCATAAAGGAGGATACTACTGTTCTAAACAACCGGCCACCTAATCAGCCTTTGGGGACTCATTATAACTACAGGAGATAAGCGTGAGAGGTATACCTGCATCTCCCCTCAGGGCAGCGTGGAGGCGGCTTGCGGCGGACAGTCTTGTCTAGGCACTGGCGGCCGGACACAGAGGAAGATTTCACCGGCTTTCCCCTGAGCTGCTTGCCGCATAGAAACCAGAGGCTCACGGGCCCACAGACGACATTCAGCCGGGAGCTGTGAGGCAGACAAGATCCGGGTGAGCAGAAAGCCCCATTTCCCGCGCGCCGCGCGATCTCCCTCACTGCTAGAGGGGAAAAGGCCGCATACTTGCTTCTGCCATCACTGTGAGACTGAGGGCTTGCCGGAGATTCCGGCTCTCACATAGGACCGGTCCCCTGTGTTATGTTAGCGGATTACCGCTAAACTGCTGCTCACACTGACCCAGGCTTGATAAGGCTCCAACTGAGGTGGGAGAGTTTGATCACTCACAGCCCACAAGGCAATAATAAAACATAAAAGGGGAAAGAATACTTTCACATAAAAGGGGGAAATAAACAAACAAACAAAAAAACTCAGGAAAATAAACAATTAAAAAAAAAAAAAAGAAAAATAACATAAAAGGGGAAAAAAACAATAATAGAGAAGTACCCAAAAGACACAAGAGCTGGGGGGGAACTCTGAGACCATTATTGTAAATTGTATTCGGCTCACAAACAATACTACTGTTACATTTTGAAGCCTCTTGATATCTCCTTGCCAAAACTCATTATCCCATCATTGCATATAAGAATTGGAGCTGGGAACACTTTCATTCCTGCACCATAGATGGTACCAAATATTGATTCCCTGTGAAAGCCACATAATAAAGGACCCTGACTCAGTCACTCATTTATTTGAATATATAAAGTATTCACTACAACAGTTTTTGGGCTTAAAATACTGATTACCCCCAGACTTGCTGCTTTATCTGTTTTCACTTCTGAACTGCACACCACTATAACCAGAGGATTGACCGTGTTCCCTGCTGTTTTAGACCCTTGCTTATTGTGGGGGGGATATCTGAGTAATGCCCTGCAAAAAGCAAAATAAAGCTAACACACAAACACCAGTGCGCACTTTGAATAAGTACCTGAAGCAAGTGGAACAATCTAATACAGCCCTGCCCGACACAATGGATGCTAGACAACCAGATAAAAGAGATCTGCCCCAGCACACGGATGCGCAGGCGCTACACCATATCACAAAAGAGGATCTGCGTCATCTTTCCTCGAAAGAGGACATAAAAAATGCAGTGCAGGAGATGCGCACCCTCTTCAATGACCTCAGAAAGGACATTAATACATTAGACACCAGGGTCACACAGGTGGAAACCGCACAGGCAGCCGGTCTGGCCTCCACCCAGCTAATGGACACTGAAATTAAAAACCACACGGAAGTCATACAGCAACTCTCCGACAAGCTTGAAGACCTAGATAACCGGGGCCGCAGGAACAATCTGCGCATTAGGGGGGTCTCGGAGTCCGTCCACAGAGTCTGTTCCGTACCTTGAAAGGCACCCCTTCATCCCCAGAAATAATGTTGGAACGAGCTCACAGGGCGCTCAGAGCAAAACCACCTCCCAAGGCGCCTCCCAGAGACATAATTGTCCGCTTCTTGAATTACAAAGACAAGGAGGAAATTCTTCGACAGGCCCGTAACAAACACCCGGTACAACATGCGGGTGAGGAGCTCCAGATATTCTCGGACTTATCCCCAACCACCTTACAGAAAAGGAGGGACATGAGCCATATTACAGCTAAATTAAGGGTGCATAAGGTACCCTACCGTTGGGGGTTTCCAGTTTCAATAGTGGCCACTCATAATAATAAAACAGTGATTCACAGAGCGGGAGAAGATGTTCAGACATTCTATGATTGTCTTGCAATAGGGGTCTCGCAACAAGGTCCTGATGAGCTTCCTGGGACATCCATTCCGCCTCCCTGACATGTGAGGTTCTGTTGTACAACTTACTAAAAGGAACTTATTGGATTACCCTTTCTACCATTATCAACAAAAAGTTACTCAGACTGTTTCAATAATGTTACTTAGTTGAGCTTCTCGCTGAGTTTTAGCAGCTAGAATTTATTTGCGGAACACTTAGTATGTTTTCCTCTGTACTTGTGTTGATTGTGCTACTTTACTGACTATTTGTTATGAAACAACACTTACAGGTTAATACTGAGTCTCTTATGTTTCTTACATTTAAATGTTTATCCTCTAACCACACACCTACCTCCCCCCCCCTCCTGCGAGTAGCACTAACTTATCCTTCCCCCTCCCTTCCCAACCCAACCCCAACTACATTATGCCTACTTCATGCCAACTCTTGGACAAGCGGCAGGAGTGCCACCAAGAGTCCTAGTATAATTTTATTGTTATCTTTGTCTGGGGGTTACTACCCCAATTTATTTTGATTGTTATTTGTGATCGGAAGGTTATTGATTGTTTATAAATAATCTTTGCACACCTTCTGTTTTTGCTTGCTTATTTCAGGACACTTACTCTACTCACTTTCTCTCTACTCACTAAAACCCCTTTTTTCCTCTCCGCTCATTACCCCTTCCTAAAGCTCCTTTCCCTCCCCCCCCTTTTTTTTTTTTTTCTCTTCCCCTCTACAGAATGAACAACCAACGTAGCAGATTTGGATCTCATGGCCTCACTTTGACTACTATTAACGCCAAAGGATTGAATGATCCAGGTAAGCGGTCTATAGCTTTTAAATCCCTCAAAAACTTACGTAGTCATGTGCTCTTTTTTCAAGAGACACACTTCCGCAGGGGCAGGGAGCCTAGATGGTTCAATTCACAGTACCCCACGGCCTTTTTCGCTTCAGGCCTCGCCAAAAAGAGGGGGGTGGGGATATTGATACACCACTCGGTCCCTCTAAAAATCTCACATGTAGAAAAAGACCCAGAAGGTAGATATCTGTTACTAACGGGACTACTGTATGAACATCCGATCACCCTGGCCACCCTTTATAGCCCAAATACAGATCAACACTTATTCATGCACAAAATCTCAAAGCTCCTTTTGGACTTTGCGAAGGGAACATTGTTCCTCTCGGGAGATTTTAACATAGCCATGAATGCCTCGATAAATACGTCCAATGGTTCAGACAGTACTCCTACTAAAATAATTAAATCAGTCAAGACAACAATCTCAAACCTTGTTTTACATGATGTTTGGAGGTCAATTCACCCAGCGACTAGGGACTACACATACTACTCCCCCCCACACAACAAATATTCCAGAATAGACTATTTCTTCACCGACACCACTGGACTTGACATGATTACATCTTGCACTATAGGACCAATCACATGGTCGGATCACGCCCCAGTTACATGCGAGATCCAATGGCCTGACCTCCCACCCACAACCTATATTTGGAGACTTGACGATACTCTATTGGACAACCCTACCATAAGTGCGAAAATCCAAAATTCCTTGAACGACTACTTACAGCTTAACGACCCCTCAGAGACTTCAATAATAAACTTCTGGGAGACCCACAAATGTGTCATTCGAGGAGAATTCCTCAAGCATAAAGCTCACCTTAATAAACAGTACAGATTAAAATACACCCAACTACTAAACACTATAACTCAACTGGAAACAGCACACAAAAGCGCCCCCACAGAACATGGAGACCAAGAATAAGCTAGAAAGCGCTAGGAGGGAACTTCAGACCCACTTAAGAGAATCCATTCTACGTAAATCTCTGGCGATAAAACAGCAATATTATGAGGGTGGAAATAGACCTGGGAAACTATTAGCTAGGGCGACCCGAAGAAAACAACTTAAAACATATATACATAGTATTCAAAACCCTGATGGCACTATGCTGAAAAGCAGCAAACAAATTGCAAATGCCTTCCATGCATACTATAAGGCGCTATACAACATAACACATAAGTCTAGCTTAGGGGAAAGCAATGTCGCAGTTGAGGCCAAAACCCAGCTCATAGACCAATATTTAGAAACACTAGACTTACCACAACTAGAATTAGACCAAAAAAGCAACCTCGACAAACCTATCTCTGCAGAGGAGCTCTCTAAGGCTCTTAAAGACTTCCCTAGTGGGAAATGCCCAGGCCCTGATGGCTACTCACTCAAATACTATAAATTTTATAATAAAACTTTATGCCCACTGATGCTTCAACTATTTAACAGCTTGATAGAAAGCCCTTCCATTGCCCACACAATGCTTGAAGCGCACATCTCAATTATTCCTAAACCGGGAAAGCCTCCCACATCACCTGCGAACTTCAGGCCTATATCCTTGTTAAACATGGATATAAAAATCTTGGCAAAAATCCTGGCAAACCGCCTCAACAAGTATCTTCCCTGTCTTGTCTCGACCGACCAGGTGGGTTTTGTACCCGGTAGGGAGGCGAGAGATAACACCAATAAAGTCTTTCAGATCCTTAATTTCGCCCAAACTAAAAGAGTGCCAATGGCCCTCTTTGCGACCGACGCGGAGAAGGCCTTCGACCGCGTCGACTGGCTTTTTCTGCGTCGAGTCATGAATGCAATGAACTTCGGCCAAGCCTTTATCAACATGACATTTGCATTGTACTCGGCCCCAAACGCACGTGTCAGATTAAACGGTATCCTGTCGGACAAATTCAACATTTCCAACGGTACCCGACAGGGGTGCCCTTTATCACCCTTATTGTTCGCTCTTTCAATAGAGGCGTTGGCTCAGAGGGTTAGAACTAACCCTAACATCAAAGGGATACAAATTGGAAATGAGGAGCACAAGCAGGCTCTATACGCTGACGATGTCCTCTATACCCTTACGAATATCGGTACTTCGGTCCCTGAGCTCCTGAAAGAGATTAAAGAGTATGGCGAACTGTCTAATTTCCACTTAAATCTAACTAAGTCCGAGCTTCTTAATATAAATTCCCCCATAGAACATATCCAACTCTTGGCAGAGGAGTATAAGATGACTATAGCCGCTAATAAACTGAAATACCTAGGTATATATCTATCTGCCAGCCCCTCAGACATTTTTAAAAATAATTATTTGACCTTACGTAAGGAAATTATCAACGATTTGTCCTCTTGGAGTAATAAGTCGCTCTCATGGTTAGGGAAGATAGGCCTTATTAAAATGAATATTTTACCACGAATTTTATATATAATGCAAACAGTCCCTATCCACTTACCTAATGACTTCCTTCCCCATCTACAGAACACCATAGAACAATTTATTTGGAAAGGCACACGACCAAGAATACCTAGAAAGACGTTATATCTCCCCAGAGATAGGGGAGGACTGGGTTTTCCAGACCTAGCTTTGTATAGAAGGGCTGTTTTCCTACAGAGGCTGATTGAGTGGTCACACAACACCACACACAAAAAATTGGTCAGAATAGACGGGCAGATTCTTCAGCTAAACAATGTTGGATCCCTGGCTTGGATCCCTACAAACAAACGTCCCAAGTTGATCCAAAATTATCACATAACACATGAGACACTGACGGTATAGGACAGACTGATAGCTACGAGTACACACATATCAACTCCTTTCTCTCCAATGCTCCCTATAATAGAAAACCCTGAGATACCTTACTACGAATTTAGCAGACGCACGCACTCTCCTTACAGTCTAAGAGCAGGTACTTTACATTTTGCACAAGAAGGGGGCAGGCTACACTCACAGCAAAAATTACAGGAACAATGTGGGCCGGTCTTTTCCTCATGGTTAAGATACTTTCAGCTCCTCGCACTTCTTGATGTCCCACAAACAAAGACACAAATTTCTTAGAAGCTTAACGCCCTTTGAATCTTTATGTACCGTAAACGCACCTCCAAAAAGACTGATTTCCAAGGTATACAAACTCCTACTCCTACCACCAGACATACAGTTACCATCATTCACTAGAGCATGGAATAGAGACCTTGGTAATACAATAGAGGAGGACGAATGGCTCAAGTCCTTTGGACTGATTAAACGTTCATCGGTATCGGCTAGGGTGCAGGAGATACATCTCAAGCTCATGACCAGGTGATACTACACTCCTGTTAGGCTTCATCAGTTTTACCCTGCAGCTAGCACTATGTGCTGGAGGGGATGTGGGGAACTGGGTTCATTGGAACACATATGGTGGTCCTGCCCCAAATTGACTAATTTCTGGATGGCAGTTATGGGGGAAATATCAGACAAATTGAACATAACTATACCCTACACCCCCGAAACCTTACTATTCCTACATCTTCCCAGCATCAAACCCACACACAATCGTGCCCTCCTCCTTCTAATGCTCACAGGAGCGAAGAAACTTATCCCTGGGTTGTGGAAATCTAGGGAGGTACCCACGCTGACAGACTGGCGCTCTTCGGTTGAAGAGCTATTAACTATGGAAAAATTACATTACTATAAGTGTAACCAAATGGTCGCATACGAATTAATGTTGGCCGTCTGGTCCCCTGCCCCTGTGTGAGGTCCACGGGCATCAACAATTACTTCTGAAAATTTTACAAATGCCCGACGGCCTTCATGGTCATTACCCCCCTCCACCCCCCCCCCCCTTTTTTTTTTTTCTTTTTTTTTTCTTTTTTTTTTTTCCCCCCTTCTTGTATCTGAATCCTCATTTTCCCCCCGTCTCTTTGGGTGTCCTGGAAGACTTTAAGCACAAAATAAGTATTTTCATCTGACCATAATGATTTGAACAATTATTGTTAAAATTTGTTAAAATATCAAGCTCCACTTCACTGTGACAAATTACGGTAATGGGGTTTTGCGCTGCGCGCACCCATACTTGTAATCCTTTATGAAATACAGTGACTCTGTTTATGTTTGTTATAAAACTCTAATAAAGCTTGTTAAAAAAAAAAAAAAAAAGTCTGAAAGAAGAAATCTCATATTATTGTACGAGAAAGGGAAGATTCCTGCATGAGACCACAACATCTAATCAGACTCAAAAGTGGTGGAATTTAAACTATTTTAATATAACCATAGAATTTGCTTTTTTTTAAAAAAAAAAGTTGTAAATCTTTAGAAATGTTTCGTTGAAGTGTGCTAAATCATGTTATATTATGTATCGGTTACCAATAATAGAAAAGAGGGAGTGTCTTTATTTCATACACCTATAATGGAAATGCAGGTAGCCCTCAGTTTACGCCGGGGTTAGGTTCCAGAAGGAATGGTTGTAAATCGAAACCGTTGTAAATTGAAACCCAGATTATAATGTAAGTCAATGGGAAGTGAGAGAATTAGTTTCCAGGCCCCTCTCAAAATTGACATAAGTAACACCTAATACATTATTTTTAAAGCTTTGAAATGAAGACTTTAAATGCTAAACAGCATTATAAACCTAATTAAATAATCACACAACAGACTGTATCATCAAACTAAGTTTAATGAACAAAGGTCTGCATCTATTCTATGCATTTCAATCTGGACTAATTAAGCAGTTAGGAACCCTCACCTCAAGAAGCTGGACAGGAAGATAATAAGGAAGTGGCTGCTAGATCTTGTTGCTTTGAAAGCTGCTCGATAGCTATGGTCTGTTCTGTGTACACAGATTAATTTCAGTCTGCTAAGCTTGCATAACTTTGCTGCAACACAAGCGGAAAGTTCCACCTACTGGCTATTTTAAATTAGTGCACTGCTTTTCAATATTAGTCACATCACTGAAAAAAAGGTTGTTATTCTGAAACGGCGCAAATTGAGCCAGCGTAAACCGAGGGCCACCTGTATAAACTTGGGCTCAACACCTAATTTAACAACAAAAAAACAACAACACAGTAATTGTTGCTTTCACTCATGTCATGTGGATACATATTGTCATAGAATAGGAGTGGAGCGCAAAATTGCGCTTACGCGTGCATGATATTTGCCCTCCGCTCAGTAATACCAGGCGCACACAAATGTGCGCTCGTATTACAAGTTGAGCACAATGGGAATGTGACCTTGCATTTGTATTGCAGGGAAGCTTTGCGTTCATGAGTGCAGGTTTCCATAGGATCCAATGGGAGCCTTGTTCTCATGCCATGAGACACGACAGAGAACTTAGCTCAGCGATAGGTATCAAAATTGAAATATATATGTATATGAATAAATACACATATATTTTTGGGGTTTAATATGTGTATATACACATATTAACACATAAAAATATATGTATATAAACATATATATTTTGAGCGATAACACAGTTCTCGATAGACCGTGATGTAAACTCACTTTTCGGTGCCGTTTTTTTCTAACACCCCTTACATCCGCAAACTTTAAACCCTGAAAACTGCTTTGTGCACTTAATTTTTTTTAAATTAAAGATGTCATATTTTTTTTATTTTATTGAGGCACTTTACACTTAAAGGGACAGTCAAGTCCAAAAAAACTTTAATTGTTCAAATATGGCATGTAATTTTAAACAACTTTCCAATTTACTTTTATCAACAATTTTGCTTTGTTCTATTGGTATTCTAGTTGAAAGCAAACCTAGGAAGGCTCATATGATAATTTCTAAGCCCTTGAAGACTGCCTCTATTTTATTTACTTTTCACAGCAGGGGAGAGAAAGCTCATGTAGGCCATATAGATAGCAGTTTGTGATCACGCCCGTGGCCAGTGGCAGACACTGCACTAATTGGCTAAAATGCAAGTCAATAGATAATAACTAAAAGTCATGTGATTAGGGGCGGTCAGAAGATGCTTAGATACAAGTTAGTCACAGAAATAAAAAGTGTATTAATATAACAGTGTTGGTTTTGCAAAACTGGGGAATGGGTAATAAAGGGATTATCTATCTTTTTAAACAACAACAATTCTGGGTAATAAAGGGATTATCTATCTTTTTAAACAACACAACAATTCTGGTGTTGACTGTCCCTTTAAGTTTAGGGGCAATTGAGGGACATTTTTAAAATTAACCAGAGATCTGGTTAATTTTCGGAGAGCGCTAATTGCTACCGCAAGCTTGCAGTAGCATTAACCAGCCACTTGTAATGGCCGGTTATTTATCTTGCACCCGTGAACGGGCGATTTGCCCGTTTATGGGCACACAATAAATTAGTGCTCCTCTTGTAATCTTGCCCATTATGGTGTAGATTACAGGTGGTACGCTAACTGTTGCACATAAACTATAAGGGGATTATCGCTGAGTTTTGCGAGCGTCAGAAGTAGTTTACAATAATAACTTGTAATTGGTGTTGTGTTTCATTTCATCCTTTCAACCTGTTCACATCTTCCACACAAACATCTGTTTAACATCTCATGTATGAACATACAGCTTATTGATTGGATGTGCTGATTCTATGCTCATTCAGTTGCAACCAGTTCATTTAGACATTAAGATATTCAAACCATTTTTGGCCAGATTACGAGCGTTGCATTAACTGTTGAGCAAGATGGATATCGGTTTTATCACGGGTGTTTGCGCACATATTACAATTTGAAAGTAAACAAGTTTGCTTGAGCGCTATTTAATATAAAATGCATCGTGAATTTAGAGCTCTGGTTAACTGTTATGCTCGACAAAAAAAATGTCACAAAACAAATCAAAAATACATTTAAAAGTATAGTTACACTCATATTAACACTGTCAAAATATTGTAATAAAAAAGTTATACTGACTCAAAGATATGAGGTCTTGGGTGTTAAAATAAAAAATCCATGGAAATGGCTTTAACATAGAGATACATACATATACATGTCATATACATACATACATGCACTTGGTTAAACACGATCAGGTTTGCGCACGAGTATGGGTGTTACTTTTTTTCCGCACTCATAGTCTATGGGGGAATACGTTAACGTGGCTGCGATATTCGAAGTTATTCTTTTTGCGTACATCAGGTTAGTGCTTGTGTGAAAACTTTTTACTTTCAACTTGTAATACACACGTTATCGGGCACACGCAAAAAGCTTACTTCTAGCAAAATAGGAGCATACACGTCTTTAGCAGTCTATAAAAGCAGAACTTGAATCAATGTGCAACATTGCTAAAAACATTGTTGAAAATACTGCTGCCAGATGGCTTATGAGCTCACCAACGATTAGTCTTTAACAAAGGACGTTAACAGAACTAAGCAAAATTGATAACAGAAATAAATTGTTGTTTAAAATTAAATGTTCTATCCAATCCATTTAAGTTTAATTTCGACATGACTGTTTCTTTAACAGTGGTCGGATATCAAATAAACTACTTAGCATAGCAAGCTCTTCAAACAAAAGGTGGCAGTAAATATGTATATAAATAAGAAGTACACTGTAAAACCAGTTTGTAATGATCTTTAAAAATAATCCAACCAGTTATATTATGTATGTCTGCTTTAAAAGAATTCACTCAGATCCCCATTAGGTTATGCAAAATGTAACACACAGCTCATCTCACTTTTATGTAAAAATAAAGAGTTGGAATTCATCTTTCTGTCAAAGTTACATTTCACTTAAAACAGAGCCAGAACCAAGCTCTATTAAAACCACAGCATACTGTAAGAAACAGAGATTTTGGAATTAAAAACCATACATTTACTCATCTATATTTAGAACCAAAATCCAATCCAGGGAAGTGAGGAAGAGCATAGTAGCTGGGATTGGAGAAATGGGAAAGGAACAAAGGAAAAGAGAATGACAGAATGTTGAGGTGTAGGTTGGTATATAAGAGACTAGTAGCACAAAGCAACAGATACAAAGGCAAGAGAGAATGTTGCATAAAGTAAATAGATTTTGTTGACTATACGTTTGTTTATTCATACTTTACAGAGCAGGAAGTGTTTGTATCTGTTTGGTGACGTTGTCAGCCAATATGGAGGTTAGTAAACTCAGTGACCTCTAGTTATCAAGCCATCAACGCAATACGCTGGAATTCTGCAGCGTATTTGTGGCGAGGCTGATTCGCCTTAGTTATCAACCCCTACTGCCCGGCAATAGTAAGAATATAGTAACGTAAGCTTCGATCCGCCAGACTCAGTCCGACACAGATCGATGGTTACGTCACTACAGATGTTCCGAACGCAAGTTCGGCACAATCTGACTACTTTTGGTAGTTATCAAACTACTACCAGGTAGGCTCACCACTATTCTGGCCCAGCGTACCTGGATTTCAATCCACCACCCCTGGAGGCGGCGGATCCCATAGGAATCAATGGGAGTCTGACCTTAGCGAAAGCTCATGTTCGCTGCTGCCCGATATCCCATTGATTCCTATGGGAAACGTCTACACCTAACACCCTAACATGTACCCCGAGTCTAAACACCCCTAATCTGTCCCCCCCCTACACCGCCGCAACTAAATAAATTTGATACCCCCTAAACCACCGCTCCCGGACCACGCCGCAACTATATTAAACATGTTAACCCCTAAACCGCCACTCCTTGACCTCGCCGCCACCTACATTATACATATTAACCCCTAATCTGCTGCCCTCTATACCACCGCCACCTACATAAACTTATTAACCCCTATCCTGTGGATCCCGGACCCCCGCCGCAACTAAATAAATTGTTTAACCCCTAAACCGCCGCTCCCGGACCCCGCCGCCACCTATATTAAAATTATTAACCCCTATCCTGCCCCCCCCCTATACCGCCACCACCTATATTAAAATTATTAACCCCTATCCTGCCCCCCCCCATACCCGCCGCCACCTATATTAGAATTATTAACCCCTAAACCTAAGTCTAACACTAACCCTAACCCCCATAACTTAAATATTATTTTAATAAATCTAATAATATACTCGTATTAACTAAATTAATCCTATTTAAAACTAAATACTTACCTGTAAAATAAACCCTAAGGCCTAGATTTGGAGTTTGGCGGTAGCCGTGAAAACCAGCGTTAGAGGCTCCTAACGCTGGTTTTAGGCTACCGCCGGTATTGGAGTCAGTCCTATCTTTTCAATGGGATCTTTCTAACTCCGGTATTTAGAGTCGTGGCTGAAGTGAGCGTTAGAATTCTAACGACAAAACTCCAGCCGCAGAAAAAAGTCAGTAGTTAAGAGCTTTCTGGGCTAACGCCGGTTTATAAAGCTCATAACTACTGTGCTCTAAAGTACACTAACACCCATAAACTACCTATGTACCCCTAAACCGAGGTCCCCCCACATCGCCGCCACTCTATTAAATTTTTTAACCCCTAATCTGCCGACCGCCACCTACGTTATACTTATGTACCCCTAATTTGCTGCCCCTAACACCGCCGACCCCTATATTATATTTATTAACCCCTAATCTGCCCCCCACAACGTCGCCGCCAGCTACCTACACTTATTAACCCCTAATCTGCCGTCCGCATGCCGCCGCCAGCTACATTATAGCTATGTACCCCCTAATCTGCTGCCCCTAACACCACCGACCCCTATATTATATTTATTAACCCCTAACCTGCCCCCCACAACGTCGCCGCCGCCCTACAATTAATTAACCCCTAATCTGCCGACCGCCACCTACGTTATACTTATGTACCCCTAATCTGCTGCCCCTAACACCCGCCGACCCCTATATTATATTTATTAACCCCTAATCTGCCCCCCCACAACGTCGCCTCCACCTGCCTACACTTATTAACCCCTAATCTGCCGAGCGGACCGCACCGCTATTATTATAAAGTTATTAACCCCTAATCCGCCTCACTAACCCTATAATAAATAGTATTAACCCCTAATCTGCCCTCCCTAACATCGCCGACACCTAACTTCAAACATTAACCCCTAATCTGCCGACTGGAGCTCACCGCTATTCTAATAAATGTATTAACCCCCTAAAGCTAAGTCTAACCCTAACACTAACACCCCCCCCTAAATTAAATATAATTTACATCTAACGAAATTAATTAACTCTTATTAAATAAATTATTCCTATTTAAAGCTAATACTTACCTGTAAAATAAATCCTAATATAGCTACAATATAAATTATATTTATATTATAGCTATTTTAGGATTTATATTTATTTTACAGGTAACTTTGTATTTATTTTAACCAGGTACAATAGCTAAAATAGTTAAAATAATTACAAAATTACCTGTAAAATAAATCCTAACCTAAGTTACAATTAAACCTAAACACTACACTATCAATAAATTAATTAAATAAAATACCTACAATTACCTACAATTAAATCTAACACTACACTATCAATACATTAATTAAATACAATATCTACAAATAAATACAATGAAATAAACTAACTAAAGTACAAAAAATAAAAAAGAACTAAGTTACAAAAAAATAAAAAAATATTTACAAACATCAGAAAAATATTACAACAATTTTAAACTAATTACACCTACTCTAAGCCCCCTAATAAAATAACAAAGACCCCTAAAATAAAAAAAATGCCCTACCCTATTCTAAATTACTAAAGTTCAAAGCTCTTTTACCTTACCAGCCCTGAACAGGGCTCTTTGCGGGGCATGCCCCAAAGAATTCAGCTCTTTTGCCTGTAAAAAAAAACATACAATACCCCCCCCCCTCCCCAACATTACAACCCACCACCCACATACCCCTAATCTAACCCAAACCCCCCTTAAATAAACCTAACACTAAGCCCTGAAGATCTTCCTACCTTATCTTCACCATACCAGGTTCACCGATCCATCCAGAAGAGCTCCTCCGATGTCCTGATCCAAGCCCAAGCGGGGGGCTGAAGAGGTCCATGATCCGGCTGAAGTCTTCATCGAAGCGGGAGCTGAAGAGGTCCATGATCCGGCCTGAAGTCTTCTATCAACGGCATCTTCAATCTTCTTTCTTCGGGAGCCATCATCTTCCATCCGACGCGGAAACATCCTCTTCTCCCGACGCCTACTCGCCGAATGACGGTTCCTTTAAATGACGTCATCCAAGATGGCGTCCCTCGAATTCCGATTGGCTGATAGGATTCTATCAGCCAATCGGAATTAAGGTAGGAATATTCAGAATCAAGTTCAATCCGATTGGCTGATCCAATCCCCTATTGTATTTAAGGGGGGTTTGGGTTAGATTAGGGGGTATGTGGGTGGTGGGTTGTAATGTTGGGGGGGGGGGTATTGTATGTTTTTTTTTACAGGCAAAAGAGCTGAATTCTTTGGGGCATGCCCCGCAAAGGGCCCTGTTCAGGGCTGGTAAGGTAAAAGAGCTTTGAACTTTAGAAATTTAGAATAGGGTAGGGCATTTTTTTATTTTGGGGGTCTTTGTTATTTTATTAGGGGGCTTAGAGTAGGTGTAATTAGTTTAAAATTGTTAATAATAATAATATTTTTCTGATATTTGTAAATATTTTTTTATTTTTTGTAACTTAGTTCTTTTTTATTTTTTGTACTTTAGTTAGTTTATTTCATTGTATTTATTTGTAGATATTGTATTTAATTAATGTATTGATAGTGTAGTGTTAGGTTTAATTGTAGGTAATTGTAGGGTATTTTATTTAATTAATTTATTGATAGTGTAGTGTTAGGTTTAATTGTAACTTAGGTTAGGATTTATTTTACAGGTAATTTTGTAATTATTTTAACTATTTTAGCTATTGTACCTGGTTAAAATAAATACAAAGTTACCTGTAAAATAAATATAAATCCTAAAATAGCTATAATATAAATATAATTTATATTGTAGCTATATTAGGATTTATTTTACAGGTAAGTATTTAGCTTTAAATAGGAATAATTTATTTAATAAGAGTTAATTAATTTTGTTAGATGTTAATTATATTTAATTTAGGGGGGTGTTAGTGTTAGGGTTAGACTTAGCTTTAGGGGTTAATAAATTTATTAGAATAGCGGTGAGCTCCAGTCGGCAGATTAGGGGTTAATGTTTGAAGTTAGGTGTCGGCGATGTTAGGGAGGGCAGATTAGGGGTTAATACTATTTATTATAGGGTTAGTGAGGCGGATTAGGGGTTAATGACTTTATAATAATAAGCGGTGCGGTCCGCTCGGCAGATTAGGGGGTTAATAAGTGTAGGCAGTGGAGGCGACCGTTGTGGGGGGGCAGATTAGGGGTTAATAAATATAATATAGGGGTCGGCGGTGTTCGAGACAGCAGATTAGGGGTACATAGGGATAATGTAGGTGGCGGGGGTGTACGGAGCGGCAGATTAGGTGTTAATAATAATATGCAGGGGTCAGCGATAGCGGGGGCAGCAGATTAGGGGTTAATAAGTGTAAGGTTAGGGGTATTTAGACTCAGATGTAGGAAGTGTTTCCCCATAGGAAACAATGGGGCTGCGTTAGGAGCTGAACGCGGCTTTTTTGCAGGTGTTAGGTTTTTTTCAGCTCAAACAGCCCCATTGTTTCCTATGGGGGGAATCGTGCACGAGCACGTTTTTGAGGCTGGCCGCGTCCGTAAGCAACTCTGGTATCGAGAGTTGAAGTTGCGTTAAATATGCTCTACGCTCCTTTTTTGGAGCCTAACGCAGCCATTCTGTGGACTCTCAATACCAGAGTAATTTTAAAGGTGCGCCCAGAAAAAAGCCAGCGTTAGATACGCGGGTCGTTACCGACAAAACTCTAAATCTAGCCGTAAGATAGCTACAATATAAATAATAATTACATTGTAGCTATTTTAGGATTAATTTTTTTTACAGGCAACTTTTTATTTATTTTAACTAGGTACAATAGTTATTAAATAGTTATTAACTATTTAATAACTACCTAGCTAAAATAAGTACAACATTACCTGTAAAATAAATCCTAACCTAAGTTACAATTAAACCTAACACTACACTATCATTAAATAAATTAAATAAATTACCTACAATGACCTAAAATTAAATTAAATTAACTATAGTACAAAAATAAACAAACACTAAATTAAAGAAAATAAAAAAGAATTACAAGAAGTTTAAACTAATTACACCTAATCTAAGCCCCTAATAAAATAATAAAGCCCCCCAAAATAAAAAAAATGCCCTACCCTATTCTAAATTACCAAGTAATTAGCTCTTTTACCAGCCCTTAAAAGGGCTTCTTGCGGGGCATTGCCCCAAAGTAATCAGCTCTTTTACCTGTAAAAAAAAAAACAACAACCCCCCAACATTAAAACCCACCACCCACATACCCCTACTCTAACCCACCCAAACCCCCCTTAAAAAAAACCTAACGCTAAACCCCCTGAAGATCATCCTACCTTGAGCCGTCTTCACCCAACCGGGCCGAAATCTTCATCCAAGGTGCGCAGAGGAGGTCTTTCATCCGATAGAAGTCTTCATCCAGGCGGCGTCTTCAATCCCCAAAACTTTGCGAACCGGGCGGAACCACCATAGACTTCAATGGGCAGGGCGAATTTTAAAACCCACAGGGACTCTTTCTGGCCACAATAGTGATGGAAAAGTTGTTTCAAAGGGGACTAACACCTGGACTGTGGCATGCCAGAGGGGGATCCATTGCAAAACTCTCCCATGGAAAATTACATAGTTGATGCAGAGTCTGGTTTTAAGCCATAAAGGGCATAAATCACCTAACATTTCCTAAATTGTTTGGAATAACTTGCTTTAAAACATCAGGTATGATGTTGTATCGATCAGGTAGTGTAAGGGTTACGCCCGCTTCACAGTGACAGACCAAACTCCCACAGCGGGTACAACATCATCATCATCACACTGTACGTCCATGTGTGTAATGCTGCCTGACTGAGACATATCCCTGTTATCTACATCCTCTGGCAATAATGGTTGCGCATCACTCATTTCTTCCAACTGATGTGTAAATAACTCCGCTGACAGATCAAGTGAAGCGGCTGTGGTGCTAGTGTTGGTGGTGGCGGCAGGCGGGCGAGTGGGTAACTTGAGGGGTGCCCGAAGCTAAGCTGGAGGAGGATAGTGCGTCAAGGTTCAGAGCGGAAGCTGTAGAAGATTGGGTGTCCTGTGTTAGCCAGTCAACTATGTCCTCAGAAATGTTTGAGTTCGGGGTACGTGGCCTCTGAACACTGGGCATTATTCTAGGGCCAAAGGGAATCACAGCACCACGAACACGATGGCCCCTGCGGGGTGGCCTGCCTCTGCCTGTCACGCACACGTGTGAAGGAAACCGACTGCTGTTATTTAACACAGTCAAAAAAGTGTTGTTTTTTTTAAACTAAATCTACACTACTGTTACACCAGATATGAGTTGGCACTGGGGTGACACTGTGCCCTGGCAGGCAGGCCCTGAAACGCACACGTGTGAAGGAAACTGACTGCTATTATTTAACACAGTCAAAAAAGTGTTGTTTTTTTTTAAACTAAATCTACCACTACTGTTACACCAGATTTGAGTTGCACTGGGGTGACACTGTGCCTGGAAGGCAGGCACTGAAACGCACACGTGTGAAGGAAACTGACTGCTATTATTTAACACAGTCAAAAAAGTGTTTTTTTTTTTTTTTTTTAAACCTACACTACTGTTACACCAGATATGAGTGGTGGCACTGGGCAAGTGGGCACAGTATACGCTGTGAGCCTGACACACACGCTGGCAGGCAGGCAACTGCAATTAGATTACACAGGAAAAGAAAAAAAAAAGCAGGACTGATGTTCTAGCCCTAAAAAGGGCTTTTTGGGGTGCTGTCCTTACAGCAGAGATCAGATGAGTCCTTCAGGACTGTAGTGGATACTAAATACACTAGCCTAGCTATCGATTTCCCTATTAAATCAGCAGCAGCTACACTGTCCCTCCTGTCACTAAGAATGCAGCTTCCAAATGAATCTAAAATGGATGCTGTCCAGGAGGTGGGAGGGTCTGGGAGGGAGTGTCCTGCCGCTGATTGGCTGTAATGTGTCTGCTGACTGTGAGGTAAAGGGTCAAAGTTTACTCAATGATGAAGAATAGGGGGGTGGATCGAACATCGCATATGTTTGCCCCGCCGGGAACTATTCGCCGGCGAACTATTCGCGACATCACTATCAATCAACTGTGTTTACTCTTTTTAAATCATAAATGACCACAGAAACTACCCAAATGACCCAGATCAAAAGTTTACATACCCCAGTTCATAATACCGTGTATTGCCCCCCTTTAACATCAATGACAGCTTGAAGTCTTTTATGGTATTTGTGGATGAGGCTCTTTATCTTCTCAGATGGTAAAGATGCCCATTCTTCCTGGCAAAAAGCCTCCAGTTCCTGTAACTTCTTGGGCTGTCTTGCATGAACTGCACGTTTGAGATCTCCCCAGAGTGGAAGGATGGTTTGATATTGCAGCGCTAAGAAATATCCTAAGCTGTGAAACACAAAAAGGGGTCTAACCAATCCCCTAAAGGGACAGAATCTGAAAACAATGATAGTGATCACAGCGCCCGAACGGCCTAAGGATAAGTGCACAATCACGTCAGGGAAGGCTGAATAGATTTATTGTATACAAAGTGGGTACTGATAAAATTAATATTAATATGAACAAGAGTTAAAATTGCGATAAAAATAAACATAAACACAAAAAATAAAAACCAAATATTTAAAATAAACACAAAAATAATAATCACAAAATTAATAATCCAAAAGTTTGGACAAAATTTGTCAGTTATTGGGGGAGACTGTTACGTTAACCCCGCTGACAACAATAAATGAATACTAAAACAGTAGTACAGTAAGAACCTTTACTGAAAGTGGGTGTATCCTAGTGTATCTAACCGTGGGTGAGCATGGTCTAATACCACTTGTTGGATAAAACCTTAAATGATGGCAGCAGTAAACGTTGATGGCACCGTTTAAGGGCCTAGAGCCTGATAAGTAAAGTGCTAAAAATGTAGCACGATAGATGCCAGTGGGATTATGGATCCATATCCAAGGATTGGCCGCAGTGAAGATCCTATAATCGGAGTGCTTGACAATTGCCACACTCAAATTAGGGTCTTAGGAGCTAACCCCTGTTTACAGGATTGTCTAACTAACCAGTTAGTGCTAAATGTGCAACAAAGAATCAAACAGTGAACAGTGGGTACAGATATAAATAGGTGGAGTAAGCAGTGGTTTTCAATAAAAAATCTGAACGATCATTACATCAATCTATAAAACATTCTATGGTAGACCGAGTAGGAGAAATACAAAAAAAAAGTGGTATAAAAAACAACAACTAGTGCTAATTCCACAGATCGTGTACAGTAATCTACAAAGAAAAAAAATAATAAAAAGTGGTTTTTCAACAAAGAATAACAATGAGCCTTACAGTGCTAAAGTGCAGGCGAACAAATATGAGTGTGGGCAAAGTCAATTCAAAATCTGTGCCAATAAAAATAATAAAAAAGAACAATAATAAAAAAGTTAAATAAAATATCGTGCAGTGTCCTGAAAAATCCAAGGAAGCTTCTGTTGGGCCCAAAAAGAAAAAAAGAAAAAAAAAAAAACGGGTGAGGAAAAATATGAGGAAAAAAATGAGGAGTACAAATGTCAATGTGCCAGTAAAAGAGTTATGAATAGACAACAATCTATTACAGACCACAGTCTATTAGCCAGTTAAGGAAGTTCCATTATAGGTCTTTATCCATATGAAAAAGTAAGTGGTAGCTGGAAAAAGGGTTATCCAGGAACTCCTTTGGACAATCCAGCTGTGAAAGTATCGTTGATTCCTTAAAAGTCAGTTCCTCCTCGCGTAAGTAAACGGCCCGTATCAGAACGAAAGCCCAACCTACAACGTCAAAGAATACGCGAGGTACGTCTCTAACACCACCCGACAGCCCTCTGCGTTAACCGTCAGCGGGGTTAACGTAACAGTCTCCCCCAATAACTGACAAATTTTGTCCAAACTTTTGGATTATTAATTTTGTGATTATTATTTTTGTGTTTATTTTAAATATTTGGTTTTTATTTTTTGTGTTTATGTTTATTTTTATCGCAATTTTAACTCTTGTTCATATTAATATTAATTTTATCAGTACCACTTTGTATACAATAAATCTATTCAGCCTTCCCTGACGTGATTGTGCACTTATCCTTAGCCCGGTCGGCGCTGTGATCACTATCATTGTTTTCAGATCTCCCCAGAGTGGCTCAATGATATTAAGGTCAGGAGACTGAGATGGCCACTCCAGAACCTTCACTTTATTCTGCTGTAGCCAATGACAGGTCGACTTGGCCTTGTGTTTAGGATCATTGTCATGTTTGAATGTCCAGTATGTCCCATGCGTAGCTTCCAGGCTAATGAATGCAAATTTTCCTCCAGTATATTTTGATAACATACTGCATTCATCTTGCCATTGGTTTCAACAGAACCCCTCATTTTCCACTTCTTGATTAGAGTTTGAGCACTGCTGATTGGCATTCTCAATTCCTTGGATATCTTTTTATATCCCTTTCCTGTTTTATACAGTTCAATTACCTTTTCCCGCAGATCCTTTGACAATTATTTTGCTTTCCCCATGACTCAGAATCCAGAAACGTCAGTGCAGCACTGGATGAAAGATGCAAGGGTCTGTCAGGAGTCCAGAAGCTCATTGGCCTTTTATACACACGCATTAATTACAAGCAAACAGATCACAGGTGAGAGTGGTTATCTATAATAGCCATTCAAACCCCTTTGTGTCAACTTGTGTGCATGTTGTCAGGCCAAAATTGCCAGGGTATGTAAACTTTTGATCAGGGTCATTTGGGTAGTTTATGTTGTCATTATGATTTAGAAAGAGTAAACACAGTTTATTGATAATAAATGGCTTCAGCCAAACACTAACCATGAGTGAAAGAAAAATTTTTGTGTAATCATTCAAATTCATTAACTTTTTTTTGTGCAAACTTTGGGTTTATGTTTGAAATTATTTACACACAACTACTGCAGTCATAGACACATGGTGGTAAACGCTTCCTCTATGGTCCCGTTTGTATAGAGAATAAGGACTGAGTAGATAGAAAAAGTCCTTCAGTACCAAGAATTTAACTTAGTGTGGCATCTGCAGGTAGGTAGGCTTGGTCCCCTTGGCTATGCTATACCTGTGAAAAGTATCTACAAATAGCCAGTGGGCTGAGTGCTGTAGAATAACTTACCTGAAAGAAGCACCCCTCAACTGAGCTTACCAGCACTATTTGTAGCTTTATCCAGTGGCAAGCCCATCCAGTGCTGTACAGATAACAGCAGATGATACAAGATGAAATAGCTTTGATCCCACAGGAGTAGTCTAAGTCTCCGTGATACCTGAGGTTAGCTATGGAGGAAATCTCATAGGGAAATACTGTGTTCATACCCAGGTATTCCTGTACCCCGTCTTCTTGAATGAGCTGTCCAAGGGGTAATGGGTCTCACATAGGTCTGAGCTCCCATTAAATAATCCTTAATTGAATAACTGGAAACACCTCTATCATCAACCTCTCTCATGGGAGGCAAGAACTAAATAAGTAGTGCTGGGAGGGAATAAAATCTCTTGTCTCCTGGGGGCCCATTATCAAAGGGCTTGCGGACCTGATCCGACACTGCGGATCAGGTCCGCCAAGACCTCGCTAAATGCGGAGAGCAATACGCTCTCCACATTTAACATTGCACCAGCAGCTCACAAGAGCTGCTGGTGCAAACGCCGCCCCCCTGCTGACTCGCGGCCAATCGGCCGCCAGCAGGGAGCTGTCAATCAACCCGATCGTATTCGATCGGGTTGATTTCCGGCGGTTCCTGTCCGCCTGCTCAGAGCAGGCGGACAGGGTTATGAAGCAGCGGTCTTTAGACCGCTGCCTTCATAACTTGTGTTTCTGGCGAGTCCTGAAGACTCGCCAGAAACACGGCCCTTCAAGCTCCATACGGAGCTTGATAAATGGGCCTGTTTGTCTCTTTGCCTCCTCTTAGTCGCGGGAATTATATCCCATACGTCAAGGTTTTCCTGTAGACTCTAACCATTTTACGAAAGAAAAAATCATTACCTTTTTCGCAATCTTTGTGTTTAAATAAGATATTATTTACACACAACTACTACAGTCATAAAACAATTGGTTGTAAAAGCTTATCTGGGGTCCCCTTTGTTCAGAAACACCATTGCCAACAGTGAAGGGGTTAATCGGTTAGCTTGTAAGATTATTTTTTGCAGTAGTGTACAGATTACACCTCCCATCCCCCTGAAATCTACTTGATCTCTCGTCACCATCTTAGGTACTAACAACAGTCCGCCATTTTGCAGTTTAGGGCTTTTTAAAAATATATATATTTATGTAGTAAAAGGGGTCCCTCCTCAACCTCCCAATTCCATGAACCCCTCCCCCAACACCTTTTTTTATTCCCCCCCCCCTCCCACTGCCATATGTGTTACTGGCAGCCAGTCTGCCACTAATGGAGGATTGTTACAGACAGTATCACTCTCTGTTACGATCGGCGATCTGGCTTCATATGGTAGGGTAGCACAATCAATGCTCCCTTTCCATATGAAGGCAGATGTCTTCTGACCCCAGCTGCAGTCTTTGCTGTCTGAGCTGGCAGTGGAGACTGCAGCATGCGCCTTTGTGTTGGACGTAGGTACTAAGTTAGCACAGTATGTTGGGCAAAGTACTGCGTGACATAGTATCTACAAACAAATGGCGCAAGGGGCTAATAATTCTAAAAGTGGTGTTCTGGGTTTACCAATCATGCCCTTTTAGCTGTGGAGTTCAATAAGTGAAAAAATCACCCCCAAAATGTGTGCTTAGTATCAAGAATTTGGATTGTGATCAGCCATGTCTGGCGCATGTTAAGTATAGGGTAATTTTTTCACTCAACTGATAACATAGAGATTGCATCCATTAAACAATGAAAATAGCTGATTGTGCCAACATCAAACAGGACAGCCATTAACTAGCCAATAATGATCAGAAAATAGTTTGTGATCAACTCCTCAATTTGAAATGAACAGCTGTTAATGAATGTAAAGTTATTTTGAGATTTTAGGAAAATAAAAGGAAATTGTGCCACGCCGCCCACTTTAGCGTCTCCTTCCTTGCTCGTTGCCTAGGGCTTTGTCGGGTCTGGATGCGTGCAGCGCTGCCGTCATCGCCGCATGCTCCTCTCCCTCTCTGATGCTGGTCACACGCTGTGGCGCGAATCCTACACCTATGTTAGTGATTCCAGTACGATCTATCACTGCCCAAGTATAGGTGTTACTTTGTGTGCTCCTGGGTGTGATAGATCGTACTGCCTTATTGTTATACTTCTGCTGAACTCTGCCTGTCTGACTACTCTGCCTCTTAAACCCCTAAATTGCTGGATTGATTACTGCTGCTGAACCCTGCCTGTCTGACTACTCTGCCTCTTAACCCCTAAATTGCTGGATTGATTACTGCTGCTGAACCCTGCCTGTCTGACTGCTCTGCTGATTAACCCCTGCTGTTCTGGATTGCCTCTTTGTTGCCGGAACCCTGTCTGCCTGACTATTCTCGTGGTGTGCCCTTGGACTGCTTTACTGTTCCCAAATCCAGCCTGCCTGACATTCTAGTGGTGTGCCCTTGGACTGTTTTGCTGTTGCCAAACCTTGCCTGCCTGACTATTCTAGTGGTTTGTCCCTTGGACAGCTCTGCCATTGCCGCTGGGGACTCGCCCTGCCTGTGGTGAGTGCCCGCCTTCCTCATCTTACTAACTTTCTCTGCTCTGGGATATTCCCTATCTTTCCCGGCTCAACGCCGGGGATAACAAGACTACAGGGCCGAATTCTGTCTAATAGAGGAATAGCCCACAAGCATTACAATTGGCTTTAGAATACACCAAACAGAGAAGGTTTCTTAGAATTTGCCAGCAAATGGTACCACAAAATACATTATTGTTTGTTACCCACTGTTACATGAACTTAACAGTCCTGAAATAATATTGCCAAAACCGCAGGATTTCAAATAGTGAGATAGATGGAGGTCTGTAGACCACCACATTCTCAGAAGATTGCTGCATTAAACCTCTAAAAGCAAAGGATTATTGAAACTACCCAGGTGATGCTGGTATCCAGCCAATCAAAAGGCCTGTCTAGATTTCTAGGGACGTGTTTTTCACAGGTGGCCTCTGAAAATGATCTATCAGTAATGCATTCTGGATAATCTTTACAGACTCAATTTTAAAAAACATGTGTATTGCATTTGGCTAGATTAAGGTTTATTTCATATGAGTGCCAGTAATAGAGGCACACAGTCATATGGTAAACAAGTCAAAGCATTTCCTCTTTATCAGAAATGATCATTGCTGAGCTTTTTTATAGCTAGAATTGCAAAATATGCCTGAGAAATAGTAATGGAATGAATGATTTTTATTAATGAAATTGACACAGGGAAGTTTATATTTTTATGCCCTTCCAATCCAGAGGGAACCTCTAATGTATATACTGAACTGCTGATATGTTTACAATTAGGTGATGTTATGTCAGCCAAATCATATAGATATTACATATTTATTTCTACATTTTCTACTTTGGAGGAATCTCAAAAACCACCATTTGATTTTAATTACATGTACATTATTTACCATTTAAAAAAAAAAAGCAGACAACATTATTATAAATGCATGAAATAAACCAATCCAGTGCAAAATAATTCCATCCTTTGCAGGATATTTTAGCCTAAAGACTGTTATTTTCTTCCATTAGATGACTTCTACATACCCGATCATTACAAATGAGCTTATCTAGGAAATAAACGCTTTCTGAAGATGTAGCTGCTCTTGCTGTGAGAGGCGGGACCTCCCTCCTTCAGTAACAGGTGTCAATCTCATTTGTTGCAACTATTTAACCCATTGTGAAAAAGAGGAAGCTTCTAATTTAAAGAAATATGAGTGTTCGCTCGTTTGACAGTACAAATATTATTGCTAGGACTTACCCATCTGGGGTTCTTGTGTTGTGCAAAGGAAAAATGTATTCATTATCCATATTATGTAACTAAAACCTCAGTTTAGTGTAATAGTTAAAATATGCAGCCTGTATGGTCAGTAAGTGAAAATAATAAAAATATATATCATTTGAAAAAGATGGATGTGCACAGAATTTCTATTTGTGTAGGCAGCTAAGCATGTTAGAGCATGCCAGGCCAAGGGCCTCACTATATTCCTCCCATTTTGTGTAAATGTGATAGTCCTGAAACTACACAATATTCTTAAGACATTTAGTTGCGCACTAAAACATGTCAGAAGAGGTGTATCATTTTGAAGAATTCTTCAATATGCCCAGTTTGCTTCATATATTTAAGTGCAATATGATACTGTTCCCCTTCATATCTGAAGTTAAAAACATAAATTATGCTTATCTGATAATTTCATTTCCATCGAGGGGAGAAGAGTCCACGGCTTCATTGATTACTATTGGGAATTAAGAACCTGGCCACCAGGAGGAGGCAAAGACACCCCAACCAAAGGCTTAAATACCTCCCCCACTTCCCTCATCCCCAGTCATTCTGCCCGAGGGAACCAGGAACAGTAGGAGAAATATCAGGGTATAAAAGGTGCCAGAAGATGAATAAATTTAGGTCCGTCACACAGAAATACGGGAGGGAGCCATGGTCTCTCCTCCCCTCGATGGAAATTAAATTATCACGTAAGCATAATTTATGTTTTCCATCTAAAGGGGAGGAAAGTCCATGGCTTCATTCATTACTATTGGAAACATATACCCAAGCTCTAGAGGGACACAATGAAACCGGGAGGGTAAAAGGAGGACCCTAATCTGAGGGGCACCACAGCCCTACAGAACCTTTCTCACAAAAACAGCTTCCGCAGAAGCAAAAAACGTCAAATTTGTAAAACTTTGTAAAAATGTGTAAGGAGGACCAGGTAGCCGCCTTACAAATTTGCTCCATAGAGGCTTCATTTTTGAAGGCCCAAGACGAAGCCACAGCTCTAGTGGAATGAGCAGTAATCCTCTGAGGAGGCTTATGTCCCGCTGTCTCATAAGCCAAGCGAATCAAGCTCCTCAACCAAAAAGACAAAGAAGAAGCCGAGGCCCTTTGCCCCTTGCGCTTCCCAGAATACACCACAAAAAAGAGATGTAGACTGCCTGAAATCCTTTGTAGCCTGAAGATAGAACTTCAAGGCACGAACCACATCCAGGTTATGAAGTAACCTCTCCTTTGAAGAAGAAGGGCTAGGACACAAAGAAGGAACAAGTATTTCCTGATTGATGTTACGATTAGACACCACCTTGGGGAGATACCCCAACCCAGTGCGAAGTACAGCCTTATCCGCATGAAACACCAGATAAGGAGGATCACATTGCAAGGCAGCTAGTTCAGATACTCTGCGTGCCGATGCAATAGCCAACAGGAAGAGAATCTTAATGTCAATGAAATGCATAGGTTCAAACGGAACCCTCTCCAAAACTCTAAGGACTATGTTCAAGCTCCAAGGCGGAGCCGACTGTCTAAAAACAGGCCTGATTCTGGACAGAGCCTGGACAAAAGATTGGATGTCAGGGAGCTCAGCGAGTCTCCTAAGCAACAAAACTAATAATGACGAAATCTGTCCCTTTAAGGAACTAGCGGCAAGACCCTTCTCCAAACTATCTTGGAGAAAGGACAGAATCCTGGATACCTTCACCTTATGCCAAGAATATCCATGCTTCTTACACCAGGACAAGTAAGTCCTCCACACCTTAAGGTAGATGCGACGAGTGACTGGCTTGCTTGCCTGAATTAGAGTATCAATCACACTTTCAGAAAAGTCTCTCTTGGCTAAGACTAGGCATTCAATCTCCATGCAGTCAGCCTGTCAGGGTGCCAGGAATCAGACTGAGACGAGAAGTGCAAAAATAATCACACCTTTATTAATAGCAAAAAATTATAAAATGTCCACAAGTCAAATAACAAGCCAGGAGTCAAAACCAGAGCTGGTAGTCAGACGAGCCGAGTCAGGAGCCAAAGCGAATAGTCAGACGAGCCGGAATCAGGAACAAGGAGAACAGCAGAGTCAGGAACAAGCCAGGGATCAGGAACCAGGAAGAACGTCAGGCAGCCAGGTAATACACAGGAACTCTCACAAACAGGTCTCAGACAACGCAAAGGCAAAAGCATACTGAACAGAAGCCCTTTAAATAATAAATGATGACATCACAATTCTGAGACTGCATCCTGTCTCACATGGATGATGCACAACAGTCTGGCCATAAAAGGAAGTGCAGGAAGTGAGCAGCATCCCACACAATGCACCAAGTCAGGAAGAGGGGTGAGTAAAATGGCTGCAGCAGCACATGGCAAACACAACAGGGAAAAACCCTGACACAGCCTCAGAAAATCTAGAGTTCGATGTTGAAAGGGGCCCTGTGACAGCAGATCCCTGTAACAGGGTAACCTCCACGGCGCAGAGGATGACATCCCCACCAAGATCCGCAAACCACGTCCTCCCGCGGCCACAAAAGAGCAATCAGAATGGCCGAGGGCCGGCTGCTGTAGAAGTGGTATAGGTGGAAAAATGTAAGCCAGGCTGAATCACCAAGGAACCACTAAGGCATCTATTCAGCTCCGCCTGGGGATCCCTGGACCTCAACCTGTATCGAGGTAGCTTGCAATTCAGTCTGGATGCCATGAGATCTATCTCCGGCGTTCCCATCTGTGACAAATCTCCGCAAACACATTGGGGTAAAGAGACCATTCCCCCAGATGGAAGGACTGTCTGCTGAGAAAGTCCGCTTCTCAGTTGTCCACCACCTGGAATGTGAATCGCAGAGAGCGAGCAGTCCGTGGGACTTTGCCCACTCCAGAATCCGAGTCACCTCCCTCA
The DNA here is from genome assembly GCF_027579735.1 of Bombina bombina. Taxonomy (NCBI): domain Eukaryota; kingdom Metazoa; phylum Chordata; class Amphibia; order Anura; family Bombinatoridae; genus Bombina; species Bombina bombina. The sequence continues at coordinate 986,909,310 of NC_069500.1, forward strand.
TCGTGAGGAAGCTCCTCGTACCCCCCCTGATGGTTGATGTAAGCCAGCGAGGGTAATGCTGTCGGTCTAGAATCTGATGAAACTGACCAACTCCAGAGAAGGCCATGCCTTCAGAGCATTGTAAATTGCTTGTAGCGATAGGATCTTGATCGGAAGGAGAGACTTCTCCCTGGACCACGTTTCTTGTGCCATTCTGGCACCCCAAATAGCTCTCCATCCTGTCAGACTGGCGTCCGTGGTCACAATCTCCCAGGACGGTCTCAAGAAGGATATCCCCATGGGCATCCATAGATATCAGCTGTAATAGATCTGAATGATTGCGTTTCCACTGCCTCAACATGCACAATTGAAGAGGTCTGAGATGGAACCTGGTGAATGGGATGACATCTATGCTTGACACCATGAGACCTATTAACTCCATACATTGAGCCACCGGACGGGCTTGAGGAGGACTGAAGGGCAAGGCAGGTGGACGCAAGTTTCCTGCACCACTGATCTGTGAGAAATATCTTTATGGACATAGAGTCTATTATCGTGCCCAGGAACTCTACCCCTGTTTGCTGGCAACCCAGGAACTCTTTCCTGAGTTGATCTTCCAAACCGTGAGATTGGAGCAGAAGAAGAAGAGCTCTCGAATGATCCTCTGCGAGGGCTGAGCGACGGGCTCCTGAATTAGGATGTCGTCCAGGTAAAGGCACCACCACAATGCCCCTGGATCTGGCCACTGCAAGCAGCACCCCCAGAACCTTCGTGTGAAGACTCCTCCGGGGCCATCGCCAGATCAAAAGGAAGGGCCAGAAACTGAAGTGTTGGTCCAGAAACGCAAAATCTTAGGAAACCTGAAGTGGTCCTGTGAATTGGCACATGAAGGTAAGCGTCCTTCAAGTCTACAGTTGTCATGAACTGTCCCTCTTTGAACTAGGGGCAGAATAGATTCTGATTATTTCCATTTTGAACAATGTAACACTCAGAACCTTGTTTAAACACTTTAGGTTCAGAATTGGGCAGAACGTTGCCCTCCTTCTTGGAACCACAAAAAGGTTGGAATAGTACCCTAGAAACCCCTTTGTGCTAGGGGTGAATTGGTACAATAACCCCAAAGCGAGGCGAGATCTCTCACACACTCGTAGAAAGGCCTCTCGTCTTCTCTGGGAAGGACAGGTTTGGACAGGAGGAAACTGCCCTCTGGCGGGATGGGATCTGAACCCTATCCTGTAACCCCTGGGAGACCAATTCCTAGAACCCAAGGGTCACTGAACGTCCTGCAACCATAGCGTCTGAGATTGAGATAATCAGCTTCCTATGTGATCCGGAGGACCGGTCTGGGGGCTTGCCCCTTCATGCCGATTTAGACTCGGCGGGTCGTCTGCTCTGTCTAGAGTTGTTCCAAGATTGAGCCGGCTTCCAAGATCCCTTGGACTGGTCCACCTTCGCGGCGGTGTTGCCGACGCTGGGCCTTGTCTGCATGAAAGGGACGAAAAGTAGATCCCTTGGGCTTAGCCTTCTTATCCTGCGGTAGGAAAGCTCCCTTGCCTCCCCGTAACCGTAGATAAGATCGAATCCAAACCAGGACCGAAAAGGGTCTTTCCTTGAAAAGGCAGGGACAACAGCCTTGACTTAGAGGTCTTTCCGCAGAACCAAGATTTTTAGCCACAGAGCCCTTGCAACGCTAAAACAAGAAAACCCGACACCTTAGCATTCAGGTGAATAATTTGCATATTGGCATCACAGATGAAAGACCCTCAAGCGCCTTAATCTTCTCCTGTATTCGTCGATGGATGTCTCCCCCTCTCGCCCATTTCACACAGGGATTCACACCAATATCTTGCAGCTCCGGCGAACCCTGCAACGATCACTGCTGGCTGAAAAACAAACCTTGTGTGCTGAAACATCTTTCTCAACATGTTTTCCAGCTTTTATCCATGGGCTCCTTTAAACGACGAACTATTCTCTAGGGGAATAGTCGTCCTCCTTCGGCAAGCGTAGAGATAGCCCTATCCACCTTAGGGATGGTCCCCACAGCTCAAGCTGAAAGTCCGCAATGGGGAACAGTTTCTTAAAGGAAGAAGAAGGGGAAAAGGAAGAACCTAATCACTCCCATTCGTTCTTAATAATAGTAGCCATCTTAACGGGAACCGGGAAGGACTGAGTTACTACCCTATCCTCGTATACCTTGTCAAGCTTAGGAATCACAGGTTCCTCCGGTATCTTAGGTTCCGGAACCTCTAGAGTAGCAAGCACCTACCGTAGCAGAAAGCGCAAATTCTTCATCTTAAACCTATAACCAGGCTCCTCCGCCACCGGAGGTTTAGATGACACTGACTCCGACCCAGAAGGGGCCTCCTCCGAAGAGTCGGAGTGGGCCTCATCATCATGTAGAGCCTCTGGCTCTTCCATCGGCGATGACAAACCCTGGGCCGGGCCGCTATGATAAACCCTACGCTTGCGCTTAGCAGAACGTGGTAAGGCATGGATCACTTTCGAAACCGCTGATTCCAACAAATCTCACCCGAAGGAGTAACGGTTGGTCCACGGGGGGCTGCATGTTCAATCGGAGATGAATGTAGGGAACACACTGCCCGGGACGAAGAACCCTCAGAGGTGGACGGCTCAGTAGTACTAGACATCCGTTTACATTTAGATGTTGTAACTTTATCAAGGTATGGGGAACATAGTTGAGCAGGGTGATCTACCAGAACCTCCTCACAATAAACACAGGAATGAGACTTTGTTAAGGAGGGAGTGCCCTCTAATGCGTCAGAGTCATCCATCGCTTGCGCTTATAAGTAGACTAACTTAATTTATAAAAGGCACCTTTATACCACCAATGGCCGGGGCACTCACCACCTCCTAGGACCCGGACTACAGAAACCACTACGTCTCCTGCACCACAGATCAACAGAGAAGGATAGACACACTTGGTCACATGGAATGCCTGATAGGACCGCCCCTGCACAAGGGAAAATCGCGCCAAACAATGAACGCGCAAGATTCCTGCAAGTAACTTGAAAATTCCACACATTCCCAGAGCCTCATCTCACACATAACGCAGCAATGATACAATAAACCATATCATGTATAAACCCTCCCTGTTCAGTAATCCCCATTCCAGGAATATTAACCCTTGATTCTGTTGAAAGATAAAAAGGCGCCACACTGTGGCCCTGTCTTCTATCTTAACATCATTAATAAAAAAATGATACAATCTTACCAGAATCTACACCATGGAACAGGAACATGGCCCTTCAAGTGTGACAGGTTAGTAGCGCCGCTCCTGACATGGACTTGAGTGTAGAAAGCAGGCAGCGAAACTCGTCAACGCTGATTGCTTATGGAGCTGTTAATATGAGTGGGGATGGTTTCGCAGAAAGACTCTCCCTGCATCTCCGGACTCCAACTTATGCCCAGGCCCTCACTGAGAGCTTGACAGGACTACTTAAAACTCCAGTCCCACTGCGAAGAGTACTACCCTCCATAAGAGACTACTCCAAAACTCCGGCACTCCTCTGCCATCCTCCTGTGACATAAGGCAAAGAATGACTGGGGCATGAGGGAAGTGGCAGAGGTATTTAAGCCTTTGGCTGGGGTGTCTTTGCCTCCTCCTGGTGGCCAGGTTCTTAATTCCCAATAGTAATGAATGAAACCGTGGACTCTCCTCCCCTTTAGATGGAAATAGCTGTTTGATTTCTTAATGAATTTCAATAATTTTGCATACTATGCATTGAGTTAACATTTCAGACATTTTATGTATGTATACACACATAAATGTATATATACACATACATACATACATACATAAATACATCTATACATAAATACATCTACATATATACACACACACACACACACAAGTATCTCTTGCTTTTGTGATAAAAGTGTTTTTGTTCATAACCTGCAAACCTGCATTTTTTTTTTTAACTCTGTAGCATTACTAATCTTGTTTAATTACATTTAAAGGGAAGATGATACTTATAGAGGCTGAAAGAATGAAAGAGGATAACAGTCTCCTTCACCTTTATTTTCTCATTTGAAATAGCTGATGTCGCCTATTGCATTTCCATCTATACTGAACATTGCTGAACATAAAAAAAAAACCATGTAAACAAGTAGATTTAGATAAAGTAATGCTCCCAGAGGTGAGTTTTGACAGAGACGTACTAAAATATAAATGTTCCATTGTTCTCTCAATGTACTGGTGTTTGATTAAACCATGATATATATATTAAGGAAGACTTATGTAAATAACTACAGATAAGCTAACTAGGTCTGCTCTCAATACAACCTCAGTCAATTTCATTGGGTTGTGGTTTAATTTAGCAGTAACAGCTATTTCATATACAAAAATATACATACATTAGAATTTTCTCACACATTTTAAACATTGCAGCTGGTATAACAAGTAATTGGAAACACATTAAAGGGAAATCAATTTTATAGTACCCTGTCCCTTTAAAGGGAAATTAAACCCAATTTTTTTCTTTCATGATTCAGATAAAGCATGCAATTTAAACAACTTTCCAATTTTCTTCTGTTATCTAATTAGCTTCATCCTTTTGGTATCCTTGGTTGCAAAATCAGCAATACACATGTGTGAGCCAATAAAATTAGGCATATTTCTGAAGCCAGCAATAATTTGCTCCCGAGCCTACCTAGGTATTCTTTTCAACAAAGCATAGCAATAAAACCAAACAAATTAGATAATAAATGTCAATTGGAGAGTTGTTTAAAATCACATGCTCTAATTGAATCATGAAAGAAAACATTTGGGTTACAAATCTGTAAACAACGCAATGGAATTCCCGTTACTGGATTCCTTTCAAAATAAAGAAGATCACACGGAATAGGGGCTTTTGAAACAAATCATTTTCTTAACCAATATTGAGCCATGTGTGCTTGGAATATAGTAGAAAAATGGTTCAAATAAAGGAAAAGAGTTTGCTACAATTAAAGAATAATCAAAAATGAAGGTTTTTTGGTATTTGCTCAAAGAAATTTAAATGAGGTTTCTGATAGGAATTTATATCCAGTCCAAAGAATTCTGCTGTGTCCTTTCACATTTTAGGTCACATTATACATATAGACCTGGAGAGGTATAATTCCACAGAAACAAACATCTATGAGAACTTCCAAAACCTCAACACTCCTTTATATAACTAGAGGAGAAAACATAAGCCAGGAACATTTGTTGGATGTATCTAAAATATTTCTTATAAACAAGAAACATCATGCAACACTTTTATGTTATTTTAACTTGCAAACATTGCATAAAACAGATCTGGAGAGAAGTTAATTCATAAAACACAAACAAAATAGGTTCCTTTAACCCTTTAAGGACACAGCTTTCAGTTTTCTCAATTGTTTTATGACGGAAACATTCCGTCATATGTCCTTAAGAGGTTTAATCCCTTTGTCAGATTTATCTGTTGTTTTGGTCACCTTCAGCACAGAACAGAAAATCTACATAAAATATAACAGAAACAAAAACATTTTATTTTTATATGAAAATGGCAAAGTTGATGGCACAAACAACAACTTGACTTCGGAAAACATTTTGCAATTCAAATGCTTCAGAAAAGTAAAAGATACTTGTATCTTTTATTGTATCTGAGGCATTGAACATGCACAGGCAATAATTACATCTCCTTATTCCAGCTGATTAGTAGATCTATTGTAATTCCTTAAAGGGACATGAAATCCAACATTTTTTCTTTTATGATTCAGACAGCGAATATAATTTAAAACAACTTTCCAAGTCACTTGCATTATCTTTTTGACTTTATTCTCTTGGTATCCTTTGTTGAAGAAGCACCAATGTACTACTGGGAGCTAGGTGAACAAATTGAGTGAGCCAATAACATGAGGCATATATGTGGGGCCACCGATCAGCAGCTCTTCCACCTACCTAGGTATCCTTTTCAACAAAGGATACCAAGGAAATTAAACAAACGAGATAATAGAAGTAAATAGGAAAGTTGGTTAAAATCACATGCTCTATTTGCATCATGAAAGAAAATATTTGGGTTTCGTGTCCCTTTAAAAAACAAAAAAGGCCATATTACTATTAACCACATTTTTAGTATATTTCAAATGAAAGTACTTTTTTTCCATCTCATTTGTAAATGTCATAGAGAGGGAGACCAAGTTATGGATCTTTAAGAGAATGTAAAAGAATTGGGAACTTTTTACGATTCCATGAACAAATAATTAATCAAACTGTAAAAATATTAGCAGATATTAAAGCTGTTATTTTCCTTTGCGTTTAAAATAAATATATATATATATATATATATATATATATATATATATATATACACACACACTTGTTTCCCAGGCTAGCTGAAGAGAAACTAAGGCTTGTGTACCTTACGCTCTGCTCACAGATATTTAGTGCAGTATGTTTTAATAAAGAAGGTAGCATGAAAAGAAACCCTTATTATGGCTAATACTGTTTTTTAGACGTGGTGCAGGAAGAAGGTGCTGCCGGGTAAAAATGTCAGTCTCTCAGAACAGAACTGAAGTAAGACAGAGTTGGAATAAGAACTGAAGTGAGAAGGAATTGGATTAGTTCATTAGTGAGAGCAGATTGCAAACTAGACTGACACAGTCTAGAAACATATGGGTTGTGTGCAAGATTGAGTAAACCTGCTTGCAAATTAAACTTGAACAGGGACATTAAAGGGACACTGAACCCAAATTTTTTCTTTCGAGATTCAGATAGAGCATGCAATTTTAAGCAACTTTCTAATTTACTCCTATAATCAATTTTTATTCGTTCTCTAGCTTTCTTTATTTGAAAAAGAAGGCATCTAAGCTATTTTTTGGTTCAGCACCATGGAAAGCACTTGTTTATTGGTGGGTAAATTTATCTACCAATCAGCAAGAACAACACAGTGTGTTCACCAAAAATAGGCCGGCATCTAAACTTACATTCTTGCATTTCAAATAAAGATACCAAGAGAATGAAGAAAATTTGATAATACGAGTAAATTAGAAAGTTGCTTAAAATTGCATACTCTATCTGAATCAGGTAAGAAAAAATTTGGGTTCAGTGTCCCTTTAAATGAACAAAGAAACCTGCCATATTTGCTAGCAGAGCTGCTTCCAAGCAGAACAAATAATTCAACAGGCAACTGTTAAGAGAAGACTTTGCTGAAACATCTTTTTGATGAGATGATGTTCCTCCTGTGTGTGATTACAGTTAACAGTCTTCCTGCCAGTCTATGCCATCGTTAACAACTAACAAGCCATACTCATTGCTATGTTTTAATATACGTTTCAATAAAAAGTGAATTCACAGCATTCTAATGTTCTCCCTTTTTCAGCACTAATAGGTTCACTTTACGCTCTCTCCTTGGTGCAAAACATAGTGAATTCCCCTTAAATACTTTTGGTGACACAGAATCAATACCTATTAATTCTACTAACAGTAACAGTGGACAACCTAATTTAAGAAGCAGGGAAATAGCATCCAACAAATTAGAGCAGTTTGGAAAATGTCCTGTTGGCGTCTGAGATCATTACTAGCATGTAGATTATGTCATAAGGATGATGCATTTTATTCTCGCACCTTAAATATAAGCAATGTTCTGTGTCATCATGTTAATTTGCAGAAAGACTGCACTGCAAGAAAGCAACTGAACTTTTTTTTTCCTGCTTCATCCAATATGATAGTCCAGGGTAATTTTTCAAAACTAACAATTATAGCAATCCCTGTTCAGCAGATAACATTTACCAGTAAGCCCTACTGTGCAAACCCAAGCACCTAGATATCTTTGTCACTTACCAGAATGACATAACCTGTTCATCTTTACCACAATTCTTTCTGGGCAGGTTTTTAATCAATATATAGTAGATTACAGCTGTGTAGACCAACAAGCATTGCTTACAATGCAAGTATGTGTTTAATGTCCATATTTACATGGAACTGGGCATTACTCTATAGGTATCTGTACCAAAGACCAGTTACATCCACTCTATATGCCATGAAGCAGCCATTAAATTGTGCCAATTGGGTGTCTTTTTAATATGCTGTTTAAATGGACATTCCAGCCAAAACTGGTGAATTTCAATTTTCAAAAGATGCATTTATGCAACCATTCATATTAGGTATTAGCAAAAAAGCTATAGCTGTTTCAAGAGTGTACTTAAATATGCTCTGTGCACCAGCATTATAAAAACATCACTTGCTCAGAAAGCCTAAAGTGCTTGTATCAGCTGGTGAATAACATAATTACTGACATGAAAGAAGCCCAACCAGCTTTCTGAGCAGCTACAGTATTTACAATGCTGGTGCACTGATAATATCTAGCTTTGCTTCACATGCATGTGCAGAGAAAACGCTAACTCTAAAACAGTGAAAGCTTTTACTAGAAGTCTTTTTGCCAGTATATGTATATTGTAAGTATGTTTCTGTTCAGAGATATAATTAATCTACGTGCATTTAATTTTTTACTGGAATGTCCCTTTAAATGACAACAAAAGTACATTTGTTATTATTGTAACACATTATTTTCTATGTATCATTCTTCCACAAGCACAGTTTGCTCAAATATTTTGTGCTATGTAAAATTATATTAATTGCCTGTTGATTACATTCATACAGCAAAACTATTAGGTGTACAGCATGTAAGATCTGGTTATCATCTAGTCCTTGCAAACAGTACACATGTAGGTATAATCTTAAAGGGATATGAAACCAAAAAATGTGCTTTTATAACTCAGAGCATGTGACAAGTTTCTAATTTACTTCCAATATCAATGTATCTTTGTTCTCTTGGTATATTTTGTTGAAAAGCAGGGTCGTATGCTTAGGAGCAGGACCAATTCTGTAGTACTATATGGCAGCAGTTTTGCAATAATCTTATCCATTTGCCAGAGCACTAGATGGCAGCACTATTTCCTGCCATGTAGTGCTCTAGATGCCTACCTAGGTATCCCTTCAGCAAAAGAATATCATGGAAACAAAGCAAATTTAATAATAGAAGTAAATTGGAAACTTTTTTAGAATTGTATGCTCTATATGAATCACAAAATAACATTTCTGCTCTGGTCCAGTAGCAGGAGCGAGCTACATTCAGTTTAATGGCGCGACCGGGCACGCTGTGACTAAACTGTGTTGCTGTGATGCGCTGAGGAAAAACCAGACCCGCTCAGTAGAGAAAGGAGTGGCGTTCTGGAAAAATAAACTTTTAAATAAAAATCCTCTGCAATCCTTTAATGTATAAATCTGCCACTAAGCTAATGTTATATAATTCTGCAATATGTGCAGAATTATATAACATTAGTTCTAAAGCCTGTGTACACGGGCCAATTTTTTAGGTACCGCGGTTCCAACCCTTGCTCCCTCTCTCTCCCCCCTCTCTTTTGTGCTCTCTCTCCCCCCCTCTATTTTGAGTTCTCTCTCTCCCCCTTATTTTGCACTCTCCCCCCTCTTTTGCTCTCTCTCCCCTTTTCTGCTCTCTCTCTCCCACCTCTTTTGCTCTCTCTCCCCTCTTTTGCTCGCTCTCTCTTCCCCCTCTCATCTGCTCTCTCGCCCCTATTTTGCTCTCTCCCCCCTTTTTTGCTCTCTCTCTCCCCCCCTCTTTTGCGCGCTCTCTCTCTCCCCCCCCTATTTTGCTCTCTCTCTCCCCCCCTCTCTTTTGTTCTCTCACTCCCCCTCTCTTTTGCTCTCCCTTCCCCTCTTTTGCACTCTCTCCCCCTCTCTTTTGCACTCTCTCTCCCCCCTCTCTTTTAAACTCTCTCTCCCCCCCTCTCTTTGAGCTCTCTCTCCCCCCCCTCTCTTTTGAGCTCTCTCTCCCCCCCTCTCTTTTGAGCTCTCTCTCTCCCACCACTCTTTTGCGCTCTCTCCCCCCTCTTTTTTGCGCTCTCTCCCCCCTCTTTTTTGCGCTCTCTCCCCCTCTCTTTTGTGCTTTTCTCCCCCTTGCGCTCTCTCCCCCTCTTTTTTTGCGCTCACTCCCCCTCTTTTTTGCTCACTCCCCCTCTTTTTTGCGCTCTCTCCCCCTCTTTTTTGCGCTCTCTCCCCCTCTCTTTTGTGCTCTCTCCCCCTCTCTTTTGTGCTTTCTCCCCTTGCGCTCTCTCTCCCTCTTTTGCTCTCTCTCTCTCCCTCTTTTGCTCTCTCTCTTCACCTTCTCTTTTGCGCTCTCTCCCCCCTCTTTTGCGCTCTCTTTTAAACTCTCCCCCCTCTCTTTTGCGCTCTCTCTCCCCCCCTCTCTTTTGAGCTCTCTCTCTCCCCCCCTCTCTTTTGCGCTCTCTTTTAAACTCTCCCCCCTCTCTTTTGAGCTCTCTCCCACTCTTTTTTGCGCTCTCTCCCCCCTCTTTTTTGCGCTCTCTCCCCCTTCTCTTTTGTGCTCTCTCCCCCTCTCTTTTGTGCTTTCTCCCCTTGCGCTCTCTCCCCCTCTTTTTTGCGCTCTCTCCCCCCTCTTTTTTGCTCTCTCCCCCTTCTCTTTTGCGCTCTCTCCCCCCTCTTTTGCGCTCTCTTTTAAACTCTCCCCCCCTCTCTTTTGCGCTCTCTCTCCCCCCTCTCTTTTGAGCTCTCTCTCTCCCCCTCTCTTTTGCGCTCTCTCTCCCACCTCTCTTTTGCGCTCTCTCTCCCCCCTCTCTTTTGAGCTCTCTCTCTCCCCCCCCTCTCTTTTGAGCTCTCCCCCTCTTTCTCTCCCACTCTCTTGCGCTCTCTCTCCCTCTTTTGCTCTTCCCCCCTCTTCTGCTCGCTTTCTTTCTTTCTTTCTTTCCTTCCTTCCTCCCTCTGTTTTGGTCTCTCCCGCCGCCACGCCCCTCCTGCACGCTCCCGCGAGGCCACACCCCCTCGCCACGCCCGTCGGTCACACCCCCACACCCGCCGGTCACGCCCCCATCACGGCACGCCCGACGCCGGTCACGCCCCCACCAGGCAGCTTCCGCAGTGCACACTACTCTGCAGCTGAAGGCCAGGTGTGTTTGTCCGCGCGCAGTCTCTACTGCGCATGACGGCTTCAGACAAACACACTTGGCCTTGGCCTTTTATAATAAAGGATTAGTTTTTAAGTTTACTGCCCCTTTAAGTTCTTAGGGAGGATGCAGAAGCTTTGCACTGAAGCCTCAGAGCTCTCAGTTCCCTACACGGCTGCTCTTCACTAACACCTAGTGGCTGAACCTGAAACTGAAGCACAAAGGAATTTCAAGCTGAAACAAGAAGCCAGGCTGCCATTTTCAGGATCCATAATAAAATTGCACCCTGTATTTGTCAGGCTCTTGGCTACCCATATCCTCTAAAATTAATCATAAAAATCTAAATCATAATAAATAAAAGCTTTTTGTAATAATGTACCTGTCAATGCCTTTACTTTATTGGTTGTGCGGCATTTTCTATGTTGCATCTTCTCTGTAACGCTCACTGTCCATAAAAAACTCTGATATTTACAAATATAAAAAGTAAACTAACGTGTGACACATTTATTTAACAAATGCAAACATCATTTCCTAATATTATAACCAGGTAATTCTCTCCTAGCCACCCCCTCAGATAAGCTGAAGAAGGTTAACTGTATGAGAGGGTGTAAATACGTATTTATCAACTCTGGGAAACCTGACAATTTTAAGCATAGTCATAAAATTTTCTTTACATTGAAGCTCACAGAGTAATAAAATAAAAATTTTATGAAGAGTGCAGTAACAATATTTGTAATAATTTGTTACTTTATTTATAATAAAGTAAATAATATTCAGCTAGATTACGAGTTTTGTGTTATGAGTGAAAAAGCATTGTTTTGCTTCATAACACTTCATTTTCCCTAACGCTGCTATTACAAGTCTTGTCAGTATAGGTGTACCGCACACCTTTTAGCCAGTCACGCAATGTCAGTACCGCACTTTTTTTCAATGGGACTCCCATAGCACCGGTACAACGAGTTTACCTTGAAGGCCAAAATGTGAGCGGTACACTCTATAACCACAAGATCCGTACCGCCATCTAAAGTCAGTAGTTATGAGTTTTACGTTACAAAGCTGTACCATAAAACTCATAAACAAATTGTTAAAAAGTACACTAAACACCCATAAACTTCCTATTAACCCCTAAACCGAGCTCTCATCCTATTGGCTTATTGGAACAGCCAATAGGATTTTAGCAGCTCTAATCCTATTGGCTGATTGAAATCTTTCAGTCAATAGGAATGCAAAGGACGCCATCTTGGATGACTTCACTTGCATTGAAGTTCCAGTTTACAGCGGCGACCGTATGAAGAGGATGCTCCGCGACTGAAGTCTTCAGGATGGACCAAGATAGAAGACGCCGTTTGGATTAAGACATATTGCCGGCTGGATGCGGACTTCGCCGGCTGGATGAAGATGGAAGAGGCCACCTAAATGAAGACTTTTTGCCGCATGGATGAGGACTTCGCCGGCTGGATGGATCCTGCAAGCGGGACTTCAAGAACTGTAAGTGGATCGTCGGGGGTTAGTGTTAGGTTTTTTAAAAGGTTTTTTGGGTGGGTTTTATTTTTATTTTAGGGTTTGGGCATGTAAAAGAGCTAAATGCCCTTCTAAGGGCAATGCCCATAGCTTAAATTTTTTTAGATAGTTATTTTACTTGGGGAGTTGGTTGTGGGGGTGGTGGGTTTTACTGTTGGGGGGGTGTTTGTATTTTTTTACAGGTAAAAGAGCTGTTATCTTTGGGGCAATGCCCCACAAAAGGCCCTTTTAAGGGCCATTGGTAGTTAATTGTAGGCTAGGGTTTTTTATTTGGGGGGGGCTTTTTTATTTTGATAGGGATATTCGATTCGGTGTAATTCTTTTTTATTTTTGATCATTTCTTATTTTTGAAATTTAGTGTTTGTTTTTTTATGTAATTTAGTTATTTTTATTTTTAGTAATTTTAGTGTTTATTTTTTTTGTAATGTTAGGTTTTAGTGTAAGGCAGTTTAGGTTTTGTTTGACAGGTAAGTTTGTATTTATTTTAACTAGGTAGTTAGTAAATAGTTAATAACTATTTACTAACTAGTCTACCTAGTTAAAATAAATACAAACTTACCTGTGAAATAAAAATAAAACCTAAGCTAGCTGCAATATAACTATTAGTTATATTGTAGCTAGCTTAGGTTTTATTTTACAGGTAAGTTTGTATTTAGTTTGAAATAGTTATTATTTAGTTAATAATTGTAACTTTAGTTTAGCTGTATTTTAATTATGTTAAAGTTAGGGGGTGTTAGGCTTATGGTTACGTTAAGGTTATATTTAGGAGTTAATGGATTTATTTAGTTGTAGTGATATGGGATGCTAGAGGTTTAGGGGTTAATAACTTTAGTATAGTGGCGGCGACATTGGGAGCGGCAGATGAGGGGTTAATAGTTTTATGTAGGTGGTGACGATGTTGGGGGTGGCAGATTAGGGGTTAATAACTGTATGTAGGTGGCAGCGATATCGGGGGCGGACGATTAGGGGTTAATAACTGTATTTAGGTGGCGGCGATGTCGGAGTGGCAGATTAGGGGTGTTTAGACTCGGGGTTTATGTTAGGGCGTTAGGTTTAAACGTAACTTTTTCTTTCCCCATAGACATCAATGGGGCTGCGTTACGGAGCTTTTCATTCCGCGATTGCAGGTGTTAGGCTTTTTTTTTTTCCGGCTCTCCCCATTGATGTCTATGGGGAATTTGTGCACGAGCACGTCAAAGCTGTGCTTGATTTCGGTGCGGTATGGAGCTCAAAGCAACCATATCGCCCTCACAAGCCTGCTTTTTTAAAACTTGTAATAGCAGCGCTATAGGGAGGTGAAATAACCCCGCTTTTGTGGCGTCGTTAAAATCCCTATAGCGCTCAAAACTCGTAATCTAGCTGATTATTAATAAGGCCGAACCTAGGGGAAAAAAGTATAACATTCATGTTTTAGATGCCAATTACAAGACTGTTCTTCAATTATAACATTTCCTTAGTTCTCTTTGAATCTTTTGTTGCCTAGGTAGTCTCAGGAGCAGCAATGCCCTACTTGGGGCTAGCTGGTGATTGGTGGCTACACACATATGCCTCCTGTCATTGGCTTAGAAAATGTGTTCTGCTAGCATCCAGTATTGCATTGCTGCTCTGGAGCTGATTTTAAATATGTGTTTAACCCCTTTGCCGAGGTTAAATAAATTGAGGATTTTATTATTGTACTATTGCTTGCATAAAACTAACACATTTTCTTTTTAAAACTATAGGCTCCTTTTATGATTTTTAGAATAAATGTATTTTAGTGTTGTATAATAAAAAAGGTAAAAAAAATAAATTTGTTCCATTTGAAAGCCGGTAATTAAAAAAACATTTTTTTTTCCAAACTTGTGTTCCTGTCCTGAATAAATCAATGATTTTTTGTCATAGTATTATAGGTGAGACCCTCCCCATCAGAAGCAGAGGCAATTATCCTTATCAACCAATGAGGAGTAGTAAAGCCTTCAAAACCAATACTGCAGTATTTGTTTCAATTTACATTTAAAGGAACAATGCACACTAGATTTTTCTTGGCATAAATGTTTTATAGATGATCAATTTATATAGCCCATCTTGGGGTGGTTTTGTAAAATGTATAGTTTTACTTATTTTTTAAATAACATTGTGGTGATTTTCAGAATCCTAACCAAGCCCCAAAGTTTTAGATGTATACAGACTTCAGATTGCTTCTGTTTGTATAATGGGGAATTTCATATGCAGGGGAGTGGGGAGGAGAGATTCTGCTCTCAGCCCCTTTCAGTTGGTGTCCTAGCCTAACCTCATGAACAGTGCTAAACTGGGAGTTTCTAAATAATGTGTATATTCTTCTTTATAGAAGCGTCAATTACATGCAGTTATATGGAAATTGGTGTAATACTGTCCCTTTAAATACATTTTACTTAACACTTTTTTCAAGCACAAAATGTTTTTGTAAATATAAAATGTTGCTCTTGCATATGCAGTGTTCTCCACATAAAATTGCGCCAGTCGGGTGACATTATGAAGTAGTCGAGTGGTGACAGTGTAATACCTTGTAAAATTATAAAATTTTCTGCCATCCAAGATACAAATTACTTGCAAAATTTTGCATTAATGTATTTCACAATAATCTGTACAATAAGCATTGAAAAACGTTAATGTTTGCTAATTTTAGCATAGTATTGGCTTTAATCATAGCCGGGTTGTCAGTAAAATCAGCTGGGTGGTGCACCCATTGAAAAGTTCCTAGGGAGAACACTGATATGTATGATCTAAAATTTTGGAAGATAATGTCTATTTAAATATCTAGATTGATAGTGCTAAATAGAACAAATCTAAACCATAAATAAGTGAGAACCTTTGTCTCGCTCTTCATAAAATTCCATGTGACTCACGCACTCGCAAAAAAATAAAATAAAGTCAGGAAAAAGTTGGAAAGTCAGACACCATAGTAATGATAAAATATAACACGAGAATCTGCCAATAGAAACAAACAAAGCCCACACATTACATATTCCCTGTAAGCTGAGATCAAGGCAGACATATTTGGATATGGTCACATGGGCATAGGTGGATCACAGAACAGATGGTTGACTTAAATTACCAGTGAAATGTAAAATCAATCAAAATAATATTATGCCAACAGCTTGGCCTGGCATTCATTTTAACTGGAAAAAAGCTAAAGCATGCCAGTCTGTATATCATCATTTCACACCTTATAAGATCTTTTTTTGGATATAAACTATCTGACCAGTGTTTTAAAGATAAACAGATCAAGTGACTATATTTGCTCTTAAACTTTTGGTTTAACTTTCTAATCGACAGAAAAAAAAGAGATGTATAATAACATTCTTAAATGCATTGTTGTAAAACTGCGGCATATAGTCCACTCTCCTGAGCCTACATAGGCATGCTCTTCAACAAATGATATAAAGCGAACAAATTAAATTTAATAAAAGAAGTAAATAGGATTTTTTTTTAATTATACGCTGAATAATGGGGGGGAGTTTGGGTTTTATTTCGGTTTTCTGTGCTTTCAGGCCTTCACAACAAGATAGACAAAATGTATTTTTTCATGTCTGTTGTGTAAATATTGTATACACAAATAAAGTTCAAATTGTCTATTATTGTATCAGATATTATAGCAACAGAAGATTTCTCAAACATGCAATACTCCTTCCTTGAAAAGGAAGATTTTCGTAGCTACAGATGTGAGAAAAAAAATAAGAAACACTTTGAAAATATAAAATTATTGCAGATCCAAATAACTTGCATAATGCAAGACAGCGTGGATTTATTGCAGGAAGGTAAACTTGGTTGACTTTTTGACTATGCAGTTAAAGCAAATGACCAATAAATAAGGCATATGTAGATTTTCACTAATGCATATATAAACAGCCATGTCTGGATAGGACCAGCAGATCTCTGCAGCTCCCGCACAATGTTTTAAGTATGTGTTTAACTCATTAGGAGGGGGTTAAAAAAACAGACTTGGAGGGTCACTAGTGTTAAAATGACATGTTCTAACAAATTAAAGCATTTTTACACTACAATGGGTGTTTAACAGTTGTAGAGCTTGATACAACCCTAATGTATAACAAGTACCAACACTATTTAGGATAACATTTGTAATCAATTAACAGGCAATGTATCGTACAAGGGTCCTGCTGACGTTGTGAGACAATATAAACTATCCCCTAGCAAATACTAACAAGGAAGCTAGCGACAGGAACTTGTTCATGAAACCCCCAGCACATGGGTAGGCTTGACCACAAGACTAGTAGCACGCTGGTTTTTACACTAACAAATGCTACAGGTGCAGAAAGCCTTTTGTTTCTGGCAGTCTCTGCTACTGCTGATGGAGATACCAGATGAGCCTCTGCTTTATATCCCCTCAAATGGAACAAACAAATCTGTAACTGAAATAACTTGCCCATTAAGGCTGCTCTGCCAACTCATCTAGCATCCAATCTGTGTGCAGCTAAAGAGAAAAACAGCTCTCCAGCACACAGCAGAAACAGGGAAAGATTCCACGAGGTGAAATGGTGAATAAACAAGACCACTTGCTCCTGCAGTGCATTTAATATATTTAAAAAATACAGTATGGTATTTTTTGCTGCTGTTTTCTTAAAGGGATTTTTTTTTTTAAAGGGATACAAAAGTCAAGATTAAACTTTCATGGATCAAAGAGAGCATTCAATTTTAAGATACTGTTCACTTTACTTATATTATCAAATTGAATTTATTCTCTTGGTATCCATTGTTGAAAGGTATTCCTAGGTGGGCTCAATAGCAGCAATGCACTAGTGTAAGCTAAGTGATGATTGGTGGCTACACACATATGCTTCTTGTTATTGGCTTACCATATGTATTCAGTCAGTATAGTGCACTGTTGTTTTGCAGCTGACTTTAACTATGTGTTTATCCTCAGTGCATGGGTTAAAACACATAGGGGTCAATGACAATGGTGTTTTTCTGTTGAAAATCATTTCTAAAGAATTGTGATCAACCCCATAGTTAAACGCATATTAAAGAGCAATAATGAAATGCTCTTACACATCACAGCATTTTCTTTCTGCACTTTTATATCCCTATAAAGTTTGTACGGGAATTTACGTAAACATAGTAAACGATACCTCACAGGGTTCCTCTCGCGCGTCAGATCTTCAAGACTTTTCTCATAGTGCTCTGCTACCACAATAAGCCTTTCTGCAAAGAACATGAATAAGACGTCTGGTTAGTAAACACAAAAATCTAAGCCTTATAATGTGCATGTAGTACATTGTCTTTCTATTACAGATGGATTCCCTAATACTCAGTGATCTAAAGCTCTCCGCTCTGGTGAGATTATCTAAGAAGCCTTTGCAATTACAGTGTGATCCCACATAGAATTTTAGAGAGGTAAATTTCAGCTTCAGAGCGGTTTATTTAGCCATGTAGGGTTCTGGGTGTTAAAGTGATGATAAACTCTACCATTTTTAAAATTAGATCCGGAGTGTTAGTGATATTTTAGAAAGAGTATAATTCATCCAATGTAATGAAGATGCGCTATAATTTACTTTTTAATACAGATATGAAAGTCAAATACCCCTGTGCTCCGCTGCCCACTTCAAAAATCATTTTTTTCTGGGAGCTAACGGATTGAATTGTTATCCAATCAGTACTCTAGTTACAACAAAAGGCACACAAAGGGGAGAGCGCAGATTACTTTTTTCTCCCCCGCTTGTAAATCACAATCTTTCCTGCCTGTGTCTTTGGTTTGATTTTTGGGTAATAAAATGCAAATAATAGTCTATATTTATTTCAAACCTTTCTGATTACAGTATTGTACCATAGTTCTAACCGTACTATGATAGTATGTGTAAAAACGTATTAAAATGATACTGTATGAAACTACCTTTAGGTTACACGTATAATGACATGTAAATATTGCCTAAATGACATAAGATATTGTTGTTTACACTTGGTCTCATCCCCTCTCCAAACTGTCCCATTTTACAGATGTAAATATTCCGAAACCCAAACTATTCTGTACAGGGAATTGGTTATTTATAGTAACTTGTATCTGATTCTTTCCTAACATCTCATTCAAGCCCCACTCTTACCCATTATCTATAGCTTCCTTTATCCTCTCTCGCTCCTTTTAACTCATGTCCTACTTCTTGCTTCTGTTTTATTTTTTTAATTCATATACTTTTAGCACACACGCTAGTGACATACCATAAATATATGCTAGATAGAATGATGCATTCAAAGAAAAGATTAGTCCATGAGTAACATGTAGATGTATTTTTTAAAGTTTCATTAGTTGTTTAGTATACGTATACCCCACATGCTCAGTATGTAGACAACTGATTTCCACAGCACCAAAAAAATGATAGGAAAATTGTTAAATAAACTTAGCCTTTATTGTTCCATTTCAGCACTTGGCACACAGCAGCAAAAAAGCGACGTTTCGGGCTGTTAACCCTTACTCATGCTTATTCAGAACACCTGTTAGCTGCTCCTTAAATACCATATGACATTAACACCTTAATACACCAAATAACATTGTGTTAACTAAACAATTTAAAAATTGACATGTTACAGGAAGAGTATAGATAGAAATTCCCTACTTAAATATGATAGCTTCCATCATGAGTCTTTGAAAAATTCCTACCTAAAAGCCAGATGCTCAGAGTTCATAAATAGAAAGTGACAGCCATGTGAAAGAGATAAGACTTAGAGAGATGACTGAGAGATTTGTACAAAGGGGTTATCCTTCTAGCTTAGTGGAAAGAGAGAAACAAAAAGCCAATAGTGTCAGTGAAAATAGGCACAAAATTAGGAATAAACAGATAGAATAGTGGTGTGTAACACAGTACAATCCATAAGTGCTGAAATTGCCCAATACCTTAAAAAACATTGGCATATTATAAAAAATTGTAATACAGATATTACTGAATTTCAAAACTATCCACTAATGGGCAATATAGGAGAGTGCCCAATATTAAAGATCTAGTGGTAAAGAATGACATTGGGGCCAAGGTGAAAAAACAGACATACATATCATCTAAATCATGTGGCACCTATCCCTGTTTTAAACTGTGCCTGTTGCCATTCGGTCATAAAGGGTAGAGAGTTTGGTACACCCCCAAACCAGGTAAGAAGTTTAACATCAACAAATTTTATAACATGTGAGTCTACACATGTAATTTATCTTATTAAGTGTCCATGCTCCAAAATCTACTTGGGCGAGACTGTTAGAAAAATACGTGATCGCCTCAGTCAGCACCAGATCAAATAAAGATGTGGGGGACATGAAAGCCCCGGTAGCCTGTCACTTTAATGAAGCTGGTCATAATATCTCACAATTGAGGTGGCAAGTCATTGATAGTGTTGAACCCATAGAAGGGGTGGGAATAGGGGAAACTCAGCTAAAGAGGAAAGAATCCTTCTGGGATACACAAGTTAGATGCTTTATTTCCCAAAGGGATCAATAGAGAAATAGATATGACAGTATTCTTATGAGTAAAAATTTGAATTTAAAAATTTGAAATAAAAGATATTTTTCTCAGTTTGTAATACAACACAATATTGTATTCACTGTAAATAAGTAAAGTGTGGCAAAGATAATAATATTATCATATGATGAATGTATAAGATATTTATCTTGAAATTGTAACTACTAACAGCAGATTGTTTTTAACTATGTATTTAACAATTTTTATAGGAATAATGAGTTTTGACCACTAGGTGGCGATATTTTGTAGTTGTTTAGTTAACACAATGTTATTTGGTGTATTAAGGGGTTAATGTCAGGATGGTATTTAAGGAGCAGCTAACAGGTGTTCTGAATAAGCAATGAGTAAGGGTTAACAGCCCGAAACGTCGCTTTTTTTTTGCTGCTGGTGTGCCAAGTGCTGAAAAGGAACAATAAAGGCTAAGTTTATTTAACAATTTTCCTATCATTTTTGGTGCTGTGGAAATCAGTTGTCTACATATTACAGAGAGGTGTGTGCAGTGGCCCTCTACCACGAGCATCGGGTGTGTGCTGTCTGTCACTTGGGGAACTGTTCCACATGCTCAGTAGGATCTTGTTCCCCAGAAAGTGTGAATATAAAAAGACTGCAAAATGTGATAAGGGGAAGTAAATTGGAAAGTGTTATAAAACTGCTTGCTCTTTCTGAATCCTAAAAACTTATTTTGACTTTAGTGTCCCTTTATAGATAGACCCACAAGCAGACAGACAAATAATGTTTATTTTTAAGCACAGGGAACATTGGTTTTCAAACTTAGACAAAAATAGGGGGGCAGTTACCCTACAACTTACAGGAAGCCTTGATTCCAAATTAAATATGAGTAGTGTCAGGTAAGTTCTGCAGAAACTGAGATCACCGGGGATGAGCCCTAATCACCACAGATTGTATACTGGAAATGTTTTAGGCCAGGCTCAAACATTCCAAATAGGTATATTTACAGCATCAATAAGGAGGTAATGAAATACAAAGTATATATGATGCACAAACAAATAAATACATTTAATACCACAAGATATATTTTATTTAAAGGGACACTGAGTCACAAAATAAATCATCCTAGATAAAAAATATGCATCGAAATTAAATACATTTTCAATGCATATCATGTTCCAAATATTTACCGTTTGTAAGCAAATTATCGCCGAATTTCCCAAGTTTTCCAAACCCACTTCTTTCTATTGGATATCGCTTTTCAATGCGGGCGGATGACTCCAGTTGGAAGATGGCAACTTTTGTACGAGATGCGCATGCGCGAGATGGGTAAATGGGCATCAAATACGTCACAAAGTCGATCTAAGCGATTTTCTATTGGAAATGTGCATGCCAATACCATTGGGGTAATGTCGACACAAGTTTCCGCAATCTGCGCATTCGCAAAAAGACAAATCCAATTGCGCATGTGTAGGTTGCCGAAATCGCATTATAATATATGCAAATACTGGCAATCCGAAGTGATGTCATGCGGGTAAAATAAAACTATATTTTATAATGATATGGAGCATCGTTTTCATGAAAAAATGAGGTAGATTGGATTGTGTGGATTGATGTTACTTAAAATATGTTGTCTGTTTTGAACAGAAAAAGCAAAAGTTAGTAATCCTTTAAGAAAACATGTCATCTTATAATTCATTATATAAGATCAATTTTTCATCATTACGTATAGTTCTTATCAGGGGGCATTTGATTTAAATCACGTTTTCAATCACTAGTTCAGTAAGACCATTTTAAATCATGGTTTTCATTTTTAGAATAACGTTTAAGATTATTTTTCCGGTTATATCAGACTATTACTGATTTGGTTTTATATCATTAGATATGCATAGATAGATTCTTAAAATTAATGAAATTATTGGGAGGTGAACTATCTCCAGTTTAATACGTTAATCATTACTATTTGATTAACTTTTCAGCTGTATTTTAGTGGGGAGGAGAAAAATAATGATTACCTTAAAAATAACAATTTTAATTGTTTTATTTAACTAAAAAAAATAATGATTACCTTAATAATAACAATTTTAAAAAAAAGTTTTGTTTAATTAATTAAAAATAATGATTACCTTAATAATTAAAATGTAAATAGTTTTATTTAACTAAAGAAAAAAAACAAATTTAAAATAGTTTTATTTAACTTAAACAATAACATTATATTTAATTTGTAATGCTTGCCCCTCCCTACTACACAGCTTCTTTAAACTTAGGGGGTCGATTTATCAACCTCTTCGGCAGGTTTTCGTCTGGCTACAAGAGAACCTGCACGCCGTATTTAAACAAGCAGTGGTCATCAGACCGCTGCTTTCCTACCCTTTCGCCATCTCTTAGGTGCAAATTTCAATCTCCCCGGTCTCGTCCGACCGGGGAGATTGATAGCATGATTGGTCTGTGGCACAGGCCAGGGGGCGGAATTGCACAAGAGCGCAAAATAGCGATCGTGTGCAATGCTGAATTGCACCAGAGGTATTCAGCCACGCCAGAGGCGAGCTGCGGCGGACAGGGCGCGTATATTCGCCAGTGTCAGCCGCAGCTTGATAAATCGACCTCTTAGTATGGGTTGATTCTGTGTACATAGATTTGCAAAGGAGCAATGGAATTACAGAGACAGTAAATTCAAAATTAAACTTTCATGATTCAGAAAGAACAATTTTGAATAATTTTCCAATTTACTTTCTTATCTAATTAGCTTAATTTTCTTGGTATCCATTGTTGAAAAGCAAAAATAGATAAGCTCAGAAGAAATGCACTACTGTAAGCTAGCTGCTTGTCATGGTCACACCCAATATGTTCAGCTAGGCACCATTAGAGCATTGTTCTCCTTCAACAAAGGATACCAAAAGAATAAAGCAAATTTTATAATAAAATTACATCTGAAATCTGTATGCTCTATCTGAAACCCCAAATTTCCCTTTGATGATTATGTCCCTTTAAGGTATATTTCTCAACTCTCTGCAGACACAAATTCAGTTTTGAGAACTACAAAACCAATAATATGTAGAAAGAAAAAATGTCCAAAATAATCTGACTGAAACCTCTGGGAGAGAGTGACATTGTGAATGGATTAATGGAATTAATTTACCAAAAAAATGAACATTACAGCCATAAAAATACCGCATCTTACTACTGTATATAATTAAAAACTAATCTATATTTAGGATGAATAACCTTTCGATTATAATGTATCTTAAATAGAAAATATGTTTTGATAGATGTTTCCTCACAAAGCATTTTATTTAAACAATCCTATTTAAATAAAAAAAAATCTGATTTATATAAAAAAATATTTTTTGTAATTTTTTTTTACTTTTTAAATAGTTGATTTTTATGTACCCTGGTTTTTATAATTCCAAGTAAGTTTATAAACACATGAAGTCTGGTTCTAAATTGCAAAATTACAAAAAAGGGAGTAGGACAATTATAGCTATAACAGACTGGAACCTGTGAAAAATAGCGGCAGATAAAACACTATCCCATTTTCTAATCTCCTTTTAAATTATTCCTTTTACGCAAACTGATGCATAAAGAGAAATAATTTAATTACATATTTGAGCGTACAAAGCACAGCACAGAAATATAGTGCAATAAAGTAAATATACCAATGTAAAAAAGTGCGGTTAACAATCTTATATCAAGAAGACAGAGGTAGGAAAGTTGTGCAAATTCACCAAAAAATAAATAAGAAAATAAAAAAGCAGCAGCGCTGCGTTGAATAAAGGTTTGCTTTTCATACACAACTTGGCTTACTCAAACAGGATTGCTGAGATCTGGCAAAATATATGGTCCAATTAACTTTTTTACTAGAGCAATTCCACAGGATTTGACTCACAGAGAGAAAGGGAATAAAACAGCACCGGGCAATGTTTTCATTTTTTTTTATGCTGACGTGGCTACATAATAGTTCAGAACTACAATTTTAAAGGCCCCTCTTGCCCCAGAAAAAAAAATATTGGGAATTTCTCACCACATATTTTTTTATGTTTGGATAATAAAAGTTGCTTTTATAACCTATAAGTTTCTATGTGTAACTTTTGACAGAAACCTATTTCTGCAAATAACCAGAGTTAGAGAGGTGGCGTAGACTTTTTGACCATTATTTTTTTATAGAACATGTTTTTGCCCTTTCTCATTCTGAATTTAGTGACAAGGTGAAGAGGACAAAAAAATTAAATCTGAACAGGATATCGAAAGTTGGCTACTGTAAGAAAAGGAAATGATATCACTGTATTTCCATATTCACGTAGGACAAACTCGCATAATCCCTACATAAAAAAGGTGAATTTGAGGTAAATGGAAATCTAGTTAAGTTTAACTTGAGTTCCTTTATTACAATCTCTACACAGATATTCTAATCAACCCAACCACATCCATATACGGATTATATTTTTGGAAGCTTATGTGCACCTGCTGTGCTACATTCTATTCACTTCCATGAACTAGTTAAACAAATATGCCCAGGTGCAACATAAAGTCAATGACTGCAGAGAAATATGTTAACCTTACAAACAATACCCATTAAAGCCTTATCCCTGCAGCCACCATAATTTTCTTCATATGCAAGGCAAAAAGTTGCAAAATAAAACGCTAAGATATTTAACTTTTTTTTGTTTTGTTTTTTTGTACTGGTGTCATATTTTTCCTCATTAAGTTTTTTAAAGTGTACTCATTATACTAACTAGAAATATATAAAAATTAAAACAATAGTGGAGTTTTTTTTTAATGTATATATTTGCTATTTTAAATTACCCAGCATGAAAATAATATTTTTAAAAAAGAATAGTGCAGTCACTGTGTCTAATACTGTTTGTCAAATGCTTATAAACATCATATTAATTCGACAATAATTCCAAAACCCCCTGTAATTTTTAAGCAAAGTTTTGAAATGCAAAAAATGTAGGAGAAATGTCTTTTATTCAGACCCTAAGAAAATCTATACAGGGTTAGCGCAAAATTACTTAACAGATTTACTTTGTGCCCGCGTGGCTTTGATAACAAATTAAATGTCATGGCACAAGATATCAGGAAGGACACTGAAGACATTATTAGGTATATAACAAGATTAGAGGTCAGGGAAAGCTCTTGTTTCATATACTCTTTGTTACACTTTTATTGAAAGTTAGAAACTGGTTCCCTAATAACACAACACAAGGGTTTGGTGCACAGGTAATATATAAATTAATTAGCCACCATCTGAAGTACTTCTCACATTTAAAGGGACACTTAACCCTAATTTTTTTCTTTTGTGATTCAGATAGATCATGCAATTTTAAGCAACTTTCTAATTTACTCCTATTATCAAGTTTTCTTTGTTCTCTTGTTATCTTTATTTGAAAAAGAAGACATCTAGGCCTAAATTAGAAAGTTGCTTGAAATGTCATGCTCTATCTGAATCACGAAAGTAAAAATTTGGGTTCAGTGTCCCTTTAAGACTAGACCACCAGCTGTTGGCATAAAATCTATACTCTCCTATAATCTCACACATTCGCTTACCAAGTTGTAGATCTTTTGCAATTCTGACACAGTCAAAAAAAAAAAAAAAAAAGAAGAAGCAAGGCACCTTAACTGGTTCACTTAAAGGGACACTGAACCCAAATTTTTTCTTTTGTGATTCAGATAGAACATGCAATTTTAAGCATCTTTCTAATTTACTCATATTATCATTTTTTTTTTATTCTCTTGGTATCTTTATTTGAAATGCAAGAATGTAAGTTTAGATGCCGGCCCATTTTTGGTGAACAACCTGGGATATTCTTGCTGATTGGTGGATAAATTCACCCACCAATAAACAAGTGCTGTCCAGGGTCTAAACCAAAAAATAGCTTAGATGCCTTATTTTTTAAATAAAGATAGCAAAAGAACGAAAACAAAATTGACAATAGGAGAAAATTAGAAAGTTGCTTAAAATTGCATGCTCTATCTGAATCATGAAAGAAAAAAATTGGGTTCAGTGTCCCTTTAAGAATAAAATAAGTAATGAGTAGTTAAAACATAACGTTTACTTCTCATTACAACCAACTTAAAGGGACATGAACACCAAACATTTTCTTTCATGATTCAGATAGAGCACAGAATTTTTAACAGCTTTCAAATTTACTTTAATTGCCATTTTTCTTTGTTCTCTTGGTATCTTTGGTTAAAAAAGCAGGGACGTAAGCTCAAGAGCATGCAGGTGTCCGGAGCACTATATGGCAGCAGTTTTGCAAGAATGTTGGCAGCACTATTTTCTGCCATGTAGTGATCCAGACACCTACCCAGGTATCTATTCAACAGAGAATTCCATGGGAACAAAGCTAATTTAATCATATATAAAATACTATTGTATACTCTTTGGGTTTCTTTTGCCTTTAAATGGACATAAAGGTATAAAATTAAAGGGACATAAAACAGTTTTTTTTCCTGTCATGATTCAGATAGAGCATGTGATTTTAAATACCTTTCCAATTTACTTCTGTTACCTAATTATTTTTGTTTTTTTGAAATCCTTTGTTGAAAAAGATACCTAGGTAGACTCAGGAGCTGCTGATTGGTGGCGGCACATATTTGCTTTATGTTATTGGCCCTTCTAGTAGTGCATTACTGCTTATTCAACAAAGGACACCAAGAGAAAGAAGTAAATTGGAAAGTTGTTTCAAATTGTATTCTCTATCTGAATCATGAAATAAATAATTTGAGTTTCATGTCCCTGTAAAAAACTCTGTGTTAGAGCATCTTATTATTGTACTATTGCTTGCATATAACTGTGTTAAACCCCTGCAAAGGTTTTAAACATATACTTAAAGGGACACTGAACCCACATTTTTACTTTTGTGATTCAGATAGAGCAGGCAATTTTAAGCAACTTTCTAATTTACTCCTATTATCAATGTTTTTTCATACTCTTGCTATCTTTATTTGAAGAAAAAAAGTCATCTAAGCTAAGGAGCCGGACAATTGTGGTTCAGACCTCTGGACAGCACTTGTTTATTGGTGGGTGAATTTATTCACCAATCAGCAAGAACAACCCAGGTTGTTCACCAAAAATGGTCCGGCATCTAAACTTACATTCTTGCTTTTCAAATAAAGATACCAAGAGAATGAAGAAAATTTAATAATAGGAGTAAATTAGAAAGTTGATTAAAATTGCATGCTCTATCTGAATCACAAAAGAAAAAAAATTGGGTTCAGTGTCCCTTTAACCCTTTGAGTGCTAATGACGGCTCTGAGCCGTCACAGAGTTTCAAACTCTGGTGCTACTGATGGCTCAGAGCCATCATGAGCACTCTCCCACCTTGAGGGAGATCTGGGGGCTCCTTACTGCTCCTACCCCGGCGATCATGAGTGTAGAGTGACAGGCATCGCCGGGGCTTCACGTGATGCGCAGTGACGTCACGCGCAATTACGTGATGACGTCACCGCGCAACTTTATTTATACTTAACAATGTTAAGTATAGGAGGAGGGGGCATGCTGCTTAGAAGCCTTTATCTCAGGCATCTAAGCAGCTACAGACCCCCAAGACCCATTGTTGGAAAGGTAATCGCCTAACCTTTCCAACAGTGTAAGTCTTGGGGGTCTGTAAAAAATAAATAAAAAAGTTAAAAAAAAAATTTAAACATTTCAAAAATAAAATAAAATAAAATATTAGCACCCAGGTGGCTTAGCAGCCAAAGGGTTAAAGAGCAGCAGCAACGTACTACTATCAAGAGTCATATGTGTGTAGTCACCAGTCACCAGCTAGGACATGTTTATTTTTAGGCGGTGAGAGGCCATCGCTAATATGAGAATTGACAGAGGAGAGAGTGCAGGAGTGAAAAGGTAGATCTGGGTATCATCAGCAGAGAGGTGATAGTTGAAGCCATAGCTGTTGATAAGTTTACCCAGTGAAGAAGTGTAAATAGAGAAGAGTAGAGGACCCAGGACAGACCCTTGACGTACTCCAACAGACAGAGGCAATAGAGAGGAGGAGTCACCAGCAAAAGAGATGGTGCAGGATCTGTTAGAGAGATAGGAGTGAATCCAGGAGAGGGGCAGTGTCACAGAGCCCAAGAGAGCCGAGAGTCCGTAGGAGAAGGGGGTGGGGTCAATAGCATCAAAGGCAGCAGAGAGGTCAAGTAAGATGAGTACAGAGTAGTAGCCTTTGTTTTTAGCAGAAAGGAGATTGTTAGTAACCTTGGTGAGGGCAGTCTCAGTGTTATGACTACCACCTAGCTAATTTATAATGCTACCTTGCTGCAAAATCTGCAAAATGTTTCTGCTAGGTATGCTTTTTCATCAAAGGATACCAAGAGAGCAAAATAAATTGTAAAATCTATCGAAAATTGCATGCTGCATTGAATCATGAAAGTTTTAATTATTTGCCTTGTCTACTGAAAGGAGGTAGGCAGAGAATGTGCTCTGAAGAAATGGGATCTAAAGTCCTTCCCTGCAAGACAGGACTGGGGTTCTTGAAGTAACCATGTAATCCTCTTAGTAAGGGTATTGGTGAAAGTTAGCTTCTAGATGTCGCAGGGAATCGTCCCTAGCCTCCTTCCAATGTATGTCTATCTCATTATATACATATATATTTACTGGGAACACACTGTTCCCCCACACCGCAATGTAAAGGCACTTTTCAGCACATTTGTTTTTTAACACCCCCACATCCGCCAACTTTACCCCCAAAATACTGCCTAGTGCTGCCATCTTTATATTTTAATAAAATAATTACACAATATTTTGGAGGGCATTTGGGGCAAATTTATAAAATTAACCAGAGATCTGATCTCTGGTTAATTTTAGAAGCGCTAATTGCTACCGCAAGCTTGTAATGGCTAATAAAATATCATGCGCACAAACAGGCAGATTTGCCTATTTGCAGGCACGTGATAATTTAGCGCTCCACTTGTTATCTAGCCTCTGACGAAGGCTAGATAACAAGTCCACACGCTACCGCAAACAGCTGATGCAAGCTGCCAGCATTTTCGTTAGCACACAGCTGATTTACCTAGTGGCGTGTTTGTTAACTGAACTGATTTTATGTGTTTGGACCTTACGTATTTGGGGGTAGTGTGGAGATCCTGACGACAGCAAGCATATGTGAATTTTGTGTGTGACTTTGGACGCATATTCACAGTATAATATCTGCAGCTGGATCTAACATCAGATGGATATCGTTTGAGAGACCTGGATGGTTCTCAAGTGCCCATACCATGCCTCATTTATGTTGAGGTTTTCCTTTGTGAGTTTTTAATCGTAGAAGTGTTAATACATTTTGTATATTGACTGACATATTGCACTTAGAGGTGTTGCGCCTGTTTTTTCTGTTTCTTTTTATGTAGCCCTAAGTGTTTAGTTACAGACTCATTGTGGTATAGGTCCTAAACCCATTATAATTTTGTTTTGAATATGAGCGCCAACAGGCTAAAGTATATCTTCATTTGGGTTATTATATCTAGAAGATTTGGCACATTTTCCTTTTTTTATTTTTCTTGGTAATCCCAAGCAGAGCTATCTTGCTTACACTAGGATTTTATTGTAATCTCTTTTTTTCACGAGTACACGTTATTTTTATTTTCCAAGACTTATCTTTTATCTTCTTGTGACTACGGATATTCTTTTTTTGGACATTTCTACACCTCTTTAGAGGATCACCTTCACTTAGAACTCTCTCACAGACTAGTCAATATCTGACTTTTTTCTTAATTTTTTCGGATGTTTTTTTTCTTAGCATACTTTCAAATATCACATTTTCTCTCTCTATCCCCAGTGGGATGTGCTCCTCAGTTTTATTGTTTTAATTTGGTTAGTGTAACAAATGTATAATTTTAATGTATATTTCTATGTAATCATCTGTTTTAATTCTACTTGATTTTCATGCTGCATATTTACAGTGTCTGATTATATCACTGCATGTTTTATTTTGCCTATTTTACATTGCCTAGCTTCATAATTTAGCCTGTTGGCACTCCTATTCAACCCACAATTGTATCTCTTCTACCTTGATCCTGTTAGGTGATCTAGAATAGTGAGCTTGTATGTTTCACTGGCGCTGTTTACTATTTCCTGTGTCTAAACCCATTATAACACACAGGGTAATTTGTTGGTGATATGGATATATCTAGCATGAGTCTAGACAAAAGGATTAAATGGTGTACTTACTGTGGGAAATCTTTAAACATGTCACTTAAAAATATATTGTGATGCAAAATATAGGAAAAAAGCTCTCAGTAGGATCCACCGCAAAGAAAATCATATGCCAGATAATAGACTTGCATTGTTATAATAACAGCAACTTATATAGCGCTATTCTCTGTGTGATTCAAAAGGGTTTACATGAGGGATATTTACATGAGAGATTTAAAAGTTAAAGATTTGATTCCTTAAAGGATTCTTTGAAAATGTCCAGAGAAGTGGGTTTTTGACTGTGCTTGGGAGAGTGTTCCATAGGAATGGGGCAGCAAGGCTAAAAGATTGCAAACCACATTTTTTGTGAATTCTTGGCACTTTTAGTTTTTTGGGCATGTGCTGATCGAAGCGTGCAAGTTGGGACATAGGGCACCAGTAATTCTTTTCAATAGCTTGGTCCCTGAGCATGCAGAGATTTGTAGGATAGTAGGCTAGTAGGCATACCTTGAATAGTATGTGCCATTTTATTGTCGGCCAGTGAAGAAAGTATAGGATTGGTGTTACATGATGGCAAAATTTTGGCTGGTGAGTTAGAAGCCT
This sequence comes from Bombina bombina, assembly GCF_027579735.1. Taxonomy (NCBI): domain Eukaryota; kingdom Metazoa; phylum Chordata; class Amphibia; order Anura; family Bombinatoridae; genus Bombina; species Bombina bombina. Next base: position 986,939,913 of record NC_069500.1, read on the forward strand.
TGCTGCAGCCCTTTGTACCAACTGAAGGCGATTTAATTTTTGTGAGAGACCATAATAAAGAGCACTGCAGTAATCCAAACATGATGTTATTATGATAAAAAAACATCATAAACCTTTAAATGTGATAAATGATCCTTTATGTACTATATCATAGTTATATACTCTCTGTACATTTGGTATGGCATGATAACAGGCAATGTTTTACTTAGTCAGCTTGTTGTAGGTAACAAGAATGTATAGCAGCACAAACTGCTCTTAGGTACTATCCATTGGGTTATCTCGATATAATGAGACTAGGATGCTATCTGCACCAAACTTGCACCATAATAAAATACTGAGGCAATGATGAGGCGCCTAATCCACTACCCTTGATATACATTAGTGAGCGAAATGCACCTGCAGCAGTTAGTACCTACTTGTAGATTCATACTGTTTAGCAGGAATAATACATTTAAGTCAACAACAAGCTGAGAAGGACATGCTTTGAGCTTATAATACTCTTGGAATTTTTGCACTTATGTTTACTGATTTAAATAAATGCAAATATTGTTTAACTCTTACACCCAATTAATAAGGAAAATATCAAAATAATATAGGTCATTTAAACATTATATGTTATGACACTAATGTGAAAGAGCATTTTATTATAGTAGTATTGCTACATTTAACTATATGTTTAACCTGTAAACATCAGCTCGGGAGTAGTAATGCACTTCTGGGATCTAGCTGAACACATCTGGTGAGTCAATGACAAGAAGCAAGTGTGTTGCCACTAATCACCCGCAAGCTCCCAGTAATACATTTCTGCTCCTGTGTCTACCTAGGTATGCTTTTCAACAAAGGATACCAAGAGCACAAAAGTAAATTGCTAACAGAGGTAAACAAAAAATTTGCTTACACTTGCATTCTCTGACTTTAAAAGGATAGTAAAGTCAAAATTAAACTTTCACTATTTAGATAGGCGTTTCTAATTTACTTTTATCACCAAATGTTCTTTGTTCTCTTGGTATTCTTTGATGAAAGCTAAACCTAGGTAGGCTCATATGCTAATTTCTAGGCCCTCATTGCATTTTATTAGCTTTTGACAGCTAGAATGTGCTAGTTCATGTGTGCAAAATAGATAACATTGCGCTTACTCCTGTGGCTGAAATGCAAGTATGTAAAAAGCACTGAGATACGAGGGCTGTCTACAGTAGCTTAGATACAAGGTAATCACAGAGGTAAAAAGTGTATTAAAACAGTGTTGGTTATGCAAAATTGGGGAATGTGTAATAAAGGGATTATTTATATTTTTAAAACAAAAGAACATTTTCAAGTAGACTGTCCCTTTAACATATTTGCTTCCTGTTACTCATTTTGAAGGAGCAGAAAAAATTAAAACAGACAAACAAATTTCTTGTTCATCATCTTTTTTTCCTTTTATTTGGTCAACAAAATAAAAATCAAAATACCTATTTCTTAGAACCGGGCAAATAAATAATAAAAACCCTCTTCTCTGGGAAGACTGAAGCATAATCCAAAGAATAAAGAGGTAAAATGATTTCACGCAACTAAGAACACAGTGACCTAATATCGCTATTAAAGGGACATTGCACACTAGATTTTTCTTTGCATACATATTTTGTAGATGATCCATTTATATAGACCATCTGGGAGTGTTTTTGTAACAAGTAACATTGTAATGATTTTCAGACTCCTAACCAAGCCCCATAGTATCAGATGTAGACCAAGATCTACAGATTCCTGTAATCTGTCTTTTCATATGCAGGGGAGGGGGTGTCTGCTCTTTTTGCTTTCCCAGCCCCATTCGCTGGGAGTCCAGGCCTAACCTCATCTATAGTGCTAAACTGGGAGCGTCTAAGTAAGTTTTTAAGAAAAGGTTTTATACTGGATTTTTCAATCATTATCTGTGCATCTTATTCTTTATAGTAATGTCTACATCCTATATGAAAATTGGTGTACACTGTCCCTTTAAGCATAGCAGCCAGGTCCATTGGAGAGGGTTCATCATGAACACCATAATATAAGCTAGTTGCTAGGTTCTAGAGACCTCATCTTTATGTTTTCTTTCTTAGTCATCTTGTCAGAAGTGAAGATTTAAATCAGAGAAAGGTGACTGTTGAGATCTGCAGATATTGTACATCTGCACTACATAGAATTTATTGTCAGGATATAGGAAATATCCTCTGCCCTTAATATTACTTTTAAGCAGTTCATAACTTTAAGCTCTTAAAATGCAGAGGCAGCTAAAGTGCAAGTATTCCAGAGCTGATTTTGCTGTAATGTTAAGAATAAAGCTAAATGGCTATGTTTTTCATTTTAAGAACAGCTGAAAGGTTTCAAGCTTGGCTTCTGACCACACAGATTTTCAATACACACTATAAATATAAAAATTAAAAGATAAAAACTTATTTCATCATTTAATTTGTAGTTTAAAAAAATGTAAGCATCAAAAAAGTGTTAAAGTGATAGTTTTACAGATTAGTAAAGCATATTTCTATCAGTAGACACCCTAATATAGCTTAAAAAAAACTTACATAATTGCCCTACTGTTTAAAGGAATATAAAAATGCAAAAAGAAAAAAAATGCTCTATGATAAATTCCGCTCAAGAGCAGCAATGAACTACTGGGAGCTAGCTGAAAACAGTTGGAGAGCCAATAACAGAAGAAAATAGTTTACCACCAATAAACGGCTAGCTCGCAGTCGTGTAGGATACAGGTATGCTCCGCTGTAAAGTGAAAACCGCCTTAAAGTGAAACAAGGCAGTTTTAGCTTTCTTTTCACTTGCCAGTGTGTTTAAAAACTTGAAAACATGTTTGAACTAACATATATTAGGGGTGCAATAGGGCTATGTTTAGTTTAACACAAGCACAGCACATTATTCAATTAGTATTCAATAAATACTGTACCTGTAAAATAGTGACAGTCACTGTAGTACAATTTGCCAGAGTATAGCACTGAGACACAGATTGCACTGCAACGCTATAAACAGAGTGAACTAAGCATAACAAAATGGTGCCAGTCACTTTTCTCGCAATCTCACAATGATTACAGCACTGTTTCAAAATGCTTGGAGGTTGAACTTCAGCTCCACAACGCGCTGTAAAGTGAAGCACTGTAAAGTGAGGTCTACCTGTATGTACATATTATTTTGCAACAAAGGATACCAAAAGAACAAAGTCAATTTGAGAAGTGAATTTAAAAGTGTCTTAAAATCTGAATCATGCAAGTTTGGTGAGAAAGTGCATGTACAATTTTAAATGTTATTCAAAACAGGTAGCATTATGTTCAATGGATATGCAATAATAGGTATATAACCTCTACAATGGAGTTAAAACTTCACAGTTTTTTCCTGAGCAGCATACACATAATCAGCCTAGCAGGTGCTGCATATGCACATAGTCACCAATCACTGGCCGTTTACTGCTCAGACTGACAGAGTTACCAAGGAACATTATTGTAACAATTTTATTATTGTAGTAATATATCCCTATAATTGTTATTAAAATGCGCAGAACATTTATGTATGTTTTATTTATAAAACATTGGTTAATAAAGAATACTACATTTAAAAAAAAAAAAGATGTTTAACCAGAGGAAAAATCTATTAACGTCAGGCCCTTTCTATAGGAAAACCATGGTAATCCATACTGAACACTCTGATCCATAACAAGCTTGGAAATAAAAACAGAATGTTCGTAAAACAATAGGCAGCTGAGCCAGAAATAAAGACCATTGTCAGTGTATATTAAATGCACATACAGTGTTTTAAAGGTGATGATGACTGCTGCAGCTGGTAACTCAGTTACAAACTAGTTTCCAACACAAACGTCTCTAACAGTTCGATCCCACAGTTACAATATAAAAGAAAAGAGAAACATGGTCAAATATCTGTGTGGTCCCAACAAAAAATGTTATATATATATATATATTCTTGCTAGAAAAATACAAATAAATAAGTAGTATACACACAGACAAACTCTCAGCTTTATTCTTTGTTGGCTCATTTGTAAGATAAAGAGGTTAGCAATTCATCACTCAACAAAGGACATCAAACTCAAATTATCAACTATAGCCTGTAAATACCTACTGCTCATGTTTGACTTTTATGGTTCTTATAATTAGTGATGGTAAACTCTTCCCTTTTTAAAATCAGACCCGGAATGTTTAATTCATCAGTTGTAACGAAGATGCACTATAACTTGCTTTTTAATATAGATATGAAATTCAAAATACCCTGCGCTCCGCCACCCACTTCAAAAGTCAATTTTTATGTGAACTAACGGTATAAATTGTTGACCAATCAGCACTCTCCCCATATAGCACTTTTGTAGTAGCTAGAGCGCTGATTGGAGAACAATTCCAACAATTCATACAGCTGCCAATACCAAATATGGCTGCCACTAGTGGGAGGTGGAAGGTTTGAGGGGGATCATTACTGCAGAAAAATAATAATACATTTAAAAAAAAAAAAGTCCTAAACTGCATATTGGCAGTGGGAGGTGTCAGGTAGGAGGGTAATACCTACAATAATATAGTATTTCCCATACCTGATAATTAATTAACCCCTTCACTGCCGGGAATTTCAGAACTGTGGTGCGCAGCTGCAATTTGCGTCCTTCTAATTACCAAAAAACAATGGCAAAGCGTGCATGTCTGCTATTTTCGAACAAAGGGGATACCAGCTGAAGCTTTTACAATCATTTGTGTCACAGGCAGTATGTAAATTATTTAAGTGAGAAATACAAAGTTTGTGAAAAAGTTAAAAAAAAATTGTATTATTATAAATGATCGCATTTGGCTGGGAAATGGTCCCATGAAATATACTAAAATGGGCCTAGATCAATACCTTGGGCTGTCTACTTAAAAAATATATAGTTTTAAAAGATAAATTAAAAAAAAAAAAAAGCTCCTTTTCTGTTTAAATGGAGTGACAGCAAAAAAGCTAAACATTCTCTGGTAATTTTGGCAAGTTTTGTTTCTGAAATTCCCGGTAGTAAAGGGGTTAAACAAATTTGTCAAATCGTGTATTAGTCAATTCTCCTGTAGTAAAATGAGACCAACTACTAGCCCAATGAATACATTTTGGTCTTACTGGACCGCAAGCTTTGAGGTGCAAATTATATTTACTAATATGAGCAGGGAGTCTATATAAACATGCACGGTCTGTAAATCTACAAAATGATAAATGTATCAGTTATAACCAGGAACCCTGTTATGAACCTACGTATTGTAGATATAGAGACATTCCTTAGTTGATGTCAGTAGAATGGATTATTTGTATGTGATGTTAAACCCTTTATGACGTTGGAGGAGAGTCCATTTCTGGCACAGGGGTGCTATGATGATCCATATTGGTATTTTTAGTAGTCTGGGGCATTATTCGTGATATATTCACATATGTATTTACATATTTATCACATTTTGTAACTTTAACATTACAATAATAACGGTTTAAGTTTTTCTCTTTGAATTTGTGAATACATGTTTTATTTTATTTAATACACTTGTCTGGTTGAAACCATTGTATTTTGCACACGGTTTCCAGTGATTGGAGCTTGCATTGTGGGTGGGTTTTGTATGCCTTTATAAGTTGGTTTGTTTGGAGTTTTCAAACTGTCAGAGGAAGGGACGTGTTAAGTCCCGAAACGTCACATTCAATAAAATTTGTTGTCACATTTGAAGTCTGAAGTCCAGTGAGTGCTCTTCCTGCTACATTTTTCTGAATTTTTTGAAAGCACCCTGGCAGGTGAACAGTTGGTGGGAGTGCATATGCCTATGAACTCTTTTTGGATTACCCTTTTGGCACAGTGCACCCACATATGAGTTGGCTTAGCTTACATCATACTGCCCCTCTTGTTTCTTTGTAAACTGCTTTATAAAAGCAGTATATTCCAAATGGAGACCAGTGATGAGTTTTCTCTTCCTGAGGAGAATGCCCCTTCTACTGACTTAATTGGAGCTGGTGGCACACAGGATGAAAAATATGAGGATATACTTATGTTTACTGATGAGGATGCTGATCTCATCAGATTTGGGTCTGTGGAAGAGCAGCAGATTGAAGAGTCATATCAATCTCTTTACAACACATGGGCTAAGCTCAAACAAAGGGAAATTGATCTCAACCTCCATGGGACATACTTATCTGAATACCATAAAAAGAGAATGTTACCCAGAGGCTTCTGTATAAGGAATGTCCCCACCATTGGAAGATCAAGTGCGGAATTTTGCGCCAACTGGTGTAAAATCCTTAATAAATGTTCATTTGATTTAATGTTGCTAGTAATACGTGAGGCTGGAAGGCTGTTGCAAGAAGTAAGAATTGAATTACGGGCCTTTGAAGTAGAACAACTTAACAAACTAAGGGATGATAATACGTGTGACTGGCTAGACAAACTAGCGAATCAGGTTAAACTATACAAGCAGGAACTTATTGCCTTCAAGAATCGTAAATTACAGACGGTGGGATTAGATTACACTCATAAGAGTGTGTATCGGTGGATGTTGGCACCGGATGAGAGGAAACAACTGAGACCAAGAAGACAAAGGAGACATACTAAAAGATCAATCAACACCGTTGACACCAGTTCGGGTGATAGCACTGATCCTGAGAGCACCCCGAATCCTGAAGCTCCCATGTTCTCGGGAATTACGACTAGGTTTAGGGGGTCAAGTAATCAATTGCAATGGGCTAGTACCAGTGATAATGTCTCTACACGCCCTCCTTTGGCACCGTATTCCACTCCAAGGAATCGTTTTTTAGGAAGAGGACCCGGCCGCACCCGAGAAGGGGGGTGCATGTCCCGCCGCCACCCAAACAGGAGGAGATAGATAACAATGTTTTTAACATTAGCTCTAGAATTCTATCAGCAGCGGAACAGTCATTACTTAACAAAGGACTTACTTTTGTGCCCTCCACCAGGATGAACACTTTTGACACCTACATTGACATACAGCGGTTTGGCAGACTGCTGCGGCTCAAAGAGCATTTTGGCCACTCAGATGACATGGAACAAGATTTTAGAACAGCTAGTAGTTTTGATCCAAATTCCAACAATTCTTCCATTATGACATATACGAAATATTTGACAAATGTGTCACAAGAAAAACTGAGTACCTGGAGACAGCACGATAATTTGACTAAAGAGGAACGAAGAGCATTGAAAGCTCTGAAAGATGACCCATCAATTGAGATACGCCCAGCCGATAAGGGTGGGGCGGTCGTGGTTATGGATCTAGTTGATTACAAATTGGAGATTGAACGCCAACTAAAGGATGAGAAAACATATCAGAGGCTGGATGCTGATCCCACAATGGCACTGAAACGAGAGATCGATGGCAGGATCAACGTATGGAAGCAAGAGGGACTCATTACTGAACAAGAGGCCAGGTTTCTACAGAAGGATTTTCCCATTAGTCCTATTATGTATACATTGCCAAAAATACATAAGGACCAAAAACAACCCCCTGGCCGGCCCATAGTATCAGCCCGTGGGTCCCTTCTTCAACCGTTGGCTATTTATGTGGATCATTTTCTTCAGCCACTAGTGACAAGAATGAGATCATATGTACAAGATTCGACATCTTTTATACAGAAAATTACAAGCCTGGAAGAGATCTCTGAGTCTGATCTTCTTGTCACCATGGACGTCTCTAGTCTCTATACCGTAATCCCACAGGCAGCAGGGATTGCGGCAGTAGCTAATGTCCTGAGACGCACACCTTATGTAGGTCCTCCAGAACATGTCCTTATTGAACTTCTTACCATGTGTCTAGAACGCAACTATTTTTACTTTGATGGTAAATTTTTTTCTTCAAATTGCAGGCACAGCGATGGGGTCCAATGTGGCCCCATCGCTGGCGAATCTATACATGGCAGAATATGAGACAAATCTGATGAAAGTGTTTGAGAATACATCAGTAAAATTCTACTGTCGTTACATCGACGACCTGTTCCTGGTGTGGCAGGGTGACCAACGATCCTTTGATGAATGGGTCTATGCACTTAATAGACTTGACAGTACCATTAGGTTCCAATCTGTGTCCAATAGTGAAACTGTGGACTACTTGGACGTTAGACTCTTCAAAACATCTGGTAAAATCGGCACTACGTTGTTCCGGAAGGAGACCGATAGGAACACGATTCTACACGCAAGAAGTTGCCATCAGCCTTCTCTTATCAGGAACATACCCAAGGCCCAATTTCAAAGGGTTATACGTAACAACACTGACCCTGAACGTTGTAATGTCCAACTGGGAGAAATGATTAATAGATTTACCTAGAGAGGGTATAACAAGAAATAGTTGAAGAAAATGTGTGATCAGGTAGTTCAGGGGACTATGAATACGAATTCTGAAAGGGAAGAAAAAAAGAAACAACTTACTTTTGTCACTACATATTCCCCTGATCAGTATCTGATTTCTAAAGCTGTGAAAGAGGAGTGGAAACTGATTACTTCTGACGTAGCCTTACCATTTACACACTGGAAGGCACCACGGTTGGCGTACCGCAGAGGAAGAAGCCTAAGGGATACACTCATGAAGACTGACATCTCACCTACATCTGATAAACAGACTTGGTTGAAGAAAAAGAATGGGTGTTTCAAATGTCTTGGTTGCGTCACATGCAATAGCATGCATGCAGGAAATTCTTTCCAGCACCCGGAGAAAAAGAAGAAGTATAGGATTAACCACTTCTTAACTTACACCACCACCTTTGTTATATACCTTCTCAATTGCCCGTGTGGTATGTTTTACATCGGTAAAACGACGGATGATGCCAGAATGAGGATGGCGAACCACCGGTCTAGCATTAGAGCAGGTCTGAAGAATGACAAGGCTGACCAACCGGTGGCTCGCCATTTCCTTGAGAAGAACCACACCGTAACCGACATGAGATTTCGCCTGATTGATCACGTGCCCAGCCTGAAGAGAGGAGGAAATCGAGCCAAGATATTATTGCAGAAAGAGACTCGGTGGATCCATGAATTGGGTACACTGACCCCAAGAGGACTTAATACCCATACAGGGTGGCAAGCATACTTTGGCTGATTTTGTTTTTTATAGTGGCTACTGTTGACCACTATCTCATGGAGAGTCCAGGAGTTCAATTGCTGATGAGAGTATATGATTCAGTGGTCCATGGGGGCATATCCCCTATCCTTTGTTTCTTGTTTCTTGCTTTTTCTTTTCTTTTTTCTCCCTTTTTTCTTTTTTCTCCTTTCCTCTTTTCTTTCTCTTTTAGACTTTCCCCTTCCCCCCCTCCCCCCCTCTCCCCTCCCCCCCCCTCCCCCTTCCCCCCCCTTCCCCCCTCTCCCCTCCCCCTCCTTCCCCCCTCCCCTCCCCTTCCCCTCCTCTTATCTTAGAAGCTTGGTCTCCTTTTGTGAGTGTGTTATCTTGAGGGCTCTGGTATTGTTTTAGGAGCCGGTAACTAGTTCTGCTAGGAGTTACATTGTTTTTACTCTTATTTTTATTTTTAATATTATTTTTAATATACACTTACACAGTATAGTTTTGGGGGAAACACTTGTGCGCCTCATATATTTTTTTTTAATTTTTTATTTTTACGGTCACGAATATGCCCCTTTTTTCTTTTGGACACCCCTGTGTCTGAAGTGATGGTTCTCTTTGGTCTTGAATTTTTTTATTTTTATTTCTTTTTATTAGTTATTGACCCATGGGGATAGGATGATAGTATTGATATAGGGATTTCCTATATCTTTGGTTTGGTGATAGTATTGGCTCTAGATAGGACCGTTAGTTGGTTAAATGTGATGGTTTATATTCATTTTGACTACAGATGGTTAGGGTGTTTTGTAGGATCACTCTATGTTGGTGACACATCTATTTTTATCAAGTTGTTCTTAATTATACATTTGTATATCATTTTGTTTTTTGTTTTTTTTGGTTGGTTTTATTTGTTGTTCTTCTGATGGATTCTCTGGGGCTCCACCAGTTATTATGGATGTGAGTTACTGAGAGAAATGAATTCATGATCATACCTTTTGATTTTAGGTTGTATACCCGTTGGGGATAAGGGGGGTACTAATGTGATTTTTTGCTATGGGGTGGCTGATAGATTCCTGGGTCAGGCACTTTACGTATGCTACAATTCTAAATGGTTGTTCCGGTTGCTTGTGGCAACCAGTTTGTTTGGGTCTAGTGGATGCACGCCCACAGGGGGCGGTGGTTGTTATCTCCTAACATATTAACATACTATATTGAAGAGTGACTTGAGCACGCCTCTGTGATTGCGGCTAGTCACTGTCATCTGTGTTGGCTGGTTAATAGGAGAGTATATGGCGTGGCAGACTGTAAAAATCTATTAGAGTGACATTACACATATTTGTGTTTACATTTTCATCGGCCGTGCTGATCATAGGTTATTTGGAAGTGAACAGTAATACTGTACATATGGGGTTGTTTGGTGTTTTATACATAGCTTGTTCTTCTTGCTGTTACCCGCCCGGTATGGGTAGAGTATGGGGGCCGATATAAATAGTGGAGTTCAGTGGGGATTCCCTGTCAGATTGGTTGCCATAGCAACTTCTGCACTAGGTATGCTTGTGAGGAGGCACGCCCACAGTGGGAGGATATATTGGTCCCTGACTCTAGTACCTCTGTTCGGTCATTTGTTGGGGCACGTCTTTGTTTACCCAGTTGTCTGGACAACGTGTTGTGTGGTCCAATGGGAGATTAGGTGACGTAATCACTAGTGTTGTGTTTATTAAGGGAGATCGGTGACAGCAATCGGGTCTGTTTTACTTCTGATCACATCATGATTGGTGATGCGGTATATGAATGGAAATAGTGCCGTTTGTAATGAGCAGGTGTGGGATTCTTTATCTGCGAATCTTGATAGTAATTGGAACTAGGGGAGTATCCTTATGTGATGTTAAACCCTTTATGACGTTGGAGGAGAGTCCATTTCTGGCACACCCCTGTGTGCTATGATGATCCATATTGGTATTTTTAGTAGTCTGGGGCATTATTCGTGATATATTCACATATGTATTTACATATTTATCACATTTTGTAACTTTAACATTACAATAATAACGGTTTAAGTTTTTCTCTTTGAATTTGTGAATACATGTTTTATTTTATTTAATACACTTGTCTGGTTGAAACCATTGTATTTTGCACATGGTTTCCAGTGATTGGAGCTTGCATTGGGGGTGGGTTTTGTATGCCTTTATAAGTTGGTTTGTTTGGAGTTTTCAAACTGTCAGAGGAAGGGACGTGTTAAGTCCCGAAACGTCACATTCAATAAAATTTGTTGTCACATTTGAAGTCTGAAGTCCAGTGAGTGCTCTTCCTGCTACATTTTTCTTAATTTTTTGAAAGCACCCTGGCAGGTGAACGGTTGGTGGGAGTGCATATGCCTATAAACTCTTTTTGGATTACCCTTTTGGCACAGTGCACCCACATATGAGTTGGCTTAGCTTACATCATACTGCCCCTCTTGTTTCTTTGTAAACTCCTTTATAAAAGCAGTATATTCCAAATGGAGACCAGTGATGAGTTTTCTCTTCCTGAGGAGAATGCCCCTTCTACTGACTTAATTGGAGCTTGTGGCACACAGGATGAAAAATATGAGGATATACTTATGTTTACTGATGAGGATGCTGATCTCATAAGATTTGGGTCTGTGGAAGAGCAGCAGATTGAATAGTCATATCAATCTCTTTACAACACATGGGCTAAGCTCAAACAAAGGGAAATTGATCTCAACCTCCATGGGACATACTTATCTGAATACCATAAAAAGAGAATGTTACCCAGAGGCTTCCGTATAAGGAATGTCCCCACCATTGGAAGATCAAGTGCGGAATTTTGCGCCAACTGGTGTAAAATCCTTAATAAATGTTCGTTTGATTTAATGTTGCTAGTAATACGTGAGGCTGGAAGGCTGTTGCAAGAAGTAAGAATTGAATTACGGGCCTTTGAAGTAGAACAACTTAACAAACTAAGGGATGACTGGCTAGACAAACTAGCGAATCAGGTTAAACTATACAAGCAGGAACTTATTGCCTTCAAGAATCGTAAATTACAGACGGTGGGATTAGATTACACTCATAAGAGTGTGTATCGGTGGATGTTGGCACCGGATGAGAGGAAACAACTGAGACCAAGAAGACAAAGGAGACATACTAAAAGATCAATCAACACCGTTGACACCAGTTCGGGTGATAGCACTGATCCTGAGACCACCCCGAATCCTGAAGCTCCCATGTTCTCGGGAATTACGACTAGGTTTAGGGGGTCAAGTAATCAATTGCAATGGGCTAGTACCAGTGATAATGTCTCTACACGCCCTCCTTTGGCACCGTATTCCGCTCCAAGGAATCGTTTTTTAGGAAGAGGACCCGGCCGCACCCGAGAAGGGGGGGGCATGTCCCGCCGCCACCCAAACAGGAGGAGATAGATAACAATGTTTTTAACATTAGCTCTAGAATTCTATCAGCAGCGGAACAGTCATTACTTAACAAAGGACTTACTTTTGTGCCCTCCACCAGGATGAACACTTTTGACACCTACATTGACATACAGCGGTTTGGCAGACTGCTACGGCTCAAAGAGCATTTTGGCCACTCAGATGACATGGAACAAGACTTTAGAACAGCTAGTAGTTTTGATCCAAATTCCAACAATTCTTCCATTATGACATATACGAAATATCTGACAAATGTGTCACAAGAAAAACTGAGTACCTGGAGACAGCACGATAATTTGACTAAAGAGGAACGAAGAGCATTGTAAGCTCTGAAAGATGACCCATCAATTGTGATACGCCCAGCCGATAAGGGTGGAGCGGTCGTGGTTATGGATCTAGTTGATTACAAATTGGAGATTGAACGCCAACTAAAGGATGAGAAAACATATCAGAGGCTGGATGCTGATCCCACAATGGCACTGAAACGAGAGATCGATGGCAGGATCAACGTATGGAAGCAAGAGGGACTCATTACTGAACAAGAGGCCAGGTTTCTACAGAAGGATTTTCCCATTAGTCCTATTATGTATACATTGCCAAAATACATAAGGACCAAAAACAACCCCCTGGCCGGCCCATAGTATCAGCCCGTGGGTCCCTTCTTCAACCGTTGGCTATTTATGTGGATCATTTTCTTCAGCCACTAGTGACAAGAATGAGATCATATGTACAAGATTCGACATCTTTTATACAGAAAATTACAAGCCTGGAAGAGATCTCTGAGTCTGATCTTCTTGTCACCATGGACGTCTCTAGTCTCTATACCGTAATCCCACAGACAGCAGGGATTGCGGCAGTAGCTAATGTCCTGAGACGCACACCTTATGTAGGTCCTCCAGAACATGTCCTTATTGAACTTCTTACCATGTGTCTAGAACGCAACTATTTTTACTTTGATGGTAAATTCTTCAAATTGCAGGCACAGCGATGGGGTCCAATGTGGCCCCATCGCTGGCGAATCTATACATGGCAGAATATGAGACAAATCTGATGAAAGTGTTTGAGAATACATCAGTAAAATTCTACTGTCGTTACATCGACGACCTGTTCCTGGTGTGGCAGGGTGACCAACGATCCTTTGATGAATGGGTCTATGCACTTAATAGACTTGACAGTACCATTAGGTTCCAATCTGTGTCCAATAGTGAAACTGTGGACTACTTGGACGTTAGACTCTTCAAAACATCTGGTAAAATCGTCACTACGTTGTTCCGGAAGGAGACCGATAGGAACACGATTCTACACGCAAGAAGTTTCCATCAGCCTTCTCTTATCAGGAACATACCCAAGGCCCAATTTCAAAGGGTTATACGTAACAACACTGACCCTGAACGTTGTAATGTCCAACTGGGAGAAATGATTAATAGATTTACCTAGAGAGGGTATAACAAGAAATAGTTGAAGAAAATGTGTGATCAGGTAGTTCAGGGGACTATGAATACGAATTCTGAAAGGGAAGAAAAAAAGAAACAACTTACTTTTGTCACTACATATTCCCCTGATCAGTATCTGATTTCTAAAGCTGTGAAAGAGGAGTGGAAACTGATTACTTCTGACGTAGCCTTACCATTTACACACTGGAAGGCACCACGGTTGGCGTACCGCAGAGGAAGAAGCCTAAGGGATACACTCATGAAGACTGACATCTCACCTACATCTGATAAACAGACTTGGTTGAAGAAAAAGAATGGGTGTTTCAAATGTCTTGGTTGCGTCACATGCAATAGCATGCATGCAGGAAATTCTTTCCAGCACCCGGAGAAAAAGAAGAAGTATAGGATTAACCACTTCTTAACTTACACCACCACCTTTGTTATATACCTTCTCAATTGCCCGTGTGGTATGTTTTACATCGGTAAAACGACGGATGATGCCAGAATGAGGATGGCGAACCACCGGTCTAGCATTAGAGCAGCTCTGAAGAATGACAAGGCTGACCAACCGGTGGCTCGCCATTTCCTTGAGAAGAACCACACCGTAACCGACATGAGATTTCGCCTGATTGATCACGTGCCCAGCCTGAAGAGAGGAGGAAATCGAGCCAAGATATTATTGCAGAAAGAGACTCGGTGGATCCATGAATTGGGTACACTGACCCCAAGAGGACTTAATACCCATACAGGGTGGCAAGCATACTTTGGCTGATTTTGTTTTTTATAGTGGCTACTGTTGACCACTATCTCATGGAGAGTCCAGGAGTTCAATTGCTGATGAGAGTACATGATTCAGTGGTCCATGGGGGCATATCCCCTATCCTTTGTTTCTTGTTTCTTGCTTTTTCTTTTCTTTTTTCTCCCTTTTTTCTTTTTTCTCCTTTCCTCTTTTCTTTCTCTTTTAGACTTTCCCCTTCCCCCCCCTCCCCCCCTCTCCCCTCCCCCCCCCCCTCCTTCCCCCCTCTCCCCTCCCCCCTCCTTCCCCCCTCCCCTTCCCCTCCTCTTATCTTAGAAGCTTGGTCTCCTTTTGTGAGTGTGTTATCTTGAGGGCTCTGGTATTGTTTTAGGAGCCGGTAACTAGTTCTGCTAGGAGTTACATTGTTTTTACTCTTATTTTTATTTTTAATATTATTTTTAATATACACTTACACAGTATAGTTTTGGGGAAACACTTGTGCGCCTCATATATTTTTTTTTAATTTTTTATTTTTTACGGTCACGAATATGCCCCTTTTTTCTTTTGGACACCCCTGTGTCTGAAGTGATGGTTCTCTTTGGTCTTGAATTTTTTATTTTTATTTCTTTTTATTAGTTATTGACCCATGGGGATAGGATGATAGTATTGATATAGGGATTTCCTATATCTTTGGTTTGGTGATAGTATTGGCTCTAGATAGGACCGTTAGTTGGTTAAATGTGATGGTTTATATTCATTTTGACTACAGATGGTTAGGGTGTTTTGTAGGATCACTCTATGTTGGTGACATCTATTTTTATCAAGTTGTTCTTAATTATACATTTGTATATCATTTTGTTTTTGTTTTTTTTGGTTGGTTTTATTTGTTGTTCTTCTGATGGATTCTCTGGGGCTCCACCAGTTATTATGGATGTGAGTTACTGAGAGAAATGAATTCATGATCATACCTTTTGATTTTAGGTTGTATACCCGTTGGGGATAAGGGGGGTACTAATGTGATTTTTTGCTATGGGGTGGCTGATAGATTCCTGGGTCAGGCACTTTACGTATGCTACAATTCTAAATGGTTGTTCCGGTTGCTTGTGGCAACCAGTTTGTTTGGGTCTAGTGGATGCACGCCCACAGGGGGCGGTGGTTGTTATCTCCTAACATATTAACATACTATATTGAAGAGTGACTTGAGCACGCCTCTGTGATTGCGGCTAGTCACTGTCATCTGTGTTGGCTGGTTAATAGGAGAGTATATGGCGTGGCAGACTGTAAAAATCTATTAGAGTGACATTACACATATTTGTGTTTACATTTTCATCGGCCGTGCTGATCATAGGTTATTTGGAAGTGAACAGTAATACTGTACATATGGGGTTGTTTGGTGTTTTATACATAGCTTGTTCTTCTTGCTGTTACCCGCCCGGTATGGGTAGAGGTATGGGGGCCGATATAAATAGTGGAGTTCAGTGGGGATTCCCTGTCAGATTGGTTGCCATAGCAACTTCTGCACTAGGTATGCTTGTGAGGAGGCACGCCCACAGTGGGAGGATATATTGGTCCCTGACTCTAGTACCTCTGTTCGGCTCATTTGTTGGGGCACGCCTTTGTTTACCCAGTTGTCTGGACAACGTGTTGTGTGGTCCAATGGGAGATTAGGTGACGTAATCACTAGTGTTGTGTTTATTAAGGGAGATCGGTGACAGCAATCGGGTCTGTTTTACTTCTGATCACATCATGATTGGTGATGCGGTATATGAATGGAAATAGTGCCGTTTGTAATGAGCAGGTGTGGATTCTTTATCTGCGAATCTTGATAGTAATTGGAACTAGGGGAGTATCCTTATGTGATGTTAAACCCTTTATGACGTTGGAGGAGAGTCCATTTCTGGCACACCCCTGTGTGCTATGATGATCCATATTGGTATTTTTAGTAGTCTGGGGCATTATTCGTGATATATTCACATATGTATTTACATATTTATCACATTTTGTAACTTTAACATTACAATAATAACGGTTTAAGTTTTTCTCTTTGAATTTGTGAATACATGTTTTATTTTTATTTAATACACTTGTCTGGTTGAAACCATTGTATTTTGCACATGGTTTCCAGTGATTGGAGCTTGCATTGGGGGTGGGTTTTGTATGCCTTTATAAGTTGGTTTGTTTGGAGTTTTCAAACTGTCAGAGGAAGGGACGTGTTAAGTCCCGAAACGTCACATTCAATAAAATTTGTTGTCACATTTGAAGTCTGAAGTCCAGTGAGTGCTCTTCCTGCTACATTTTTCTTAATTTTTTTGAAAGCACCCTGGCAGGTGAACGGTTGGTGGGAGTGCATATGCCTATAAACTCTTTTTGGATTACCCTTTTGGCACAGTGCACCCACATATGAGTTGGCTTAGCTTACATCATACTGCCCCTCTTGTTTCTTTGTAAACTCCTTTATAAAAGCAGTATATTCCAAATGGAGACCAGTGATGAGTTTTTCTCTTCCTGAGGAGAATGCCCCTTCTACTGACTTAATTGGAGCTTGTGGGCACACAGGATGAAAAATATGAGGATATACTTATGTTTATGATGAGGATGCTGATCTCATAAGATTTGGGTCTGTGGAAGAGCAGCAGATTGAAGAGTCATATCAATCTCTTTACAACACATGGGCTAAGCTCAAACAAAGGGAAATTGATCTCAACCTCCATGGGACATACTTATCTGAATACCATAAAAAGAGAATGTTACCCAGAGGCTTCCGTATAAGGAATGTCCCCACCATTGGAAGATCAAGTGCGGAATTTTGCGCCAACTGGTGTAAAATCCTTAATAAATGTTCGTTTGATTTAATGTTGCTAGTAATACGTGAGGCTGGAAGGCTGTTGCAAGAAGTAAGAATTGAATTACGGGCCTTTGAAGTAGAACAACTTAACAAACTAAGGGATGACTGGCTAGACAAACTAGCGAATCAGGTTAAACTATACAAGCAGGAACTTATTGCCTTCAAGAATCGTAAATTACAGACGGTGGGATTAGATTACACTCATAAGAGTGTGTATCGGTGGATGTTGGCACCGGATGAGAGGAAACAACTGAGACCAAGAAGACAAAGGAGACATACTAAAAGATCAATCAACACCGTTGACACCAGTTCGGGTGATAGCACTGATCCTGAGACCACCCCGAATCCTGAAGCTCCCATGTTCTCGGGAATTACGACTAGGTTTAGGGGGTCAAGTAATCAATTGCAATGGGCTAGTACCAGTGATAATGTCTCTACACGCCCCCCTCCTTTGGCACCGTATTCCGCTCCAAGGAATCGTTTTTTAGGAAGAGGACCCTGGCCGCACCCGAGAAGGGGGGGCATGTCCCGCCGCCACCCAAAACAGGAGGAGATAGATAACAATGTTTTTAACATAAGCTCTAGAATTCTAATCAGCAGCGGAACAGTCATTTACTTAACAAAGGACTTACTTTTGTGCCCTCCACCAAGGATGAACACTTTTGACACCTACATTGACATACAGCGGTTTTGGCAGACTGCTACGGCTCAAAGAGCATTTTGGCCACTCAGATGACATGGAACAAGACTTTAGAACAGCTAGTAGTTTTGATCCAAATTCCAACAATTCTTCCATTATGACATATACGAAATATCTGACAAATGTGTCACAAGAAAAACTGAGTACCTGGAGACAGCACGATAATTTGACTAAAGAGGAACGAAGAGGGCATTGTAAGCTCTGAAAGATGACCCATCAATTGTGATACGCCCAGCCGATAAGGGTGGAGCGGTCGTGGTTATGGATCTAGTTGATTACAAATTGGAGATGAACGCCAACTAAAGGATGAGAAAACATATCAGGAGGCTGGATGCTGATCCCACAATGGCACTGAAACGAGAGATCGATGGCAGGATCAACGTATGAAGCAAGAGGGGACTCATTACTGAACAAGAGGCCAGGTTTCTACAGAAGGATTTTCCCATTAGTCCTATTATGTATACATTGCCAAAAATACATAAGGACCAAAAACAACCCCCTGGCCGGCCCATAGTATCAGCCCGTGGGTCCCTCTTCAACGTTGGCTATTTATGTGGATCATTTTCTTCAGCCACTAGTGACAAGAATGAGATCATATGTACAAGATTCGACATCTTTTATACAGAAAATTACAAGCCTGGAAGAGATCTCTGAGTCTGATCTTCTTGTCACCATGGACGTCTCTAGTCTCTATACCGTAATCCCACAGACAGCAGGGATTGCGGCAGTAGCTAATGTCCTGAGACGCACACCTTAAGTAGGTCCTCCAGAACATGTCCTTATTGAACTTCTTACCATGTGTCTAGAACGCAACTATTTTTACTTTGATGGTAAATTCTTCAAATTGCGGGCACAGCGATGGGGTCCAATGTGGCCCCATCGCTGGCGAATCTATACATGGCAGAATATGAGACAAATCTGATGAAAGTGTTTGAGAATACATCAGTAAAATTCTACTGTCGTTACATCGACGACCTGTTCCTGGTGTGGCAGGGTGACCAACGATCCTTTGATGAATGGGTCTATGCACTTAATAGACTTGACAGTACCATTAGGTTCCAATCTGTGTCCAATAGTGAAACTGTGGACTACTTGGACGTTAGACTCTTCAAAACATCTGGTAAAAATCGTCACTACGTTGTTCCGGAAGGGAGACCGATAGGAACACGATTCAACACGCAAGAAGTTGCCATCAGCCTTCTCTTATCAGGGAACATACCCAAGGCCCAATTTCAAAGGGTGATACGTAACAACACTGACCCTGAACGTTGTAATGTCCAACTGGGAGAAATGATTAATAGATTTACCCGAGAGGGTATAACAAGAAGGAGTTGAAGAAAATGTGTGATCAGGTAGTTCAGGGGACTATGAATACGAATTCTGAAAGAGAAGAAAAATAGAAACAACTTACTTTTGTCACTACATATTTCCCCTGATCAGTATCTGATTTCTAAAGCTGTGAAAGAGGAGTGGAAACTGATTACTTCAGATGTAGCCTTACCATTTACACACTGGAAGGCACCGCGGTTGGCGTACCGCAGAGGAAGAAGCCTAAGGGATACACTCATGAAGACTGACCATCTCACCTACATCTGATAAACAGACTTGGTTGAAGAAAAAGAATGGGTGTTTCAAATGTCTTGGTTGCGTCACATGCAATAGCATGCATGCAGGAAATCTTTCCAGCACCCGGAGAAAAAGAAGAAGTATAGGATTAAACCACTTCTTAACTTGCACCACCACCTTTGTTATATACCTTCTCAATTGCCCGTGTGGTTAAGTTTTACTTCGGTAAAATGACGGATGATGCCAGAACGAGGATGGCGAACCACTCGGTCTAGCATTAGAGGCAGCCTGAAGAAGTGACAAGGCTGACCAACCGGTGGCTCGCCATTTCCGTTGAGAAGAACCACACCGTAACCGACATGAGGATTTCGCCTGATTGATCACGTCCCCAGCCTGAAGAGAGGAGGAAATCGAGCCAAGATATTATTGCAGAAAGAGACTCGGTGGATCCATGAATTGGGTACACTGACCCCAAGAGGACTTAATACCCATACAGGGTGGCAAGCATACCTTGGCTGATTTTGTTTTTTATAGTGGCGTACTGTTGACCACTATCTCGTGGAGAGTCCAGGAGTTCAATTGCTGATGAGAGTACATGATTCAGTGGTCCAGGGGGCATATCCCCTATCCTTTGTTTCTTGTTTCTTGCTTTTTCTTTTCTTTTTTCCCCCTTTTTTCTTTTTTTCCCTTTCCTTTTTTCCCTCTTTCTTTCTCTTTTAGACTTTCCCCTTCCCCTTTCCCCTCTGTACAAAACAGGAGTTTCTAAAGCTTTTTTCAAAGATTTTCTCTGAACCATGTGGGAAACAAAATATATGAGGACAACGTAAAAGTAAAACACGGCAGCTTATTCTGCATTGTTCAATTTCAACCCCTATGGCAGATTTGTTTACTTGCATGAGAACACGATAACGAAGTACAATTAGTGACCAGATCAAAGACTGAACCACCTGTGGCCATTCTGAAAATCTGGTGTTAGTGGGTACCGTTGAGGGGGAGGAGCCTAGTCAAGTGTCATCACGTGACTTCAGTGATGACGTATTCGGCCCGGCTTAGCACCACCTCACTGGCTCACGTCGCACAGGCTGAAACTGTGCGATTAAGCTAGTATACGGGATGGGTTGGAGGGTGGGAGTTGGCGTCTCAGCATCTGCATTAAAAGCAATGACACAGGCATCATGTAGGCTCTACCGCACGTGCAGTTAAATAAAAAAACAGTGGGGGGAAAAAAAATTTACAACAAAAAACAATTTTGCTTTAACTTTTTTTGGGGGTTATAAATTAAATATAATTTTTCCAATAAGGGGCTATTGGAAAAATTATATTTTCTTCAGAATTTTTTTTCTTCTTCTTTTGACTGGGGGTTCACGTGCGGGTGTGCACAACTGGAGGAGCCTCCACTGGCAGCACAATTAAGATTTTAGAACCTTCTGAAATATTAAACACTCAGCAGGCTTTGAAGAAAGAAAAAAAAAACTTCTGCCATATAGTACACCAGACACACCAAATGCACATGTTTTTCAAAAAAGGACACCAAGTGAACAATGTAAACTTGATATGCGAAAATTGGAAAGGTTTTTATACAATGTGATGCTCTATCTTAATTTTTAAAAAAATGTATTCATTTCAATGCATTACAGAAAAACGTGGCCTTTTCATGCCTCTTTATGGATGTTTGAGCATGTGCAATTACTAAACAATGAGCCAAGCATTACATTTCTATATATATATTTTTTTTTTTTTAAGAAAAAACAGATGTTCCTGCACTGAAACAGTTGTGGAAGTTGTCCTTATCAATTGTCAGCAATGAATACTCAAACATCAGTTGTGTACAAACGTGTTTTCTCAAAGTTCCAATTTAAATTTAAGTCTCTCTTACCTTAAAATATGTTTACTGAAGAAAGCTCATCCTATTTATTTGCTCTTCTTTCATATGGGCAGTATATTAAAAAAATGTATCTACCATGTCCGTTATCAAAGGCCCCATCATAAAAACAAGATTAAGTCAGTGATAACTTTATATTTGATCTCACATGGTTAACTTAAAGGGACAGTCAAAAATTGTTATTGTTTAAAAAGATAGATGACGCCTTTACTAACCATTCCCCAGCATTGCACAACTAACATTGTTATATTAATATACTTTATAACATTTAAACCTCTAGATTTCTGCCTATTTCTAAGCTACTACAGACAGCCTCTTATCACATGCTTTTTTATTTGCTTTTCACAACAGAGAATGCTAGTTCATGTGGGCATATAGATAACATTGTGCTCTCTCCCGTGGAGTTGTGGCTGACACTACACTGGCTAAAATGCAAGTCAATACATAATAAATAAATAGCCTTCTGATCAGAGGGCTGTCAGAAGAGGCTTAGATACAAGTAATCACAGAGGCTAAAAGTGTAGTAATATAACCGTGTTGGCTGTGCAAATCTGGGGAATGGGTAATAAAGGGATTATAATCTTTTAAACAACAATAATTTTGAAGTTGACTTTCCTTTTAAAGGGACAACAAACCTCTTAAAGGGTCAGTAGAACTCAAATTACTTTGCTCCAAAAAAGCCCAAAAGACTGTGTGAGATTTCTCACTATGATAGTGAGTTTTTGATCATCAGACTCATAGGGCCTGATGATAAAAGATTCTCTTGCTTGGAGTGAAATTATAGTGCAGACTTCACAGGGGCTGAACTCACTAATACTATAAGAAAAAGGGTGGTACCTGGAAGTCCCACAGAGATGAGAGATGGTTCCCATAAAACACTCTGCTCAGATGAGATGATCTAAATGGATCCCCGAGAGCTGTGAGAATCTTTCACAATGATTTCTAGAACAGGCACAATTTGCTATTCTTCTCTAAGGGGCATTCCCTACATTTCTGTATTAAAGGAAAGCCCAGTGCAGTACAGCATGCATGGCATACAAGTTTTGTTACACTTACACTTTGTTCATCAGGCCCATAGAGAAGTAATGAAGCTTCCTTGGGAAACTGAAGTCACCGGTTTAATTTTAAATAAAATACATACATGGTGCAATGAAATTTGTAAAAGATGCAAATAAAAGGCACACATAAAATATACAAATTATGACCCTAATTTTTTAAGTACACTGCTATATAGAGAACCTAAATCCATTAAAATATAAAATAAAAAGTGCAAAGTCTATCTGTAATAAAATGTAATCTGAAGTGTAAAAGTGATATAAAATAAAAAGCACAAAGTGTAAATGCAGCAAGAACTCTCATGTCATGCAGTGCTATATTGCACTGGGCTTTTCTCTCCTTTCACATACAGAAATACAGGAACGCAGCTTGGAGAACTATAGGCAAAATCTTTTTTTAGAATCTCATGAGGGATCTCACAGTGCTGTAGGATAATTGAATATCAACTTGTATAAGTGGAGAGCTTTACATCCTCAGGCCTATAGTAAGAAAAAGATTAAAAGGGACATAAAACGATTCAGATAGAACATACCATTTTATCAAATTTGCTTCATTCTCTTAGTATCCTTTGTTGAAAGTGCAATAATGCACTGTTGGAAGCTAGCTGAATACATTGGGTGAGCAAGTGACAAGAGGCATATATGTACAGAATCAGCAGCTATATTCCAGTAGTGCTTTGCTGCTTGTGAGCCTACCTATGTTATACTAATTCCACAAAGGATACCAAAATAATGAAGCAAATTAAATAATAATTTAAATGGGAAAAACTGTATGTTCTATCTGAATCAGGAAAGTTAATTTTGACATTAATGTCCCTTACCCTCTTAACCCCTAGTGCCTTTTTGATGTAGGTATTAAGTCACATAGAACTTTGCCAAGCCTACTATTTTGACGGTAGTTTCTACATGCAGCAAGTTGCAGTCTCACTGTCAGCATTAACAGTGGGAGTGGCAACCTGGAAGTAGAATGCATCTACCTTTCATATGGTAAGGGAGCAAGATAAGTACTGTCCTTACCTATGAAGGCAAATGGCTTCTGCCAGACAGTGACATTGTTTGTAATGATCTTGTGTTTGAGCCTGTGGGATGTGTGGGAGGGCAGCCCATCTTGAGGAGGGGGAAAAGAGGGGCAGGTCCCTAAACTACTGCACAATGGTTTGGCCAGGGCAGGGATGGATGGGACCCTGCACTAAAGAAAAAAAATATTGATAGGATGAGGGAGGTGGGGTCCCTTCATTGCAAAAAAAAAAAAAGTGTGATTGCTTGGGGGGGGGGGGGGAGGTGGTGAGGTGAGAAAGGATCCTGACACTACAGGAAAAAAAATATAATAAATAAAAAATGCAGAAATCTTGTGGTGAACAGTGGGAGGGGGGGGTTAAAGAGATTTTTTTTGGAGGAGGGGGGGTCAGGGAGGATCCGTACACTATAGAAAAAAATAACAAATTAAGAGTTCACAGAGTATATGTAACAAGTTTGTGATTGGCTGGTGGCTGTCACATAATATAAGTGGCTGGCAAATCAAAATACATTTTGAGATATGTAGGAAAAAAAAAATCTACTGCTTATATAAAATACAGAGTGCTATTGCATTGGTCTTTTTATAATGCACTTGGTGATATATGCAAATTATACTGTAATTAATGGTCATTTAAGGGGAAATTAAAGTCAGAATTGAACTATCATGATTCAGACAAAGCATTTAACAGACTTTTCAATTGACTGGCAATTATCAAATTTACTTTCTTCTTTGAATATCCTTCTGCACTACTGGTGATTGGTGTCTACATATATGCGTTTTAAATTGATGCTCTGGAAATAGTGCACAAAAACAATGCTCTACACAGAACATTTTCTGTTTGGACTGTATGCCCTTTAGGTGCTCACATGTTCATGTCATAATTAAAAACAAAATACATATAAAAAACACAAATGGTATTAAATAACAGTAATCCTTAATTCACTAAGCAAAAAAACATAATGGGGGGCACATCTGGCTGCAGGATCACTGATAAAAACACTCCTGCTCACACACATCAAGGGCTATAGTAGTGCAGGTTTTACGTTTAGAGACTAAAAGGTATAAAGAGATACACAAAACATGTTTTCTGAGATAACAGAGTCCTTTCATTTCTGGGGAAAATAATCACATGGCTCACTAAAAGATAACAGTTTTATTAATACCAGTGCTCCAATCATTGGGCTCAATGCACTTCAACAGAAAAACAGACATGATTTCAGGAGCAATTAGTTATTTCTGTGGTGTTTTTTTTTTTTTTTTCGGGAAAAGCGATTTGAAGGAAAGGAAGCTCAAACAAATAACTTGTTTGTGAAGAGCAGGTGGATAAAAATCTATAATTAATAATATTTTTTTTTTAATAATTTCAATTGTATATAACAGTATATATAGAACCAACCAACTCCCCACATCGAAAGAAACCTAATTAACCAATTAACTCCTAAATCGCCAAACCCCCACATCTCAATAAACCTAATTAATATATGAAGCCCCTATACTTTCAGATTTACTTATAGTTATCAAATTTGCTTCATTCTGTTAGTATCCTTTGTTGAAGAAGCAGAAATGCACTACTGAGAGTTAGCTTGGAACACATAGGGTGAGCCAATGACAAAACGGCATATATGTGCAGCCTTCAATCACAGCTAGCTCCCAGTTGTGAATTGCTGCTCCTGAGCCTATATTAAGGGACAGGAAACCCCAACATTTTCTTTCATAATTTGGATTGAGCATAAAATTTTAAACAACTTTCCCATTTATTTAGCCAATCATAGGAAACAAATGTGTGCGGACACCAAGGGCCGCAATCAGGGGTGAAAGGGGTGACTCCTGTCAGAGGCCCACTGGGCCAGGGGCCCGATGAGGCAAGCACAACTATTATTAAAAAAAAGTTATTATTATTTTTTTTAAATGTTAAAAGCCTCCAGAGGGTGCTGCAGTAGAGTGCTATTGAGCGCGGGAAATTTCATTACAAGGAGTAGACCATTAGCATTTTGAGAGGATTTCTTGAGTGTGCACGTAACCACTATGCACTGTGTGAGACAGGCATGGTACTTCAGTTTGTACAGTGGTTCCTGAGTCAGACGGCAGATCCCTTTCGTTTGCAAAGGAGGTAAAACTTTCTTAGGAAAGTTTTTTATTTCTTCGTGCCATTTTGGATTGTAACTTCAGTGTGGTCGTTGTATGGTGGGGCCAGGGGTCCATAAAACACACATTTTTTAGCAATATGCAGCAGTGTAATATATGATTATTTGACAATGTTGTAGAAATGTTAATATTTAAAACCATGCAGAAATGGTTCCTCCTTATATATATAATATATTAATTACATTCCAGTTTACTATCCCTTTATGCAAGGACTTTCCAGATGTCAGAAGGCATTTCATCTAAGATTTTTACATCTGCATAAAATGTTATACTCTCAGGCTAAGATTGCACAGAGTTTAAAATGAAACAGGTTAACTTGACACTGTTCAGTTTACACAGCTGACTTAATTTTGAAATACTTACAAACAAGCCTAAATCCTGCAATTAACCAGATCTAATGCTATGAGACTGAGTACCACAGCTTATGAGTACAGCATTTTCAAAACCCATAAGTACAGCTAACAGATGGGAACAATTGTACACCAGATTTGAAGTGGTGCTCTTGGTTGGGGAAAATGGGGGGGAAAAAACCCCCCAAACATATACATCAATCTTTCAAAAGTACTTTTCTTTATCTACCCATTTCTGAAAGGTCATTAATGTACAATTTTAAATTCAAAGAAGTATTTTTGTTTGCACATTTATAAATATGATTCTTTAAAAAGTGATCTCTTAATTTCTGCTATTTTTATTATTCATGTCACACACTGTTAATTTAGGGAGTCTCATTAGATTAAGGGTGATATGCCGAGGAGAAGGAAAGCTGGATCCCCATTTGAGCACAAAAGGAGTGCCAAAATCTGGAGACAAACTGGCTACCCCGGTCTGACACTATCTCCTTGAGTAACACATGTAAATGGAAGACCTCCCGGGCAAAACTTGAAGCAAGCTCCTGAGCGGTAGGCAGCTTCTTCAAGGAAATGCAATGTGACATTTTAGAAAAAAGGTCAACAGGGAGCTCGACAATAAAGTCCATGGAAAGATGTGGCCAAGGACGCTCACCATTAGCAATTGGTTGGAGAAGCCCCACAGGAAGACGTTGAGGAATCTTGTTCTGTGCACAGACTGAGCAGGAGGCAACATACGCAGCAACATCAGAACGAAGACCTGGCCACCAGAATTGTTGAGTGTCAGACCAAATCATTTGGTTCTTGCCAGGGTGACTTGCTGCTTTAGGATAGTGGCAAGTGTGCAATAGTTTAGTTTGAAGATTCTCAGGTACAAAGCACTTACCACTAGGTTTCTCAGGAGGTGCATTGGTTTGTACAGCCAGGATCTCCTCCCTCAAGGGAGAAGTCAAATTAGTACGTATGGTGGCCAAAACATAGTCAGGAGGTATAATTGGAGTAGGTACAGACTCCTCCTTGGACAGAGGCGAAAATTGTCAAGAGAGGGCATCAGCCCTAACATTTTTACTACCAGGCAGGTAGGAGACCACATAATTAAACTGAGACAAAAATAGCACCTATCTGGCCTGCCGGGGCGACAAACGTTTTGCTTCGGATATAGAAGATGCCTCCATTCCTTGACTACCAAAATTATGGCCAGTAATTCCCTGTCGCCAATTTCATAATTGCACTCCATTGGAGACAATTTTTTAGATAAGAAACCGCACGGATGCAAGGGACCCTCAGGCATAGGACGTTGAGACAAGAGGGCACCTACACCAGTCTTAGACGCATCGACCTCAAAAACGAAAGGCAAGACAGGGTTAGGATGAGCCAGAACTGGAGCGGCAGCAAAGGCAGTCTTAAGACTCTCAAAGGCCTTAATGGCAGTAGGTGACCAGTGGAGTGGATCACTCTCATTACGGGTCATGTTTGTGATAGGTTTGACCAAAGAAGAAAGGTTCTTAATAAACGTTCTATAGTAATTGGCGAAGCACAAAAAAACGTTTGATAGACCGAAGACCAACTGGGCGAGGCCACTGCAGAACTGCAGACAACTTGTCAGGATCCATGGAGAACCGTGCAACGAAGATTACATAACCTAGGAAGGTTACTTGAGTCTGATGGAACTCACATTTCTCGAGGTTTAACAAAACAGGCCATTCAAGCGTAATCTCTGAACTACCCATGTGACATCAGAACAATGAAACTCAAGTGTGGGTGAGTGTATGAGGATGTCGTCTAAGTACACCACAACACACTGGTTTCAACATATCTCATAGGACATCATTAATAAATTCCTGGAAAACAGCAGGAGCATTACATAGGCCACAGGGCATTACAAGATATTAATAATGCCCGCTCCTGGTGTTAAATGCCGTTTTCCCATCCGTGGCCCTCCTTGATCCTAACGAGATTGTACGCTCCTCTCAAATCAAGTTTAGAAAAGACCGTTAGCGCCCTTGAGGCGATCAAAGAGTTTCGTAATGAGCGAATAGGGTAAGCATCTTAATGGTAAGACGATTAAGACCCCTATAATCGATGCATGGTCTCAACTCGCCACTCTTTTTCTTCACAAAGAAGAAGCCAGCAGAGAAGGATAGAGCAGTATATATGGATAATCCCCAGCGACAGAGCACTGGCAATAAACTCATCCATTGCACAATTCTCCACAAGAGACAGACGGTAAAACCCGGCCCCAGAAGGAGGAATGGCTCCGGGTTACAGGTCTATGGCACAATCCTAAGACCAGTGAGAGGGCAACTTACCGGCATGCACCTTGTCAAAAACATCTAGGAACTCTTGGTACTCCGGCAATAGAGATACCCAAGAAGTGCACTGGACTTTGACTGGTTTCCGAAGACAAGTGGAAATACATTGCAGAGACCATGAAAAAATTTCGGACCTGCACAAGTCAAGACTGGGATTGTGCTTTTTGGAGCCAGGTATAACCCAGAACAACCGGAAATGCGGAGAGTTTATCACCTGGAACTGGAGGGTTTCAAAATGGAGAGCCCCAACAGCCATGGATAACGGAGCGGTTTCGTGAGTAACGGAGCGGTTTCATGAGTAACGAGTGCGGGCTGAAGGAGCCTGCCATCAATGGCCTCAATTGCAAGTGGAACGGACCGAGGCAACACAGGAATGGAGTGCTGTGATACAAAAGCACTGTCAATTAAATAGACCGCAGCACCTGAGTCAACAAGAGCCTGGTTGACTATGAGGAGTCCACCCAGGAAAGGACAACCGTGACCAAAGGTTTCTCCTTAGCGGTTCTGGAGAAGGTGGCCCTGTAACCCACAATAGAGGCAGAGCCCCTTCCTCCTCCTAAAGGCCCTCTCTGCCCACGTATAGACCTGTGAATCCCAACTGCATAGACTCAGCAGTAGCTGGTGACTCGGGACAGGAGGCATAGGAGGAAAGGGAGGCACGGGTGGGAACGAAAACATAGGAGACAACGGAACAGGAGGCTTCCGCAAGCACTCCTTGAAAGAGGGCCTCTCTCTGAGTCCGATGTAAATTAGGATATAAAAAAAGACACCAATGCCTCGAGATTCTCTGATAAATCTCTGGCAAGCAACTATCATCTTTAATCGCATCAGAGAGCAATGAAAGAAGGCGGCAACTTAGAGAGTAAAGAGATGAGAAATCCCACCTTAGCTCTGTCAGAGGGAAATGCATGAGGGTAACATCTCAAAATAAATGCCCACCTGGTTCAAAAACCCTCTGCACTGATTAGGATCGCCTCCATATCGCTGAGGTAGAGGTGTAGAACTAGACATGCTCCTGGTAGGACTGGGTGCAGCAGCGGAAACAGGAGCAGCCATAACTTGTAGGACACTCTGATTCAAATGTGCAGTGCAAGTCAGAAGGTTTTGCAGGGCTAGTGCAAATTGATCCAAGCTGTGATCCTGTTCATCCATCCTGGAAATGATGGTGGGTAATGGTGAATATTAGCACCGTCAGAATTCATGGCTCTTGGCTAATGTCAGGTACCAGGAATCAGATTGAGACGTAAAGTGCAAAAATAATCACACCTTTATTAATAACAAAAAATATTAAAAAGTCCACAAGCCAGGAGACAAAGCCAGAGCTGGTAGTCAGACGAGCCAAGTCAGAAGTAGTCTGACAAGCCGGGATCAGGAACTAGGAAACAGCAGTCAGGAACAAGCCAGGGATCAGGAACCAGAAGGGACATCAGAAAAAGCCAGGTAATACACAGGAACTAACAAAACAAGTCTGAGACACACACAAGGGCAAAAGCATACTGAACAGAGGCCCTTTAAAAAATAAGTGTGACATCATAATCCTGGGGACTGCAACCTGTCTCACACTGATGATGTTTACTAGTTTGGCCATAAGAGGATGCCCAGATGAGTGAGCGGCGTTATACACTCTGCATCAAATTGAGTGAGAGAGGTAAGTAAAATGGCAGCCAGCAGCAAATAAACAAAACAGGTGAAACCCTGGCAAATATGTCTATTTTCTGTGGGTGTCTCTGTGAGGGTGTGTGCATATGCCTGTGTGTTTTCTGTGGGTGTCTCTGTGAGGGTGTGTGCATATGCCTGTGTGTTTTCTGTGGGTGTCTCTGTGAGGGTGTGTGTGCGTGTGTGTATATGTCTGTGCAATTTTGTTGGTGGTCTCTGTGAGGGGTGTGTGTGCGTATGTCTTTGTATGTTTTCTGTGAATGCCTCATCGAGGGTGTTTGTGTGCGTATGTCTTTGTGTGTTTTTCTGTGGGTGTCTGTGAGTGTGTATGTCTTTGTGTGTTTTCTGAGGCTGTCTCTGTGAGTGTTTCCTTGAGTGTATGTGCAAGTTTGTGTTTGAGTGTGTGTGTGTCCATTGTCTGTTCCTTTTTAGGACATTTTGAGTTTTGTGTGTTTCTTTGCGTGTCTGCTAGGTGTCTATATGTGAATCCTTATGTGCGAGTGTGTTTTTCAGTGTATGAGTGTGTCTGTGTGTTTCTGTGTTTGTGTGTTACTACCTTTACAACATTTCCAAGTTTGACTACACTTAGGAATAAAGTGCATATAGGTTTTAGTCACTTGGCCAAAAATTTGCACACGTCAAAGGGGAGGGGCACTGATCAATGGTTAAGCAAGGGGTCCCAAAATGTCTAGTGGCTGCCCTGGCAGGCACCAATCAACAGCTAGCTCCCACTAGTGTAGGATATGTGCGTATTCTTTTTCGACATGGAATACCAACAGAATGAAGCACATTTGAAAATAGAAGTGAATTTAATAGTATCTTAAAATTACATGCTCTATCTGAATCATGCACGTTTAATTTTGACTTTTCTATCCCTTAATAGAATAAAGCAAATTAGATAATAGAAGTAAATTGGAAAGCTGTTGTAAAATTGTATGCTCTATCTAAATCATTGTATCAAAACAAAAAAAGAGAAAGAAAAAGAGCATTATTTCTGGCACACTTGTACTAAAATATAAATGGTGTGTCTAAACTGAATAATATAAAGTAGGTAGTAAAAATAAAAATATTTAAAACTTAAAGTGAAGGTAAAGTTATAGTCTTCTGAACACTACTTATCATTTTTTCATAGGTCCTTAATGGTAGTCGCTAATTTTTTTTTTTAGATAACTGCTTTATTTTTCTAAATATATATAAATCTAATTCCCTACCGTTGGTCTCCTGACTCCTCCCCAGACATACTTCCTTCTTCTAGAGCTTGTGACGTCTTCAGCGGTCCCACCCGCTGTTTCCGTGTCACAAATGCAAGTTCACGAATCTGACTACTACGCTTAATATTAAATGTGCATGCGCTACTTCGACGATGTTGACGTACACTGCGCATGCGGTAATCGCCTCACCGATGCTGACGTACACTGCGCATGTGCTATTCACATGATACCTTCTCAACTGACATTAACGCATGCGCCAAACTGGCGTGTTAGCGAAACGGGAGCGGCAATAAAATTTGAAAAGCGCATGCGCAGATGAGAATGGAGGCGGATGACGTGGAGTCACCGCCGCCTAACGACCAGAATCTCAATTGGATAAGAGGAAAACGTGATCGTTAGGTTAAAAAAAACAAAACATGTATACGGTTCAATTTGTGAAGTTTTTAGGGATAGATTTATAACGGTGGAAAACTCGATTTAGACTACAAATGATAAAAAAATTATGAATGAAAGTCCTATTGGTTTTAATAAAATAATGCTATACTACATTGACAAGAGAGTAACTTTACCTTCACTTTAACCTTTAATCTAGCCAATAAGAACAAGACATACACTTAAAAAAATAAGTAAAAAACACAAACACAAGCACTCTACTCCCAACAAGGATACCAGTGAATCCAAACACATATCACGCTAAGATATAAAAGGCTCAGCTAAATCAATACAGAGATCAGCACAATATGTGTGATTTTCCCATTGTTAAGTGTTGGCAACAATATAGTTATTGACAGGGATCTTTTGTAACTTTAAATAACAGGCAGTATATTAGGCTTTTTCTTCTAAGATTGCTCTGCTGTCATGTACTCAGCAGCATAAAGTATTCAGGGGTGACAACAAAAGATATATTGGTGCACATCCAACCACTTAAGTCCACTCTTTCATGGCATATTAGTATATGCTTCTGTCTGCCAAATATACTTACATAGCTTCTAATAAGATTGGGATAAACATCTCGCAATAATATGAGGCTTATATTTGTGCTGCAAAAACAAATATACTTCTATCTGCTAAATATATTTACATAGTTCAAATAAAATTGAGATTAACATCTTGCAATAGTATTGACTTATATTTATGCTGCAAAATTTTTTTGGCTTT
Organism: Bombina bombina; assembly: GCF_027579735.1. Classification (NCBI taxonomy): domain Eukaryota; kingdom Metazoa; phylum Chordata; class Amphibia; order Anura; family Bombinatoridae; genus Bombina; species Bombina bombina. Next base: position 986,972,415 of record NC_069500.1, read on the forward strand.
TTAAAAAATGCCTTTAAATGAAATGGGATCTTAGTCACACAATATCATCATATTCTGCTAAGCCAGTCTACCACTTACAAGGTGTCCCACATCAGACCGGTCCTGGACCGGTCTGATGTGGGACACCTTGTAAGTGGTAGACTGGCTTCAGTCTACCACTTACAAGGTGTCCCACATCAGACCGGTCCTGGACCGGTCTGATGTGGGACACCTTGTAAGTGGTAGACTGGCTTAGCAGAATATGATCATATTGTGTGACTAAGATCCCATTTCATTTAAAGGCATTTTTTAAAAAGCAAAAAAAATTTTTGCAGCATAAATATAAGTCAATACTATTGCAAGATGTTAATCTCAATTTTATTTGAACTATGTAAATATATTTAGCAGATAGAAGTATATTTGTTTTTGCAGCACAATATAAGCTCATATTATTGCGAGATGTTTATCCCAATCTTATTAGAAGCTATGTAAGTATATTTGGCAGACAGAAGCATATACTAATATGCCATGAAAGAGTGGACTTAAGTGGTTGGATGTGCACCAATATATCTTTTGTTGTTTTGTAATTATTTTGGTCACTTTGGTAGCACTCCCACAATATGTGTGTTAAGTTTAAACAGTCCTTTGTGGTGTGCGTAACCAAAAAAAACCCTCTGTTGTATTCAGGGGGTGACCATTCCTCACCATTGATTTACTGCTCTCCTTTCACACTCAGAAACTGACTTCTGAACTTTTTAATCTAATCACAGCGCAAGCTCTACATAAAAGTGAGAGAGCTTCTTCTTGCATACTGTATAGCACTTCATATTAATCACCAACCTCAAGAGCAAACCTTTGTCTGCTCTGTAAGTAAATATTGGGGTATTGCTTTATATAGAATGTTGAGAAGTGGTTTTATAAGAATTTGTGTTTACATAGGGAGAGATAGGTTGGGATGTTTTAACACAACTGTTTTTTTTATCTATTGTGAACATTAAGCATATTACACTATGTGGATGTCCCTTGTGCACTTTGTTTTATTTTAGATCTGTATAGTGCAGTGTTTTTCAACCAGTGTGCCGTGGCACACTAGTGTGCCGTGAGAGATCCTCAGGTGTGCCACGGCAGACTGACAACAGTGTGACATATTTTTTAAACTTTGCTTGTTTTTTACTCCCAGTGCAAGGGTAGTTTGTAGGAGGCATGGCATAACAGCACAATACATACAGTATGTGTGTGTTTGTGTGTATGTGTATATATATATATGCTGTATTAGGCTACAATGTGTGATTTTTTTTAAATTTTGGGATGGTGGTGTGCCACAGGGATTTTTTAATGTAAAAAAGTGTGCCACGGCAAAAGAAAGGTTAAAAATCACTGGTATAGTGGATATGTATATGTAAGATTATATATAGGTATAGATATATATAGTAATATCTATTTAAAAATACTTAGAACATATTTCCCTATGTGAAGAACATTGGGATGTGAAATATTGACAGTAAGAGGTTGATTTATTAAACCCGAAGCCTGCCTTCAACTGTAGGTTCTCACAAGAGAACCTGCACGCCATATTTAACAAACAGTGGTCATAAGGTGGCGAATTTCAATCTCCCCGGTCAAGTCCGACCAGGGAGATTGACAGCTGCTGCCCGTGCGTGATTGACTGTGCGCAGGCAGGGGGCTGGATTGCGCGCGAGCCACAAAATAGATCTCGTGTGCAATTATGAATCCGCCAGGGGAATTCAGCCCGCCAGAGGTGAGCTGCAGCGGTCAAGGGCATGTATGTGTGCCCCTGTCCGCCTCAGCTTGATAAATCACCCCCGTAAATACAATAATTAAACACTATTGCATAACTATGGTTTTTCATGTTTTCAGCTACAGTATATATATATATATATATATATATATATATATATATATATATATATACACACACACATATACACACACACATATATATATATATATTATAATAGTATATATATATTATATACTGTATGTTTATGTGTGTACATATGTATTTAGATGTGTTTATATGTAATTACAGACATATATTCACACATAAATACAGACATATATATATTTAAAAAAACAAAAAATATTAGACAGTGTTATTATGAGTGTAACTGTTCTTTTAAATGTAATTTTGATGTGTTTTGTGAGCGTAACAGTTTACCAGAGCTCTGAAATTCAATTGCACTCAAACGAACGATTTTACTTTCAACTTGTAATACACACGCAATAAATCCCTTTTTGCTTGTGCCAAAGTAAGCGTACCACTCACAACCTAGCCCTATATGTTTTTCTTTAATAACAACAAATGGGACATTTCAGTGGCAGAGTAAAAACTCTCTATAGCCACATTAAATCGTAAAAAGAGGCAATCCCAGGTTGTCAGAATAGCCCAGCTTTAACATTAGCTGGTAACAAAAACAATTATTTTGACTAACACATCTGAACTCAAGTTGAAACTTTCCATAACAACTAGCTACACATTTTACTTTAAAAAATAAAGTTTTGCTTCACTAGCCAAAATGATTATAGTTTTTGTTTCAGACAAAGTTCATTCTTTTTTATTTAGCTTACCATGTTTTCCACGAGTGATATCCACGTACTGGCAAAGTCTGGGGTGCACAAAAGTCTTCAGAATTTGAAATCTTCCCAAAATTTTAATGGAGTTTGAGTAAGAGGAAGACCATTGCTTCCACAAACATCAGTGGGAGAGCTGACGCGAAAAACGTAAATGCACCCAGTTCTGCATCTTTCAAAGGAGACATTTTCTACAGTCGGCAAAAACCTGTAAAGATAATTTGGAGAGAAAATATTTAGGGATCTGTATCTGCAAAAAATAGCTGAATATCAATGCTGACAATGCTAGAATATAATGTAACACATTTTAACTAAGTTTACGATTTTGACTAAGAGGCAACAGATATACATAATATCACATTTTCAGAAATCTTTTCTTTTAACCACATGGTGTGTATTTGTAATTAAATATAGATTAGATACTTTTTAAAATATTACTGTTTCTTTACACTGCAACTAAAAGTCAAAAGTTGAAGACCCGCATAACAGAACTGATTTATAAAAAAAGGGTTATCTGTTTTATTTAAAGTGACACTCAAGTCAAAATTAAACTTTCATGATTCAGATAGAGTATGCGGTTTTAAACCACTTTACAATTAACTTCAATTAACAAAATATGCACAGTCTTTTTATATTTACTTTTTTTTGAGTCATCAGCTCCTACTGAGCATGTGCACAGAATATATGTATATGCATTTGTGATTGGCTGATGGCTGTCACATGATACAAGATGGGGAGTGGAAATAGAAATAACGGAAATTTATCAGAAAAAAACACACTACTCATTTGAAGTTCAGAGTAAGTGCTATTGCATTGTCTTTTTTATCATGCATTTGTTAATTATGCAAATCTACTGTATTTACTAGTCCTTGAATGAATAAATCTGATAGGTTTGATGAATTTAATATCATATTGTTCTTCCTATCTCTCTTTTACTGTACTCACATTGATTGCTGCATCACAGTTGATATAAACACAACATAGCATTGAGGAGCAGTGTACTAGATGTATAAGAAATCACGATAGATTGAAAAAAATAAAGGGAGGGGGGAAAAAGTTAGCCAAAGAAAAATTCAAGGCATAAATATTGGTAATTGTATCTACTTAAATCTGTAAAAAAAACTGTTTAAAAAAAGAGCTCACTCAAAAGCAAAATTTCCCCTCCTGCTCTTTATCAGTGCAGGTTTTCAAACATAGACATTAAGGCCCAGATTTCAAGTGGAGCCCACTATATGAATAGCAAACACTCTGGTATTACAAGTGAAAAGAGAATGTTTAGTACAGCCATATCTCTTTAGTGTGCCTATACTTTCAATAAGATAGCGTAGCCAAGCTAAACATCACTCATATTACAAGTTATGAATTATGTGTTGAGCTATAACAGCTCTAAAAAAGTAAGTCAGGAGTTCCTGAATGCTGTGCAGCTGTCTCTGAGTGCTGGAGAGCACCAAGGGCTGAGAGTTTTGCAGGGTCATGAGATGTGTACCCAGTCTGATTTGATAATGCAGTCCATTTCCGTGTTTTGTATGTTTCTAGGGAAATTACAAAAGGGCCTGTGTCACCCTTGTTTGTATGCATTTGCCCAAAAACTGTAACTAACTCTTCAATTTTGCTTTTAATCTAGCTGTATGCTTGCATACGGCAGTGCTAAACAGTATATAGAATAAAAAATAAAAAAAAAAACATGTTCTACTGAGTGAAGAAAAAAGCTTTTTAAACTATTTTTTAGAGCCCCTTCAGGTTAGCGCTCAAGCAAAAGGCAGCAAAGAGTTTTGTAGCCCCTTAGAAGTCTGTAAGGTGAGGGATTTACTATGGCCACAATATCCAACTTCCAAATGTTAGGGAACCTGAGGCTTTCACTCGAGCTCTACCTTTTTATTTTCATCTTGTAATATGAGCATAAGAATAAGAGCGTTATTGATTTAACTTGAGTGGTGTTAGCTCAACAGCGCTAATGTTTTTGCCCTTACGCTTGTAATCTGTGCCTATATATTCTCACAAGTGTCTTTTAAGCAAGCAAATGAAATAAAAGCACAATGCTTTAAATATTCCTTTCCAAAGTATTATTAAATATTTAAGCCTTTTCTATCTTCATATTAAAACAGTATTTATTAATTTTTTGAAACATAAAAAAAAAGATTTTTGGTGCAAAAAATATTGTCTGCAGTTTAATAAGATTTTTTTAAACCCTGGAGACTTGTTTTGTGTTCTACATATTTTATTTTTTTCAAATGGGCTGAGGATTTATTCATACTGTATTTCTTTTGGAACACCAATGTCACATGCAAGATATCTCTGTGGTTAAAATGTCATTGGTAATTAAAATTGGCCACAGCAATTACACTTTTTTGGAAGAAAACAATTACTCAAGTTATTCAAACCCTGGTAACCTATTTGATGCCAGAGAGGGCTGTAAAACAATGTTGAACCTGCAATATCATGGATAGTGACACCTTAGTTTACTCAAGATTTTAGCCTATGGCATTACTGTCTTGATATTCCAAACACAGACTAATCGCAGAAGCAAACTTTACTTGATGAGAACTCCTAGCACAATTACAATTTCATATGCAGGGGTGCAAAAATAACAATATACTGTAATTTACTAGTCATGGAAATAAATGGTACTAGCCCAGAGACAAATAGTTATTAATCCACTTAGTAATGAAGACAGGGAAAAGGCTAATGTTTTACTCACTACAATTCCTTAATAATCTGAGGCTAATTGACAAGTGAAAAGTGTCTGCCCTGTTTATATCTTCTTGTGAATACACAGTAGCCCTGTCACATCAGAGCCTTTGTTTATTGCACACAAGACATCATGCATGTCAGCATTGAGATTATTAATTGTAGTTATGAATCTTTGGGTAAAGACTCTTCTTAAATTGGGGGGTAATTTATAATGTATTAATGGTATTTTATAAATATGAAGAAAAGCAAGTTGTCCCATTGTTTTACTGTAACTATACAACTATTGTGACTAATATACAAACAGCACAGAACGTAGGAGTCAAAGGTTGCTTTTAAATCTAGGGGCATATATTCCTTAAAGTGGCAAAGGGACAGTCAAGTCAAATTAAACTGTCATGATTCAGATAGAGCATGCAATTTTAAACAACTTTCTAATGTACTTGCATTAACAAAATGTAAAACAGTCTTTTTAGATTTAGACTTTGTGAGGCCCCAGCTCCTACTGGGCATGTGCAAGAATTCACAGAATATATGTATATGCATTTGTGATTGGCTGATGGCTGTCACATGATACAGGGGAGTGAAGATAGAAATAACTTTCAAATTTGTCAGAAAAAAAAATCTACTACTCATTTGAAGTTCAGACTAAGTGCTATTGCATTGTCTTTTTATCATGCATGTGTTGATTATGCAAATCTACTGTATTTACTGACCCTAGAAATTAAAATCTTGTTTACCCCAACGATTGAGAGGTTTGATTGGCATAACATTAAACTGTGTAACATTCAGTTCTGCTTTCTGTATCACTGGAGATGCAAAATCAAAACTCTTTTCTGCTACCTTTGGCAATCATTTTTGGGGTTTATAGTATAGGGGTTATTCTGAAAGAAGGGTCATTTGAAATAAAATAAACAAATATGATCATGGAGTAGATTCATTATTGACCCTCTACAGCTTCACCAGTGTTATATTTGTTCATGGAGCCCATTCATTAAATAATGGAGATGTGTGTGAGGTTTAGAGCTTAGTTTCTCAACCTGGGGTACAGTACCTGGAGCTTTGGCAAGGGGTACTCAGTGGCTTGCCCTTTCATTATCTTTTACCCACATTCAGGGGCATTTCACTTATTTTGTTACCTAGTAATATGTATGGTGCATTTGGGGTACTTAGGACAAATATGTATGCCTGATGGGGTACTTGCTACAAAAAGGGTGAGAAACACTGGTTTAGACTAGTTTCCCAAGAATAACACATTATTTGGACAGCCTGCAGATGGTTCTCAGTGAATCTACAATATGATTATAATGTAAGCATCTTGTAATAATCAGTGGCACAGGCATCTAGAGCCGGTGTGTAATTTATTATGCCTCTTGAGTGAGTATGATCTGCTAGCACAGCACAGGCTGCAGTCCTCTTTTCTCGCTGTCTCACCCTGTGATCCTCCAGCCTGATAGATTCTCCCTCCCTGTAGCCTGGCAGCTCAGGATGTCAGCGTTACTGCTGCACTAGGTATGAACAGGGGCTGCTCCATGTATTCTCACATGATCAGTGACATCACTGGCCAGCGACAGCCTGGGAGAGGAAGGGGAGTGTGAGAACAAATATGGGTGCTGGTGTATAGCAGAGAGAGCCAGAGAGTTCTTGTGTACTGCAGCTATGCTGCATGATAGATTGAAGGAAGCAGGAAACCAGGGACATATGCTTTGTAAAATTATATATATATTTATTTATTTTAAATGCAGCTGAGTGACTGTGTCAGATACAGAGCAAGTATCTAATTTCCTAAAAACAAAACAAGCAAAAAGTTGGCACTTTTTCATATTAATGTCGTTAACGTAAGCATCAACAATAAACTACAGTGAATATTAGATATTCTGTGCTGTGAGAGAATTTTCATGTTAATAGTGCTGGTGGCTGCGGATCTATGCCATAGTATTATAGCGATAGAACTGACTATATAGCATGTACACTATAGGAATTATATGGTTGCAGATGTGCTCACCTAGCACATATAGCGCAGGGGAGAGCTGTACTTTACTAATACAAAACCAGTCTAATAACGCTGCAGGACCCTGACTGCACCTCATCCCATAGGAATGCTAATGGGCTGAGCTACAGTCCCACATGATCTGTGACATCAGTACTCGGCGACCTGTCTGCCAGCAGCAAGCCCAGGAAACAAGTAAGGCCGTGACTTCGTCTCTTACTACACATGCTGCTTTTATATAAAAAGCTGTAATCTTCACTTTACTGCTTCTTATGAAACTGCATTGCACAGAGCAGGGAGGGTGAGGAATACTCTTGGCAGGAAACCTTAGTGCATCGGTAAAACGTGAATAATAGAATGAACCACCTGTAACAGGGGATTACTGGAAACTAGTATGGGCATATGTGCAGAACATGTTTGTTTGCCTGGTGTTACCAAATAGAAAAAAACAAGCTCAATTAACCCTTTCATGACATAGGCAATTGTTCAAGTTCTGAACGTAAACGAAACCTTGAATTTCAGCTATATGTCTTTTTCAACCATAATTTACCCCTTTCACATTAAGTGCACCCACACTAATTATATATTGTTTTTTAGAGGACAGATAGGGCTTTCTTTTGGCATAAAAGATTTATTTCTCAACTATAATTTTATATAAAAAAAATCAAAGTAAGTGTGAGAAATTAAGAAATTTGAAGCTTTCCAAATGATTTTATTGTGAATATCATCATCCTGATATATGTTACTGCAATAAAACACCCATACTTGTGTTAAGCGATGTCCCATGAGTATAACGATACCCCCCATGTACAGGTTTTCTGAGTTTTCTGGAATTTACAAGGCCCAACATACGGCCTACCCATTTACATAGAAATCTGGCACATTCATTTTCTGGGCTTAAGTTGCCTTTCATACATTATAGCAGCCCAGGAATGAAAATGACCCCATCATGGCATACCATTTACAAAAGTAGACACCCTAGGGTATTCCAAAAGGGCCATGTCACGTCTTTTTGTGAAGCCCCTTAGTCACAACACCTGGCCAAATGTAGTGGTCATTTTTGTTGTATGCGTTTTTTACACAAACACTGCACTTTGCTGTTTCTGTCATCAAGCTTTTATGTTTTACTGCTAGACAAACACACATATTTGTGTTTGTCAATGTCCTACGAGTACAACAGTACCCCCCATGTACAGGTTTCACGGGGTTTACAGGAGTTACTGGGCCAAATATGGGGTCTGCCCATTTCAGTCTTTATGCATGGAAATTTGGCACCTTAATTTTCTGTGCCTATGTCCTCTTTGAGACATTATAGCAGCCCAGGAATGAAAATTACCCCATCATGGCATACCATTTTCAAAAGAAGACACCCTAGGGTATTCCAAAAGGCCCATGTCACATATTTTTGTGAAGCCCCTTAGTCACACAACACCTGGCCAAATGTAATGGTGATTTTTTTTGCATGCGTTTTTTGCACAAACACTGCACTTTGGCTGTCTCTGTCATCAACCTTTTATGTTTTGCTGCTATAAAACACACATATTAGTGTTTGTCAAGGTCCTACGAGTAAAACAGTACCCCCCATGTACAGGTTTTATGGGGTTTACAGAAGTTACAGGGCCAAATATGGGGTCTGCCCATTTCAGTTTTTATGCATGGAAATTTGGCACCTTAATTTTCTGTGCCTATGTCCTCTTTAAGACGTTATAGCAGCCCAGGAATGAAAATTACCCCATCATGGCATACCATTTTCAAAAGAAGACACCCTAGGGTATTTCAAAAGGCCCATGTCACATATTTTTGTGAAGCCCCTTAGTCACAACACCTGGCCAAATGTAATGGTGATTTTTTTTGCATGCGTTTTTTGCACAAACACTGCACTTTGGCTGTCTCTGTCATCAACCTTTTATGTTTTGCTGCTATAAAAACACACATATTAGTGTTTGTCAAGGTCCTACGAGTAAAACAGTACCCCCCATGTACAGGTTTTATGGGGTTTACAGAAGTTACAGGGCCAAATATGGGGTCTGCCCATTTCAGTTTTTATGCATGGAAATTTGGCACCTTAATTTTCTGTGCCTATGTCCTCTTTAAGACGTTATAGCAGCCCAGGAATGAAAATTACCCCATCATGGCATACCATTTTCAAAAGAAGACACCCTAGGGTATTTCAAAAGGCCCATGTCACATATTTTTGTGAAGCCCCTTAGTCACAACACCTGGCCAAATGTAATGGTGATTTTTTTTGCATGCGTTTTTTGCACAAACACTGCACTTTGGCTGTCTCTGTCATCAACCTTTTATGTTTTGCAGCTATAAAACACACATATTAGTGTTTGTCAAGGTCCTACGAGTAAAACAGTACCCCCCATGTACAGGTTTTATGGGGTTTACAGAAGTTACAGGGCCAAATATGGGGTCTGCCCATTTCAGTTTTTATGCATGGAAATTTGGCACCTTAATTTTCTGTGCCTATGTCCTCTTTAAGACGTTATAGCAGCCCAGGAATGAAAATTACCCCATCATGGCATACCATTTTCAAAAGAAGACACCCTAGGGTATTTCAAAAGGCCCATGTCACATATTTTTGTGAAGCCCCTTAGTCACAACACCTGGCCAAATGTAATGGTGATTTTTTTTGCATGCGTTTTTTGCACAAACACTGCACTTTGGCTGTCTCTGTCATCAACCTTTATGTTTTGCAGCTATAAAACACACATATTAGTGTTTGTCAAGGTCCTACGAGTAAAACAGTACCCCCCATGTACAGGTTTTATGGGGTTTACAGAAGTTACAGGGCCAAATATGGGGTCTGCCCATTTCAGTTTTTATGCATGGAAATTTGGCACCTTAATTTTCTGTGCCTATGTCCTCTTTAAGACGTTATAGCAGCCCAGGAATGAAAATTACCCCATCATGGCATACCATTTTCAAAAGAAGACACCCTAGGGTATTTCAAAAGGCCCATGTCACATATTTTTGTGAAGCCCCTTAGTCACAACACCTGGCCAAATGTAATGGTGATTTTTTTTGCATGCGTTTTTTGCACAAACACTGCACTTTGGCTGTCTCTGTCATCAACCTTTTATGTTTTGCTGCTATAAAACACACATATTAGTGTTTGTCAAGGTCCTACGAGTAAAACAGTACCCCCCATGTACAGGTTTTATGGGGTTTACAGAAGTTACAGGGCCAAATATGGGGTCTGCCCATTTCAGTTTTTATGCATGGAAATTTGGCACCTTAATTTTCTGTGCCTATGTCCTCTTTGAGACATTATAGCAGCCCAGGAATGAAAATTACCCCATCATGGCATACCATTTTCAAAAGAAGACACCCTAGGGTATTTCAAAAGGCCCATGTCACATATTTTTGTGAAGCCCCTTAGTCACAACACCTGGCCAAATGTAGTGCTCCTTTTTTTTTGTATGCGTTTTTTGCACAAACACTGCCCTTTGGCTGTTTCTGTCATCAACCTTTTATGTTTTGCTGATATAAAACACACATATTTGTGTTTGTCAATGTCCTAAGAGTAAAACAGTACCCCCCATGTACAGGTTTTATGGGGTTTACAGATGTTACAGGGCCAAATATGGGATCTGCCCATTTACATAGAAAATTGGCACATTCATTTTATGGGCCTTTGTCCTCTTTGAGACATTATAGCAGCCCAGGAATGAAAATTACCCCATCGTGGCATACCATTTATAAAAGTAGACAACCCAGGGTATTGAAAAAGGACTATGTTTAGTCTTTGTTTGTAGCCACTTAGTCACAACATCTGGCCAAAGGTAATGTTCATATTTCAGTTTTAGTTTATCACAAAAACACTGCCTTTTTGCTGTTTATATCATCCTTTTATGTTTTACTGCTATAATACACCCATCTTTGTGTTCAGCGATGTCCCATGAGTACAACAATACCCCCTATGTACAGGTTTTATGTGGTTTTAGGAAGTTACAGTGCCCAATATAGGGTCTGCCAATTTGCATGGAAATTGGGCATATTGATTTTATGGACCTTTGTTGCCTTTGAGACAGTATGGCAGCGCAGGAATGAAAATTACCCCACCATGGCATACCATTTGCAAAAGTAGACAACCCAGGGTATTAAAAAAGGACTATGTTTAGTCTTTTTTTGTAGCCACTTAGTCACAAAACCTGGTCAAATTTAGTGGTCATATTTTTTATTTGCTTTTTTCACACAGACTTTGCATGTTTTCTATTTAGATCAACATCATTATATTTTTTACTGCTATAATACACCCATATCTGTGTTCAGTGATCTCCCATGAGTGCAACAATACCCCCTATGCACAGGTTTTATGTGGTTTTAGGAAGTTACAGGGCCCAATATAGGGTCTGCATAGAAATTTGGCACATTGATTTTCTGGCCCTATGTTGCCTTTGAGACAGTATGGCAGCCCAGGAATGAAAATTACCCCCCTCATGACATACCATTTGCAAAAGTAGATAACTCAGGATATTCTAAAAGGAGTATTTTAGTTGTTTTGTATAACTTATAATGGCCTTAGAGTGGATGGGCTTAACATATAAAGGGACAGGACAAGGTCAGGGGATTTATGAAGTTAGGAATACAGAATAATAAAATAAAATAAATTAGGAACACATACAGATTGCTTTCAAATTAAAAGTTTAACTCTGTGTGATATATTCGAAAGCAATCAGTGATACAGAGGCCAGGTTGAGAGGGGCAGTCAGGGCAATGGTAACTAGAATCCCTCCTCCCTCCTTTTTTATAGCAGACTCTGCATCTTTTCTGGGGTGTTAATTTGCAGGCAGTGGGGGGGATCCTAGTGGGAAAATGCCTGCCACAGAGTCGCTCAACATTTTCAGATTGAACAGTGGGAGGATTAGGGGTCTGGTTAAACAAAATATCAGATGTTACATTTAACACAAATTCCAAAAAAGTATAAGTTTTCCCTGTGCCTGTTTTTTTGTACAGCACATATGCATTATATACTGCGATCTGCATAATATAAAAGGCTACTTTTTTGTACCAAGTTCTAGTTTTTCTTTGAATTAGATATGGCTGCAGGCACCGGTCAGCTAAATCTACCCCCCCCCATGTTTTTGTTGTACTCCACAATGCACTTTGGCTTTCGGATCTGTGCAGATCTTCCCTTCACAGACACTGGCACTGTAGCTTCATCGTGCATTGTGGAGAGCATGTACACATCTTTTTTATCAGTGTACCGAAGGGCCAGTAGCTCATTGTGGCGTAAAGCTGACGTTGTGCCCCTACTTTTTTTTCCATATGTCAGCTTCTGGGGGAAACCTTTGCGATTTTTTCTTGTTGTGCCACAGGCCACGGTTTCAAAATAAAACAAAAATTTTAATAGCTCTGTGCTGGTGTAAAAATTATCGAGCCACAAATGGTACCCTTTATTTAGCAGGGGTAGTAGGAGATCCCACACAATTTTCCCACTTGTGCCAACTGAATCTGGGCAGCCAGGTGGATCCAAGTGGCTATCCTTTCCCTGGTAGATGCGAAATGCCCAGGTATACCCAGTACTGCATTCACAGAGCTTATAAAATTTTACCCCATAGCGGGACCTCTTGGATGGTATATATTGCTTGAAAAGCAATCTCCCCTTAAATTTCATGAGGGACTCATCAATGCAAATGTCCTGCTCAGGTATGTAAACTTCTTTAAATTTTTGGGACAGGTGGCTTATCAGGGGCCTTAGTTTATATAACCTGTCATGCAGGGGGTCATTTTTGGGGGGGCACTTGGTATTATCATTAAAATGGAGAAACCGCAGCAATTGTTCATATCTGTCCCTCTTCATAACCCCTGGAAAAAGAGGGGTAGCCAGGATGGGGTTCTGGCTCCAGTATGAACGAATGCTGGGTTTCTTCACAATCCCCATTATTAATGTCAGGGCCCAAAACTTTTTAATCTCTGGTATGTCAGTGGGATGCCAGGTATTTTTTCTGACATACAGAGATTGGGGATTTTTGGACAGATACTGGCTGGCATATAAATTTGTTTGAGCAACTATATGCTCAAACATAGCATCTGTCAGAATCAGTGACATATAGTTTATTGGCTCACATACTGGAACATCACTTGTTATGCCAGGAGTCTCAGTAAATTCTGGCATTTCTGGGGCAGTGAAATTTGGGGGTATCCAATTTTGGTCATTTGTGCGACGCCTCCTTTTAGGTGGCGGGCAGGGAGCACCAGCATCAGATGTATCACTCAGGGGCTCTATATCTGATGCCGTAAGGGTTGCGCTGTCAGACAGAGCAGAGAGGGTTTCACTCCCTGAATCTGCGGCAAGAATGGCATAAGCCTCTTCTGCTGAATAGCGTGCCATAAGGGATTTTTTTCAGTACAAAGTACCACTTCACCACCACCAATTACCACTTCACCTTCCCCAAAATCCCACTAAACCACCCCAATTACCACCTCCCAATTACCACCCACCTATTCCCACCCACCCTATTCCCTTTTTTTTTTTTTTTTTTAAATTATGATTTTTTCTTTATATATATTTTTTTTTTTTTTTTTTTTTTTATAAACTAAAAAAAAAAAGGAACTGGGAAGGGTAGTGATTGGGAACAGCAGGGAAGGGGTTAATAATAACTAAAGATCCCCACAAATAAACTTTTGGGCACTGATCAAAGCCCTGACAGGCTGATCACTGTGATATTAGGCTGATCACAGTAGCAGCTCAGTGATCAGCAGCAAAAACAATATATATATATATTTGTAACCCCCACAAATAAACCCCCAACGCTTTTGATCAACACTGATCAAAGCCCTAACAGGCTAAGCAAGTTATATTAGGCTGATCACAGTAGCAGCTCTGTGATCAGCAGCAAAAAAAATATATATATTGTTTGTAACTATATTTTTTCTCCCTCTCTAGCTTTCTGCAGCACACACCAACACTAAACTGTCTTCCTCTCTCTCTCAGATCGCACTGAGAGCAGAGAGGAAGCGGATACACTTGTAACAGCCAATGATTCCACTCATTGGCTGCTACAGTGTTACAGGGGACAATCGATACACCCCCTCCATGCTGATTGGATCCTGGGGGAGTGCCAGAGGTGCTAGGCACATCCCCCAACCGGATCCACAACAAACAAAATAACGGAGGGGGCACAGGAGCTGAAAACCGTTATGCCGTTCTATTCCGTCATAACGGCTCTAAAGCCCAGTGTAATTATGACGGAATGGAACGGCATAACGGCGTTAAAAGGTTAAATAAAACAAGAATGTCGTTTGCATTACCATGAAATTCATAACAATGCTGTTAGGCATTTGTTCATTGTGTATAAACATTTGACAGTATTCAAAATAAACAAATAACAAAATATTTAGCATAAAGTGTTTTATAACAAGAATTAAATTAGTGTACAACTTTGACAGGTTGCAAACTCTTTGGGATAGAGGTTGTTAGAAAATGATTGAATATACCCTTACACCCCACTTCATATTAGAAATACATCAAGGTGTTTTTTGTTTTTTTAATAAAACAATTCTGTGTGTTTTTGTTTACCACACTGCATGGAGTTCTTTGCTATATACAGTGACAGACCTGATTTATAGTTTTTCCCTTGTTCAAATATTTTTTTCCACCTATTTAATTTTCCTTAAAGGGATATGAAACCCAAACATTTTTTTTTGTGATTCAGACAGAGCATACCATTTTAAAAAAACTTTCCAATTTACTTCTATTATCAAATTTGCTTTGTTCCTATGATATGTGTTGAAGAGATATCTTGTCCTATTGTACATGGAGAAAGACCTGTCTAAGGGCCCAAATGCTTTTGTAAATAAGCGCTCTTCACCCCTGTCACCTGAAGCCATCGTATCTGGTTAATGGGCAGGAAACGGGGGGGGATGAAACATACTTTCTTTTTATTTAATGGCATAGGTAAATTGCAGAAGAGGCTGACACCTCTCTGTTTTTAAAGGGACACTAAACCCACATGTTTTCTTTCATGATTCAGATAGAGCATGCAATTTTAAGCAACTTTGTAATTTACTCCTATTATCAATTTTTCTTTGTTCTCTTGCTATCTTTATTTAAAAAGCAGGAATGTGATGCATAGGAGCCGGACCATTTTTGGTTGAGAACCTGGGTTATGCTTGCTTATTGGTGGGTAAATGTCAGCTTCCAATAAGCAAGCGCTATCCATGGTGCAGAACCTAAAATGGGCTGGATGCTAAGATTTACATTCTTGCTTTTAAAATAAAGATAGCAAGAGAACAAAGAAAAATTGATAATAGGAGTAAATTAGAAAGTTGCTTAAAATGTCATGTTCTATCTGAATCATGAAAGAAAAAGAAAAAAATGGGTTCAGTGTCCATTCAATGAAAATAAAAGTTCATTTTTATATTAATTAATATCTCAGTAGATGGAATGCTACTAAAATACCTTTTTTCCTTTGTGCCTCCTTTTTTGTTTTTACAAATAAGAAATAAAACGGTATACTTCTTTTGTTGATCTTTTCTACTGTACCGTGTAAAATATTTGTTTTACGAAATAAAGGGGATTAAATGTTTTAATAGTAAAAACTCAGAAAAATAAGGACATAGATAAGTTGTGTATATGCTATTGATAGTTTGTTGTCTGCCATGTCAAGAAATTTTAGTTACATGAAAAATGTTCTTAGTTTGCAGATTTTAGCTTTCTGTGAATAAAGACAGCCCTCTGACAGGTTGCTGCTGATACATGTAAGTACCACGGAATACACTATCACTTACCTTTTAATAGCCTTATTGAAGATACACTCATGTATTTCTTAAGCTGATCATGGAATGCAGAATATTTATTTTGTTATTAGTGCATCAAGATTCTTACCAAAATTGTTTGCAAAATTGTGAAAGTGCTATTTATTATATAGCTGGAAACATATCAGTGATATTTAGTCGTTGTAGTAAGAAAATAATACTAGTTTATAGAGTGTTAAACCTAAGCATTTCAAAATTTGCCTGTTTGTATAATTTTCATAAGTTACAAACTAGTTGAAATTTCCAGTTTGTGAAGTTCTAAGCATTTTTTTTTTATTTATATATAATAATTGGGTGCTAACCAGAAAACAAATCACTTTAGTTAATGCAGATATTCTCTAGCATTTTCATTAGGGAAAGGCATTTTACAGGAGATTGAAATGCTGTGGTTCTGGCACCAGTGGGTAGTAACTACTTTGATAGCAGATATGTATTGCATGTTAGGACAGGTTGACAGAAAGCATTCTATTGCAGATTGGGGCTTTTATCTTGGGTTAATGGTAGTGAAGAACATTACTTGTGATGGACATTGTTTTACCAACTTGGATGAGAAGAAGCATTTTAGTGAAATGTGACTATCCCCGTCTGGATGCAGTAGAGTGGTGATAAGGAAACACTTCACTTAATATTATGTCTCAATATTCCTTAGTACTTTACTGAAGAATTCTGACTTTCTCTGGGAGGGAACAGAGGCAATGCACTTTACTGCAAGTAGGCATCCTGCTGCATTATCCCAGAAGGAATGTAAAAAATATCCACTTTACTAAAGAATGCAATTCTGGCTTGGTACCCTCTGGGTGGGGATGCATTTTGATGGAGATGGGTATTTCTGCCTGTTAACTTGAGTGGGGATGTAAAGAGAATGATCTTTACTGGAGAATGGAAACATACTTTGGTTAAAATGATCCTTAATAGTTTTGATCTCATTTTGTATATGAGAATATTAAAGGGACACTGAACCCAAATTTTTTCTTTCGTGATTCAGATGGAGCATGCAATTTTAAGCAACTTTCTAATTTACTCCTATTATCAATTTCTCTTCATTCTCTTGCTATCTTTATTTGAAAGGCAATAATGTAAGTTTAGATGTCGGCCCATTTTTGGTGAGCAACCTGGGTTGTTCTTGCTGATTGGTGGATAAATTCACCCACCAATAAACAACTGCATTCCAGGGTGCTGATCCAAAAATTGTCTGGCTCCTTAGCTTAGATGCCTTCTTTTTCAAATAAAGATAGCAAGAGAACGAAGAAAATTGATAATAGGAGTAAATTAGAAATTTGCTTAAAATTGCATGCTCTATCTGAATCTCAAAAGAAGAAAAAAAATGGGTTCAGTGTCCTTTTAAGTTAGTTGTCTTTATATATTTCTATAAAGAAATATGAACCTTTTTAGAGGGTTTCTAGTTTGCTGCATGATTGATATATTGAGATACATGTTCTGTTTTTATTTAGGTAATAGTTATTTAAATAACATACCCAGCAGTTGCTACTCACTTTATATACAGATATGTAGTACTGAACAGAATCGATGACACTGTCATGTATCTATGTTTCTTATATGACCTGTTTGTCTATCAATTAATTTAATTTAAAGATTATAAATCAGAAATAATCAGCAATAATTAGTATATGTTTTGAGTAGGGCTGCAACTAACGATTAATCGGATAAAAAACCAAACAAACATTTTTTCCTATATTTAAAATACAATCCGCATACTGAGTGTTAGAAATATAAACTTCAGACTAAACTTTGCATTAACACAACTGTCCAATTTTTAAGCTGCAGAACAAATTTTTATAATTAACCATGAACAGTTTCAAAAGAGGTAGAACTAGAAAGAGTTAGACTATAACTGTTTATAACATTCTGTTATTCATTCTTTCAGAAACATGACCACATGCTCCTGGCTGAGGCTGGCTCTCTTTTTGCAGCTATTATGCCTGCAGCAGAGAAAGGGTGCTAAGATGGTGTTGAGGTGCCTGAGATGCATAAGTATGGTTTTTGCCAGTTTTACAAAGGTGGGATATTTATCTTTGTTAGCTCAACACCAATGCTAAGTGTTTCTCACCTTGGCAAGGGGCCTCTGAATAAAGTAAGCCTGGACTTCTTTCTAAAATACAAATATCTTAAAATTTCATATACAATGGTAAATAACCAGCTATAAGGTTAGGGAAAAAATATCTAGTTCACACTTAAAATAACAGATAACTACTTATAGAGGGTGAATTTGGTACATATTACAATTAATTAAAAATATAAAAAAACAAAAGTCAAAAGCACATTTATCTATACAACAGTACATATAATCAGCAATAGCTGATAAGTGGATGTAAGGGTTCACAGTGGCACCCCACAAATGCAACACGTTTCTCGGTTTGAACCGTTTCATCAGGCCTGATGAAACGGTTCAACCGAGAAACGCGTTGTATTTGTGGGGTGCCACTGTGAACCCTTACATCCACTTATCATTAACAACTGCTGTGTTGTTTTTTTTAACTTTGTTTTTAATAAATAGCTATATTTTATTTTAAATGCACTCTGAGTGGATTTCTCTTCCTACCTTCTGCCTTTGCTGATTGCTCACTGGGACTTACACCCCTGCACAACTAAGAATCTACATCTAGGGTGAGCTGTTACACCTGTCTCAAAATTACAGCCTGCTTCTACCAGCACATAGGTGTGTTACAGGAGTATATACACAGTTTTGCCTGGAGGGTGAGCTGTCACACCTATCTGAAATTGCAGCTTGTCTCTACCAGCACATAGGTGTGCTTCAAGAGTATGTGAGTACTCATTTGGCTCCATTCTGTTTGTTTTGTACCATACCATCTGATTATACCACAAATGAGGCGCCCCTCTGTTTTCTTGTACTTTTTTATAATTTAGTGTATGTGCATACATCTTAAAGAGACAGTAAAGAGGGAAAATGCATTGATGTGCATTTATAATTTAGTGTATGTGCATACACCTTAAAGAGACAGTAAAGAGGGAAAATGCATTGTTGTGCATTTATAATTTAGTGTATGTGCATATACCTTATAGAGACAGTAAAGAGGGAAAATGCATTGTTGTGCATTTATAATTATGACCTATTCTCATCATGACCACAGCATTGGATTGGGTTATTACCCCTCACTTTAGGGTTAATCGGAGGCACTCCCTGAGCTACGTGGGAGTGCAGGTGATTTGACAACAAATATGCGTGGTGACATCTCAGAGAGGGCAAGACCACAATCTGACAGGAAAGGAGATGGATGGGGGGGAGGGTTTCAAACCCCTCAATCTCAACTCTCTTACTAGCCACATACCTCCTAAGATCTCTCATTTGAATAGAATTACCTACTCTTTCAAATGACAGTGGTCTTCGAAAGAAACAAGTACTCAGATCTTTTTTTAAAAGTAAAAACACAACAAATCGCTCCACTTGCAACCTTTTCAATTCACCCTGAAACAAAACTGGAGCTCTATAAGTGGCAGTGCCTGGTATCCAGGAATCTTGCTGTGTGCTTCACCTGCAACACTCTACTTTCAATTGATGTAGTAATTTTAAAACGGAGACCGGCGCCCAGCCCAGAGTAAACCTAAGCAGGCACATAGGAGCTCAGGAGTGTGCACGTCTTTAGTGCTTTGTGGCAACAGTGTTTTCCACAATGTTTGTAGCAATATTTATATATTATTGCAGACATTGCTGCAAAAGAGTGCTAAAAACTATTTTCTGAGCCTACCTAAATGTACCATTAAAAAGGGATACCAATAGAATAAGGCAATTTTAATAATAGCAGTAAATTGTAAAGTTTTTTTTAAATCTGTATGCTCTGTCTGAATCATGAAAGTTTAATTTTGACTTTACTGTCCCTTTAGAAAATGTTGGAATACTCTCTGTGAGTCCATAATACTGTATCTACATTATATCATGTTTAAAGGGACATTATACACTAGATTTGTCTTTGCATACATGTTTTGTAGATGATCCATTTATATAGCCCATACAGTTTTTTTAATGTATAGTTTTGTTTACTTTTAAATAACATTGCACTGATTTCAGACTCCTAACCAAGCCCCAAAGTTTTAGGAGTATACTGACGTATACCTTCTCCAGCTTGCTCCTGTTTGTCTTTTCATATGCAAAGGAAGGGGTAGTGTCTGCTTTTTTGCTATAGAACCACTTTAATGGGTGTTCTAGCTACCTTTTCAAAAGAGCTAAACTGAGAGCTTCTAAGTAAGTTTTTTTTTAAACTTTTTTACTGGATTTTTATATCAGTATCTGTGCATATTATTCTTTATAGTAGTGTCTATTACATGCAATTATATGAAAATTAGTGTATACTGTCCCTTTAAATGAAGCAACAAAATACAATCTCTAACAATAATTAAAGTATTCCATATTATAAGGAGAAGCCCAATTGTTTAGCACTTAATTTATATTTTCGTCCACAAAATGTACAAAGGCCTTTCCGTGTGTGTGTGTGTGTATATATATATATATATATATATATATATATATATATATATATATAGTTCAGAATGTTCACTGTAGATTGCGCTCTTCATGAGCGTCCTGTTGAAAATCAGTATCCAGCGCTATGGAGAGTGGGCGGGGGACACACCCCCTGTGGAGACCCAGATCATAGGCTGCAGCTTCAGACGTGTCTGCTGCACATGCCCCAAACAGAATACAGAATGCAAAAAAGAAGTTGCGCTCAATGTAGCAGGAACAACGTATAGATGAAATTATTCCAGGCAGGGAATGTATATAAAAACAATGTTTATTTCAAAAAGGATAAAAATGAAAAAGGGCAAAAGACACAGTCCTTTGGGGAAAGGGCACTCTCACTTTATATTGTCAAAGACCAGGGTGTCGAGCCTGTAATTAAATATTATCTAAAACCCACTATGTAATACCGTGTCAATTACTTGTGTTTGTAAGTATAAATATCACTGTAATAGATAAATTTGTTGTCTGAAGAAGGGGTTAACTACCCCGAAACATCACACTATTAACCAAATTTATGCACAAATCAAGATAGTGACGCCTCCCATTTATTACTCAGTATTACATAGTGGGTTTTGGATAAATATATATATATATATATATATATATATATATATATATATAATATTATAGCAGCTGTATCAGGGGAATTAATATGTAAGGATCAGAGAGCTAAAAAGTACTATAAGTTCTCTGTTGCACGTGGTTACTAAAAGTTAATATGAAGAAACCAAGAGAGGAAAAAGTGTAAACCCTTAATCCAGCAAAAGCTCATAACCATAATCAAAAACAACTCGGGGGGGGGGGTCAGATTTATGGAAGGCACAACACAACAGTCAAATAATAGTTTGCATACATTTTATTCTTCCACAGAAAGTAGAAGCTGTTAATAGAAAATGATTTGTGCCAGAAAAGGACACAAATTAATTACAGTGTTAGGCACCTTAATGCAATTTATACTAAACCAATTCTCCGTTGAAACAATTGATACAAGAACAAAAGTTCTTGTTATAGACTTTTTTTCTTCGCATGCACATAAGAAAAGAAAGCCAGTTCTCAGAGTTCAGCATCCGTAGTAAGCATTAGATAGTAGAATGTTAGTCAGGCAAAATAAAGCAGCTGACAGGTTTGTAGCTAAAGCGTGTGATATTAGAAATTAATCGGCACTGTTGTTAGCATAATACAGTCCAGCACAATTGCAAACAGAGAATTAAAGGGACATGAAGCCCACATTTTTTCTTTCATGATTTAGAAAGAGAATGCAATTTTAAACATCTTTCTAATTTACTTCTATTATCTCATTTGTTTTATTCTCTTGATATTCTTTGCTGAAAAGCATATCTAGATATGCTCAGTAGCTGCTGATTGGTTGCTGCACATAGAAGCCTTGTGTGATTGGCTCACCCTTGTGCATTGCTTTTTCTTCAACTAAGGATATCTAAAAAATGAAGCAAAATAAATAATAGAAGTAAATTGTAATGCTGTTTAAATTTGTATTCTCTATCTGAATCATGAAAGAAAGATTTTGGGTTTAGTGGCCCTTTAAGTTTCTATTGGTTCGTAGGTATATCCCCCTAAAGTGCCAAATGACAATGATACGTCCTCCTGGAATGGGAATTACATCCCCAGCTCACCCAACCTTTTACAGGTTCTACTCATCCTGAGTAATTGTACCACTTCTTCCGTTGCAGAGGTAGTTCTCACTTACTTGCTCCGCTTTATCGGAAAGACTAGTGGCACCTCTTCTGCTAATGGGGGCTGTTTCTGCTCGATGGGTTATCCGCCAGGCTATTCAATTCAGCACTGCATCCAAATAGAATATGGCATCCAGGGGGGGGACCTATACAAACCAAACCAACACCACACTCACGGAGCTCCTGTGGGTGCAGTCAATTAACACTTGCTACACGTGTTTCACCAATTCTGTATTCCAATTGGGCTTCGTCAGGCATGTGATACATCCATGTCATAGTAGAGATACTTATATCTTGCTGGGTGAATTATTTAACTTATTAGGTGTCAGAATATTATTTACACAAATACAATACACTTATATTAGCACAAATGCAAATTTTACAGATACCATGGATGGCTTAGGAAAGCAGTTAATTGCAAAAACAAATCGGAAAGACAAACAAATAAGAATTGAATTCAATTTATAATGCAAGGGTAAAAGGAATTATGTAAATACTTCAAAATCTGGTATATAATGAAACCAATGTGTTTTTTTTTTAAATCAGAATAATCCACATAAATAGATAATTCACCATAGTATTAATTGCAGGTAGACTAATGCTATTCAGCACATAACCAAATATTACCCCTTGGACCCTAATACATTTAGTAAGAGCATTGTTTACTCATTTACAGGAAGGGGGCATAAATGGATAATTCACCATTTATGAATATATATGCATACAGTATACAACAGAAGTGCAATATAAATTATTCAAAATGGTATCACCTCTATATATAATATTGAGAGGTGTGGTTGTGTTTTTTTGCTTGTTTAACAGTTTAAGACTTTTGACTGTTGATGAGGTGAAGCCCACCCAATTCAGAAGCTTCAGAGCGTGACCGTGTCTAGATTTAGAAGATTTCACATTTCATCATGAACTGTTATATGAGCTGTGAATCTTTGCTTAAACAAAAGTGGTTTTAAAAACAAATGGTTGAAACTCATTAATGTCACAAAATAGTTTTGTAAGGATCTTTGTGTTTTTTTGACTAAGCGCTTTATTTTCTTTAAGTATACAGTTACGGGGATCTAATGCAATCTGCTTTTATTTATAGAAAAACATAATGATTTGGAATGCAGGGCTTTGAGCTGTTTTACACAGGGACATTTCAGCTGCTGTTTCTTTCATATAAAGTAATCCTGGAACTGGGTTGGCTGTGTGTTGTACTGAGTGAAATGCACGAGTGCTAAAGGAAATAATGAGGTGCTAAGTGCACGTGGGTAAAACTTAACGGGTTGATGTAGGAGCTGCTCATAAAATTCTGTATTTGGCTCCAAGGTGCCAATTAAAAAAACATTTATAGCTGCTTAATTACAAAAACATACTGGCATAGACTACGTGCTGCTCTGTTAAAGTCACCATCATAAAGGTCTAGGAAAAACTCCATCTAGGGTGGTCTAAACTGTTTATTTAAAGGGCCATTATCATTTGTTAGTGCATGTAATTATATAAAAGGGATAGTAAGGTCAAAATGAAACTTTCATGATTCAATTAACAGCATGCAATTTTATACAATTTACTTGTGTTATCAAATTTGCTTTGTTCTTTTTGGTATCCTTTGTTGAAGGGTAAACCTAGGCTGATAGGAGCTCAGGAGCATGCACGTTTCTTAAAGGACCAGTAAACACAGCAGATTTGCATAATCAACAAATGCAACAAATGAGTAGTAGATTCTTTTCTAACACATTTCAAAGTTATGTATATTTCCACTCCCCCTGTACCATGTGATAGCAATCAGCCAATAACAAATGCATATACGTATAGTCTGAGTTCTTGCACATGCTCAGTAGGAGCTGGTGACTCAAAAAAAGTGTAAATATAAAAGACTGTGCACATTTTTTTTAATGGAAGTAAATTGGAAAGTTGTTTAAAATTACATGCTCTATCTGAATAATGAAAATTTACTTTAACCTGAGTGTCCCTTTAAGCAGTGTGTGTGACTTTGAAAAACATTGCTATAAACATTGTTTCAAACACTGCTGGCAGAGGATAAAGACGCGCACACTCCTGAGCTCACCTAGAGTTACTCTTTAACAAAGGATATGAAGGGAACTAAGTAAAATTTATAAAAGAAATTAACTAAAAAGTTGTTTAAAATTGCTTGCTCTGTCCAATCCATTTAGGCTTTATTATTACTTTACTGTCCTTTTAAGACTAGCAGGGGTTAAGCACATAGAAGTACCGTTGCCCTTGATCAAATCGGCAGCACTAGTTACACAGCTGGATCTGGGTACAGTGCTGCTGATTGGGTCAATTTCTGTTTTTTTTTACTCTGGATCAGTAGTGCTCTGCAACTTTATTTTGTTTAATAAATACAGTATTAGCCACACCACTCAGTGAAAGTGGAAAAGAGTAAACCAGTATTTCTGTAGAAGCACAATAAAGATGTATGGGCTACATTACTCCCACTTGTAAGTAAAATATGTATACTGTATTATTATTGATATGATAATAATTGTATATTGGATTCTAATGTTCCTTTAAGATGTTAGTGTAAACCCTAGTTTCTCAACCTGTGGTACGTGTACCCCTGAGCCCGGGGGTACTTGGGGCATTGGCAATGGGTACTCCAGGGATTGGCATTCATTATTATTTCCTGATGTAGCTATTGTAAACATGACATATCAAAGGAAGCTGTGTTTCTGATTTCTACCCTCGAGCACTTCTAACAGGGTACAGTGTATTTCCCATCCTAGGTTGAACCACTGCTCAATCACTGATTCACCTCAAATTGGTAAATCCTTAAATTCTGGCTTGTTAGTGACATAGGAGGGCTGGAAATGAGCTTCACTGATAAGAACAGAGAAAGTGCCATGTAAGTTGTATTACTGTGACCAAGTGTCACAGAGACGAGTGCCATTGTGAAATAAGTAAAGGGCATAATACTGTAGTGTGCCACAGTAAACAAAAACAGATGGTTATTAAAAATAGAAAGATGGTAATTACTTTTATCATCATGCAGAAAATAGTTTCTTTTTTTAAGTAAGAAGCACAGTAATTACATATAATTATTAATATCAATGGATGTATGTGTGTTGATTATTAACGGTTGTAATATAGCCAAATATTAAATTTCGTAAAACATAAAACAAATATCATATTCTTATATATTTACTTCATTAACATATCTGATACAAGCTGGTGAAATCAAGTGATACACGTGATTTCCATTTTTGCTCATGTAAAAGATCAATAATATTTGTGCTACAGTTGGGGTACATAGAAATCAAATCAACGCCTTCAGGGGTACTTGCTACCAAAAGCTTGAGAAACACTGGTGTAAACTTTACAATAACTTGTAGCATTATAGAGACTTTGAATTTGATACAATTTGTGGGACAGTAATTCAGATTTTCAGGAGTAAAGGGGTTCCTACATATATATAGACCATTGCCTCGCATGTGACAGAAATAGAATATCTCTCTAGTTCCTGCATTAAGCTGCGGCACTAAGATTTAGATAAGTATCCCTTCATTTAAAGGGGTATTATAGTAAAAAAATTAAATCACATTTCCCAATTGCATACATATTTCAAATGCTGGTGGTTTTGTATAGGGGCACAATTGATAATTTTCATGCCCATGATCTATAGCCGTATGCTCTGCTGGCCGCATGCACAGTTAAAATGAAGTAGTTAGAAAGTTTATCAGAAGCATTTTTGCAATTAGACACAAATCAGCTCAGTAGGATAATAATCTGTTTCCTTACTGGACAGTGAGGTCACAGGATGTGCAGTCTGTGTGAGTTTAAAGGGACATGAAACCCCAAATTTTTATTCTTGATTCAGACAGAACATACAATTTTTAACAACTTTTCAAGTTACTTCTATTAGCGTTGTTCTCTTGGCATCCTGCATGGCTGTGCTCATATGCCTCTTGTCATTGGCTTACTGATGTGTTCAGCTAGCTCCCAGTATTGCATTGCTGTTCCTTCAATAAAGAATACCAAGATAAAGAAGCAAAAATTATAATAGACGTGAACTGGGAAGTTGTTTAAAATTGTATAATCTATCTGAATCATGAAAGAAAAAAAATTAATGGTATCTTTTAAAGGGACTGTATACTCCAAAACTGTTATTGTTTAAAAAGTTAGCTAATCCCTTTATTACCCATTCCCCAGTTTTGCATAACCAACACAGTTATATTAATATACTTTTTACCTCTGTGATTACCTTGTATTTAAGCCTCTGTTGGCAGCCCCCTGATCACATGACTTTGTATTTATTATCTATTGACTTGCATTTTAGCCAATTTCTGCTGTGTCAGCCACATCTCCACGGGAGAGAGCACAATGTTATCTATATGGCCCACATGAACTAGCAGTCTCCTGTTGTGAAAAGCAAATAAAAAGCATGTGATTAAGAGGCTGTCTACAGTGGCTTAGAAACAGGCAGAAATTTAGAGGTTTAAATGTTATAAAGTATATTAATATAACAATGTTGCTTGTGCAAAGCTGGGGAATGGGTAGTAAAGGTGTTATCTATCTTTTTAAACAATAACAATTTTGGTGTTGACTGTCCCTTTAAGCTGCTCTCTGTAAGTTACAGAAGGGATATATGTGTGAAATATCCTTTGATGTATAGCCTCAGTAACCACCAGTGATTATTATGTAGCATTTTATTTAATTGACATACATTACATACATAAAGCTTGTCAAATTCTCTTAAAGGGACATTATACACTCATTTTTTACTTTGCATAAAGGTTTTGCAGATGATCTACTTATATAGCCCATGAAGGTTTTTTTTTTTTTTTGGTTTTTTTTAAATGTATAGTTTTGATTATTTTAAATAACATTGCTCTGATTTTCAGACTCCTAACCAAGCCCCAAAGTTTTAGGAGAATACCGTCAGATACCTACTCCAGCTTGCTCCTGTTTGTGTAAAGGGTCTTTTCATATGCAAAAGAAGGGGGAGGGGTGTCTTATTTGCCACTTGCAGTGGGCTTTCCAACTACCTTTTCAACAGAGCTAAACTGAGAGCTTCTAAGTAAGTTTTTTAACAGTTTTATACTGGATTTTTATCAGTATCTGTGCATCGTATTCTTTATAGTAGTGTCTATTACATGCAGTTATATGAAAATGAGTGTATACTGTCCCTTTATGTTAAAATAGTTTTTATTGAAATAACATTTTCAAACAGAATACACGTCTTATGCAGTCAATTACAGAATCTTATCTACAGGCATAGTTAGTCAATTCAAGACCTTGTCACTGGTCTTTTTCCATATATCTTGAGTTGTCGATATTTATACATCATATCAGTTGTACTACTCCTCAAGGACTGCCAATGCATAACTTATACTCTTGTTACAGAGTAGAGAAAAAAAAAAAAAAAAAAAAAAAAAAAAGAGAAAGAAAAAATAATAAAAAGGGTAAACCCTAAAAATAACAATATGGATTTACAAACAAAACATTTGGTCCGATATGGTCTTTCAATCGTACATTACTGCAATCTCTTGTAAACAGTTCCTTTTATTTTTCCCTTGTGATCAGAATCCCTATCTGCATATATAATGTTTGGTGGGGTTTTTATGTTGAATGTAGTATCCAGTAAAACCAGATCTTGTGGAATGTGTCAGTCGTGCCTAATATCATTGCTGCCGCTTCATGTAGGGAGTATGTTAGTTTAAATCTCTCTAGTATTTCATTCCATGTTGGTACTCCTTCCTTCCAATATTTGGCAATACTTAGTCTCGTTATCGTGCAGAGTATTCTAATGAGAGTGTTGATATGTTTGTTAAGATTTGGTATGGGGGCATTCAGCAGTCCCTGATATATAGATAGCTCCACCCGCTCCTCTAAGAGGGAGCTGAGATGGGATGAAAGTTTGGACCAGATGTGAGCCACTCTCGGGCACTCCCACCACATATGTATATAGGTACCAACCGAATTACAACCCCTATAACAGTTTCTACTTCTACCTTCTGTGTAGTGTGAAGTTTTAATAGGCGTCAAATACCACCGAAAGATGGTCTTTAAGCTGTTTTCTCGAAGGTCCGCGCTGATTAATCCCTTGCATGAAGAATAAAAAAGGTCATGCCATTCTGGCAGTTCTAGTGTAGACTTCGTGTCTGTTTCCCATCTAATCATTATAGGTGTTTTAGTGCTACCCTCTGGAGCTTGTAAGGCCAAGTATAATTGAGAGATGGATTGTCTAGGTCTCGCTTGTGCGCTACACAGTCTTTCTAGTATGGTGCAGGGTTGTTTGCATATATTTGGGATGAACTTATGTAGGGCAGAGAGTATTTGTAAGTATAGATACCATTTGAGTGATAGTGGTGTTAATTTCTCTTGTATCTGGTTGAAGGTTAGTGGTTTATTGTTCATTAGAAGGTCTCCCACCCTGTAAAGACCCTTATTTTCCCATTTATCTAGCTGTTTGCGATATTCCCCTGGGATAAGGTATTTAATTGGCATTTTGGGGGAGAATCTGGGCATCTTCCCCTTGCCAAGCGCCATTGTCCTCCAATTGTCAAGTGATAAAGTCGTAACAGGAGAGTATGTTTTATTTTGTTGTTGGAGTGTTCTATCCCAAATCAGATCTCCGGATGATTCTAGATCTGCTATCCCTGCTTCTATTTCCTTCCATACCAAATTTCCCAATGAGGAGCCCAGAAGAGCATCCTGTGCCAATCTAGCTGCTTCATAGTAATTAAGCAAGTTGGGGACCCCTACCCCCCCTAGCTGTCTATGCTTGGTTAAAGTTAAGTGGGGAATTCTTGCTTGTTTCTTACCATTAATGAAGAAATTAATGTCTGATTGTAGGGTTTTGAGATCATTCTTTGGAACTGGGACGGGCAAGGTTCTAAATAGATATAGGATCCTCGGTAGTAGATTCATTTTTATGGCAGATATTCTACCATACCAGGAGAAGTTTAATAGTTTCCATTTAGTAATATCTGATCTTAGCTCTTTAAATAAGGGGAGATAATTTACCTTATATAAGTCTGAGTATTGGGTCGGTATCTTTGTACCTAAGTATTTAATATGTGTTTTAACCCAAGAAAATGAAAAATTTAACTCAATTAGTTTTTTTGTGTGAGCCGGTAGGGCTATGGCTAGTGCTTCGCTTTTGTCCAGGTTGATCTTATAGCCTGAAACCTGGGAGAACCTCTGCAATATTTCGTATAACCCCGTGAGGGATTTCAAGGGTTTGGTGAGAGTTAAGAGGACATCGTCCGCAAACAGGGAGATCTTATAGTCTGTGTGTTTGATTTTAAGTCCAGTCACCTCAGTTGAGTGCCTAATATTGGCCGCTAATGGTTCCATACAAAGGACAAACAGTAGTGGGGAGAGCGGGCAACCCTGTCTCGTTCCATTTTTAATGTATATAGGTGTGGAGTGATGTCCCATGGCCCTAACTGTAGCCGTAGGTTTAGAGTATATCCCTCGCAGTGCGTCTACAAATGGACCAGTAAATCCCATTTTATCCAGGACCGTGAACATGTATGTCCAGTCAATTCTATCAAACGCCTTCTCCGCGTCCAATGAGAGGACCAGAGAAGGCGTTTTAGTCCGGTCGAGTTGGGCTATTGTTGCTATGATCCGTCTTACGTTGTCAGGTGCTTCCCTACCCGTTATAAATCCCACCTGGTCCGGGTGTACTATGGTCGGTAATATGTGTTTTAGTCTATTGGCCAGAATTTTGGTAAAGATCTTTAGGTCCTGGTTTATAAGGGAGATGGGTCTGTAGTTGGGACATCTTTGTGGATCTCTGCCTGGTTTGGGTATCACCACTATCCTGGCTCCTAGTAAATCGCGTGGGATCTCATACCCCTGCATAATATAATTCGAAAATTTAACTAGATGTGATGTCAGGGAATTTTTAAATAATTTATAGTATTCACCCGGTAGTCCGTCTGGACCCGGGGCTTTGCCCGGTTTCAAATCTTTAATGGCTCCCAATACCTCGTTGGCAGTTATCGCCTGGTTTAAACTCTCCCTGTCTGTTTCTGTGATAGAGGGTAAATGGGCGTCATCTAGCATTTTTGTTAGTATGGATTCCGTGGTGGGGGAGTGGGCGACATGGGTTCCCTCATATAAGGTGCCATAGTATTGAGCAAAGCTGTCCACAATCTCCTGTGGGTGGGAGGTTGTGGTGCCATCTTGTTTTTGAATCTGTGTTATGGAGGCTATTTTTGCCCGTTCGCGAATTCTGTGCGCTAAGTACCTATCTGGCTTGTTTGCGTATATATAGTAGTTTGTCTTGAGCCGGAAGGCTGCTTTGACTGCCTGATCATTTAGAATAGTTGCTAACTCTGTTCTTTTACCCTGAAGCTGTGTCAGTGTAGCTCTAGATTGTGTCAGTTTGTGGTGCCTTTCTAATGTATCTATTTCTTTCTGTAGAGCTAACTTCTGTACATTCCGCTTTTTAAGAAGGATAGATTTTTCTTTTATCAATAGGCCCCTTAGGTAGGTTTTGTGAGCTGCCCAAGTCATGATAGGGTTAACCGTCGTCTCCGTGTTTATGCCCCAGTATTCTAGCATGTTACGTTCTACCGTCTCTCGGACCGTAGGGTCTCTTAGACAGAAGGGGTCATATGTCCATGATCTGGTCCTCCCCGGAACTTGCATGTCACCCAAGGTAAGCTGTACTATGGAGTGGTCTGACCACACACAGGAATGGATATTTGAGTTTATTAGGATGGGGCGTAGAAACTGACTGACAAATATATAATCTAGTTTTCTGTATGTTTTGTGCGCCGCTGAGAAAAAGTAGAATCGTTTGTATGACCATATAATGTTTTCCAGGAGTCTATTAGTGTGTTGGTAGCGAGGTAGTCTTGTATTACTTTGATCATCCTACATTGTTTGTGTTGCTTAGTGGTATGTGGGGGGTTGTGTTTGTGGGGTTGCAATGTGAGATCTACATTAAAATCTCCAGCAAAGATTGTCCTAGTCTGAGACCATTCTGTCAAGAGGTGTGTAATTTGTCTAAAAAAGGCATCTTGTTTGTCGTTTGGTGCGTATATATTGCAAAATATTATATCGGAATTTTGGATCTGTCCTTTCACAATGAGGTATCTGCCCTCCTTGTCTTTGACTGTTTCCTGATGTGTAAAGGGAAGGGAGGAGTGTATCAATATGGATACCCCACGTTTTTTAGAGTCAGAGGTTGAGTGGTAATGGTGGCGGAAATCTTTAGTCCAGTATTTGGGTATTTGGGAATGTAGAAAATGTGTTTCCTGGAGAAAGATCACATTTGCTTTAAGAGATTTATATTGCGTGAGTGCCATTCTGCGTTTAATGTCTGTGTTCAGCCCCCTTACATTATGTGAAATTAAGTTAATAGTCCAGGGATCCATCTATCTCGGTGGGTGGGTGTTTGCTATGATTTTTGAGATTTTCTGTGAGTGGTGCACTAATAGAGCACAGGATGCCGTGAACCCCAGTTTGTAGACTACAAGCTGTGTTGCATAGTAAAAATTTTTAACTCTCACCTTGGACCTCTCTCCCCGTTCCCTGCATACCTTCGAGGAGATCAAGAGAATGCAGTAAGGTCGTGACCAAATGAACATGGCTGATATATTGCATGAGTATTCACATACCGGATCCATAACAGTAACTAAGGAAAGAAAAAAATTAGAACAATAGAAATAACAAAACATAATAACTGAGATGTGCATGGTATACACTACATCTATGAACATTCTAGGGTTACACATTGGGGTAAATGTGCATTACAAAACTGTGTACATCATAAAAGATAACTATATCAGCAATGAGAGTAATTAAATTGTTTTTGGTTGATTTAAATCTAGTCTTTAACTTATGGGTGTTCACCCATCCCTGGACAGTCTCGGTTCGTCCCCTTTGAAGGGGGTCAGTAGAAATTAACATTTTAGCCCCTGCCTGTCTACTTATCTCTAAATGGGTAGAGTCACCTAGGCAGGACAAAATGATTTTAAAAATAGTAGCATACTTATCTATTAACCATCTGAAGGGGTTAGGCACTCTTCTTTCAGAGTACCTCCATTTTTGAACAGTCCTGATTAGTCTGGTCTCGTAGGGAAAAACCAGGAGAGAATTTTGTTCGATATGTTAAGTCAGAGTCCCAAGTCTCTCAAGTTTTCTGTTTCTTTTTTACAGCTTTGGTCCATCTTTCCCTGGTGGGAAGTAGCTGACGAGAAGTTTGATGATTTGCTTCCTGTTCCAAGGATGGAGACGGCAGATCAGGGCATTCGAGTTTCAATATTTTGCATGTAGTTGGGATTTCAGCAGGGTCTTTGAGGGATATTGTTTTCCCTTCATATAAGATATTAAGTGAGAATGGGAAACCCCACCTGTATGGTATTTGAGTCTTTCGTAAGAGCTGTGTAAGGGGCCGCATAGTGCTGCGTCTTTGGAGAGTTTTCAGGCATAAATCTTGAAAAAACTGAACAACCGAGCCTTTGAATTTGAAGGTGGGATTGTGTCTTGCTGCTGATAGAACTTCTTCTTTATCACGGAAGCGAAGCATCTTGATTATAATGTCCCTGGGTGGGTCTCCCTTTTTGGGTTTTGCTCTTAAGGCTCTGTGTGCTCTTTCCATTTCAAATTTACCTTCGTCTTTGTTATCT
Organism: Bombina bombina; assembly: GCF_027579735.1. Classification (NCBI taxonomy): domain Eukaryota; kingdom Metazoa; phylum Chordata; class Amphibia; order Anura; family Bombinatoridae; genus Bombina; species Bombina bombina. The sequence goes on from NC_069500.1 coordinate 987,005,223, forward strand.
GTGATGGCTTGAAACAGCTGCAGGAGATATTCAGGTAGCTCTGGTGTTGTTACTGTTTCAGGGACCCCCTTTAATCTTAGATTGCACCTGCGGCTCCGGTTTTCCAGATTCTCCATTTTGTCTTGTATTTCGGCTAGTTCCTGCTGTTGTGAGGTCATATGTTGAGAAAGAGTAGATATATCTTCGGAAGTAGTTTCCTCTCTCTCCTCCAGAGAGTCAATTCTGGTGCCTAAGTCCAGCATATCTTGTTTGATCTCTGTTAGGCTGTTGGTGACCGTGGTCTGTAATGTGTCCATCTTCTCCCACATTTTATTGAAAATAGTGTTGATATCTTGCTTAGACATGAGATTTTTAAGGTCAGCCTTGGTTGCAGGTGTTTGATCTATGTTAGTATCAAGAGATTCAGTGTCAGACTCAATTTCTTCCTCCATTAGCAGCATTTCTGTATTTTGATTTTTGTCTCCTTTGGAGGACTTAAAAAAAGGGTGCTGTGTGGGTAGTTTTGTTCCTGCTCCTGTCTTGTTCTGTTTCCTGGCAGACATGGCTGTGTTAGGTTTTGTGAGGTTTAATAGGCACGTGGTAGAATAAAACAGTTTATTTTCTTCCAGCTATGGTGTATATACTAGGGCAGCAGTGGCTAGCAGCATAAGTCAGCAACGGCTCAATGTGTTTCTGCAACCTGCTGTTGCTTGTTGTGTGTAATATCCCTTTAATAGCCTTAGATTTCTAATGTATAATTGCTCCCTAGAGTTTTATCTTTCTTGGATCTTTATCTTCCTGCTGTATTATTGATCATATCTCTCCTTTAGAGCAACATGCCGCTCATCTGTTTCTTTAGTGCTGTAATAATATTATCTCCTTACAGGACTCATCTATTGTCTCTTATTGCAGTTCCCTGATCATTCACTCCATATATCATATAGGATTCACCGGAGGACTAAGATCACTTATTTATATGGGGCTTCTTCTTGTCGCTATAGAGGTTACTATCTTTTTTTTGCTCTCTGTAGGCAGCTCGAGTGTGAGTCTGACTATTTAGCGCTGCCTCTGTGAGGCCTGTGTCTGTGTCGGAGCGATATCATAATGGCGGCCCCCACTACCGTGAGACTCCTCCTTCCTCCTCCCTGGCAAATATTAAATGTGCATCGAGTTGCTTTTTACCGCCTTACCTATACCGGAGCCGTGTGCGGTAATTATTTCTTCTGTTATGTGTGATCAGTCCACGGGTCATCATTACTTCTGGGATATAACTCCTCCCCAACAGGAAATGCAAGAGGATTCACCCAGCAGAGCTGCATATAGCTCCTCCCCTCTACGTCACTCCCAGTCATTCTCTTGCACCCAACGACTAGATAGGATGTGTGAGAGGACTATGGTGATTATACTTAGTTTTTATAACTTCAATCAAAAGTTTGTTATTTTACAATAGCACCGGAGCGTGTTATTGCCTCTCTGGCAGAGTTTGAAGAAGAATCTACCAGAGTTTTTACTATGATTTTAACCGGAGTAGTTAAGATCATATTGCTGTTTCTCGGCCATCTGAGGGAGGTAAAAGCTTCAGATCAGGGGACAGCGGGCAGATGAATCTGCATTGAGGTATGTAGCAGTTTTTATTTTCTGAATGGAATTGATGAGAAAATCCTGCCATACCGTTATGACATGTATGTCTACTCTACACTTCAGTATTCTGGGGATGGTATTTCACCGGAATTACTCTGTTAAAAGTACATTAAACCTTTTAATAGGTATTTATCATGTTAAACGTTTTTGCTGGAATGTAGAATCGTTTGCAATTTCTGAGGTACTGTGTGAATAAATATTTGGGCATTATTTTTCCACTTGGCAGTTGCTTGTTTTAATTGTGACAGTTTCGTTTCTCTCTCACTGCTGTGTGTGAGGGGGAGGGGCCGTTTTTTGGCGCTCTTTGCTACGCATCAAAAATTTCCAGTCAGTTACTCTTGTATTTCCTGCATGATCCGGTTCATCTCTAACAGAACTCAGGGGTCTTCAAACTTCTTTGGAGGGAGGTAGATTCTCTCAGCAGAGCTGTGAGACTTATATATTGACTGTGATTAAAAACGTTGCTCTGTAATTTTTATGTTTCAAATTTAATTATTGTTACTTTACTAATGGGAACAAACCTTTGCTAAAAGTTGGGTTGTTTTTAAGGATTGATGCTATAACTGTCTTTCAGTTCATTATTTCAACTGTCATTTAATCGTTTAGTGCTTCTTTGAGGCACAGTACGTTTTTGTTAAATAAGATTGTAACCAAGTTGCAAGTTTATTGCTAGTGTGTTAAACATGTCTGATTCAGAGGAAGATACCTGTGTCATTTGTTCCAATGCCAAGGTGGAGCCCAATAGAAATTTATGTACTAACTGTATTGATGCTACTTTAAATAAAAGCCAATCTGTACAAATTGAACAAATTTCACCAAACAGCGAGGGGAGAGTTATGCCGCCTAACTCGCCTCACGTGTCAGTACCTGCATCTCCCGCCCGGGAGGTGCGTGATATTATGGCGCCTAGTACATCTGGGCGGCCATTACAGATAACATTACAAGATATGGCTACTGTTATGACTGAAGTTTTGGCTAAATTACCAGAACTAAGAGGCAAGCGTGATCACTCTGGGGTGAGAACAGAGTGCGCTGATAATACTAGGGCCATGTCTGATACTGCGTCACAGCTTGCAGAGCATGAGGACGGAGAGCTTCATTCTGTGGGTGACGGTTCTGATCCAAACAGATTGGATTCAGATATTTCAAATTTTAAATTTAAATTGGAAAACCTCCGTGTATTACTAGGGGAGGTTTTAGCGGCTCTTAATGATTGTAACACTGTTGCAATACCAGAGAAATTGTGTAGGTTGGATAAATACTTTGCGGTACCGGCGAGTACTGACGTTTTTCCTATACCTAAGAGACTAACTGAAATTGTTACTAAGGAGTGGGATAGACCCGGTGTGCCGTTCTCACCCCCTCCAATATTTAGAAAGATGTTTCCAATAGACGCCACCACACGGGACTTATGGCAAACGGTCCCTAAGGTGGAGGGAGCAGTTTCTACTTTAGCTAAGCGTACCACTATCCCGGTGGAGGATAGCTGTGCCTTTTCAGATCCGATGGATAAAAAATTAGAGGGTTACCTTAAGAAAATGTTTGTTCAACAAGGTTTTATATTGCAACCCCTTGCATGCATCGCGCCGATTACGGCTGCGGCAGCATTTTGGATTAAGTCTCTGGAAGAGAACCTTAGTTCAGCTACGCTGGACGACATTACGGACAGGCTTAGAGTCCTTAAACTAGCTAATTCATTCATTTCGGAGGCCGTAGTACATTTAACCAAACTTACGGCTAAGAACTCAGGATTCGCCATTCAGGCACGTAGGGCGCTGTGGCTAAAATCCTGGTCAGCTGATGTAACTTCTAAGTCCAAATTACTTAATATACCTTTCAAGGGGCAAACTTTATTTGGGCCCGGTTTGAAAGAAATTATCGCTGACATTACAGGAGGTAAGGGCCACGCCCTGCCTCAAGACAAAGCCAAAGCTAAGGCTAGACAGTCTAATTTTCGTCCCTTTCGGAATTTCAAAGCAGGAGCAGCACCAACTTCCACTGCACCAAAACAGGAAGGAGCTGTTGCTCGTTACAGACAAGGCTGGAAACCTAACCAGTCCTGGAACAAGGGCAAGCAGGCCAGGAAACCTGCTGCTGCCCCTAAGACAGCATGAATCGAGGGCCCCCGATCCGGGACCGGATCTAGTGGGGGGCAGACTCTCTCTCTTCGCCCAGGCTTGGGCAAGAGATGTTCAGGATCCCTGGGCGCTAGATATCATATCTCAGGGATACCTTCTAGACTTCAAATTCTCTCCCCCAAGAGGGAGATTTCATCTGTCAAGGTTGTCAACAAACCAGATAAAGAAAGAAGCGTTTCTACGCTGTGTACAAGATCTGTTATTAATGGGAGTGATCCATCCGGTTCCGCGGTCGGAACAAGGACAAGGGTTTTACTCAAACCTGTTTGTGGTTCCCAAAAAAGAGGGAACTTTCAGGCCAATCTTGGATTTAAAGATCCTAAACAAATTCCTAAGAGTTCCATCGTTCAAAATGGAAACTATTCGGACAATCTTACCCATGATCCAAAAGGGTCAGTACATGACCACAGTGGATTTAAAGGATGCTTACCTTCACATACCGATTCACAAAGATCATTACCGGTATCTAAGGTTTGCCTTCTTAGACAGGCATTACCAGTTTGTAGCTCTTCCATTCGGATTGGCTACGGCTCCAAGAATCTTCACAAAGGTTCTGGGTGCCCTTCTGGCGGTACTAAGACTGCGAGGAATTTCGGTAGCTCCGTACCTAGACGACATTCTGATACAAGCTTCAAGCTTTCAAACTGCCAAGTCTCATACAGAGTTAGTTCTGGCATTTCTAAGGTCGCATGGATGGAAAGTGAACGAAAAGAAGAGTTCTCTCTTTCCTCTCACAAGAGTTCCATTCTTGGGGACTCTTATAGATTCTGTAGAAATGAAGATTTATCTGACAGAAGACAGATTAACAAAGCTTCTAAATGCATGCCGTGTCCTTCATTCCATTCAACTCCCGTCAGTAGCTCAATGCATGGAGGTGATCGGCTTAATGGTAGCAGCAATGGACATAGTTCCCTTTGCACGTCTACATCTCAGACCGCTGCAATTGTGCATGCTGAGTCAGTGGAATGGGGATTACTCAGACTTGTCCCCTACTCTGAATCTGGATCAAGAGACCAGAAACTCTCTTCTATGGTGGCTTTCTCGGCCACATCTGTCCAGGGGGATGCCATTCAGCAGGCCGGACTGGACAATTGTAACAACAGACGCCAGCCTACTAGGTTGGGGCGCTGTCTGGAATTCTCTGAAGGCTCAGGGACAATGGAATCAGGAGGAAAATCTCCTGCCAATAAACATTCTGGAATTGAGAGCAGTTCTCAATGCCCTTCTGGCTTGGCCCCAGTTAAAAACACGGGGGTTCATCAGGTTTCAGTCGGACAACATCACGACTGTAGCTTACATCAACCATCAAGGAGGGACAAGAAGCTCCCTAGCAATGATGGAAGTATCAAAGATAATTCGCTGGGCAGAGTCTCACTCTTGCCACCTTTCAGCAATCCACATCCCGGGAGTGGAGAACTGGGAGGCGGATTTCTTGAGTCGCCAGACTTTTCATCCGGGGGAGTGGGAACTTCATCCGGAGGTCTTTGCCCAAATACTTCGATGTTGGGGCAAACCAGAGATAGATCTCATGGCGTCTCGCCAGAACGCCAAACTTCCTCGCTACGGGTCCAGATCCAGGGATCCGGGAGCGGTTCTGATAGATGCTTTGACAGCACCTTGGAACTTCGGGATGGCTTATGTGTTTCCACCCTTCCCGCTGCTTCCTCGATTGATTGCCAAAATCAAACAGGAGAGAGCATCAGTGATTCTAATAGCGCCTGCATGGCCACGCAGGACTTGGTATGCAGATCTAGTGGACATGTCATCCTGTCCGCCTTGGTCTCTACCTCTAAGACAGGACCTTCTGATACAGGGTCCATTCAAACATCAAAATCTAACTTCTCTGAAGCTGACTGCTTGGAAATTGAACGCTTGATTTTATCAAAACGTGGTTTTTCTGAGTCGGTTATTGATACCCTGATACAGGCTAGGAAGCCTGTTACCAGAAGGATTTACCATAAGATATGGCGTAAATACCTATACTGGTGCGAATCCAAAGGTTACTCCTGGAGTAAGGTTAGGATTCCTAGGATATTGTCCTTTCTACAAGAAGGTTTAGAAAAGGGTTTATCGGCTAGTTCATTAAAGGGACAGATCTCAGCTCTGTCCATCTTGTTGCACAGGCGTCTGTCAGAAAATCCAGACGTCCAGGCCTTTTGTCAGGCTTTAGCTAGAATCAAGCCTGTGTTTAAAACTGTTGCTCCGCCATGGAGTTTAAACCTTGTTCTTAACGTTCTACAAGGAGTTCCGTTTGAACCCCTTCATTCCATTGATATAAAGTTGTTATCTTGGAAAGTGTTATTTTTAATGGCTATTTCTTCGGCTCGGAGAGTCTCTGAGTTATCAGCTTTACATTGTGATTCTCCTTATTTGATTTTTCATTCAGATAAGGTAGTTCTGCGTACTAAACCTGGGTTCTTACCTAAGGTAGTCACTAACAGGAACATCAATCAAGAGATTGTTGTTCCTTCTTTATGCCCTAATCCTTCTTCAAAGAAGGAACGTCTTCTACACAATCTGGATGTAGTTCGTGCCCTCAAGTTCTACTTGCAGGCAACTAAGGATTTTCGACAAACGTCTTCCCTGTTTGTCGTGTACTCTGGTCAGAGGAGAGGTCATAAGGCGTCGGCTACCTCTCTCTCCTTCTGGCTTCGTAGCATAATTCGTTTAGCCTATGAGACTGCTGGACAGCAGCCTCCTGAAAGAATTACAGCCCATTCTACTAGAGCTGTGGCTTCCACTTGGGCCTTTAAGAATGAGGCCTCTGTTGAACAGATTTGCAAGGCTGCAACTTGGTCTTCGCTTCATACTTTTTCCAAATTTTACAAATTTGACACTTTTGCTTCTTCGGAGGCTATTTTTGGGAGAAAGGTTCTTCAGGCAGTGGTTCCTTCTGTATAATGAGCCTGCCTATCCCTCCCGTCATCCGTGTACTTTTGCTTTGGTATTGGTATCCCAGAAGTAATGATGACCCGTGGACTGATCACACATAACAGAAGAAAACATAATTTATGCTTACCTGATAAATTCCTTTCTTCTGTTGTGTGATCAGTCCACGGCCCGCCCTGTTTTTTAAGGCAGGTAAATATCTTTTAAATTATACTCCAGTCACCACTTCACCCTTGGTTTCTCCTTTCTCGTTGATTCTTGGTCGAATGACTGGGAGTGACGTAGAGGGGAGGAGCTATATGCAGCTCTGCTGGGTGAATCCTCTTGCATTTCCTGTTGGGGAGGAGTTATATCCCAGAAGTAATGATGACCCGTGGACTGATCACACAACAGAAGAAAGGAATTTATCAGGTAAGCATAAATTATGTTTTTTCAGAAATCTTCCCCCTTGCAGGCGCTATAGTAGCTTGCTTTCTCTCCTGTTCAGTTGTCCTCCTCAGAAGCCGCGGCCATGTTTCTGTGCAGGCTGGACAGAGGAGCGTTACTTTGCAAAATGTTCCGTGTTTCGATAAATTGACAGCTCACTTATGCCCTTCTAGGTAAAGGGAAATGCTTCTCAAGCTTTCAACCAATTTTGAGTCTTGTATTGGCAATTTAGTACTCTTAGATGGCTCAGTACACACGGAGCTTCGTGACTAGGCAGCCATCACCTTGCTCCGCCAGGCTCCGCCCCCGTATACTGTCCCTTTAAAGGGATAGGAAAGTCAAAATTAAACTTGCACGAGTCAGAGCATGGAATTTTAAGACACTTTTAAATTCACTTCTATTTTCAAATGGGCTTCATTTCCTTGGTATCCCTTGTTAAAAATGAGTATGCACATATCATACACTAGTGGGAGCTGCTGCTAATTGGTGCCTGCACACATTTGCCTCCTGTGAGTGGCTGATTAGATGTGTTCATCTAGCTGCCAGTAGTGCAATATTGTCCCTTCAGCAATGGATAACAGGAAAATGAAGCAAATTTGATAATAGAAGTAAATTGGAAAGTTAAAATTGTATGTTCTTTCTGAATCATAAAAGAAAATGTTGGGGTTTACTATCCCTTTAAATCCACAGGGAGATTAGACAAATTTGTTTATAGCATTACAGTTTTAATATGTGAGAACTAGTTAGTGGTGCAGAGTTATAGATCGCAGCATGTGTGGGTAAGCTTCAATTTAAGAATCAAAGTTTAACTTTTCTTTACTCGCTTTAAACATACAAAGATGACAGATTTAAGAGAGCACATGCTTTTTTCAATGGGAAGAATTTTGCTGGCCCATACAAAATTCAGATCCTCTTGCTGAATACCGAGAAGACATCAATATATACTAGGGCTGCAACTAACAATTATTTTCATAATCGATTAATCGGCCGATTATTTTTCCGACTAATCGGATGAAAAATAAATAAATACATTTTTCCTATATTTAAAATAAAATCCACATACTGAGTGTTATAAATATAAACTTCTGACTAAAACTTTACATTAAAACAACTTTTGGTCCAATTTTTTTAAGCAGCAGAACACATTTTTATAATTAAGCAAAACAAAACCACAAACTGTTTGAAAAGACGTAGAACTAGAAAGAGTTAGACTACCACTGTTTATAACATTCTGTTATTCACTCTTTCAGAAACTTTGCATTGAAATGCAAAGATGTCAACATGTTCACGTGCTCCTGGCTGAGGCTGGCTCTCTTTTTTGCAGCTGTTTTGCCTGCAGCAGAGAAGAGGTACTCAGATGGTGTTGAGGTGCCTGAGATGCATAAATAGAGTTTTGCCAATTTCACCAAGGTGGACTATTTATCTTTGTTAGCTTTCCACCAATGCAAGGGGCCTCTCAACAAGTAAGCCTGGACTTCATTTTAACATAAAAATATCTTGAATATCTATATGCAGTGGTAAATAACCACCTATAAGGTTAGGGGAAAAAATATCTAGTCCACTCTTAAAATAACATATGTACTTACTGAGGTTGAATTTGATACATATTCCAATTAATTAAAAATAGAAAAAAAAGGCAAAAGGGCTAAAGACTATCAGTAAAAGAACACAGCCTTGTACATATAATCAGCAATAGCAAGCAATCTGCTAAAAATGGTGCAAACAGGTAATAGTGACATCAATTCATATAACAAATCCCATCAATCTAGGTCTAGGTGTAAATAACAAGCTCGCCACTATATAATGCAAAGCATATTCCCGAATTACCTGATTTTATATAAACAATCCAAATGATGACTCCTATTTTATTTCTGGGTTGCACATAAGCCAGTAGTAGTTGTAAACTTAAAAAGAAACTTTGTGTCCTAAAAAAGTGAAAAGTAAAATGTCTGTAGACGTCCTTTAGGCTAAGGGCATAACCATAAAACACAATACTATGTGCAGGAACTCATTGAAGTAAAGCAGCTGGTGCTGTGCACAAACCAATCAATTAAGAGATTCGTTGACAACTATTTTCATAATCGATTATTATCGATTATGCCGATTAGTTGTTGCAGCTCTGATATATATACAGTATCATCTTTCCTTGTATCTTGCTGACCTTTTAAATTTGAGTGAATCTAACTCAGACGATATGTATTGTACAGGAATTTAAAGGGGTATATTCTGCTATTGACTGCATATAACTATGTATTTAACTCCTGCAAAGAGGTTAATCACATAGTTAAATGGACATGAATCCAACATTTGATTCAGACAGAGCATACAATTTTAAGCAACTTTCTAATGTACTTTTATTATCTAATTTGCGTAGTTCTCTTGTTATCCTTTGTTGAAAAGCATACCTAGGTAGGCTTAGGAGCAGCAATGCACTACTGGGAGCTAGCTGTTGATTGGTAGCAGCACATATATGCCTCGTGCCATTGGTTCAACAGATGCGTTCTGCTAGCTCCCAGTAGCACATTTCTGCTCTTTCAACAAAGGATACAAAGAGAATGAATCGAAATTGATAATAGAAGTAAAGTGGAACATTGTTTTATTCAAATTGTATGCTCTGTCTCAATCATGAAATAAATAGATTGAGTTCAGAGCAGTAATGCAGTACTGGGACTTGAATACATCTGGTGAGCCACTGACAATAGAATCTCTAGCTAGCTCCCAGTAGTGCATTACTGTCCCAAGCCTACCTGGGTATACTTTTCGCCAAAAAGTACCATGAGAATAAAGTAAATAGAAGTAAACTTAAAAAGTCTCTCAAAATTGTATTTAAACCATGAAAATTTAATTTTGACTTTCATGCCCCTTTGAAAGTAGTTATATTTAAAGTTGTTGTGAGTTTTTCTTAATATTCTTCTCAATATTCTTTGCCACTTATACTTAAAGGGACAATAAAAATATAGAACTTTCATGAGTCAGACAGATCATGCAATTTTAAACAACTCTCCAGTTTACTTCTGTAATCAGATTTGCTCTGCTCTCTTGGTATTCTTTGTTGGAGAGTAGGCTGATGGAAGCTCAGGAGTGTGCATGTGTCTTTAGCAGTCTATGACAGCAGTATTTGCAACTATGTAAAACATTCCTATAAATATTGTTGTAGGCACTGCTATCAGATGGCTAAATACAAGTGCTCTTGAGCTCACATAGGATTTCCCTTTAACAAAGGATACAATGTGAACTAAGCAAAATGAATAATAGAAGTAATTTCTAAAACTATTTTAACAAATATGTAATACTCTACCATAGCTTGACAAGCCCAGGAGACAGGGAGCCACTGGCTCCTAGAATATTAACTCACTTTTTGGGTGATTATCTATAAATCTATATACAAATAACACTGTTTGGCTTCTAAAAGCATATCTGGTTCCGAAATATTCTTACTGGCTCCTACATTTTGAACAAATTTGTTGACCAATCCATTTAAAGGACCAGTATATTTGCAAAATCAACAAATGCGAAATAAAAATGTGTTAGGCCACGCCCATTTTACGCAACGGAGTACGTGAGTGAGCTGTGAGTAGCAGTGTTTCTGAAGCCGGCTTTTATGCAGAGTGACCGCTGCCTCAGCTACACCACCTCCATTCTTTTTATGAATATGTTAAAGGGACATGAAACTCAAATTTTTTCTTTCATGATTCAGATAGAGAATATAATTTTAAACAACTTTCTAATTTACTTCTATTATCTAATTTGTTTCATTCTCTTGGTATAATTTGAAGGAGCAGCAATGCACTAATGGTTTCTAACTGAAGACAAGAGTGAGCTAATCACAATTGATATATATATGCAGCCACCAATCAACAGCTAGAACCTAGTTTCTCTGCTGCTCCTGAGCTTTCCTAGATAAACATTTCAGCAAAGGATAACAAGAGAAGGAAGCAAATTAAATAATAGAAGTAAATTGGAAAGTTGTTTAAAATTGTATTCTCTATCTGAATCATGAAAGAAAATTTTTGGGTTTCATGTCCCTTTAAGTGTCCTGTGTCCAGAACCCCAGGATAACAAAGGACTTCTAAATCATATGTGGATCGTTGTTTTTGAGGACAACTTTTAACTAACGCTGTGACATACCTCATATGTTTGAGGGTCTATCTTGTGAGTGTACATCTTACTATTTTTTTTAAAAAAACAATAAATTGGTTTTGATTTATCTGCACTTAGATCATTTGTACACTTTGTTGCACTCCATTTTTTACCTTTTGAAGCTATAGTGCTTAATCTGAGTTTTAAATGATCAGTAGATTTGAAAAGAGTCATTTATTTTCCTATTTCCTGCTGTTATGTGACAGTCTTCAGCCAATCACAGACTCGTATATGTAGGTACTGTGAACTCATGCACATGCTCAGTAGGACCTGGTGCCTCAGAAACTCTGCATATACAAAGATTGCACAATTTGATAATGGTAGTTTAAAATGGTAGGTTTTCAAAAATTCCATGTTCTATCTGAATCATGAAAGTTTAATTTAGACTTTTGAATTTGGTCCCTTAAAGGAACAGTGCACTTCGAATTTCATTTAACTGCATGTAATAGACACTACTATAAAGAAGAATATGCACATATACTGATATAAAAATCCAGTATAAAATTTTTCAAAAACTTACTTAGAAGCTCCAAGTTTAGCACTGTTGATGAGGTTGACTGGGACACCCAGTGAAAGGGGCTGAAAAAAACAGATAAAATAAACAGAAGCCAGCAGGAGCCTGTAAACACCTGTATACATCTGTCACTGTAATGGTTTGGTTAGGAGTCTGAAAATCAGCACAATGTTATTAAAAAATAAGCCAAACTACAAACTGTTTCAAAAACACTCCCAGGTGGGCTGTATAAATGGATCATCTACAACAGTGATTTTCAACATTTTTTTTGCCGTGGCACACATTTTTACATTAAAAAAATCCTGTGGCACACCACCATCCCAAAATTTTACAAAATCACACATTGTAGCCTAATACAGCATATATTATACATCATAATGATTGTCTGTGAATGAATGTCAATATGTCATGGTTGTAAATGATGCCTGCCTGTCTGCCTGATGAGCCTGTCACATCAAAACAAGCAAAATTGAAAAAATATGTCACACTGTTCTCAGTCTGCCGCGGCACACCTGAGGATCTCTCACGGCACACTAGTGTGCCGTGGCACACTGGTTGAAAAACACTGATCTACAAAACAGTTCTGCAAAAAAGAAACTAGTGTAAGTGTACAATGTCCCTTTAAACTGAAATTCATGTCTTATAGCGCAAAGCTACTACTCTTCCTTTTAACTAAGTTTTCAATCCTGCAGTGTCATAAAACTATTTCAGGTTCTGTATTACCTGTATGTACTGTTTAACTTGATATCAATAAATTGTATACTTGTTCCATGGCAAATGTCTCATGCAACCCTGTATTCTATTGACCCGATGGCAATACTTATTAGCACCATATTTGCTTCATTAACATGTTGCTAGCATTGCTCTCTAGGCTATATTGTACTTATTTATACTGTATTATTATTTATATATACTTACTGTATTTATATTGTATATGTAGTTTTCAGAGAAATACTATTTCTAAGTCCCTCTTTTTATCAGTTTGACTTCACCTATTATCATGAATATCATTAACAAGGCCACTTTCTTGCATATTTAGAAATTTAAAAATGTCTTAAAGGTTACAAGAACCTATAGGATTTCATTGTTGTTTTGTCAATACTTTTTGTATAAAAGCTAAAATGACGTTTGGGCTGTCAGTTCCATTTTTTTCCCAAGCTTTTGGGTTGAAACATCACCACAACATAAAAACTGATCTCTCTTAAGTCAGATGTTTGTGACAAGAAGCTTCCTATGCATCTGCCGTCCTGCCGATAGGACCCAGATGTTTGGCGCTTTTTAAGCCATGTATGTGAGATATAAATGGGTTGATTTTCTGTGGTACTACGGCACAGCTCTATGCACGTGCCAACCTCAGGTTTCATGAATATTGGCAGTTTTCCTGACTTGCTGTTTATTTTTCTATAGCTTCATGGTTTGTGTTAGAAACACCTGGCTTTGTTTTCATTGATTAGCACCAAAATTGGTTACACATTTTTATTTGCTTATCAACTTTGAGCAGTTGATTGAGAAGCCACAGAAATTTCCTGTAATGAATTTTTGTATTGAATTAGGATCTTAAAGCTGACATGATTGATTAACCCCACATTTGCTGTTGGCATTAGCCTGTCCTAAACATACAGTGCGTGACCACGTAACTTTTTAGGCGTTCAAATTTGTTTCACTTCACTTAGGAACACTTTGCTGCAAATATGGAAAAAGGATATGTCATTTGGATTTCTATCTTATGATCTGTTTATATTTCATTTTCATATAACAGATATGAAAGGAAGTCAGTTACCATGAAATATTTTAGTAAAGTAGTGAAATTAATCTTCATGTATCTATAAAAACAAAACATGTTTAATAGCGTTTGTTTAGCTTTCTTCATATTATATACTCAGGACTGGATATACAGCATAGGTGCCTGAAGGAACCAAAATCGGGAAGGGCCTCCTGCACACCGTTCAATGGTGTGCCAGCGACCTTAACTAAGATGGCTGCCAGCAGTGAAATAACAGCACCGCGTGTATGCAGGGGCCATCTATGTTAGGGCTTATGTGTGGGAGAAGCCAGATGCCGCAGTGCTGTTATTTCACAGCCATCTTAGTTAAGGTCACCGGCTGATTGGTATTTATATTAGGCAACTGGATCTTTTTGGTAGGGAGGTCCTATGATTTTATCCATGCTTTTGTTGTAGGGCATGTCATTATAGCAGTAAAGTAAAAGAGGTTACATCAAGTAATACAGGGGAAACATTAAAAATCAATGACACAATTTGTTGTACAGATAAAGTTATTATTTATTTTATTATTATTATTATTATCAGGTATTTGTAGAGAGCCAACAGATTCCGCAGCGCTGTAAACATAGTCGGTGTACAGGATAGCTTTTGTAGGGGTCAAGTGGGTAGAGGGACCTGCCGAGAGTTTCACTGTTGTAGTCGGCTCTTATGAAGCGATCTGTAAACAGCTGGGCCCATAGGCTTACATTCTAAGGGGTTTAAGGGGAAAGCAATGGAGTTGGGAAAGGTTAGTGTTGGTTGTATGCATCACTGAATAGTAGAGTTTTTAGGGAGTGCTTGAAGCTGTTAAAACTAGGGGAGAGTCTTATGGAGCGAGGCAGGGAATTCCACAAGATGGGGGCCAGTCTGGAGAAGTCCTGTAAACGGGAATGTGAGGAAGTAACGAGAGGAGGAGATCCTGAGCTGATCGAAGGGAACGGGAGGGAGAGTATCTAGAGACAAGTTCTGAGATGTAGGGGGGAGCAGTGCAGTTGAGAGCTTTATATGTCATGGTGAGGATTTTATGTTTAATCCTAGAGGCAAGAGGAAGCCAGTGAAGGGATTGGCAGCAGATGAAGAGCGACGAGTAAGGAAGATGATCCTGGCAGAGGCATTCATAATGGATTGTAAAGGAGCTATGCGGCAGCTAGGTAGACCAGAGAGGACGGAATTGCAGTAGTCGAGGAGGGAAAGGATGAGAGAGTGGATTCAAATCTTGGTTGTATCTTGTGTAAGGAAATGTCTAATTTTAGCGATGTTTTTAAGGTGGAAGCGGCAGGCTTTAGCCAAGGACTGAATGTGAGGAGTGAAGGAAAGATCTGAGTCAAGTGTGACCCCAAGACATCGGGCGTGTGGGGTAGGGGTAATGATGGAGTTATCAACAGTTATAGAAATTTTGGGGGTGGAGACATTGGAAGAAGGGGGAAAAATAAGGAGTTCAATTTTGGAGAGATTTAGCTTAAGGTAGTGAGAGGACATCCAAGATGAGATGTGAGAAAGACAGTTAGTGACACGGGTTAGTAAGGAAGGAGGTAGGTCTGGTGCAGAGAGGTAGATTTGGGTGTCATTGGCATACAAATGGTATTGAAACCCATGGGACTTTATTAAGGAACCTAGTGACGACGTGTAGATTGAAAAGAGAAGGGGACCAAGTACAGAGCCTTGAGGTACCCCAACAGAAAGTGGTAACGGGGCAGAGGATGCTCCGGAGAAGGCTACACTAAATGTACGGTTAGTCAGATAGGAAGAGAACCACAAGAGAGCTGTGTCACAGATGCCGAAGGATTGGAGGGTTTGGAGCAGAAGATATGTCATTGAATACAGCTGTAAAAAAGAGTACATAGGAGAAACCTCAAGAACTTTACGTGACAGAATAAGAGAACATCTGTGTATTATAGAAAAGGGTAATCATGAAACCCACCTTTATGGACATTTTAGTGAAGTTCAGAAATAACAGATTAATAGACTTTTCATATTGGGGTATATGTAAAGTAAACACTTTCTTCACACTTGGCTGTATTTACACAATAAGCTTTGTCAATTTTTTTTTTTTTTTTCTTTACACTTGCAAACATTGGTTATGTGGACCCAGTAATAAATTGAAAATTTGCACTATAAAGTAACAAATTGGAAAATTTTATATTCCTTAAAAATCCAATTACATCCCTTAAGTGTACCACGCCCCTATATCTACACAAATTCCTCTGTATATGTAAAGTAAAACCAGAATGGAGAGGGGAGGTAACTTTGAAAAGAAACTGTTAAAAAAAAAGAAAGAAGCAGAACTTATTTATAAGATGAAGACCCTACATCCAATAGGTCTCAACTCAGAGTTAGAGGTTACCCCTTTTATGTACTAATAATTGAAACATACTTTTTTTTAAAGCTTGTCATCTTTATTTTAGCTTAAATTTTTTTCTGAATTATTTAAAATTAAAGAGTTTACATTTGTATATGTTTTAGATTTTTAAATATGTACTTTAGTGAATAGCAGGTAGAAAAGATTATACAGTATATTAAGTTTCTGTATAACATAATTATAAAAAAAAACTTATTATAGAATAAGATTTATTTGGGTTTTTAAGGTATTTAAACTTTATTTGTAATGCTAATGTGGATTACATTATCTGGCAGAACGTTTGGGACCAATAAAGGTAATGTGGAGTAGGTAGATATCCCTTTAATACCTCACAAACCTCCATTTGAACTGCAACCAATGAAAATCAAGAAAAGTGTTTATAAGGACACTTAGAATGAGGCTTTGATGTGTCTTGATAAAGCCTTCGAGTAAAACGCGTTGACCGACTTTGTGCAAGAAGACGTATCAGATTACTATCTGTTTTTGTCAATTGTGGATTACAGTGAATTCAAAGAACTCTATTATACTGTTTGAATCAACGTTCTTTATTGAGAGGAAGTGCAGAAACAAAACCTTGTGTGTGGAAGATTGCATACTGAGTAACAGCACTATATTGTGTGAGCACACTCTTTGTACTCTTAGTGGAGATACACAGATTCTAAGTTTGGTTTATAATATCAGAGAAATACAACCTGGTGCTGCTTTTGCCATTTGTTTTATATAAGAGTTATTTATGTACACTTTGTTGACTCAATTTTAGGTAATTTGTGCTTACTGTCTTTTATTTGTATTAAAATCACTTTTAACATATGTATATTTATCGATAGCGGAAACATTTTAATATACAAAAAATTCTCAATTTTTTTTTTAATTTTATATGTTTCACTCTAGACTCATTGGGCACTAGTATACTTTTTTCTCTATTGTGCTAATTTCTGAATTTATTGTGACATTTAGAAAGAGGAGATCACTGATAATACTAGGTAGCGAGTGAGGGGATAGCGCTAGATTTTTTCCATTCTTTATAATAGGCAGAGACAGGCGCTCGCCTGTAGACACATGCCTACTCTTATTATAAATCTGGCCCTGCATATACTATAAAAGGTAGACCAGAGGCAGAACTTTTTTCACTTTGTCCACAACTGCATTCAATACTTTTGGAAAATACAGAACCTGCCCACCAGGAGGAGGCAAAGATACCCCAGCCAAAAAGCTTAAATACCTCCCCCACTTCCCTCATCCCCCAGTCATTCTTTGCCTTTCCTCACAGGAGGTTGGAAGAGAAGTGTCAGATGTTTGAGATAGTCTCTTATGGAGGGTAGAACTCTTCGCAATGGGACTGGAGTTTTAAGTAATCCTGTCAGCCTCTCAGTGAGAGCATGGATGAAAGTTAGAGTCCGGAGATGCAAGGAGAGTTGTCCTGCAAAACCATCCCGACTCATATTAACAACTCCTTGGTAATCAGCGTTGACGAGTTTCGCCTTCCTACCTTTATTCACTCAAGTCTATGTCAGAAGCGAGGCTACTATCTGTCACACTTGAAGGGCCGTGTTCCTGTTCCACTGCGTATATTCCAGTAAGATTGTTTCATTTTATTTTGATATGTGAATGTAATGTTAACGAAACAAGGTAGAGTCCCAGTGGGACTCCTTTTATCTTAATAATGAATCATGGGTTAATATCTCCTGAGGGGGGTTATTGAACAGGGTGGACTTTAATCATGTTTGTTATATGGTTCTATCTGCTAATGTGTAGCAATACCTAGGCTCGCATTTTTTTCGAAACATAACGGCCTTATCTTAATGACGCGATCTCTCGAGATTGTGCGCCCTTTTTGTGACTGGCACTTTGCACCTCATGACGGGTGCAGTTACGTTGTTTCTTACTTCCGTATGCTGACTGTGTGCGACAGAGAGAGTCTAGCTTGTGGGTTGTCTGGTTCACAGGAGGTGGTGAGTGCCCCAGCCATTGGTGGTGTAAAAAGTGTGCCAGTTAGTTTTTGTCATTTTTGTAATCCCAAGATTACAGAGGATTCTGATATCTTAGACACGGATATCTCCTATATGGAGAATGTGTCTTGTGATGAATATGAAATGACCCGGGTAATCAATTCCCATCAGTTATGTTCCGATTGCCTTTCTAGAGTACTCTCTTCTCCCGAATCAGGGAGCTTAGAGTGTGTTGAGCCATCCGCCTCTGAGGTTTCCATGCCCCAGATCCTTTCTCGGCTACGCAAGCAGGTGTCCCTATGGCCTTTATTCCTTCTCTGGAGGGTGGCTTGTTTCCTCCAGAGGTTACGACACGGTTCCACATGGCCATTTCTATGACGCTGGCTCATTTATATCTCCCAAGTGAAATATTTCTAAGATAC
The DNA here is from genome assembly GCF_027579735.1 of Bombina bombina. Classification (NCBI taxonomy): domain Eukaryota; kingdom Metazoa; phylum Chordata; class Amphibia; order Anura; family Bombinatoridae; genus Bombina; species Bombina bombina. The sequence continues at coordinate 987,023,442 of NC_069500.1, forward strand.
TGTCCATGTTCTGTTAACCAGGGCCCGTTGGGCTTGGAACGCCTGATTCAGTCCAGCCTCCTGGGCAAGTGTTGGCCTCTGAGGCTTCAGGGGCCCCAACCTCAGGGTCAGGGTCTTTTGTTGATCCAACGAGGGATGATTTTGCCTTCCGTTATTGGCTGGCACGTCTTCATGTTCTTTTAAGGCACGTTTTGGCAATGTTAGAGGATCACAGTCCTAGTGGGCCGAGGGATCCGAGTGTCAGGATGCCAGGAATCAGGCTGAGACAAGAAGTGCAAAAATAATCACACTTTTCATTAATAACAAAAATAATAAAAAGTCCACAAGACAAATAACAAGCCAGGAGTTAAAACCAGAGCTGGTAGTCAGACGAGCCGAGTCAGGAGCCAAAGCGAGTAGTCAGACGAGCCGGAATCAGGAACAAGGAGAACAACAAAGTCAGAAACAAGCCAGGGATCAGGAACCAGAAGAGACGTCAGACTAGCCAGGTAATACACAGCAATTGGAACACAGGAACTCACAAACAGGTCTGAGACAACGCAAGGGCAAAGCATACTGAACAGAGGCCTTTTAAATAATAAGTGATGACATCACAATTCTGAGACTGCAACCTGTCTCACACGGATGATGTACAACAGTCTGGCCATAAGAGGGCATTCAGGAAATGAGCAGCATCACACACACTCTGAACCAGATTCAGTAAGAAAGGTGAGTAAAATGGCTGCCAGCAGCACATGGCAAACAAAGCAGGGGAAAAACCCTGACACCGAGGCCTTAGATGCTGGATGGCAAACTGGATGCAACATTTTTAACTTAACGTCTCAGTTTTATTTTTTCTTTATATTTCGGTTCCAGTTCTGAGGTTGGGTGAATGGGGCCTCTGATTGGCTGGTCCCGTTGGCGTTCTCATTCACCTTGGGCGTTCACCCGATGGGTGCTGCCTTCTTTTTTTTTTTTTGATCCGGATGGATGTGTTTTAATTTGTTTTTCTTAAGCTCATGTCTGATAGATTTCCATTTTTGAGAACGTTCTTCTCTGGAACCGATACTTGTGATTTTGTGGTCGCGTGGGCACTTCCACGGAAGTTGCGCACTTTTGAATAACAGAATTATGTTTTCTAGTTCATTTATCGAACCTTCGGGTTGAATTTTCTTGGACCTTGGACAGTTCTGGAGTGTCCTTATACCAGGCAGGATACTGGTCGGACGTTTTTCTGCTGTTCTTGGGTTCATGTCACCCTTGTGGTGCTGATTTAATCCTGTCGAATTCTGAATGTCACTTGGCCTATTGATATGGACTCTGGACTCGGATCCTAATTCGAAGTATGAGGCCTAGTGTGTAGATACAACGCTTCCGAATGGAGGTTTGTGAGTGCCGATCTAAGGTTGGCTTTTTCTGGCTACTCGCCGGGATACGGGTCTTACTTTGCAGACGTCATCATGGTTATTACAGGTTCCTGGGGACTCAGAACTATAGTTTCCATTCCTTTGGAGTTGGGAGATGTGTTTTGACCTCTGTGGTCTAGTGCTCCGAGTGGTGAATGATTTGCGTCTTCACTTGAGGTTTTTCCGGATGCTGACTCTTTAGCCTAATAACAGGTTTTGCGGTGGCGGAGTCTCCTTCCTTTCCCGCCTTGGGGGGTCATCTGGTCTGGAAGTGTGGGCAGGTCTTTCTTCCTTTGCTCAGAGTTGCGTTACTTTAGGAGGTGGAGTGCAGGGGTTTCCCTGCCTTCTGTGGGGAGCTGTGAGGCTGTGTCTCTTCATGAATTTTCCTTGCGATCCAGGAGCTCTGGGTGCCGCATCTTAAACTGGTCAGGAGTTCTTTCAGACTCTTGGGTTTGAGACTGTTGATAGGTCACCAAGTCTATGAACTTTAGATGGTGCGCTTCTAATCATGGGAGGCAGCTTAGTGTTCCTCAGGAAGTTAGATCCTTCAATTAATTGTTTTTTCCATGACTCTAGCCTAGGACCATGTCCCTCCCTGGATCAGGTGTGGACGGTTTGGTCTCACCATAGGTGTTCTGGTCCCACGTGATCCATTGAAGGGGGCGGGTTCTTCTTTATGGGTTATTCCTATGTGCCTGAGGCTTAGGTTCTAGGTCTCTCTGATGGATCCCTACTGGTCTTCTGGCGCATTTGATGTTCCCGTTTACTGCAGATGACTTCTCCATTGAGTTGGCGATATTGGTAGGGTGGTTCCCGTGGCTAATTCCCTTCTCTCCTAGTGTGAGGGATGGGGGCTTGTCTGTTCTCCTGATTCAGAGTTACCTCAGTATCTGTGACAACCTGTGGTTCCTTGTATTTCTTGCCTTGTAGGGGTTTTTGCCTTCTTGTGTTTTCAGAATCCTGGAAAGGGATATGTGGAACAGTGACTGGTTCCACCGTTCCTGCAGCAAGAGGCTGTGGGTTTTGAACCCTGGTAAGGCTCCTGTTCTCTGTTGGAGTCTGATATGTAGATGCTGGGGTCTGAGGACTTCTTCTCTTGGTAATTGTTCCTCTTTATGGAAGACAGCGGTGTAGGGTGTCTCGTACCTGAGCACGAGGTCTGTCCTGACTCACGGTAGTATGCCGTTTTTTTAGTGGAGGTCAGAGTTCTGCTCAGGGGTTTTGTTCCTCGTTGATCCATATTTTTTCTCCAGAGGTCTGGGACTCTTGTCTTCTGTCTTTGACTAGTCTTTGGGCTGGGACCATTACCCTGGAGGGAAGGTCAGGTATCGGTTACTCTATGCATTGACCATTTTCTTCTTGAGTCTGTCCTCCCCTTTGGTGGGAGGACTTTTGATGTCCTTCTCTTTTCTAATGGCGTCTGGTGCTGGGAGGGGTCGCTCCTTGGAGCCCGGTATTCTGAGGGCTGTTGTTGAGTTTTTGGAAGGTTTGCAGTTTCAAACCAGCTGCAGTTATTTGCACCTTGAATGTGTGCTAGCAAGCTTTAAACGCCTCTCGTGGTTTGGGTTCCACGATGGCTGAGTGAGCTTTCCTACCTGGAAGTTGGCTATTGAGAGTTCCTGTTCAGATGGTTTGGTGTTCTCTTAGAGAGTTCTTTAATAACTGCTGGGATAGTTATTTTATTTCTGGTGTCGATGCTTACCTAGCCTGCAGGTTTCGACTTGATACGAGGCAACAGGGAACTTATGGTTTTCTGGAGTACCTTATGGTATGGTACTGTGTCAGGGATATGAGGATGACCCTCGAGTCCGCTTTGGACGTGTTTCCCTGAGTATGGATTTTTTTAAGGTCCTTGTGTTTCTAGGGAGTTCGTCTCCCTTGGCGCTACTATCATAAGACAACCTTTGGTTGTTCTATATTTGTTGGGCCGCGTGGAATGATTCTTTGGATTTCTTCTGGGAATCTGTTCTCCCTCTCGGGGGCAGGTAGAGGTCCTTGTCTTTTGGCAGGGTACTCTTCATGGGATTCGACAGCCGAGGGGCTGACTCCTTGGAGGCTATTTGTGCTCGACAGACTCTGGGGCTGAGTGGTCTCTAGCTCAGCTTTGCTGGTTGTGTAACTGATGGGCAGTTACCTGGGCTTCGGGTTTTTACCTGTGTCGTTTAATATATTTATAGGGTGTCGGGTAATTTCAGGCTGGGGTGCCTTTCGAAGGGGCTACGTTTTTGTTCCCACCCTTTGTTTGCATTGAGTGTCTTCTAGATTGGGTATTATTTTCCCAAAAGTAATGAAGGCAGCTGTGCACTCTTCCCGTTTTAAGAAGAAAAACATAAATTATGCTTACCTGATCATTTTCTTTTCTTCTGATGGGTAGAGTCCACAGCTCACGCCCATGTTTTGTCTATGTGGCGGCAGTAGTTTTTGGTTCTTCTGGCACCTTTTTCCACCCTGATATTTCTCCTACTGTCCCTTGTTCCCTTGGCAGAATGACTGGGGGATGAGGGAAGCGGGGGAGGTATTTAAGCCTTTGGCTGGGGTGTCTTTGCCTCCTCCTGGTGGCCAGGTTCTGTATTTTCCAAAAGTAATGAATGCAGCTGTGGACTCTTCCCGTCAGAAGAAAAGAAAATTATCAGGTAAGCAAAATTTATGATTTTTCTGCAGGTCATTTTTTATATTAGGCAGTTACACTAAAGCATTGTCTTAATTGCATTGTGTTGATTAACTGGAGAATAAAGTTTAAAATATATTGCAGCAATTGAAAATTAGCTGCAGAGAAAAAAATAAATGTTAAGTTTTTAAAATGCCTCTTGAATAAATTTGTTTCCTTTGCTTTTCGTCTAACATCATATAATTATAAGGTAAAAATGTAGTAATAAATAGATGCATTGCTCAAAGGAACACCTTATATTCAGGAGTCACAGCTTTGTAGACAGGGAAAGGCTCAGGTGCAGGGTTGAAAAAAATCCCTAAGAGCCCGTTATCAATTAATGCGCTGCCGCTTTGTAGCGCTGGTCTTCATTTGACTATTCTCTTCAAACAGTGCTTCACTCTGGCTGCACTATGTTAAAGGGACAGTCTAGTATAAATTAAACTTTCATTATTCAGATAGGACTTTTAATTTTAATCAACTTTCCAATTTACTTTTATCATCACATTTGCTTTTTTCTCTTGGTATTCTTAGTTTAAACTAAACATAGGTAGGCTCATATGCTAATTGCTAAGCCTTTGATGGCTGCCTCTTATCACATGCTTTTTAAATCTCTTTTCAACACAAAGAGACAGAAAGTACACGTGGGCTATATAGATAACACTGTGTTCAGGCACAGAAAGTTATTTAAGATCTAGCACAACACAATGCTAAATTTAAGACAATAGATAATAAACAGTCACAGTCATGTGATCAGGGGGCTGGAAGAAGGTTCCTAGATACAAGGTAATCACAAAGGTAAAAAGTATATTAATATAACTGTGTTGGTTATGCAAAACTGGGGAATGAGTAATAAAGGGATTATCTATCTTTTAAAACAATAACAATTCTATGGTAGACTGTCCCTTTAAGGAAAGTCAAAGCACTAACAGATCCTGCATGTGCCCCATTCTTTATGCGGACATGCTGTATTTTCTGTGATGACATCTCAGGTCACAGCATGTCATGGGGTGAGGTAGTAACAGTGTTTGTTAGTATTCTTTGCAGTATTTTAACTATGTGTTTAACCCATTTGCAGGGTTAAGCACACAGCTTTGCAGGGTCACTCACTAGTTCTAAAATGACATGCTGTAGTGAATAACAGCATGTTGTTTATGCACTTTAATGTCTCTTTAAATTCTGTTTTACAGGCGCATGTCCCATGACTCTCAGAAACATATGTTAGATACAAGTACAGCTTGATTACTAGATATCTAGAAAGTTATTTTGAGGGTGTGACATGCCTGACTTGGCTTGATGTTTTAGCAACCAGTGCAGCTGTCATAGCTTGCCTATGTTATAACCAGAATGGTATCTCCTTTACTAAAATGTAAAAAAAATAAATAAATCTGTATTAAATGTGTTGACTGCTTAACCGTGTTATACAAAACACAGTTCTCTAAATCAGTAGAATATTGGTATTCTGTGGTAAGATTTCTGCATAAAACAAGGTGTTTATTTACAACTTTCTTTTTGCACGCTGGCATAACAGTAGGGTGGGGTTAAAGGGACAGTATACACTAATTTTCATATAACTGCATGTAATAGACACTACTATAAAGAATAAGATGCACAGATACTGATATAAAAATCCAGTATAAAACTTTAAAGACTTACTTAGAAGCTGTCAGTTTGGCTCTGTTGAAAAGGTAGCTGGAAAGCCCACTGCAAGTGGCAAATAAGACACCCCCCCTCCCCCCTCTTTTGCATATGAAAAGACCCTTTACACAAACAGGAGCAAGCAGGAGAAGGTAGCTGACGGTATTCACATAAAACTTTGGGGCTTGGTTAGGAGTCTGAAAATCAGAGCAATGTTATTTAAAAATAAGCAAAACTATACATTTATTTAAAAAAAAACTTTATTGGCTATATAAATAGATCATCTACAAAACATTTATGCAAAGAAAAAATGAGTGTATAATGTCCCTTTAAGATGTAATTACATATAAAGGAGCATTGCATTTTATAAATGTTCTGTTTAAAGGGACATTAAACTATGTGCGTGTAAAACTTGTTAGAACTGTTTTCAGGCACACAAAACACTGTTTTAATGTTACGTTTTTAAATGAATGTTGCATCTAAAAATAATTGCATGTTTATACAGGGGCTGAAACTCAGGGAAAATTGTAATTCATTCTAAATGACCATATTTTAGTTGAAAACATGAAAAATACATTTTTTTACATTTGCTACTCAATAGATTTAGAACAGTTTATTTTCTGAGTAAAATGTCCCCTAAACCATTCTAGAAGAAAACCTCTATAGTTGTAGTTTTTATATTTACAGAGAAAGATGCATTAGTGGTTATATGTTTTAACAGTTGCTTTGCCCTTTAAAACATTAATCTCTAGTATACATACTTTCACCAAATAATGTCCTGAAACAGCTGCCTGAAATGGTGGTCGCCCTGCACTGCTCCATATTACAGCTCCCTCCCTGGGGTCATCTGTTTGACTTGTCTGTAGGGAGCACACAAGGCCTTGAACAGGATTCAGCACAAGTGTGAGTTGGGAGGCCGGCACACTCTATGGAATGTGGCTGGGGTGAGTGACAGGAGCCAGTTGCATGAGGCCACCAGTTTAGCTGAGGCTCTGAGTTTGAAACTGGCTTCCTTTTTCCGTTATCAGGATCAAACTAACAACACTTCATCGGAAGGTAATGTAAAATCCTTATTTTCTTGGGTTGCTTCTGTGTTCTCCATAACATCATCGCCTGGCCGAGAAATCATTTATTGCAGCTGAGCAAGCTGAAAGGCAGAAGTTCTCTGTTTTTTCTGCAATACTTTACTACTAATATTAAACGCAGACCTGCTGCACATTAAACCTGTCTTAATATTAAACCATTCTAGCACTGAATGGTTGTTTACAGCTATTGCTTTATTTCTTGTGTCAGGGAAATGCTTAAGTGCATTATTAATTTTGGTCCAGTCCTTTCATTTTTCCTTATGTATCTCATAAATACTAGTTTGTTATTAGTGTATTTATGACTTGCATTCTTATGAACATTAGTCTCCATCTGCTTCACAAATAAATAGTGCTACAAGACCAGCATTTTGTAAATTAGAAACATTTCCTGTGAATTTAAGTTGGGTCGGTATTATTTATCACAATTGTCAACCTGGTTGTGCTAGCTTCTGTAATTTAAAGGAACATGATATTCAACAAACGTCTGTTCTGCGTAAAAGATAATGCTTCAAAATGTGTTTAAGTGCTTTTTTGTTTGTTTGTATTTTTGGATGTTCCTATACTGAATAAACCAGCTTTTTTTTTTTTTCCTGTGTAAATTACTCCTGTTAGAGTAGACAATCAGCTCCATTCTACACAAATATACTGTACACTTCCTGTTAGTTTTATTTGAAATTTAAACATTTTGTTAACTTTATTAATGAAAAAAACAATATTACCATATGAAACTTTTAATATTCATGAAAGAAAAATATTTCAGCAATATGTCGCTTTAAGCTCTGGTTCCTTATATTTTAAAAGGAACGGTTTCTTTATAAGTGTATACTAAATATGGCTTCTCAGTTAAAGGATTTACAAAGCTGGAAAGCCACAGTTTCTTGAATTTTACTTATAGTTTAGGATGTGAAACACAGATTCTATTTTTTGTCATGATTCAGATGGAGCATACCATTTTTAAACATTCTAATTTACTTCTTTAATTATATTTGCTTCATTTTCTTGGTATCCTTTGTTAAAGGAACAGCAATGCACTGCAAGCTGAACACATCAAATGAGCCAATGACAAGAGGAAAATGTGTAGCCACCTAGTGCATTGCTGCTCCTCACCCTACCTAGTTATGCTTGTCAGCAAAGGATACCAAGAGAACAAATCTTATACGATAATAGAAATAAATTGGAAATAGCATTTTCTTTCCAAATCAGGGAAGAAAATGTTTGGGTTTCGTGTCCCTTTAAGCTGTTGGATTATTCCATATACATTTATATACAACTACACTCATGTCTCATGAAAACTTTTACCTGATTTAGAGGTATATTTTGTTGCTGTTTCCACAAACCCATCTTCGTTTTATATAGTTTTTCCTCATACACTTTTTTTTTTCTTTCTTACAATGGAAGATCATGGATTATTTCCCAGTCTTTGAAAAGTATTTATTTATATCCATCCACATCAAGCATCACTGATTAAAATTCATTAATAAAGCTCTAGATTTTTGAACATGCTGTATTTGAGAAGAGGAATTTTGTTTACCACTAACACTCTTAATACACTGACTGCAAACACAAATCATTTAATTTCTCCTTATCCAGAGAAGTGTCTGTTTTTAATAAGTGTCTTGCATTATGACACCCATGTGCGATAGCCAAATATTTGCTCTAAATCAAAGACAAAGAATATATCTTAATGATAATTAGTTTCCAAATAGTGTGTATATTTGTTAGGAGTCACAGAGATGACAATAAGCTTTAATTTAGTTATTTCTGTGGATATATTACACATCTAAAGTGCTATTAAAGGGACAGTCTACAATATAATTTTTATTGTTTTAAAAGATAAATGATCCCTTTATAACCCATACCCCAGTTTTGCATAACCAACACAGTTATATTAATATACTTTTTACATCTGTGATTACCTTGTATCTAAGAATCTTCTGACAGCCCTCTGATCACATGACTTTTTATTTATTATCTATTGACTTGCATTTAGTGCTGTGTTAGTGCTGTGACTCTTAAATAACTCCCCGGGTGTGAACACAATGTTATCTATATGGCCCACATGAACTAGCAGTCTTCTGTTGTGAAAAGCTAATAAAAAAGCATATGATAAGAGGCCGTCTTTAGTGGCTTAGAAACAGGCAGACATACATACACACACACACACCCTCACTGAGACATCCACCGAAAACACACAAAGACATACACACACACCCTCACAGAGAAACCCACAGAAAATGCACAGACATACAGACACACAAACACTCACAGAGACACTGACAGAACACACAGCCATATGCACACACCCTCACAGAGACATCCACAGAAAATACACAGCCATATGCACACACCCTAACAGAGACATCCATAGAAAACACACAGACATATGTCCACACCCTCACAGAGACATCCATAGAAAACACACATACATATGTACACACCCTCACAGAGACATCCACATAAAATACACAGACATACATACACACATCCTCACAGAGATACCCACATAAAACACAGACATATGCACACACCATCACATAAACACCCACAGAAAATGCACAAAGACATACGCACACACTCTCACAGAGACATCCTCAGAAAACACAGCTATACATACACACACACCCTCACAGAGACAACCACAGAAAATGCACAAAAACATACATACACACACACACCGTCACAGAGACACCCACAGAAAATTCACAAAGACAAACGCACATACCCTCACAGAGACATCCACAGAAAATGCACAAAGACATACGCACATACCCTCACAGAGACATTCAGAGAAAATACACAAAGACATACATACACACCCCCTCACAGAGACACCCACCGAAATTTCACAAAGACATACGCACATACCCTCACAGAGACATCCACAGAAAATGCAGAAAGACATACACACCCACCCTCACAGAGACATTCACAGAAAATGCACAAAAACATACACACCCACCCTCACAGAGGCATCCAGAGAAAATATACAAAGACATACATACACACACCCTCAAAGAGAGACACACAGAAAAAAATACACACTCATAGAGACACCAACAAAAGCACATAAACACAGACACCCACAGAAGCACTCACAGTAGGTAAAATGTCGGCACATTGCCATCCCCTAAATCGACAGTGTGTGACATGCATAATAAGAAAAATAGCAGAAATGAAGAGATCACTTTTTAAAGGATCATATTTGTAAATATGCAAACAAAAATACTTCTGTGAATTCAAACGTGTTCATTAATGATCTGTCAGAATGGGTAGATGAAGAAAAGTACTTTTGAAAGGTTGACATATGTTTGGGGGGGGTTCCCCCCCCCCCATTTTCCCCAAGAAAGAGCACCACTTCAAATCTGATGTACAAATGTTCCCATCTGTCAGCTGTACTTATGGATTTTGAAAATGCTGTACTCTATATGGTCTTGGTGGAACCATAAGCTGTGGTACTCATTCTCATACCATTAGATCTGGTTAAATGAAGGATTTAGGTTTGTTTGTATGTATTTCAAAATTAAGTCAGCTGTAGTGTAAACGGAACAGTGTTAAGTTAACCTGTCTCATTTCAAACACTGAGCAATCTTTGCCTGAGTGTATAACATTTTATGCAGATGTAAAAATCTTAGATAAAATGCCTCCTGACATCTGGAAAGTCCTTGCATAAAGAGGCAGTAAACTAGAGTGTAATAAAAAAAATATATATATATTTATATATAAATAAATTAAAAAAACTCATATCTGCCAAAAGGGCATCTACCATTTGTGTATTGAGGAAAACATTTCATTTTTGTTTTAAAAAATAGATAATCCCTTTATTAGCCATTTCCCAGTTTTGCATAATTAACACTGTTATATCAATATACTTTTTACCTCTTTGATTACCTTGTATCTAAGTCTCTGTAGACTAGCCCCTTATTTTAGTTATTTTGACAGACTTGCATTTTAACCAATCAGTGCCCTTTCATAAGTAACTCCACAGGCGTGAGTACAATGTTATATATATGGCACACTTGAACTAGGGCTGTCTAGCTATGAAAAACTGTCATAAGAGGCGGCCTTCAAGGGCTTAGAAAATAGAGTATGAGCCTACCTAGGTTTAGCTTTCAACTAAGAATACCTAGAGAACAAAGCAAATTTGGTGATAAAAGTGAATTGTAAAGATGTTTAAAATCTGAATCATGAAAGTTTAATTTTGACTGTCTCTTTAAAGGACCACTAAACACAGATTGTAAACTACATGATTTTGAACCTTTATATCTGAGAATAATTTTAGAATTAAAACTGCAGCTTTATTTTGTCAAATGAGTACATTGTTATATGTTTGTTCATTTCACTGATTTCCCTGTCCCCCAGAACAAAAGAATCCTTGCTAACCAATCACAAACTAATATTCAGATATAGTATGAATTCTGTTTGCACATGTGCAGTTGAGAGATACTGGGGAAGCTTGTCCTTATCTCTTCCCTTAAAGGGCCCTAAACCTAAAAAAATAATGTTATATAATTCTGCACATAGTGCAGAATTATATAACATTATATTAGCGTTAGCTTTATACAAGCTAATATTCCCTGTGAATTTTTATAAAAAAAGACTGTTTTTCAGACCCGCTGTCAGACAGAGCAGGAGAGAGCTGCACTGAGTATAATGGCGCGGTCGGGCCGGGCTGTGACTATACAGCTGGCCAGATGTGCTCTGTGATAAAAACAGACCCGCTCAGAAGAGCACAGAGAGCGGGTCTGAAAAACAGTCTTTTTTAATAAAAATTCACAGGGAATATTAGCTTGTATAAAGCTAACGCGAATATAATGTTATATAATTCTGCACTATGTGCAGAATTATATAACATTATTTTTTAGGTTTACTGGCCCTTTAAGGTGGTTTAGCACTAATTTAACTTTGTTATTTTTGCAAAGAATGCTTCTCCTATCACGATTGCTGATGCAAAACTGATAATCCATCTTTTACAAACATGCGACTGCTGAAAATCTTAGGGGGGAGGGTGAAGTAAACAAAAGCTTGCATAAATTGCCTAAAAGTATTAACCCAAACCTCACATAGTAAAACAAGCACACATTTTAGATTTATTTAACAACAAAAGGCAGCACAATAAATAATGAATGTATATTGCAATAATGAAACATTTTGTGGGTTGTTGAAATGTCAAGTTTAATGGTCCTTTAAGATTTTTAGATTATGGTCAAATTATCTATAATCACAGAAAATTGACTGTGTTGAAATTCTTTTCTGTAATGCAGAGTCTATGTATTTTCAGTAATTACATTTCTATTGCTGCACAGATAGGGAGGGCATTAAAGATTATAGGTCACATATGCTGACACATATTGCACTTCTCACCTCCAGCCTTAAATTCCTAAAGAGACACATGCTAGTGTTGCATTGCATAGGTGTGCCTTACATTGTTTTGACATTCTTACATTGTCATTAAAATTACAAGTCCTGGTGTGTTTAGGATTATGCATATTAATGGTCCTAGCCATGTACTGAACACAAAAGGCTGTTAGCGTTTGGCAAGCAACTATAAAGACTGCTACAGTTATAGGGAGCAGGGTTTCTCGTTTGCACGGACTTCATTATAGCCCAACCTGTCTTTAAAATTGCATTTTACTGCCTAATCCTTAACATGTTCTGGAAAGTTAAACACTTCATAAAGTCATGGCAAGGAATTGTGAACATTTATAGCAATCCATCTATAACACACTTTAAATACCAATGTATTTACTTAAAGGGAAAGTCTACATTCAAATTGATATTGTTTAAAAAGACAGTTTACGCCTTTACTACCCATTCCCCAGCTTTGCACAACCAACATTGTTAGATTAATATACTTTATAACATTTAAACCTCTAAATTTCTGCCTGTTTTAAAGGCTCTATTGACAGCCTCTTAATCACATGCTTTTGTATTTGCTTTTCACAACAGGAGACTGCTATTTCATGTGAGCCATATAGATAACATTGTGTTCACTCCCGATAAGTTATTTAAGAGTTAGCACAGTACTAAATGCAAGTCAATAGATAATAAATACAAAGTCATGTGATCAGGGGGCTGTCAGAAGATGCTTACATACAAGGTAATCACAGAGGTAAAAAGTATATTTGCTTTTCACAACAGGAGACTGCTCCATTCACACCCGAGAAGTTATTAAAGAGTTAGCACAACACAAAACTAAATAAAAGTCAATAGATAATAAATAGTCACAGTCATGTGATCGGATACAAAGTAATCACAGAGGTAAAAAGTATAATAATATAGCTGTGTTGGTTGTACAAAACTGGGGAATGGGTAATAAAGGGTTTATCTATCTTTTGAAACCATAACAATTCTATTGTAGACTGTCTCTTTAAAAGGACATGAAACCTAAACATTTTCTTTTGGGATTCAGACAAGAGCATATCATTTTAAAAATGTTTCCAATTTTCTTCTATTATCAAATTTGCTAGGTAGGCATCTGGAGCAATATATGGCAGAAAATATTGTAAATAAAACACATTCTCTATCTGAATCATGACAGAAAAGTGTTGATTTCATTTCCCTTTAATGTCTACGAAACTGTGTTGCTTTTTTGAGATATCAATTACAGTATTATTAGAGGTGTCCTTAAAAACCACATATGATTCAAGTCAGCAACATGTATAAGTTTATATGTATTGAGAAAATAGTTGTATATGTAAGTTGCTAAATGTATTTGTAAACTAGCCTTGTCAGCATCAAAAATAGAAACGGTTTCCCTTAACCCCTTAATGACAAGGACGTGCAGGGTAACGGGTAACGTACCCTGCACGTCCTCAGTCTGGAAAGCAGCTGGAAGCAATCCTGCTCGCTTCCAGCTGCTTTCCGGTTATTGCAGTGATGCCTCGATATGGAGGCATCCTGCAATAACCCTGTATGGCCATCCAATGCAGAGAGAGCTACTCTGTGACCCTCTCTGCACCGAACATCGATGGTCGGTATCGTTGGCGGGTGGGAGCCGACGTGGGAGGCGGGTGGCGCCCATCGATGGGCCCAGTGATGTGGAGGGGGGCAGGATCGTGGGCGGGATAACCTAGGGCGCATGCACAATGGGGAGGGGGGATATGGACCATAAGAATTGGTAATCAGTGGCTAAAAAATACATATAAAATGCTAAATCAGGGGGTGTTGGGTTGGTCTGTGGGAGGGAAGCTACACTACAGAAAAAAAGCTGTGAAAAAAAACAAAAAAAAAACATTTTTTTCTGCAAACTGGGTACTGGCAGATAGCTGCCAGTACCCAAGATGGCCCCCAAAAAGGCAGAGGGGGACGGTTAGAGAGATGTTTGGGGGGATCCTACACAGCAGCATATGTAAATATGCTATATTTTTATTTTATTTTTTAAAAATCAAAGATTCCCTTTATTTTAGTACTGGCAGACTTTCTGCCAGTACTTAAGATGGCGGGACAATTGTGGGGTGGGGGAGGGAAGGGAGCTGTTTGGGAGGGATCAGGGGGTGTGATGTGTGATGCGCAGCGGAATTTAGCGGCCTTCTAATTACAAACGGCAACGCTAAAGCCATATATGTCTGCTATTTCTGAACAAAGGGGATCCCAGAGAAGCATTTACAACCATTTGTGCCATAATTGCATAAAATATAATTTCAGTGAGAAACCTAAAGTTTGTGAAAAAGTGAACAATTTTTTTTATTTGATTGCTTTTGGCGGTGAAATGGTGGCATGAAATATACCAAAATGGGCCTAGATCAATACTGTGGGATGTCTACTACACTAAAGCTAAAATTAACCCTACAAACTCCCTACAAGCTCCCTAATTAACCCCTTCACTGCTGGGCATAATTGCATGTTGCACAGCGGCATTTAGCGGCCTTCTAATTACCAAAAAGCTACGCCAAAGCCATTTATGTCTGCTATTTCTGAACAAAGGGGATCCCAGAGAAGCATTTACAACCATTTGTGCCATAATTGCACAAGCTTTTTGTAAATAATTTCAGTAAGAAACCTAAAATTGTGAAAAATGTACTGTTTATTTTAATTTGATCGCATTTGGCGGTGAAATGGTGGCATGAAATATACCAAAATGGGCCTAGATCAAACTTTTGATTGAAGAATAATTAAGTAAAAAACTCCTAACTCCTCTCACGACCTCCTTCTTTGTTGAGAGTTGCAAGAGAATGACTGGATATGACATGTGAGGGGAGGAGCTATATAGCAGCTCGGCTTGGGTGATCCTCTTGCAACTTCCTGTTGGGAAGGAGAATATATCCCATAAGTAATGGATGACCCGTGGACTGAACACACTTAACAAGAGAAACGGTATATAATATGTGTGGGTACAGTAAATGAGTAAGAGGAAAATTACAGCTAAACACAAACACTGCAGAAATGTAAAAATAGCCTTGGTCCCAAACGGACAGAAAATGGAAAAGTGATGCGGTCATTAAGGGGTTAAAGGGACACTGAACCCAATTTTTTTTCTTTCGTTATTGAGATAGAGCACGAAATGTTAAGCAAATTTCTAATTTACTCCTATTATCAATTTTTTTTAATTCTCTTGGTAGCTTTATTTGAAAAGCAAGAATGTAAGATTAGATGCCGGACCATTTTTGGTGAACAGCCTGAGTTGTTCTTGCTGATTGGTGGATAAATTCACCCACCAGTAAACAAGTGCTGTCCAGGGTACTAAACCAAAATTGGCTGACTCCTTAGCCTAGATGTCTTTTTTTTTCAAATAAAGATAGCAAGAGAATGAAGAAAATTTGTTAATAGGAGTAAATTAGAAAGTTGCTTCAAATTACATGCTCTATCTGAATCACGAAAGAACAAATTTGGGTTCAGTGTCCCTTTAATGCAGGCTACAAAGTTTTGCACATTTGGTAGCGATATCACTGCAACACTTTACTTTGTTCCAATATACCTTTGTGTTAGGGTTCATATTCGGTTGCTAGATTTGGCAACTTTTAATTTTTTGCTGCATGAAATATTTTCACAATGTTGTACACTGCATATCTTGATCTTTGTTTAAAGGACAAACAAATGCATGATATAAAGGCAAAGCAATATCACTTAGTCTGAACTTCAGACAAGTAGTCTTTCTACTCCTCCTGTATCATGTGAAAGCCATCAGCCAATCACAAATGCATATACAGGCGTACCTTGGAGATATTGCGGGTTCAGTTCCAGACCACCGCATTAAAGCGAATATAGCAATAAAGTGAGTCACACAAATGTATTTGCTTCCCAGAGAATATTAAACTTATGTTTACTCTATACTGTAGTCTATTAAAGGGACACAAACCCACATTTTTCTTTCAT
This sequence comes from Bombina bombina, assembly GCF_027579735.1. Taxonomy (NCBI): domain Eukaryota; kingdom Metazoa; phylum Chordata; class Amphibia; order Anura; family Bombinatoridae; genus Bombina; species Bombina bombina. The sequence continues at coordinate 987,039,509 of NC_069500.1, forward strand.
TTTTCAGATAGAGCATGAAATTTTAAGCAAATTTCTAATTTAATGCTATTATAAATGTTTCTTCATTCTATGGGTATCTTTATTAGATTAGGCAGTAATGTAAGTTGTGGAGCCGGCCCATTTTTGGTTCAGGACCCTGGGTAGCGCTTGCTTGATTGGTGGCTACATTTAGCCACAAATTAGCAAGCGTTACCCAGGTGCTGAACCAAAAATGGTCCGGCTCTTAAACTTACATTCCTGCATTTTTAAATAAATAGAACAAAGAAAAATTAAAAGTTGCTTAAAATTGCATGTTCTATCTGAATCATTAAAGAAAACTACTTTATTGACAAAAAATGCTAACCATCATCTGAGCCTTCAGTGAGTCATAATCTTTTTGCTGGTGGTGTGTGTGTGTGTGTGTGTGTGTATATATATATATATATATATATATTTCATGTAATTGGCAAGAGTCCATGAGCTAGTGACGTATGGGATATACAATCCTACCAGGAGGGGCAAAGTTTCCCAAACCTCAAAATGCCTATAAATACACCCCTCACCAAACCCACAATTCAGTTTTACAAACTTTGCCTCCTATGGAAGTGGTGAAGTAAGTTTGTGCTAAGATTTCTACGTTGATATGCGCTTCTCAGCATTTTCAAGCCTGATTCTTCTCAGAGTACAGTGAATGTCAGAGGGATGTGAAGGGAGTATCACCTATTGAATGCAATGTTTTTCCTCACGGGAGATCTATTTCATAGGTTCTCTGTTATCGGTTGTAGAGATTCATCTCCTACCTCCCTTTTCAGATCGACGATATACTCTCATATTCCATTACCTCTACTGATAACCGTTTCAGTACTGGTTTGGCTGTCTGCTATATGTGGATGAGTGTCTTTTGGTAAGTATGTTTTCATTACTTAAGACACTCTCAGCTATGGTTTGGCACTTTATGTATTTATATAAAGTTCTAAATATATGTATTGTACTTATATTTGCCATGATTCAGGTTTCAGTATATTTCCTTTTGCAGACTGTCAGTTTCATATCTGGGAAATGCATTTTTTAGGAAAATGTATTTCTTACCTGGGGTATAGTCTTTTTTCAATTGACTGTCATTTTAAATTTGCGGGCTGAATTAGGCTCGCGAGAGCGCAAAATGCCAAAGTATATTGCGTCATTTTGGGCGTGAGATTTTTTGTCGCGAAGTTACGTTCGATGATGCAAATTCGTAATTTCCGGCATCTTTGTAGACGCCGAGTCCTTTCACAAGGTTGCGTCTTCAATGACGCGAGTGTGTCATTTCCGGATGTTATTAGCGACCAAAAATTTTCTCTGTTTGTTTGTGCGTCATACTTGACGACAAATATTTTCATTATTTTAAACCCCATTCCTATATGCCTCTTGCCTTTTTTCCCTATCAGAGGGCTATGCTGTTTGCATTTTTTTCCCATTCCTGAAACTACCATATAAGGAAATTGATCATTTTGCTTTATATGTTGTTTTTTCTCTTACATTTGCAAGATGTCTCAATCTGATCCTGTCTCAGAAATCACTGTTGGGAACCCTGCTGACTGATAACAGTTCTACCAAAGCTAAGTACATTTGTTGTAATCTTCTGGAGATTATATCTCCAGCTGTGGTCATGATAAACTTTTACATGCAGAGAATGTGTCCATTAGTAATAGTACATTGCCCGTTGCTGTTCCTTTAACATCTAATGTACAAGATATACCTGTGAATTTATAAGAATTTATTGCTGATTCTATTCAGAAGGCTTTGTCTGCCATCCCGCCTTATAATAAATGTAAAGGTCTTTTAAAACTTCTCATAAAGTTGATGAAATTTCAAATGACCGACAACATACTGAATTATCCTCCTCTGATGAGGATCTATCTGATTCAGAAGATACTTCCTCAGATATTGACACTGACAAATCTACTTTTTTTATTTAAAATGGAGTACATTCATTCTTTGTTAAAGAATGTGTTGATAATATTGAATATTGAGGAGACTAGTCCTCTTGATATTAAAACTAGTAAACATTTAAATTCTGTTTATAAACCTGCTGTGGTTTTTCCAGTTCCTGATGCTATTTTTGATATGATTTCTAAGGAATGGAATAGGCCTGGTGGTACTTTTATTCCTTCTTCAAGGTTTAAAAAATTGTATCTTCTGCCAGCAGTTACTTTAGAGTTTTGGGAAAAGATCCCGAAAGTTGATGGGGCTATCTCTACTCTTGCTAAATGTACTACTATTCCTATGGAAGATAGTACTTCTTTTAAAGATCCTTTGGATAAGAAACTTGAATCTTATCTAAAGAAAGCCTATTTATATTCAGGTCATCTTCTCAGGCCTGCAATTTCTTTGGCTGATGTTGCAGCTGCTTTAACCTTTTGGTTGGAAACTTTAGCGCAACAAGTATTGGATCATGATTTGTCTAGCATTGTTAACTTGATTCAACATGCTAATAATTTTATTTGTGATGCCATTTTTGATTATTTTTTTTTTAAATTTTGCTTGCTATTGTTTTAAACTTATCAACATTTGTTTTAATAAACTGAACTTGTTTTATGCAAGCTTTGGTTCATTACCTTCTATAGCAGTTTTACACTGCTTCTGACTATCCATCAGCACATATTATGACAAAGATCCCCCTGCACATCTACTCTGCACCTGGAGAGGTTTAGCTGGTACACCTGAAGATACCAACCAGCTCCTACTAGTACATAAGTGTACTTGGGCCAGTTCTCTGGCTTTGTTTCTGAGGAGGAGAGCAGCCTAACTAATTGCTTCATTGTGAGATCATCTGGTTCTACTGAAAGGGTTAGCTGGTACACCCTAAGACTCCAGCCTGCACCTACCAGTACATAAGTGTACTATAGTCGCATGTGAGTACCCACTTGGCTTACTTGATTTACATCATTATATAGCATATTGATATGCACATGAGGCTCCCCTCTTGTTCTCTTTATCTTACATTTTTGATTTCATCAAAATTGATGTTAAATCTATGTCTTTAGCTATTTTAGCTAGAAGAGTTTTGTGGCTTAAATCTTGGAATGCTGACAGGACTTCTAAGTCCAGATTGCTATATCTTTCTTTCCAAGGTAATAAGTTATTTGGTTCTCAGTTGGATTCAATAATTTCAACTGTCACTAGGGGGGAGGGAGTTTATTTGCCTCAGGATTAAGACCTAAGGGTAAATCTAAAGCTTCTTACCGTTTTCGTTCCTTTCGACAAAATAAGGAACAGAAACCTAATCCCTCCCCCAAGGAATCTGTTTCCAATTGGAAGCCTTCCTCGAATTGGAATAAATCCAAGCCATTTAAGAGATCAAAGCCAGCCCCCAAGTCCACATGAAGGTGCGGTCCTCATTCCAGCTCAGCTGGAAGGGGCAGATTAAGATTTTTCAAAGATGTTTGGACCAATTCGGTCCAAAATCAATGGATTCAGAGTATCGTCTCTCAGGGGTACAGAATATGATTCAGAGTAAGACCGCCTGTGAGAAGATTTTTTTCTCTCACGCATCCCTGCAAACCCAGTAAAGGCTCAGGCTTTCCTGAAGTGTGTTTTAGACCTGGAGTTATCAGGGGTAATCATGCCAATTCTGTTTCAGGAACAGGGTCTGGGGTTTTATTCAAATCTATTCATTGTCCAAAGAAGAAAATTCATTCAGACTAGTTTTGGATCTAAAAATGTTGAATCGATATGTAAGAGTACCAACTTTCAAAATGGTGACTATAAGGACTATTCTGCCTTTTGTTCAGCAAGGGCATTTATATGTCCACAATAGACTTACAGGATGCATATCTTCATATTCCGATTCATCCAGATCACTATGAGTTCCTGAGATTCTCTTTTCTAGACAAGCATTACAAATTTGTTGCTCTTCCTTTTGGCCTAGCGACAGCTCCAAGAATCTTTTCAAAGGTTCTCGGTGCCCTACTATCTGTAATCAGAGAATGGGGTATTGCTGTGTTTCCTTATTTGCTCAGTCTTTACGTTCTGCAGAATCTCACACAAAAACATGATTGGAGGATCAATTTACAAAAAGTTCTTTGATTCCTCAGACAAGGGTAACCTTTTTAACTTTCCAGATAGATTCATTGTCCATGACTTTGTCTCTAACGGACAAGAGACGTTTGAAATTGGTTGCCCACCTGTCGGAACCTTCAGTCTCAGTCATTCCCTTCAGTGGCTATGTGCATGGAAGTTTTAGGTCTCATGACTGTAGCATCGAACGCGATCCCCTTTGCTCGTTTTCATATGAGACCTCTCCCTCTCCACCTTTGTGGACTTGGTGGTTAGATCACCATCGTATTGTTCTAGGGGCCTCTTTTGTTCGTCCAACCTGGACTGTGATCACAACAGATGCAAGTATTTTAGGTTGGGGAGCTGTTTTGGGATCTCTGACAGCACAAGGGGTTTGGAAATCTTAAGAGGCGAGATTACCAATAAATATTTTGGAACTCCGTGCGGTTCTCAGGGCTCTTCAGTTTTGGCCTCTATTGAAGAGAGAACTGTTAATTTGTTTTCAGACAGACAATATCACATCTGTGGCATATGTCAATCATCAGGGTGGGACTCACAGTCCTCAAGCTATGAAAGAAGTATCTTGGATACTTGTTTGGGTGGAATCTAGCTACTGTCTAATTTCTGCAGTTCATACCCAAGGTATAGACAATTAGGAAGCGTATTATCTCAGTCGTCAGACTTTACATCCGGGAGAGTGGTCTCTCCATCCAGATGTGTTTTCTCAAATTGTTAAGATGTGGGGTCTTCCAGAAATAGATCTTATGGCATCTCATCTAAGCAAGAAACATCCCAGGTACCTGTCCAGGTCCAGGGATCCTCGGGCAGAAGCAGTGGATGCGTTGACACTTCCTTGGTGTTATCAACCTGCTTATATTTTCCCGCCTCTAGTTCTTCTTCCAAGAGTGATCTCCAAAATCATCATGGAGCAATCGTTTGTGTTGCTGGTGGCTCCAGCATGGCCTCACAGGTTTTGGTATGCGGATCTTGTTTGGATGTCCAGTTGCCAACTTGGCCACTTCCAATAAGACCGGACCTTCTGTCTCAAGGTCCGTTTTGCCATCAGGATCTCAAATAATTAAATTTGAAGGTATGTAAATTGAACACCTAGTGCTTAGTCATAGAGGTTTCTCTGATTCAGTGATTAATACTATGTTACAGGCTCATAAATCTGTTTCTAGAAAGATTTATTATCGAGTTTGGAAGACTTACATTTCATGGTGTTCCATGGTGTTTACAGTTTCTTCAGGATGGTTTGGATAAAGGTTTGTCTGCAAATTCCTTGGAAGGACAAATCTCTGCTCTTTCTGTTTTATTCCACAGAAAAATTGCTAAACTTCCTGATATTCACTGTTTTGTACAGGCTTTGGTTCGTATCAAGCCTGTCATTAAATGAATCGCTCCTCCTTGGATTCTTAATTTGGTTTTGAAGGCTTTACAAGATTCTCCATTTGAGCCTATGCATTCTTTGGACATTAAACTACTTTCTTGGAAAGTGTTGTTCCTTTTGGCCATCTCTTCTGCTAGAAGAGTTTCTGAATTATCTGCTCTCTCTTGTGAATCTCCTTTTCTGATTTTTCATCAGGATAAGGCAGTTTTGCGGACTTTATTTAAATTCTTACCTAAGGTTGTGAATTCTAACAACATTAATAGAGAAATTGTTGTCCCTTCTTTGTGTCCTAATCCTAAGAATTCTTTGGATGTGGTGAGAGCTCTGAAATATTATGTTGAAGCTACTAAAGATTTCAGGAAAACGTCTAGTCTTTTTGTTATCTTTTCTGGTTCCAGGAAAGGTCAGAAGGCTTCTGCCGTTTCTTTGGCATCGTGCTTAAAGCTTTTGATTCTTCAAGCTTATTTGGAGTCAGGTAAAGCCCCGCCTCAGAGATTTACAGCTCATTCTACTAGAATGAAGCTTCAGTTCATCAGATTTGCAAAGCAGCAACTTGGTCTTCTTTGCATACATTTACTAAATTCTACCATTTTGATGTATTTGCTTCTTCGGAAGCAGTTTTTGGTAGAAAAGTTCTTCAGGCAGCTGTTTCAGTTTGATTCTTCTGCTTATGATTTAAGTTTTTCCTTTTATTTATGAGAATAAACTTATATTTGGGTTGTGGATTAATTTTTTTCATTGAATTGGCTGTTTTTATTTTTATCCCTCCCTCTCTAGTGACTCTTGCATGAGTTCCACTTCTTGGGTATTGCTATCCCATACGTCACTAGCTCATGGACTCTTGCCAATTACATGAAAGAAAACATAGTTTATGTAAGAACTTACCTGATAAATTAATTTCTTTCATATTGGCAAGAGTCCATGAGGCCCACCCCTTTTTTATGGTGGTTATGATTTTTTTTGTATAATGCACAGTTATTTCCAAATTCCTTTGTTGATGCTTTTTACTCCTTTAGTTATCACCCCACTACTTGGCTATTCGTTAAACTGAATTGTGGGTGTAGTGAGGGGTGTATTTATAGGCATTTTGAGGTTTGTGAAACTTTGCCCCTTTCTGGTAGGATTGTATATCCCATACGTCACTAGCTCATGGACTCTTGCCAATATGAAAGAAATGAATTTATCAGGTAAGTTCTTACATAAATTATGTTATATATATATATATATATATATATATATATATATATATATATATATATATATGTGTGTGTGTGTGTGTATTCATGTTGTGTTTATATGTGTATATATGTTGGAAAACTGGCACCAATAGATTTGCTTGACACAGAGTTGCATAAACCTTAAGTTTGTAAAAAGAGCAATATCTGCGTAGCGCAATAAAATGAGGTATGCCTGTACGTATATTCTGTGAATTCTTGCACATGCTCAGTAGGAGCTGGTGACTTAAAAAAAGTTGTTTAAAATTTGTTTAGTGAATTTATTGATTAATTAAAATGAAACAAAATTGCAATGTATGATTTATTATTTATTTGAAAAAATTCTTCTTGTCCCACACTCTATAGAGAGACTATAAGTCAAATTCTGTATTCTAAATATGCTGCAAATTACTGCAAAATCCCTGAACAATGCACATACTACACAGTGATTGCTTAAACCAGTGCACAAATGTATTTACAACTAGTGTTTTTTGGCAGCAATCAAGGGAGATATGATAAACATTCTCAGCAGGGGTTTAAAGTGAAGGTCAATTTTCAGCAACGAGTGCCCGGTTTTTAAAAACAAGGGCACTTTCATTGATGAAAATTTACATTGCACCGGATTTATAGAAATACTTACCTTTTACTTCTGCAAAGCCGGATCGATGATCCCCCGCCTTCTTTTTCCTGCTGTACAACCACAGCAATGACGAAACCGGCTTCCTCCAATCACAGCCGGCATCACGAGATGGACGCTCTGGGGTTCAAGCCATGATTGGAGGAAGCCGGTTTTGTAATTTCTGACGTCAGTACGGAGGAACTGAGGCTGGGATCGGCGATCCGGGTTTACAGAAGTAAAAGGTAAGTATTTCTACAAATCCGGTGCAATGTAAATTTTCGTCAATGAAAGTGACCCTGTTTTTAAAAGTATTTTTAATTGATAAAAGGTTTTTATTGAATTTTACAATTTACAAAGAATTCCATCAAAATTGCATTTTTTTTTAATTAGAATTCTTCTCTTTATCTCCCATGAGGACATAGTTTGTACACTGCGAACGGGTAGAATCCCAATAATACCTTTATTTCTAAATCATCATTTCTAGAATCCGTGTGTGAGGGAGCCCAACCTAAAGGAAACCTGTGTGTGTATCAGTAAACTATCTTAAAAGCTCACCCCCTGTCTCGGGAGAAAGGGGATTTGACCCTAAGGAAGGGGAAAAGGAAGTGTGATATGACACACCCAGACAAGCTGGGCAGGAGCGGAAGAGGCAGAGGATATGATCCAACTCGCAACCCCTATCAGGTTTTAGTCAAGTGCCCCAGTTATCTGTTGTCTGTTCCTACCCTCGGCAAACAATATCCAGGGTTCCCATATCAATAGAAACTGCTCTTTATTACCTATTATATCTGCAGAAGCTCTACTCTGATAATAAAAATCAATCTTATTCCTAATTATTGAAAATGCTGGAATCGCTGTCCTCCAGTACCTTGCTATGCTTAATTTAGTTATAGTGCAGATAATCGCCACTAATTTATTTGCTTTCGGGTCCAGGTCTGGGAGAGGCTCGTGTAAAAGTGCCTGAGTAGGGGATAAATTAATTCGCCTATCCATAATTTCACTCAAGTGGGCCGATGTTTGGGACCATATATTGGACACATGGCAACAATGCCACCACATATGGGGATATGTACCTCTCTCAGTGCAACCGCGCAGACAATTAGTGTTAGCATGTACCATGTACCTTCTAGAAGGATGGAAATACCATCGGAAAGCTACTTTAATAAAGTTTTCCTTTAAATGAGCACATATAGACAAAGAGGTAACGGACCTCAAGGTGTTGCACCATTTTTCTGCCGATTAGGTAAAATTAAAGTCTGGTTCCCACTTCACCATGAACGGTAGTTTACTTAAATTAGGGGGGGTATTAAACTGGATATATAAGTTAGAGATGGCCCCTCTTGGCCGCTCTAGATATGAGCTAGTGGTTCATTTATTATTGCCTAGGACCTTATCTACTCTGGCTCTTAGTTGGAGGTAGTGAAACCAACTTGATCGCTCCTGCCTATTGAGTTCAACATATTGATGAATGGTTAATAGCTTAGTCCCTATTAGAGCATCTGCAATATAATATAAGCCTTTATTTGCCTACTTCTCTTGTGTAGCTTGGTCGTATTTAGTAGATAACGTTACTAATGGGGTCGCCTTTGACCCTTTTAAAAGTATTTTTAAAAACCGGGCACTCATTACTGAAAATTGACCTTCACTTTAAATTAGTTAGAATGTGTAACATTTTTCTAAACATTAATTACAAAGTAAACATTTATTTTGTATAAAGATACTTAGCAATTCTGTACTTACAATTATCTTTCATAAGGTAACTTTTCTTCTTTCTTTTTCTTTTAGGCTTTTAGCCCGTACAGTATTAAGGATGGCAAGTGGCAACCCAGTGTTTACCAGACTGGAGCAAAGGGCTTCAGAAGCAGATCAGGTCATAGAATACCTCAAGCAACAAGTGGCACTGCTGAAGGAGAAAGCAAGTGAGAAAAAACATAAATTTGCATATATTATTTTTTTAGGATAAGGTTTATAAATACACAAACAGTTGTGTAATTTGTTCCCTTAAAGGGACAAAAATATTTCATAAATGAAAGCTGCACCTAAAATTTAGCTTGGTGAGACTAGATCCTTTCTAGGTAATACCGCTATGAAATACAAATCCAACTTTTATTGTGTTCTTATATAATGTATGGGTATATGTATACACGTGTTTTTGTGTATGTATACAGGAAATTGCATCACTCGCTGGATTTAAGAAAAATGTAGTTAATTGAATAATTCAATATCTCCCCTACTTTAGACACACTTCTTGTTTTATATTATATTATCTATCTGTCTATGCCATATAGATAGATTGCTAAAAGTTTCTGGCTCCAAGATTTTGAACAAATTTGTTGAGCCCTGGAAGGCACATATTGTGGAACACTGTTATTTAATGGGCCATGATACCCAAGTGTTGAAAAACTTGAAAGTGCTGCAGCATAGCTTTAAAAAGCTGACTAGAAAATATCACCTGAACATCTCTATGTAAAAAAGAAAGATATTTTACCTCAAAAGTTCCTCAGTAGCCACATACCATTGTAAAGGACTTCTAAGCAGCAAATCAGTATGCCTTTCCCGGGACAGCTAAGGGAGTAAGCTTTGTGAACACTAACCTATTTTCCCTATTCAGTTTAAGGAAGTTTACTATGAAATCTCATGAGAGCTAAGTCAAATCTCATGAGATCACAGTAATAGAGTTCATGACCTCAGCACTGCTGATGCTGATTGGTTGCTGTTCATTTCTTTATTTTGTTTTTACCTGCAGCTGGGCAGCAGCTGAGTATAACTTTTTACACAGAACTTACTCTGGTGAGCTGAGGAAATTGTGAGGTAAAATATCTTCCTTTTTTACATAGAGATGCTCAAGTGGTATTTTCCTGACAGCTTTTTACAGTTATACTGCATCAGTTTCAAGTGATTTAGTATATGAGTATTATGTCCCTTTAAAGGGCCATTATACACCAATTTTTTCTTTGCATAAATGTTTTGTAGATGATCTATTTATAAAGCCCATAAAGTTTTTTTTTTTTTTTTTTAAATGTATAATTTTGCTTATTTTTAAATAACATTGCTCTGATTTTCAGACTCCTAACCAAGCCCCAAAGTTTTATTTGAATACCGTCAGCTAACTTCTGTGCATCTTATTCTTTATAGTAGTGTCTATTACATGCAGTTATATGAAAATGAGTGTATACTGTCCCTTTAAGTGTTAGGTTGTCACAATTTTCGCTATGAAATTTATAAATGTATTTATGAATTTTATGAAAATTCACATATAAGTACATAAAATAAGGTAGTATATATAACATAGATAATACTCTTATTAATCTACATTTATTAAGAACTCCTTCTCCAACTTAGATAAAACAGGTGTGTTTTAATGATCAGGCATTTGCAGAGCAGACAGTTTTCCTGATTGGTTAATGTGACTTTTTAAACTGCATGTTATTGAATCCTTACTCTTTGAAGAAGCGTTGTGGGGTGTGAAAAGCGTTAGATTTTGCCAAGCTTTGCCATTTTATTACCAATTAAGGGCTAGATTACAAGTGGAGCACTAATTTATTGCAGTCCCACAAACCGGCGAATTTGCCCGTTTGTGGACGCGAGATAAATAACCAGCCATTACAAGTAACTTGTTATTGCTACTGTGATAAATGTCCCCCATTTGGCCCAACAATTAGGAATAGTGTTGCTTTATTAAAAATAAATAAATGTAGCATCTTTATTTTATGTTTTTAATAACTGCACTAGGCAGTATTTTCGGGCTAAAGTTGGTGGGTGTGTGCCTTTACATTGCGGTCTGGGGACTGTGTCTTCCCAGTAAATATATATATGTATATGCTTATATACATATATATTTGAGTTAATATGTGTATACACATATTAACATATAAATATATGTTTATATTCATATACATATATATTTATGTTTGCTGCCCATCGTTGCGTGACTTACCCCCTTTGCTGCGCTAGTTCTCATGCCGTGTCTGACGGCATGAGAACAAGACTCCCATTGGAGCCTATGGAAGCGCACTCTCGTGAGAGCAATGCTTCCGTGCAACGCGAAGTCGTGTTCGCTTTGCACCTCATTTGTAATACCAGCCGACATTTGTGTGCCCTGGTATTACTAAGTTGAGTGCAAATATTGCTTTCACAAAAGCAATATTTTGCGCTCTACTTGTTATCTGGCCCTAAAGCTTGCCAATATTTAAACTGTATTTCTTTCATAAAATGGGGAAAGTTCACAAGCCGTCACATGTGGGATTACAGTCCAGTCCTACAAGAGGAGGCAAAATAGCCCACACAACAGAGCTTTAATCCTTCTTACTTTCCCATAATCCCTTAGTAAATTTTTGCCTCCAACAAGGATTTATAGTGAAACTTGAAGTGCTGATTCAGACGTCGTCTGAAAGGGATTCTCAGACCAATGTGAGACCCATTGTCTCCCTCAGAATGCCGGGGATAGGATAGAGGGGTGTACAGGAGTACAACTGGCAGTGAGAGTAAATCTCCTTCTGGGAGTTTGTCACTAGCCTGCCTCATGTGTCGCTGAGAAACATCCTGCAGCATTTTCCTGTGGGTCTTGTCAACCCGCTCCGACTCCAGATTCTGTGTTAGTGCATACTTCTACTGGAAGCAGGTCTCCTGCAGCTTGGTAATCATATGGTCTACATATACACGTTTCAAATAGGCTGGGGACATAGTTACATCAAACAACACTACATACAGTTTAGGCACTTCAGGGCATGTTTACACATTTACAGTAAATTGAGGAACTTTCTCTTTAAATGTACTTGTGCAGGCTTTAGCACAGACATCTTTAAACTTGGCAAGAAAAAAATCTGTAGCAACTCCTCTTCACAAGAAACAAAGTATCCATAATAAAATAGAAAAATGTATTTGTAGCAAGTGCAACATAAAAACTGAACGTGAGCACACAGCTCACACAATCAGGAAAGAGTATCCAGTAGTGCAGAGAATGGCAGACATGTTTCGTGTGGGTCTCCACACTTGTTCACTGCTATAGACTGCACATACTGGTTTCACCTTTTAAAGGTACATACTTCATTTTGACATACATGTGATATTAACAACTTCCTGTCTATACTGGTTATTTATATACACACAATTATATGTCAAACAGGCTCATTCTAATAATAACATGATAATAGTAAAAAAATGGAGCCTAAATTGCAACAACATATGCAATATTAACGCTAAGAGGTAAAAGAGATCATGCAAATATACACAAATTGAATAAACAGGTTAACATCCGTCTCCATATTTATTCCTACAGGATGTCTAGTGCACAGAGTAAATATCCACTGCGCTTCCTTATAGCTCAATTTATACTCTGTCACCTCCCCTCTTATGTCTAGGGATATAGTCTATTGCTTCGAAGGATGCTAAAGATGAATCTGCTGCATGCATGTTTTTAAAATGCTTAGCTACTGGGGTGAAGACATCAGGGTTGTCAATATCCCTTATGTGTTCAAGTGCTCTATCTCTAAGCATTCTCTTAGTTTTCCCCACATATTGAATCTGGCACCCCCTGCAGGTCTGGAGATAAATGACATATTTTGAATTGCAATTTAAATTGTGCCTGATTTGATAGTTTACATTGGAAACTGAAGAACTGAAAGACTCACCCTCTGTGACATAATTACATGTCTTGCAAATCTTAGATTTACACTTATAAAAACCTATTCTGTGTGGCAACCAGGTACGTGTATTATGCTCAGGCAGTTGAGAAGGAGCCACCATGTTGCCTATGGTTTTTGCTTTCTTTGCCACGAACTTGCAACCATTGTTAGCCACCTTCTCTAGGGTCGGATCAGTAGTGAGGATGGGTAGGCATTCCCTAATTAGGCTACAGATTTTATGAAATTCAAGGATATAGGGAGTGCTAAAAATTAACTTATCCCCACAGTCAACACGTCTTGATAGGGCCATGTCATTACGTTTATACTCCAGAAGGGTGTTGCGTGGAATTTGGTCAACTTGTTCCCTGGTGGACTGTAGTAAATTAGTAGGATAGCCACACTCAGATAATCTACTATCCAAGATATCTATTTGTTCTCTATGGGCAACATCATTAGAACATATCCTTTTTGTTCTTATATATTGACCCTTTGGTATAGCCTTGAGAACATGTCTTGGATGGCATGACTTGTAATTCAAAATGGTATTACCACCTGTAGGCTTCCTATATAAACAGGTGTCAATAGTGTGTGTAGATTTTTCTTGCCTTTGGTCTTCTCTGGCGTTCTAATGAGGACGCTGTCCGGTTGCACCCTCATTAAGGAACAAGTGGCTACTACGAATTTGTGCACACGCCGAAGAAACGCTGCCGTGGATATCGTGGAGCTGGTGAGCGCCGTAGATTTGTGTCTTTGTTATCTTTAAACTTGGCCCTTCAGAGGTTTTGGAACTACATTTCCCATGATGCTCAGTCAGCTGATATGCTGACTGAGCATCATGAGAAATGTAGTTCCAAATCCTCTGGAGGACCAAGTTTGAGGTTGTCTGCTTTAGCACATGCCAGATTGCTTATCTTCATTCTCAGCATGCTCTCATATGAACAGGATAATTTCTGAAGCTGGGAGCTAATTTTCAGTTTCTGAACTCCTGTGCAGACCTCAGAGGGTTAACTTTAAAAAAAAAAACAGTGTGACGGTGGCCATCTTTGACGATACATTGCCTTAGATTGGTAAGCATCCGTAACAGCTTTGCATAAATTTATATTTTTTTAACTCACTGTCATCTGCCTTAAAGAGACAATACTTATTTTTTTCTTATTCCCTCACAGAGACTTACATTGTGCCAAAATGCGTGTGTCCCTCTTGAGGGGATAACCCTTTCTGTTCCTGTTATACTGTATTTCTAAGCTGCTATCTAATTTTAGATACCTGTTTGTCCTTACCAGGTGCATTCACTCTTCAGTTTCAAAACTGATGGCTTTCATTCCCCCACCAGTTAAGCGCAAACATATGTAGAGGGCAGAAGAGAACCCTTTGCAGGCCCTGGTCTCATCTGAGACATCCCGAAGGAGCGACCCATCTAGGTACCCTGTACCCTTCAGGAGTACATTTGAATTAGAATCCTCCTCAGCTGAGGACGATTATTCAGAAACTCAGGACTCCCTTCTGGCGAATTAGCAGAAGATGTGTCAGATCCTTCGGCATCTGTGACACAGCTCTATTGTGGTTCTCTTCCTATCTAACGGTACCTTTAGTGTAGCCTTCTCCGGAGCATCATCTGCCCAGTTACCACTTTCTGTTGGGGTATCTCAAGGCTCTGTCCTTGGTCCCCTTTTCTTTTCAATCTATACATCATCATTAAGTTCCTTAACAAAGTCCCTTGGGTTTCACTATCATTTGTATGCTGATGACACCCAAATCTACCTCTCTGCACCAGACCTACCTCCTTCCTTACTAACCCATGTCACTAACTGTCTTTCTCATATCTCATCTTGGATGTCCTCTCACTACCTTAAACTAAATCTATCCAAAACTGAACTCCTTATTTCCCCCCTTCTTCCAAAATCTCTACCCCCTAATTTTCTATAACTGTTGATAATTCCATCATTACCCCTACCCCGCATGCCCGAGGTCTTGGGGTCACACTTGACTCAGACATTTCCTTCACTCCTCACATTCAGTCCTTGGCTAAAGCCTGCCTCTTCCACCTTGTCTCCAGATACTCTCCTTCCCAGCCCCTTCGCTCAGCTCACGATCTCCTCATCTCCTCCTCTCTTGTTATTGTCTCACATTCATGATTACAGGACTTCTCCAGACTGGCCCCATCTTGTGGAACTCCCTGCCTCGCTCAACAAGACTCTCCCCTAGTTTTAACAGCTTCAAGCACTCCCTAAAGACTCTACTATTCAGGGATCCATACAACCAACACTAACTTTTCCTAACTCCATTGCTTTTCCCTTGAACCCCTTAGAATGTAAGCCTATGAGCCCAGCTGTTTAAAGATTGCCTTCATAAGAGTCAACTACAACAGTGCAACTCTCGGCAGGGCCCTCTACCCATTTGATCCCTATACATGTTATCCTGTATACCAACTATGTTTATAGCGCTGCGGAATCTGTTGGCAAATAACTGTTAATAATAATAATAATTTAATTTCAAACATAGTTTGAAAAAAATCAAATACACACTATTGCAGGAAGTTTTCACTTGCCTTGGATAGAGATGTAAAATTTCTGGAAATTTTGAAGCCATGAGAAAATTTTTTTGGAAAAATTGTAAATAAAAAATAA
Source organism: Bombina bombina (assembly GCF_027579735.1). NCBI lineage: Eukaryota > Metazoa > Chordata > Amphibia > Anura > Bombinatoridae > Bombina > Bombina bombina. The sequence continues at coordinate 987,055,000 of NC_069500.1, forward strand.
ATAAAAAATTGCGGAGCAGAGTACTTTTCCAAATTTAAAGTAATTTTGTTGCATTGGGAACATAAAATGCAGCATGTACAGTATATTATACTTAAAATAAAAGTGCAGTTTATTCAGTATTTAATAAACTAAATTTGCTTTTTAAAACTATTTTTTGTTACATAATTTGCAAGGTTTGGATATGTTAAGAACAGTGAAATATAAGGACTCTTTTGCCAGTACATGATCACACAGGCAACCCCTTTCCACCCAAACAATGAAAAAACTAAGAAACCATCATCATAACAAAACTAAGAACATTATTTTGTCTCATGTAATCCTCCTACTGATACATAGTACCGAACAGAGAGAAACCACTCATTTCCATTAATGAGACACCATAGACCCCTGATGCTCTTCAGCTTGCTAAAGTGCTTTAGGGGTGTTTAGGAGGCCCCCCTTAGTCCTGTTTTATTAATGTGCCTATTTCATGAGAAAGCACTTTAATAAAACGGAATGGGAATGCCCCCTGGCTGCCAATGTTTCTCTATGAGAAGAATCTGATTAGGCGACCAATTGCAGAATATATTGCTCTTGCAGGAGTTCGACCAAATATTTTCAGCTGTCATCCTATCTATAAATGAAGGTATTGTGTTGTTTGCAACACTTGCTTACTTGGATGCTGCTGGTGGAGAAACCGTTTGTGATGATGCAGCATTTACAGAAGGAGCAAAAAGTGTTTCTGGAATGTGAACATTGGAATGACAAACGGAATGAAATGGTCTAGCGGACCTAACACTGACCTTAGCGTGTTTATCATGTGGCAGGAAAGCTCCTTTAACTCCTTTGACTGTAGTAATGATAGCATCCAGCCCAGGTCAATACAAGATCTTTCCCTGATAATATATCAGCAGACCATAACTTGAGCCATAAGGCTCTTCTAGCCAGAATAGCCAAAGCAGTACTCTGCATTAATTCAAGTTATTTTAACAGCTGCATCGGAAATGCAACGGCTCGCAGTGTGGACCAACCTCAAGAGATTCTGAATTTAATCAAAGGAAAATAAGGTCAGAGATGTTGTTACACTATATTGCAGTAGCTGCAGATACACAGGCTAAACTAACAGATGGGCGAAACACATTGCCTGAAAGCTGGAAGGATCTCCTGAGGAAACCTTACCATTTTCTGACCATCAGATCCTTAAAAGAGACCTTGTGCTCGAAAGGAATGCTAGTCTGCCTAGCCAAGTGTGCACAGTCCATCTTTGGAATAGTCTCTCATACCTCCAATTTTTCAGACAGTACAAAGGGAATGCCTTGTTTGTTCTATTCCTTGCTAAAAAGCTCAGAAACTGCATCAGGAACCAGAAAGGTGGATGGCCTCTTTGGGGTTGCCTAAAAAACTTATCAATCTTTTTCAAAGATTCTTTGTCTCCTTTCCTTCCTCAGTTTGTTTCTTTTGATTGAAAACATCATTCATTATATTATATTGAATATTATAGTCCTGTTTCTCTGTCCAGCATCAAAAACATCTAAAGAGAGATTACTTCATAACGTGAATTTTTATCTTCAAGCCACTAAAGAATTAATACATTCTTCTTTATTGTTTACCATTGCTCAGGTCCCTGCAAGGGCCAGAAAACTACTGCAATCACCTTGGCTGCTTGGCTTAAAGCTTTAATTCACATATCATACTTAGCAACAGGAAAGTCTCCCCTGAACCTATTACTGTGCATTCTACCAGAGCAGTCGACACCTCTTGGACTTTTAGAAATGCAAAAAGTGCAGCACCTGCGTTTAGCACACTTTAGCAGACAGTGCAAGCTGCCAGGAGGGAGCCACTCCAACAGAATCCAAAAAATGCAAAGAGCAGCAGCGCTTGTCAAAAAAGTAAATAAGCGTTTTATTAGTACAGAGAAAGAAATCTTCCGCAATGTTTCGGGGGCATGATTAAGGGATTGATCCCGAATTGTTGTGGAATCTTCCTTTCTCTGTACTAATAAAAGTTTTTTTTACTTTTTTGACAAGTTCTACTGCTCTTTATATTTTTTGGACTTTTAGAAATGAAGCTTGTATTGAAGAGATTTGTAAGTGAGCAATTTGCCAATATTTACATACCGTAACCAAAGTCTACGATTTTGTTTGCCTCTTCTGAGGCTGCTTTTGGTAGAAAGTTCTGCAGGCCACATTGCCTGTTTTTTCCACCCTATTTCATGGTAGTCTCATGGACTTCACAGCTTGGATATAGGATCCCACATGGGAAGGCTTGTGGATTCTCACATTCTTATGAAAGAAAACAAAATGTATTTTTACCTGATTAATTAATTTCTTTCATGATTGTGAGATTCCAAAAGACCTGCCTTTGTTTTTCCTGAACGGTTGGCGCCAGTACCAGTTTGCATTTCTTTTACTCCGCTTATCTTTTCATACTTTATTACTTTCTCTGTTTTCTTTGTGGAAGAGATTAAAGCTCTGTTTTGTGTGGTGTCTTGCCTCCTCCTGTAGGACTGGACTTTAAACCCACATGTGATTGCTCATGGACTCTCACCATCATGAAAGAAATAAAGTTATCACAAAATACATGCCTATGTTAGAAGCTAAGTATAACTTATTGATAATAGGGACTGTGTCCCTTAAAGGGATTTGAAACCCATAATTTTTCCTTCATGATTCGGATAGATCATACCATACAATTTTTAAACAACTTTCCAATTTACTTTTTTTTTATCATCAATTTTGCTTAATTCTCTTGTTATCCTTTATTGAAAGAGCAACAATGCACTACTGGGAGCTGTCTGAACATATTGGTAAGCCAATGATAAGAGGTATATTTGTGCAGCAAACAATCATCAGCTAGTTCGCAACCCTGAGCCTACCTAGCTATGCTTTCAACAAAGGATACAGAGAGAGCAAAGCAGATTAGATAATATAAGAACATTGGAAAGTTGTTTAAAAGGATATGCTCTATCTGAATCATGAAAGAAAATTCTTGACTTTTATGTCCCTTTTAGCTTTATTGGTAAATATGTCTTACATTCAGGTTGGCAAGGCAAAGGGGCATATTTAATTTTTCATCTATGACACTTCTTTTTAATATTTCTCACAGCACTAATATTATGGACAGCTATTAAATATAATTGTATTCTTTTTAGTTTTACAGGCATCACTACGAGAGGAGAAAAAATTGCGTGTTGAAAACGCTAAGCTGAAGAAAGAAATTGAAATCCTGAAAGAGCATCTTGTACAAAAGGAGATAAAAAATGGAGGTATCTTACACATTACTGAGTTGTTTTTATTAGTCTAAAAGTATATAAAGAGAATTCATTTTTTTTGCCAGACTACATATCCGTTAAACAAAAACAAATAGTCTAGTATTACATCGCTTTTATCGTATTTTATAGCAGTATTTGCATAAGGATTTTGAAGAAAATATCTATGGGGTACACTAGGAAACCACAAATGCAAACACATTGTTGTAATATACTACTAAGAACACCAAGATGCGGTTACTTTTATCTCCATTTTGTTATACACAAAATCTAAATGTCCTGAAGTAAATTAGGCTGTTTTTTTTTTTTTTTTTAATACTCCACAAATTATCCTTTAAGAGTAACTACTAATCCAGATGTAACATTTCAAGCTGTCAGTGATAAATATCTGATTTCTCCATGCCCAGTAAGTAAATGGATCATAGCTAAATAACGAGGGAGAATTGTTGGGGTTGGATTATCCACTTGAATGTGTTTAGGCTGATATGCTGCAGGAGGTCTGCACTCAGTGTTTAAAGGGACATGAAACACAAACAAAATATTTCAGGATTTAGCTAGAACATGCAATTTTAAACAACTTTCCAGTTTACTTCTATTATCAAATTTGCTTCATTGGTATCATTTGTTGAAGGAGCAGCAATGCACTACTGGTTTCTAATTGAACACATGGGTGAGCCAATGACAATCGGTATATATATATATATATATATATATATATATATATATATATATATATATACAGACACCAATCAGCAGCTAGAACCTAGGTTCTTTGCTGCTCCTTAGCTTACCTAGCTATACATTTCAGCAATGGATAACAAGAGGAAGATGGTATGCTATGTCTAATTATGACTTTACTGTCCATTTAGCTTTCATTTACCTTTCTCATACTGCGTGCAAATGACTCTTAGAATGTGACAGTAAGATGTATCGGATAATACAAATTGTACTCCCTATGCTCATTCTCTCTGGAATTAATGACTTTCAATATTTCACATTGACCATTTTTGAATTACTGTTTTGTTTTCTACCTTAGTGAAACAAGTGGCTGTTCCTTCTAGCTCCTCCATTGAGTCCACGTCTACCTCTGAACCGGTACCACAACCAGCACCGGTGAAATCCTCACCACAAGCTCCTAAAACAGGTGGAGAGGAGAAGAAAAAGAAGGAAAAGCCTGAAAAGAAAGGTATTACTTTATGGGAATGTTGAGAAGAAATTGATTTTATTTACTTTGAAGTTGTTTCACAATTGTTTGATTATATTTCTTTACATTTTTTTACAAGATTGTAAGCTGTTGCTGTCACATTTCAGGAGTATACTAGTATTATCTTTGTATTAAACCAGCTGGTTACAGTAGGGAAAGAAATTAAACCCAAACAAAAGATGAAGAATAACAATAAATAGTTCATGCAACAGACAAAATTAAACTTGTAGTCTAAAATCTAACCTGGGTTATAGACTACATTCAAGAAGTAACTTTTGTAGTTTTCTAAAAGCACAAGCTATTAAACAAGATAGATAATACACAGGTATTCAGACAGCAAGGTAAATCTGAATACATTTCCATTAAACAGGCAGAAAAAAGGTTAAAGGGACAGTATACACCAATTTTCATATAACTGCATGTAATAGACATTTCTATAAAGAATAATATGCCCAGGTGCTGATCTAAAAAATGCAATATAAAAGTTTTAGCTCTGTTGAAAAGGTTAGCTGGAACACCCACTGAAAGTGGTTCTATAGCAAAAACAGCAGACCCTCCCCCTTCCTCTGCATATGAAAAGACTTTACACAAACAGGAGAAAGCTGGAGTCGGTATACATCAATATTCTTCTAAAACTTTGGAGCTTAGTTAGGAGTCTGAAAATCAGAGCAATGTTATTTAAAAATAAGCAATACTATACATTTAAAAAAACAAACTGTATTGGCTATATAAATGGATCATCTACAAAACATGTATGCAAAGACAAATCTAGTGTATAATGTCCCTTTAAGTAAGTTTTTCAGTAAATACAATTTGATACAGTAGTATTCAAATAGCAAGGGTTTAAGCTTGTATCAGAATACAATAAGCACAGTCCATTAGGGAAGGTCATACAGTTGTATTCAAGCACAAAGAGGTTAAAGTTGTAGCAGTATACAGTAAGCAAAACAATGTAAAACAAAGAGCAAGCGGAATGTTGATCCAAAGGTCAAGACTATGCAGGGTTTCAGCATCAATATTTACAAACATTTTAATGTATTTCATGTATTGGCCCGTACAGAAGCATGAACACCTCTTTTGTAAGATGTGGGAAGTGATTAGAAGAAATAAGTGGGTGGGCTGCTGGGTAATTTTGTCTTAATTATTAAAATGCATTGACATGTGTGACCAATGTGCTGTTATAGCAAATACATTACAAAATGATTATGTCTGAGTGCATGCAACAAATGCAATTTTATTATTTTAAAGTAAAGAGCATAGTTCATAAGCACTACAAATAAGTATATGATGTACAGTACATAGATATTGCAATTTTTTTATGTAAATGTTGTAGAAAGTATTTTTTATTATTATTTTAGGTTTTATTCAAACCTGTGACAAGATGTACTGGTCACTCTATTGCAGACAATAAAAGACAAACTTTAGCACTTGATTTGTTTGCAATAGAGCAGATGGGTGCTAGGGCTGGGCGATATGGGGGGGGGGGAATCGCGATTGCAATTTAATCACGATTTTCACGTCAGCACCCCCTGTAACCCCTATAAGCCCCCTCTGTAACCTACATAAGCCCCATCAGATCCCACTGTAACCCGCACCCCCTGTAACCCCCATAAGCCCCCCTCTGTAACCTACATAAGCCCCATCCGCTCCCAATGTAACCCCCCAATAAGCACCCCCTTTAACATCCATAAGCACCGCCTGTAACCACCATCAGCCCCCAACCCACATAAGTCCCAGCGCATCCCCCCTCCCTGTAACCCGCATCAGCCACAGTGCACCCCCTCCCTGTAACCCGCATCAGACACAGCGCTCCCCGGTAAGTCGGCTTCTCCCTGTAACCCGCATCAGCCACAGCGCACCCCGGTAAGTTGGCCCCCCTCCATGTAACCAGCATCAGCCACAGTGCACCCCCCTCCCTGTAACCCGTATCAGCCACAGCGCTCCCCGGCAAGTCGGCCCCCCACTGTAACCCGCATCAGCCACAGCGCTCACTGGTAAGTCGCCCCCCTCCCTGTAACCTGCATCAGCCACAGCGCTCCCTGGTAAGTCGACCCCCCTCCCTGTTACCCGCATCAGCCACAGCGCACCCCGGTAAGTCGGCCCCCCTCCCTGTAACCCGCATCAGCCACAGCGCACCCCCCTCCCTGTAACCTGCATCAGCCACAGTGCTCCCCGGTAAGTCGGATCAATATCGCAAGGCGGGCACAGCAAGTCGGCTGCCCTCCTGTACGTCATAGGTGACGTCAAATGGGTTGGGGCTAAAAATTGCATACTCTCGCGGTTTTAAAACTGTGGTGATTAATCACAGTTTAAAATTGCATCCGTGATTAATCGTGCAGCCCTAATGTGTGCATATACTTTTATCAGTTGCCCCTGTATGTTTAAGATGTTTTATTGAGAATCTGCGTTTGTGGTACAATTTAGTAAGTGTACGTAAATGCATTTGTGCCTTATGTTGCATCAATATCTATTATATACAGTGGATATAAAAAGTTTACACACCCCTGTTAAAATGTCAGGTTTCTGTGATATAAAAAATGAGACAAAGATAAATAATTTCAGAACTTTTTCCACCTTTAATGTGACCTATAAACTGTACAACTTGATTGAAAAACAAACAAACTTCTAGGTGGAGGGAAGTAAAAATAAAAAACCGAAATAATATGGTTGCATAAGTGTGCACACTTATAACGGGATGTAGCTGTGTTTAGAATTGAGCAATCACATTCAAAATCATGTTAAATAGGAGTTTATGCCTCTGATTAACCCCAAATAAAGTTCAGCTGTTCTAGTAGGTCTTTCCTGACATTCTCTTAGTCGCAACCTACAGCAAAAGCCATGGTTCGCAGACAGCTTCCAAAGCATCAGAGGGATCTCATTGTTAAAAAGGTATCAGTCAGGAGAATAGTACAAAAGAATTTCCAAGGCATTAGATATACTATGGAACACAGTGAAGATAGTCATCATCAAATGGAAAAAATATGGCGCAACAGTGACATTACCAAGAACTGGATGTCCCTCCAAAATTGAAGAAAACTGGTCTAGGAGGCTGCCAAGAGGCCTACAGCACCATTAAAGGGCCATAATACCCAAATGTTTAAACACTTGAAAGTGATGCAGCATAGCTGTAAAAAGCTGACTAGAAAATATCTCCTGAACATCTCTATGTAAAAAAGAAACATATTTTACCTCAAAAGTTCCTCAGTAGCCACCTCCCATTGTAAAGGATTTCTAAGCAGCATTTTAGTGTCTGTCCTGGGACATCTGAAGGGATGAGCATCGTGCACTCTCATCTTATTTCACCAATCAGGTAAAGGAAGTTTACAATGAAATCTCATGAGAGTCAAGTCAAATCTCATGAGATCACAGTAAAAGTTCATGACCTCAGCACTGCTGATGCCGATTGGCTGCTGTTCATTTCTTCATTTTTTTTTAATTTTTTTACCTGCAGCTGGGAGCAGTTGAAGTATAACTTTTTACACAGAACTTACTCTGCTGAGGAGATTGTGAGGTAAAATATCTTCCTTTTTTACGTAGAGATGCTCAGGTGATATTTTCCTGTCAGCTTTTTACAGTTATACTGCATCAGTTTCAAGTGATTTAGCATATGAGTATTATGTCCCTTTAAAGGAGCTGCAGGAATATCTGGCAAGTACTGGCTGTGTGGTGCATGTGACAACAATCGCCTGTATTCTTCATATGTCTGGGTTATGGGGTAGAGTGGCAAGACGGAAGCCTTTTCTTACAAAAAAAAACATCCAAGCCCAGCTAAATTTTGCAAAAACCCATCTGAAGTCTCCCAAAAGCATGTTGCAAAAGGTGTTCTGGTTTGATGAAACCAAGATTAAACTTTTTGGCCATAATTCCAAAAGATATATTTCGGCGCAAAAGCAACACTGCATATAACCAAAAGAACACCATACCCACAGTGAAGCATTTTGGTGGCAGCATCCTGCTTTGGGTCTGTTTTTCTTCAGCTGGAACTGGGGCCTTAGTCAAGGTAGAGGGAATTATGAACAGTTCTAAATACCAGACAATATTGGCACAAAACCTTCAGGCTTCTGATAGAAAGCTGAACATGAAAAGAAACTTCATCTTTCAGCATGACAACGCCCCAAACCATACATCCAAATCAACAAAGGAATGGCTTCACCAGAAGGAGATTAAAGTTTTGGAATGGCCCAGTCAGAGCCCAGACCTGAATCCAATCGAAAATTTGTGGGGTGATCTTAAGTGGGCACAAGAGATGCGGGCACAAGAGATGCCCTCACAATCTGACAGATTTGGAGTGTTTTTGCAAAGAAGAGTAAGCAAATCTTGCCAAGTCAAGATGTGCCATGCTGAAAAACTCATACCCAAAAAGACTGAGTGCTGTAATAAAATCAAAGGGTGCTTCAACTTATGCAACCATATTATTTTAGTTTTTTATTTCTACTTCGCTCCACCTAAAAGATTTTAGTTTGTTTTGCCATTGAGTTGTACAGTTTATAGGTCACATTAAAGGTGGAAAAAGTTCTGAAATGATTTATCTTTGTCTCATTTTATTACATCACAGAAACCTGACATTTTAACAGGGGTGTGTAGACTTTTATATCCACTGTATGAAACCCACCCAGTGTTCTCCACAGAAAATGATGTCAGACGGGTGGCATTATGAAATAGCCGAGTGGGGGCAGTGTAATAATTTGCAATATTTATAAAAAAAATTGTTCTCTATTACTCTTACGTAAAGTGATAGTAAACATTTTCCTTTGTATAAACAGATCCAGAATGTTAGCAATATTTTATATGGACTTTAATTCATCAGTTGTAATGAAGATGCGCTATAACTTACTTTTTAATATAGATGTGAAAGTCAAATGCTCCACAGCCAACTTCAAAACAAATCTTTTTTGCGAGCTAATCAGTGCTCTATCAGTACGGCACCTTTGTTGTAGCTAGAGCTCCGATTGGAAAACAGTTCAAACTGTTAGATCACAAAAAAAATAATAATAATAGTTTTAAAGTTGGCAGCCAGATCTTGGGGTATTTGAATTTCACATCTTCATTAACCCCTTAATGACCAAGGACGTACGCCACACGTCCTCTAAAAAAATACACTTAATGACCGAGGACGTGTGGCGTACGTCCTTGGTCTGGAAAGCAGCTGGAAGCGATCCTGCTCGCTTCCAGCTGCTTTCTGGTTATTGCAGTGATGCCTCGATATGGAGGCATCCTGCAATAACCCCCCTTGGCCATCCGATGCAGAGAGAGCCACTCTGTGGCCCTCTCTGCACCGGACATCGATGGCCGGTAGCGTTGGTGGGTGGGAGCCGACTTGGGAGGCGGGTGGGCGGCCATCGGTGAGATCTGGAAGGTGGAGGGGGGCGGGATCGGGGGCGGATCCTTCGGGGGCGCGCACGGGCGCGCGCGCGTGCACGGGGGGTGGCGGGCGGGCGCGTGCACGGGGCGGGAGCGGGTGGGAACCGCTACACTACAGAAAATTTTTTATAAGTATATTGTCAAATAAAATTAAATACTTTTTTTTACCAAAGCATCTAAGGGATCTGGAGGGGTGGGGGGTTGGTATTGGGGGGGGGGGGAAGCTACACTACAGAAAAGGGACATTTTTTAATTAAAAAAATGCATATTATTCACTAAAATGGGTACTGGCAGACAGCTGCCAGTACCCAAGATGGCGCACATTAAGTCAGAGGGGGAGGGTTAGAGAGCTGTTTGGTGGGGGATCAGTGAGGTTGGGGGCTAAGGGGGATCCTACACAGAAGCATATGTAAATATGCAAAAAAAAATGCACAAAAAAGCCAAAATTTTCCTTTCTTTCATGTAATTAACAAGAGTCCATGAGCTAGTGACGTATGGGATATACATTCCTACCAGGAGGGGCAAAGTTTCCCAAACCTTAAAATGCCTATAAATACACCCCTCACCACACCCACAAATCAGTTTTACAAACTTTGCCTCCAAGGGAGGTGGTGAAGTAAGTTTGTGCTAGATTCTACGTTGATATGCGCTCCGCAGCAAGTTGGAGCCCGGTTTTCCTCTCAGCGTGCAGTGAATGTCAGAGGGATGTGAGGAGAGTATTGCCTATTGAATGCAGTGATCTCCTTCTACGGGGTCTATTTCATAAGGTTCTCTGTTATCGGTCGTAGAGATTCATCTCTTACCTCCCTTTTCAGATCGACGATATACTCTTATATTTACCATTTCCTCTACTGATTCTCGTTTCAGTACTGGTTTGGCTTTCTACAAACATGTAGATGAGTGTCCTGGGGTAAGTAAGTCTTATTTTCTGTGACACTCTAAGCTATGGTTGGGCACTTTATTTATAAAGTTCTAAATATATGTATTCAAACATTTATTTGCCTTGACTCAGAATGTTCAACTTTCCTTATTTCCAGACAGTCAGTTTCATATTTGGGATTATGCTTTAATTATCATATTTTTCTTACCTCAAAAATTTGACTTTTTCCCTGTGGGCTGTTAGGCTCGCGGGGGCTGAAAATGCTTCATTTTATTGCGTCATTCTTGGCGCGGATTTTTTTGGCGCAAAAATTCATTTCCGTTTCCGGCGTCATACGTGTCGCCGGAAGTTGCGTCATTTTTTTTGACGTTATTTTGCGCCAAAAATGTCGGCGTTCCGGATGTGGCGTCATTTTTGGCGCCAAAAGCATTTAGGCGCCAAATAATGTGGGCGTCTTATTTGGCGCCAAAAAATATGGGCGTCGCTTTTGTCTCCACATTATTTCAGAATCATTTTTCATTTGCTTCTGGTTGCTAGAAGCTTGATGTTTGGCATTTTTTCCCATTCCTGAAACTGTCTTATAAGGAATTTGATCTATTTTGCTTTATATGTTGTTTTTTCTCTTACATATTGCAAGATGTCTCACGTTGCATCTGAGCCAGAAGATACTACAGGAAAACCTCTGCCTGCTGGATCTACCAAAGCTAAGTGTATCTGCTGTAAACTTTTGGTAGCTATTCCTCCAGCTGTTGTTTGTATTAAATGTCATGACAAACTTGTTAATGCAGATAATATTTCCTTTAGTGATGTACCATTGCCTGTTGCAGTTCCCTCAACATCTAAGGTGCAGAATGTTCCTGATAACATAAGAGATTTTGTTTCTGAATCCATAAAGAAGGCTTTGTCTGTTATTTCTCCTTCTAGTAAACGTAAAAAGTCTTTTAAATCTTCTCTCTCTACAGATGAATTTTTAAATGAACACCATCATTCTGATTCTTTGGACTCTTCTGGTTCAGAGGATTCTGTCTCAGAGATTGATGCTGATAAATCTTCATATTTATTTAAGATGGAATTTATTCGCTCTTTACTTAAAGAAGTACTAATTGCTTTAGAAATAGAGGATTCTAGTCCTCTTGATACTAATTCTATACGTTTGGATAAGGTTTTTAAAGCTCCTGCGGTTATTCCAGAAGTCTTTCCTGTTCCTAATGCTATTTCTGCAGTAATTGCTAAGGAATGGGATAGATTGGGTAATTCATTTACTCCTTCTAAACGTTTTAAGCAATTATATCCTGTTCCGCCTGACAGATTAGAATTTTGGGACAAAATCCCTAAAGTTGATGGGGCTATTTCTACCCTTGCTAAACGTACTACCATTCCTACATCAGATGGTACCTCGTTTAAGGATCCTTTAGATAGAAAAATTGAATCTTTTCTAAGAAAAGCTTATCTATGTTCAGGTAATCTTCTTAGACCTGCTATATCATTGGCTGATGTTGCTGCAGCTTCAACTTTTTGGTTGGAAACTCTAGCGCAACAAGTAACAAATCGTGATTCTCATGATATTATTATTCTTCTCCAGCATGCTAATAATTTCATCTGTGATGCCATTTTTGATATTATTAGAGTTGATGTTAGATTTATGTCTCTGGCTATCTTAGCCAGAAGAGCTTTATGGCTTAAGACTTGGAATGCTGATATGGCTTCTAAATCAACTCTACTTTCCATTTCTTTCCAGGGAAACAAATTATTTGGTTCTCAGTTGGATTCTATTATTTCAACTGTTACTGGTGGGAAAGGAACTTTTTTACCACAGGATAAAAAGTCTAAAGGTAAAAACAGGGCTAACAATCGTTTTCGTTCCTTTCGTTTCAACAAAGAACAAAAGCCTGATCCTTCGTCCTCAGGAGCAGTTTCAGTTTGGAAACCATCTCCAGTCTGGAATAAATCCAAGCCTGCTAGAAAGGCAAAGCCTGCTTCTAAGTTCACATGAAGGTACGGCCCTCATTCCAGTTCAGCTGGTAGGGGGCAGGTTACGTTTTTTCAAAGAAATTTGGATCAGTTCTGTTCACAATCTTTGGATTCAGAACATTGTTTCAGAAGGGTACAGAATTGGTTTCAAGATGAGACCTCCTGCAAAGAGATTTTTTCTTTCCCATGTCCCAGTAAATCCAGTGAAAGCTCAAGCATTTCTGAATTGTGTTTCAGATCTAGAGTTGGCTGGAGTAATTATGCCAGTTCCAGTTCCGGAACAGGGGATGGGGTTTTATTCAAATCTCTTCATTGTACCAAAGAAGGAGAATTCCTTCAGACCAGTTCTGGATCTAAAATTATTGAATCGTTATGTAAGGATACCAACGTTCAAGATGGTAACTGTAAGGACTATATTGCCTTTTGTTCAGCAAGGGAATTATATGTCCACAATAGATTTACAGGATGCATATCTGCATATTCCGATTCATCCAGATCATTATCAGTTCCTGAGATTCTCTTTTCTAGACAAGCATTACCAATTTGTGGCTCTACCGTTTGGCCTTGCTACAGCTCCAAGAATTTTCACAAAGATTCTCGGTGCCCTTCTGTCTGTAATCAGAGAACAGGGTATTGTGGTATTTCCTTATTTGGACGATATCTTGGTACTTGCTCCGTCTTTACATTTAGCAGAGTCTCATACGAATCGACTTGTGTTGTTTCTTCAAGATCATGGTTGGAGGATCAATTTACCAAAAAGTTCTTTGATTCCTCAAACAAGGGTAACCTTTCTGGGTTTCCAGATAGATTCAGTGTCCATGACTTTGTCTTTAACAGACAAGAGACGTCTAAAATTGATTACAGCCTGTCGAAACCTTCAGTCTCAATCATTCCCTTCGGTAGCCTTATGCATGGAAATTCTAGGTCTTATGACTGCTGCATCGGACGCGATCCCCTTTGCTCGTTTTCACATGCGACCTCTTCAGCTCTGTATGCTGAACCAATGGTGCAGGGATTACACGAAGATATATCAATTAATATCTTTAAAACCGATTGTTCGGCACTCTCTAACGTGGTGGACAGATCACCATCGTTTAATTCAGGGGGCTTCTTTTGTTCTTCCGACCTGGACTATAATTTCAACAGATGCAAGTCTCACAGGTTGGGGAGCTGTGTGGGGATCTCTGACGGCACAAGGAGTTTGGGAATCTCAGGAGGTGAGATTACCGATCAATATCTTGGAACTCCGTGCAGTTTTCAGAGCTCTTCAGTTTTGGCCTCTTCTGAAGAGAGAATCGTTCATTTGTTTTCAGACAGACAATGTCACAACTGTGGCATACATCAATCATCAAGGAGGGACTCACAGTCCTCTGGCTATGAAAGAAGTATCTCGAATTTTGGTTTGGGCGGAATCCAGCTCCTGTCTAATCTCTGCGGTTCATATCCCAGGTGTAGACAATTGGGAAGCGGATTATCTCAGTCGCCAAACGTTGCATCCGGGCGAATGGTCTCTTCACCCAGAGGTATTTCTTCAGATTGTTCAAATGTGGGGGCTCCCAGAGATAGATCTGATGGCCTCTCATCTAAACAAGAAACTTCCCAGGTATCTGTCCAGATCCCGGGATCCTCAGGCGGAGGCAGTGGATGCATTATCACTTCCTTGGAAGTATCATCCTGCCTATATCTTTCCGCCTCTAGTTCTTCTTCCAAGAGTAATCTCCAAGATTCTGAGGGAATGCTCGTTTGTTCTGCTAATAGCTCCGGCATGGCCTCACAGGTTTTGGTATGCGGATCTTGTCCGGATGGCATCTTGCCAGCCATGGACTCTTCCGTTAAGACCAGACCTTCTGTCACAAGGTCCTTTTTTCCATCCGGATCTGAAATCCTTAAATTTAAAGGTATGGAGATTGAACGCTTGATTCTTGGTCATAGAGGTTTCTCTGACTCCGTGATTAATACTATGTTACAGGCTCGTAAATCTGTATCTAGAGAGATATATTATAGAGTCTGGAAGACTTATATTTCATGGTGTCTTTCTCATCATTTTTCTTGGCATTCTTTTAGAATACCGAGAATTTTACAATTTCTTCAGGATGGTTTGGATAAGGGTTTGTCCGCAAGTTCTTTGAAAGGACAAATCTCTGCTCTTTCTGTTCTTTTTCACAGAAAGATTGCTATTCTTCCTGATATTCATTGTTTTGTACAAGCTTTGGTTCGTATAAAACCTGTCATTAAGTCAATTTCTCCTCCATGGAGTTTGAATTTGGTTTTGGGAGCTCTTCAAGCTCCTCCGTTTGAACCTATGCATTCATTGGACATTAAATTACTTTCTTGGAAAGTTTTGTTCCTTTTGGCCATCTCTTCTGCTAGAAGAGTTTCTGAATTATCTGCTCTTTCGTGTGAGTCTCCTTTTCTGATTTTTCATCAGGATAAGGCGGTGTTGCGAACTTCTTTTGAATTTTTACCTAAAGTTGTGAATTCCAACAACATTAGTAGAGAAATTGTGGTTCCTTCATTATGTCCTAATCCTAAGAATTCTAAGGAGAAATCATTGCATTCTTTGGATGTTGTTAGAGCTTTGAAATATTATGTTGAAGCTACGAAATCTTTCCGTAAGACTTCTAGTCTATTTGTTATCTTTTCCGGTTCTAGGAAAGGCCAGAAAGCTTCTGCCATTTCTTTGGCATCTTGGTTGAAATCTTTAATTCATCTTGCCTATGTTGAGTCGGGTAAAATTCCGCCTCAAAGAATTACAGCTCATTCTACTAGGTCAGTTTCTACTTCCTGGGCGTTTAGGAATGAAGCTTCGGTTGACCAGATCTGCAAAGCAGCAACTTGGTCCTCTTTGCATACTTTTACTAAATTCTACCATTTTGATGTATTTTCTTCTTCTGAAGCAGTTTTTGGTAGAAAAGTTCTTCAGGCAGCGGTTTCAGTTTGAATCTTCTGCTTATGTTTTTTGTTAAACTTTTATTTGGGTGTGGATTATTTTCAGCAGGAATTGGCTGTCTTTATTTTATCCCTCCCTCTCTAGTGACTCTTGTGTGGAAAGATCCACATCTTGGGTAGTCATTATCCCATACGTCACTAGCTCATGGACTCTTGTTAATTACATGAAAGAAAACATAATTTATGTAAGAACTTACCTGATAAATTCATTTCTTTCATATTAACAAGAGTCCATGAGGCCCACCCTTTTTTGTGGTGGTTATGATTTTTTTGTATAAAGCACAATTATTCCAATTCCTTATTTTATATGCTTCGCACTTTTTTTCTTATCACCCCACTTCTTGGCTATTCGTTAAACTGATTTGTGGGTGTGGTGAGGGGTGTATTTATAGGCATTTTAAGGTTTGGGAAACTTTGCCCCTCCTGGTAGGAATGTATATCCCATACGTCACTAGCTCATGGACTCTTGTTAATATGAAAGAAATGAATTTATCAGGTAAGTTCTTACATAAATTATGTTTTTATTTTAGTACTGGCAGAGTTTCTGCCAGTACTTAAGATGGCGGGGACATTTGTGGGGTAGGGGAGGGAAGAGAGATGTTTGGGAGGGATCAGGGGGTCTGATGATTCAGGTGGGAGGCTGATCTTTACACTAAAGCTAAAATTAACCCTGCAAGCTCCCTACAAGCTACCTAAATAACCCCTTCACTGCTAGCCATAATACACGTGTGATGCGCAGCGCCATTTAGCAGCATTCTAATTACCAAAAAGCAACGCCAAAGTCATATATGTCTGCTATTTCTGAACAAAGGGGATCCCAGAGAAGCATTTACAACCATTTGTGCCATAATTGCACAAGCTGTTTGTAAATGATTTCAGTGAGAAACCTAAAATTGTGAAAAATTTAACGTTTTTTTTAATTTGATCGCATTTGGCGGTGAAATGGTGGCATGAAATATACCAAAATGGGCCTAGATCAATACTTGGGGTTGTCTACAACACTACACTAAAGCTAAAATTAACCCTAGAAGCTCCCTACATGCTCCCTAATTAACCCCTTCACTGCTGGGCATAATACACGTGTGGTGCGCAGTGGCATTTAGCAGCCTTCTAATTACCAAAAAGCAATGCCAAAGCCATATATGTCTAATATTTCTGAACAAAGGGGATCCCAGAGAAGAATTTACAACCATTTATGCCATAATTGCACAAGCAGTTTGTAAATAATTTCAGTGAGAAACTGAAAGTTTGTGAAAAAAATTGTGAAAAAGTGAACGATTTTTTGTATTTGATCGCATTTGGCGGTGAAATGGTGGCATGAAATATACCAAAATGGGCCTAGATCAATACTTTGGGTTGCCTTCTAAAAAAAAATATATACATGTCAATGGATATTCAGGGATTCCTGAAAGATATCAGTGTCCCAATGTAACTAGCGCTAATTTTGAAAAGAAATGGTTTGAAAATAGCAAAGTGCTACTTGTATTTATGGCCCTATAAGTTACAAAAAAAGCAAAGAACATGTTAACATTTGGTATTTCTAAACTCAGGACAAAATTTAGAAACTATTTAGCATGGGTGTTTTTTGGTGGTTGTAGATATGTAACAGATTTTGGGGTTCAAAGTTAGAAAAAGTGTGTTTTTTTCCATTTTTCCTCATATTTTATAATTTTTTTTATAGTAAATGATAAGATATGATGAAAATAATGGTATTTTTAGAAAGTCCATTTAATGGCGAGAAAAACGGTATATAATATGTGTGGGTACAGTAAATGAGGAAGAGGAAAATTTCAGCTAAACACAAACACCGCAGAAATTTAAAAATAGCCTTGGTCCCAAACGGACAGAAAATGGAAAAGTGCTCTGGTCACTAAGGGGTTAAAAAGTAAATTATAGCTCATCTTCATTACAACTCCTTCTAAAATATCGCTAAAGTGCCGTATCTGTTTAAAAAAAGGGAAGAGTTTATCATCACTTTAAGCTATCAAAAGTACAAATTATTTGCAAAATGCAACATAAATTGATTTAATGATAATTTCTGCAACAAATGTTGAAAACATTTAATTTTAGCTAATTTTAGCTTAATATTGGCTTAAATTTAAAATCAGCCGGGTGGTGCGCCTGTTAAATTATTGTAGGTTAATGGATAAAGTCTTAATGAAAGCAGATTGTTGTTTATTTTAGTTAGCGGCAGAAGTATATTTACATCTTGTGCGACTAGCACCTAAAGAGTTACACAGTTTTTCTGTGCTCATTATTTATTCAGTCCATAAACAAAATATTTTAATCACTTTTTTACAGTCAAGAGTGATATGCATTTATATTTCATCAGGCTAATTCACACTTGGAAGAACTGATTTCCTTTGGAAAGAAAAACAAAATACCATCTGGAATACATATGTCATATTTATGAAGTTGTAGTCATTGATTGTAATCCAGTAAGCCAATTATAAAGCTGAAGTCTCCTTAAAAGCCAACAAGGTTTACTGAAAGTAGGCTATTTGTTGACTTTTCCAAAAAAGGAGAAAGAGTTGCCACATTATCCGCTTTAAGCCTCAGCATGACTTTCTTTCCATTGTATGCTGCATCATTAAATACCATTAAAAATAAAATAGAGTGAAAATAATAAAAATACTGAACTGCATTTACTTGCAAAATAAAATCGTAATTATGATTTCCTGTATTAAGTACGCTACTCTATACAAAAGATCATCATGTATTGCTTAAAGGGATATGGTATTTAAAAAATTTCTATCATGTATATGAATGAGCAACAGTTAAAGGGACACTGAACCCAAAGTTTTTCTATCGTGATTCAAAGAGAGCATGAAATTTTTATTTTTTTTATTTATCTTTTTATTTGATTTTCTTCAACACAATAAACACAATAAACACAAGAAACAAAAAAACAGAACATAAAAGAACAGAAAGATTTGTGAAAGCACAGATTCCATGTCAATAATAAAAATCAGCAGATTTACAACTACCAACCTTCGCCTATACCTTGTGCCTTAATGAATAAAGAAGAAAAAAGAAAGGAAAAACATTTATCTGACATGGAAAATACAGCAAGTTGGACGGAGACGGAACTCCCAGAGCTTACACCGCTCCTTCCTCTCTTCTCTCCCTCCCTCCTTCTCACTTCCTCCCCCTTTCATTATTTATTTATACCAGCAGGGGATACATTGAATTTCAATTTACATATTTTGCGCCTTGCAGGGCAATAAATGTACAAGTTGGTCAGCCATAAGAGAGAAAAAAAAAAAAAGGGGGAGGGGGGGAAGGGTCTGTTTCCACTCCCCTCCTCCACCCGATGGGCTGTATTCTGGAGAGCCTCACAAAGTGGAAGCTGAAACAGCCTAATAGATTAATGCTTTCTACTAGAATTATTACCAAACTCCTAAAAGTATCAATTCAGAGTTCCTGAACGGGAAGATTATATCATTTATTTCCGTATCTGGCAGGGATTTAATAAATATTGACCATTTGCTGAAAAATTGTCTAATGTCCTCTTCGTTATCTAGATTAGTGTCTCTTTGTTCTAAGAGACACTGTTTATTTAAACAGTATTTAATCCCTGGGATAGATGGTGGTGTCTTAAGCTTCCAATTTTTAAAGATTAGGTATCTAGATGCCAATATAGAGAGGAGAATTAACTTATCGTTTATTTGATGTGGATTTTGATTCTGTAGCCCGAATATTACTTGAAGCTGTGTTATTGCTGATAGCGGGATTTTGAGTGTTTTAGTAAACCAGTACTCTAACTTCCACCAGAGGTGTCTTATTTTATGGCAGTCCCACACCATGTGCATTAAATCTGCTGCCGGCAATGAGCATTTTGGGCAGTGACTGAAGCCATGGTTACGGATTTTACTACCTTTTTTGGGGGTAAAATAAGAGTTATGTAGTAATCTGATGTGTGATTCTCGCCAGGTAGCTGACAGAGTAGCTTGTGCTACTTTCTGGATTGATAATTGGATGAATTCAGTGTCAAAGTTGGAATGAGGGATCATCTGGTTCCATAATAGTGTGATTCCATCTAGCTCCAAATTCGCTTTGCCAGAATTGATCAATTGGTAGCATAAGGAGATTGATCTCTTACCATTATCATAGAGTTTTAGCCAGCTTTCCAGTTTGCCCAGGGACCAGGTCCAATCTGTTCCTTTCATAAGCTCTGTAACAAAGTGTCTACTTTGTAAATATGCAAAAAAATCCCTGTTGTCAATTTTAAATTCATTTTTTAGATCTTCAAAAGTTTTAACACATTTTCTCTCTTGATCAACCAAATGTATCGCCCTGTCCAAGCCCTGGGTGTGCCAGGTCTTGAAAAGTGGGGAACTTAGCCCTGCCAGAAATTTCGGGTTTCCCAGAAATGGTAAAAATTGCGAAACTTTACAATTTAAAGATAGGATTTCACCCACTTTCCACCATGCCCTCAGTGGGCCCATAAGAGTTTTACATAATTTGATTTCCCTTGGTAATTCTTTGGGTGGGCAATGGATTAATGCTGAGGGAATATATGGATAAGAAATAGATTCCTCTATTAGATTGTTTGTTACATAGTTACTCCGAAAGATCCAATCAGCAACTATTCTAACCAGAAATGCATAGTTGTAAAGACGAATGTTGGGCAAGGCGAGGCCTCCGTACTCTTTTGAGAGAGATAATTTCTTTAGCGAAATCCTTGGTCTCTTCTCTTGCCATATAAATTTACTCACTGCACTATTAAGTGAACGGATATCTTTTTCCAATATAATTAATGGGGTGTTCTGGAGTACATAAAGAAGTTTTGGCAACAGTACCATTTTAAATAAGGCTATCCGGCCAGAGATAGATATTGGCAGGCTCTGCCAATTTTTCAATTTCTCCCTTATGATTTTTAAAATTGGTGTGATATTGAGATCATACAACTCTACAGGGTTAGAGGAGATGAAAATTCCTAGGTATTTAAAAGAATTTATTGCCAAGCTAAAAGGGATGTTGGCAGGAGAATTATTGTTTTTTCTGAGCCATAATAATTCAGATTTTGCATGGTTGATTTTATAGCCTGAAAAAGAACCAAACCTGGTGGCAATGTCCAAGAATTTTGGTATGCTGATTTGAGTGTCAGATAGATATAGTAAGACATCGTCCGCATAAAGAGCTATTTTTATAGTTTGATTTCCAATTTTAATTCCTGGAAGAGAATGTCTGATCATAATTGCCAAGGGTTCTATTGAAACATTGAAGAGCAGGGGGGAGAGGGGGCAGCCCTGCCTAGTCCCTCTTCCGAGGGTTATCTGTGGTGAGATAATATTGTTCACAAGCAGCCTTGTGTACGATTCTTTATACAAATTAGTAACAAATCTCAGAAATTCTCCTTTAAAGACAAACTTGTTTAAAGATGTAAAAAGATGGTCAAAGTGGATTGAATCGAAGGCTTTTTCTGCGTCTATTGAGACGATGGCCAGATCCGTTGCGTCCCCCTCTCCCCGGCCCCCCGACATCACCTTAAAATATTCTGTTATGACCAAGGCTTCTCTGATTTTTGCAGAGGAATTTCTTTTAAATAGGAACTCTGCCTGATCTGGGTGGATGATGTTGCCCAGTGATAGCTGTAGGCGTCTGGCAAGAATAGAACAAAGAACCTTATAATCCACATTTAGGAGGGCTATTGGTCTATAAGACTCCTTTAATGTGGGGTCCTTTCCACCCTTCAAGATCAGGATCGTGTTAGAAGCAGAGAAGGAAGTGGCTACTGACTCGCCTTTAGAATAAATGCTATTGTATAAGTTGTTGAGATAAGGTACTATCTCCATGTTCATGATTTTATAAAATTCGTTCGGCATGCAATCTGGACCTGGTGATTTATTAGCGGGGAGGTCTGAAATGACCTTTGTGATCTCGTTCTCTAAAATTGGTGCGTTGAGCATTTGAACCAAGTCAGCTGAAATTTTAGGATGGGAAATTTCATCCCAGAATTGCCTTTTCTGTAAGAGATCCGAGCTTCTATAGGAATAAAGATCCTGATAGTAACTAGTGAATGCTTGTGCAATCTCTTCAGGTTTTTCTATAAAAACGCCTTCCTGTTGTATATGTTCAATAAAAGATGATTTTTTTCTCTTTTTTGACCAAGTTGGCAAGGAGTTTGCCGGATTTATTCCCGAACCTATAAAGTCTAGCTTGCAGTTTTAAATCTCTCTGTGCTTCCTGGAAGACCACAAAAGTGTCCCTGACATCCTTAGCTCTGATATATTTCGCCCAGTTTCTTGGAGAATTTTCCAAGAGATAAGAATTATAAGAGTTGATTACTGAGTTAGTAACTTCTCTTTCTCTTGATCTTATTTTCCTCGTTCTCATAGCAATGTAGGCTATTATTTCCCCCCTAAGAACGGCCTTCGCGGCCTCCCAGAAAAGCAAAGGTGAATCTATATGGTATTGGTTATGAGATACATACTCAGCAAACCTAAGTTTGAGCCAGCTCTTGAACTTCAAGTCTGATTCAAGAAATGAGGGAAAAATAAAACGTGATGTTCTATTTTTAAGCTGGTTCGTTTGAAATTCTACATAGGTTGGACCATGGTCTGAGAGAAAGATAAGGAGGATGCCCGACTTCACCTCTGACCCAGACACCCTGTTATCAATAAGAAGTAAATCGATCCTAGACAGTGTCTTATGGGCCTTAGATAAGCAAGTAAAGTCCCTGACGTCAGGGTTCTGAAGTCTCCATACAGGGAGTGCAGAATTATTAGGCAAGTTGTATTTTTGAGGATTAATTTTATTATTGAACAACAACCATGTTCTCAATGAACCCAAAAAAACTCATTAATATCAAAGCTGAATAGTTTTGGAAGTAGTTTTTAATTTGTTTTTAGTTATAGCTATTTTAGGGGGATATCTGTGTGTGCAGGTGACTATTACTGTGCATAATTATTAGGCAACTTAACAAAAAACAAATATATACCCATTTCAATTATTTATTTTTACCAGTGAAACCAATATAACATCTCAACATTCACAAATATACATTTCTGACATTCAAAAACAAAACAAAAACAAATCAGTCACCAATATAGCCACCTTTCTTTGCAAGGACATTCAAAAGCCTGCCATCCATGGATTCTGTCAGTGTTTTGATCTGTTCACCATCAACATTGCGTGCAGCAGCAACCACAGCCTCCCAGACACTGTTCAGAGAGGTGTACTGTTTTCCCTCCTTGTAAATCTCACATTTGATGATGGACCACAGGTTCTCAATGGGGTTCAGATCAGGTGAACAAGGAGGCCATGTCATTAGATTTTCTTATTTTATACCCTTTCTTGCCAGCCACACTGTGGAGTACTTGGACGCGTGTGATGGAGCATTGTCCTGCATGAAAATCATGTTTTTCTTGAAGGATGCAGACTTCTTCCTGTACCACTGCTTGAATAAGGTGTCTTCCAGAAACTGGCAGTAGGACTGGGAGTTGAGCTTGACTCCATCCTCAACCCGAAAAGGCCCCACAAGCTCATCTTTGATGATACCAGCCCAAACCAGTACTCCACCTCCACATTGCTGGCGTCTGAGTCGGACTGTAGCTCTCTGCCCTTTACCAATCCAGCCACGGGCCCATCCATCTGGCCCATCAAGACTCACTCTCATTTCATCAGTCCATAAAACCTTAGAAAAATCAGTCTTAAGATATTTCTTGGCCCAGTCTTGACGTTTCAGCTTGTGTCTTGTTCAGTGGTGGTCGTCTTTCAGCCTTTCTTACCTTGGCCATGTCTCTGAGTATTGCACACCTTGTGCTTTTGGGCACTCCAGTGATGTTGCAACTCTGAAATATGGCCAAACTGGTGGCAAGTGGCATCTTGGCAGCTGCACGCTTGACTTTTCTCAGTTCATGGGCAGTTATTTTGCGCCTTGGTTTTTCCACACGCTTCTTGCGACCCTGTTGACTATTTTGAATGAAACGCTTGATTGTTCGATGATCACGCTTCAGAAGCTTTGCAATTTTAAGAGTGCTGCATCCCTCTGCAAGATATCTCACTATTTTTGACTTTTCTGAGCCTGTCAAGTCCTTATTTTGACCCATTTTGCCAAAGGAAAGGAAGTTGCCTAATAATTATGCACACCTGATATAGGGTGTTGATGTCATTAGACCACACCCCTTCTCATTACAGAGATGCACATCACCTAATATGCTTAATTGGTAGTAGGCTTTCGAGCCTATACAGCTTGGAGTAAGACAACATGCATAAAGAGGATGATGTGGTCAAAATACTCATTTGCCTAATAATTCTGCACTCCCTGTATATCCTTGATTTCCAAGTTCTGCATAATTGATTTCAGTAATTTGGTTTCTAGATTATCTCTTTTTTGCTTGGTTAATTTTGTTGTGAGCCTATATCTATCCAGCGGGCAATTGGGAGCCATATTAAAATCTCCACCAAGAACCAGATGTCCCTCCTGAACAGCAAGTATCTTGGCCTGTAATTTAGACCAAAAAGCTGGGTCAAGCTTGTTGGGGGCATAGACGTTACATAATGTATAAATGTCTTTGTCAATTTTTATCTTTATTAATACAAACCTGCCCTGCATATCTGCATCACTGTATCTAACCTCTGGATTTATTTTTTTACCTAGCAAGATGGCTACCCCTCTTTTCCTTCCCACACCTGGGGAAAAGAAGATTTCTTTGACCCATGTTGCTTTAAGTTTTAAAGACTCTTCTGAAGATAGATGAGTTTCTTGTATAAATGCTATGTTAGTATTTAGTTTTCTCAAGTGTGTGAGGATAGATTTTCTTTTAATGGGGGTGGAGATCCCACCCACATTCCAAGATACTACTTTAAGGTTTGCCATCTAAGGATGAGAAAAAATGGTGTCCCACAGGGTGGAAGAGGGAAGGGGAAGAAAAAACAAAAACTGCAGCATCAAATATAAACATAGATTTGAGAAGCATTGATGTCCTATCTTTGACCTGATAAATGCCTGACTAACAAGTTAGATTCTTTTAAATATTGGTCTACCTCCAGGGTAGAGTTGAAAACCCGAATGTTTGCACCTTCTGTAATTTTCAATTTTGCTGGGTAGATGATTGTGGCCTGGTGGCCTTGTTGGATTAATTTGGAACAGATTGGGGCTAATGCTCTTCTCTTGGAGGATGTCTCTATTGAGAAATCCTGAAAGAGGAGGATTTTAGATTCTCCTAGCAGTATAGGTTGATTTTTACGAAAAAATTGCAAGAGCGTAACTTTATCTTGAAAGTTAAGGAGCTTGGCAATCACAGGTCTTGGCCTGTGATTCCCTTTGTTATCTGTCCATGGTTTCCCTAGCCTATGCGCTCTTTCAACTATGATTTTAGGATGATTAGGTGGCATTTTGAGGAGTTGCGGTAATGTTTCTGAAATGAGCGTATTCAGGTTCTCATGGGTCCCATCCTCAGGAATTCCAATTATCCGTATATTGTTCCTGCGGGCACGGTTTTCGAGATCTTCTAATTTGGCCTGCAGGATAGTGATAGATGAATTGGCTGCCTCTAAATCGGCACTATGTGATGTGGTGAGGTCTTCCAGGTCTGAGACCCTTTGTTCGACCTCATTAATTCTATTGGCGAATTGTCTAACTTCGTGTGACAGTAAGGTGATATCTTGCTTGATCTCAGTTTTAAGTACTTCGAAGTTAGGTGCCAGAGCCTCTGAGATTTTAGTGATCAAGATTTGCATGTTGAAGGTGTCAGATGGTAGAGGTAGTGTGGCCGGGATTTGAGGCTCGGTCAGGGCGTCTGTAGTGTTTTTAGCTCTTCTATCTCTTTGCCTTGCTGCCATCATCGGCGAGGGAGTCTTCGAGTGAGTGTGAAATTTTTTTTCCATGTGCATCAGTGTGTTAAGAAATTAAAAAGGGAATTATTCCTAAGGGGAGAGTCCTCCCAGTGACTAGTCAGGTAATTTATAGTGAAATAGTGAGGATAAGGAGTGAGACAGTGAAGGAATAGTGCAAGTGCAGCAAAATTTAATAGTGGGGTGAAAAAAAAAAAAGATAGACACAGATGGGACCCGCAAGGACCTGTGATAGAATTTAGGCAGGCAAGTGCCTCCTGCGAATTAGGTTTTAGAGAAAGTAATTCAGCCTCAATTTATGTCCTTGTTTTCTCCCTGTTACAAGAGAGACAATGTCGCTAGGAATAATACTTATAACTAAGAGTACGTATATTCTATAGTTTGCCTGATGCTTGTCAGGGAGGACCTGGGATAGGCTAATTTGAACTGTACTTAGTTCTAGGCCTTTCAGATTGCCTTACAGGATTTTTAATGCTGATTAATGCATAGAAGATAGATAATATTTACATCCTATAAGTTTATCTTCTTTTACTATATAAATACCGAAGGATTTGGCCTTCCTAGTCCGCTGACCTCAGGGATTTATCCTTGAATCAGTGTGCTGAATTAAAGATTCAGAGCGTATAGCCTTTCTAAGATGGGCCCCCCAATGAAAAAGATGAATTACATTGGTAGACAATAACTATATAGTGATTGAGTCAGCCTTTGCTCTATATAAACAGTTTGTGCTGAGTAGCAGTAATAGTAATTCTAAGAGAGCTCTTGGCAGCAGTAGATTAACTATTGTACAAAAGTCGGCCTAACAGGCCTGAAGCTTAGGTGGAAGTAAATGAGCGGTCTGGTCTGATTTAGGAAGTTCAGAAGAAAGGACTAATGGGGGCTCTAGCAGTGTTTATTACATAAGATATTCAGAAATATAAATTCTGAATTCTAGTTTAGTTTACCAGACAGTCAGACGCAGATCCCTATTGGGCTTCCCCCCTCTATCTCATTCTAAAAATAACAATAAAGGTTTTATAACAGTATTAAACCTGCCCACATAGGAGAGTATTTTAGGTAGAGACCCTTTTGACTTGCAAAACATAAATTAAGTTATGCTATGGTGAGACTAATTTTAACAATTTGGCTTTTAGGGTCTTTGATGCTTTTTAGCACAGGAAAGATATGTACTTGCAACAATAAATTTTTCTGTGGTGTGTGTTTTTCTTCCCCTTCCCTTCCTTCCCTCTTGATATAACAGTTTTATTTACTCTTATTATGAATGATATCTCATCCTTTGACCTTATGTCAAGTTTAAGATCATAGCCTATGGAATATATATTTACATATAAGTTTAAGCGTGGCTTATTGCAAGATACAGAAAACAAAAGCAGAGAAACTGCCAGCACCTTAGCTAGCACAGACCTTATATGTTTAGATATACTTTGATGAGTACCAATATTGCTTGAGTTAAACCACAAAGATTGAAGAAAATAACACTTATATATACAGAGAACTGCTTCAGTGATTAACTCTTGAGAGTCCAGCCTATAATTTGAGAAGCACAGATCAGTCAGTGCTCTATAGTGCCTTTTCCTGTTTCCCCACACAGGAGCAGGTCCTTCAAGATACATTCAGTGAGAGGTATAAAGTTTAATAATACAATTTATAGCATGGATATTACGCAAATCCTCCACAGTTTCCCTCTATAGAGAATCAGGGAACAGCAGTCCCAGGAAATCGTCTCTCTGTGCCCCTGAATACGTCCATCTTTCAAGGACAGTCTAGCAAGGCACTGCAGGCTAAAAATTTGGCTCCAAACTATTCTTTCGCTAGGTCTTCAGAGAGTTCAATAAATCACCCTGATGTCCGGTGAGATCCAGGAATTCAACTCTCTGCACATAACCCCCTGGCTCAAACTGCTGTCAGCCTCAGCAAAGAGCAAGTTCAGATACAGCACAGACAGTCCCCCAGCAGTTCTATGGCCCCCCTGCTGCCATCTACAACAGTTCCTATGGCAGTATGGCTTCTAGCTTAGCTAGAGAACTCACCCCCTCCTGTGATGTTCGGCCTTTGACGGTTGTCAGATCGTTTTCCGGCCGTTTTGGCCCAGGTGATGTGTCCGGCGCTCCTGAGCTGGCTCTCCCGATGGAGACCGCACTCAACTCCCCCCACGCAGCACCTGTGGGGGGGGAGTGGGCGGCGCCACACCAGGCGGCTGATCAACAGAGGGACAAGCTGTGCTTCCGGTCCACGCTCTCAAGCCGGGTCCAACTCCCCCCCGCGCAGCACCGGTGAGGGAGGGAGAGGGATGAGCCCCAGCTGACAGGGCCGGGAAACAGAGCAACCGCTGGCAGGTAAATTGGAGAGCCAACTTTGACGCTTGGCTGTCAGATGTGATAGATGCAGAGAGGGGGGAGGATCGATGTCTGGAGAAAGTGGCTCAGTTCCGTTGTGAGGTAGGAAGAGAGCAGCAGGGGGCGATTTTAGGCTTGTTAATAGCAGGAGGAAGCCGGGTCAGTGGCGCTAAATGTGATGAAAAAAACCTTTTGACTTAAGTTGATTTTAGTAGGTTGGATAGTATTCTGAAATCCAGGTAGCTAACGATAAAAGTCCAACAGTGGGATGGTGTGCCACTGTTGATGGGTCCGGAGTAGTTCTTGTAACTTGTCCAAGGGGAAGCCCCAAACCAGGGGCTGGCGCAAAAAGATTACCGCCAACGTCCAGGAGACTGGAGAGACGAGCTTAGCTACAGCTGTGTAGCTCCTCCTCCACCGGAAACCCCCCCAAGAGCATGAAATTTTAAGCAACTTTCTAATTTATTCCTATTATCAAATTTTCTTCATTCTCTTGGTATCTTTATTTGAAATGCAAGAATGTAAGTTTAGATGCTGGCCCATTTTTTGTGAACAACCTGGGTTGTCCTTGCGGATTGGTGGGTAAATTCATCCACCAATAAAAAAGTGCTGTCCAAAGTACTGAACCAAAAAAAAACAAAAAAAAAAAAGCTTAGATGCCTTCTTTTTTAAATAAAGATACCAAGAAAACGAAGAAAAATTGATAATAGGAGTAAATTAGAAAGTTGCTTACAATTGCACGCTCTGTCTGAATCACGAAATAAATAATTTGGGTTCAGTGTTCCTTTAACTTTGTCATAACTATTTTTTCAGGAAAAGAAAGGTTAAAGAGACATGAAACCCAATTTTTTTTCTTTCATGATTCAGATAGAGCATGCAACTTTCTAATTTACTTCTATTATCATATTTTCTTTGTTCACTTGGTATCTTTTGCTGGAAAGCTTGGACGTATTATTCAGAGCCGGCCCATTTCTGGAGCACTATATGGCAGCAGTTTTGCAAGAATAATAACCATTTGCAAGAGCACTAGATTGCAGCACTACTTCCTAGTAGTGCTCCAGAAGTTAGCTGTATTGCTAACTTTTTTAGTTATTACCCATTATGACTTGAAAAGTTGATGCATCTTTATTGTAGGTTTGCAATACATTTTCCAATCTCATCTATTGTGTGCTTATTTGGTAGTGTTCTAACATCTTACTCTGTAACGTCCGGGTGGTATTGTGTTACTTCTCTTTATACTGTAATTATAAGATCATTTTAAGAAAGATATGACAATTGTTCTTTTCACGTCTGATAGTTAGAGTAAGATCCTCCCACCCCAATAGTTTGCCAGGAGTCTGTAGAACAGCAGAATAATCTATCAACAGGCCAGAGGTCAAAGTCAGAGCACTCCAAAACCAAGTGTCAAAGTGGAGGGTTAAGACAGTGGCTTAGGTCAGGGCACAGTTCCAAAGTTCAAAAACATGTAAATCAGTGCTCAGGAGGTGAATCTTGGTAAGGGAAATAGACAAGCAGCGCAGTCCAAGAACTTTGCAAAGGTGAGGTTTAGAATAGCAGGCACAGAACAAGAACGCTTCAGTATCCATGCGCATAACAAAGCATGAATGGTAGTCTGAGATTACCTTTTAACATCTCCCATTTAGGCTTGGCGCAAGGAACAAGGTCAGGGTCCCTTCCAAGTGGCCAGGAAATAAAAAGCATTTAAACAGTGCACAAAGGCTGAAGGCCAGGAGCAAAGCAGGACATCCAGAGAGCTGGCCACCCCTGGCTCTGACAGCATCAGATCCTCTCTCAGTAACGAGTTCTCGACAACAGACAAACATAATCCTCTGAATGCTACAGGGTGTATCATTGATAGGAAAAGTATGTTTGTCTTGACAAAGGCTCTGTAATAGATCTGAAAAATCAACTTTTTTATGCTGAAATAATAAATGTTTGATTTTTAAGGAAAGACTTGTGAGGACCTATCTGATTCATTGAGCACCCAGGCTTTAGCATTTGAACAAGTGAGTGGACATTCTTAGTGTATTTTTTATATATATATATATATATATATATATATATATATATATATATATATATATATATATATATATATATATATATATATATATATATATATATTAGTGACTGACTCAACGCCAAGCTCAAAATGTTTAACTTAGGAACGGGAAATTTGGAAGGTACATTGTTTTTATGTAAGCAACCACTAAGGAAGGATTTTTGGAAATTACATCCCTAAGGGGGTTGAATTTTTTTATGAGGATACCTATATCTCAAAAAACTAAGATGTTACATAAGTGAAAAACAGAATTTATGTTTACCTGATAAATTTCTTTCTCCAACGGTGTGTCCGGTCCACGGCGTCATCCTTACTTGTGGGATATTCTCTTCCCCAACAGGAAATGGCAAAGAGCCCAGCAAAGCTGGTCACATGATCCCTCCTAGGCTCCGCCTACCCCAGTCATTCGACCGACGTTAAGGAGGAATATTTGCATAGGAGAAACCATATGGTACCGTGGTGACTGTAGTTAAAGAAAATAAATTATCAGACCTGATTAAAAAACCAGGGCGGGCCGTGGACCGGACACACCGTTGGAGAAAGAAATTTATCAGGTAAACATAAATTCTGTTTTCTCCAACATAGGTGTGTCCGGTCCACGGCGTCATCCTTACTTGTGGGAACCAATACCAAAGCTTTAGGACACGGATGAAGGGAGGGAGCAAATCAGGTCACCTAAATGGAAGGCACCACGGCTTGCAAAACCTTTCTCCCAAAAATAGCCTCAGAAGAAGCAAAAGTATCAAACTTGTAAAATTTGGTAAAAGTGTGCAGTGAAGACCAAGTCGCTGCCCTACATATCTGATCAACAGAAGCCTCGTTCTTGAAGGCCCATGTGGAAGCCACAGCCCTAGTGGAATGAGCTGTGATTCTTTCGGGAGGCTGCCGTCCGGCAGTCTCGTAAGCCAATCTGATGATGCTTTTAATCCAAAAAGAGAGAGAGGTAGAAGTTGCTTTTTGACCTCTCCTTTTACCTGAATAAACAACAAACAAGGAAGATGTTTGTCTAAAATCCTTTGAAGCATCTAAATAGAATTTTAGAGCGCGAACAACATCCAAATTGTGCAACAAACGTTCCTTCTTTGAAACTGGTTTCGGACACAGAGAAGGTACGATAATCTCCTGGTTAATGTTTTTGTTAGAAACAACTTTTGGAAGAAAACCAGGTTTAGTACGTAAAACCACCTTATCTGCATGGAACACCAGATAAGGAGGAGAACACTGCAGAGCAGATAATTCTGAAACTCTTCTAGCAGAAGAAATTGCAACTAAAAACAAAACTTTCCAAGATAATAACTTAATATCAACGGAATGTAAGGGTTCAAACGGAACCCCCTGAAGAACTGAAAGAACTAAATTGAGACTCCAAGGAGGAGTCAAAGGTTTGTAAACAGGCTTGATTCTAACCAGAGCCTGAACAAAGGCTTGAACATCTGGCACAGCTGCCAGCTTTTTGTGAAGTAACACCGACAAGGCAGAAATCTGTCCTTTCAGGGAACTTGCCGATAATCCTTTTTCCAATCCTTCTTGAAGGAAGGATAGAATCCTAGGAATCTTAACCTTGTCCCAAGGGAATCCTTTAGATTCACACCAACAGATATATTTTTTCCAAATTTTGTGGTAAATCTTTCTAGTTACAGGCTTTCTGGCCTGAACAAGAGTATCGATAACAGAATCTGAGAAACCTCGCTTCGATAAAATCAAGCGTTCAATCTCCAAGCAGTCAGCTGGAGTGAAACCAGATTCGGATGTTCGAACGGACCCTGAACAAGAAGGTCTCGTCTCAAAGGTAGCTTCCAAGGTGGAGCCGATGACATATTCACCAGATCTGCATACCAAGTCCTGCGTGGCCACGCAGGAGCTATCAAGATCACCGACGCCCTCTCCTGATTGATCCTGGCTACCAGCCTGGGGATGAGAGGAAACGGCGGGAACACATAAGCTAGTTTGAAGGTCCAAGGTGCTACTAGTGCATCCACTAGAGCCGCCTTGGGATCCCTGGATCTGGACCCGTAGGAGGGAACTTTGAAGTTCTGACGAGAGGCCATTAGATCCATGTCTGGAATGCCCCACAGCTGAGTGACTTGGGCAAAGATTTCCG
Organism: Bombina bombina; assembly: GCF_027579735.1. NCBI lineage: Eukaryota > Metazoa > Chordata > Amphibia > Anura > Bombinatoridae > Bombina > Bombina bombina. The sequence continues at coordinate 987,086,912 of NC_069500.1, forward strand.
GATGGAGTTCCCACTCCCCCGGATGCAATGTCTGACGACTCAGAAAATCCGCTTCCCAATTTTCCACTCCCGGGATGTGGATAGCAGACAGGTGGCAGGAGTGAGACTCCGCCCATAGAATAATCTTGGTCACTTCTTCCATCGCTAGGGAACTCCTTGTTCCCCCCTGATGGTTGATGTACGCAACAGTCGTCATGTTGTCTGATTGAAACCGTATGAACTTGGTCCTCGCTAGCTGAGGCCAAGCCTTGAGAGCATTGAATATCGCTCTCAGTTCCAGAATATTTATCGGTAGAAGAGATTCTTCCCGAGACCAAAGACCCTGAGCTTTCAGGGATCCCCAGACCGCGCCCCAGCCCATCAGACTGGCGTCGGTCGTGACAATGACCCACTCTGGTCTGCGGAATGTCATCCCTTGTGACAGGTTGTCCAGGGACAGCCACCAACGGAGTGAGTCTCTGGTCCTCTGATTTACTTGTATCTTTGGAGACAAGTCTGTATAGTCCCCATTCCACTGACTGAGCATGCACAGTTGTAATGGTCTTAGATGAATGCGCGCAAAAGGAACTATGTCCATTGCCGCTACCATCAACCCGATCACTTCCATGCACTGAGCTACGGAAGGAAGAGGAACGGAATGAAGTATCCGACAAGAGTCCAGAAGTTTTGTTTTTCTGGCCTCTGTTAGAAAAATCCTCATTTCTGAGGAGTCTATAATTGTTCCCAAGAAGGGAACCCTTGTTGACGGGGATAGTGAACTCTTTTCCACGTTCACTTTCCAGCCGTGAGATCTGAGAAAGGCCAGGACGATGTCCGTGTGAGCCTTTGCTCGAGGGAGGGACGACGCTTGAATCAGAATGTCGTCCAGGTAAGGTACTACTGCAATGCCCCTTGGTCTTAGCACCGCTAGAAGGGACCCTAGTACCTTTGTGAAAATCCTTGGAGCAGTGGCTAATCCGAAAGGAAGCGCCACAAACTGGTAATGTTTGTCCAGGAATGCAAACCTTAGGAACCGATGATGTTCCTTGTGGATAGGAATATGTAGATACGCATCCTTTAAATCCACCGTGGTCATGAATTGACCTTCCTGGATGGAAGGAAGGATAGTTCGAATGGTTTCCATCTTGAACGATGGGACCTTGAGAAATTTGTTTAAGATCTTGAGATCTAAGATTGGTCTGAACGTTCCCTCTTTTTTGGGAACTATGAACAGATTGGAGTAGAACCCCATCCCTTGTTCTCTTAATGGAACAGGATGAATCACTCCCATTTTTAACAGGTCTTCTACACAATGTAAGAACGCCTGTCTTTTTATGTGGTCTGAAGACAACTGAGACCTGTGGAACCTTCCCCTTGGGGGAAGTCCCTTGAATACCAGAAGATAACCCTGGGAGACTATTTCTAGCGCCCAAGGATCCAGAACATCTCTTGCCCAAGCCTGAGCGAAGAGAGAGAGTCTGCCCCCCACCAGATCCGGTCCCGGATCGGGGGCCAATATTTCATGCTGTCTTGGTAGCAGTGGCAGGTTTCTTGGCCTGCTTTCCCTTGTTCCAGCCTTGCATTGGTCTCCAAGCTGGCTTGGCTTGAGAAGTATTACCCTCTTGCTTAGAGGACGTAGCACTTTGGGCTGGTCCGTTTTTACGAAAGGGACGAAAATTAGGTCTATTTTTTGCCTTGAAAGGCCGATCCTGAGGAAGGGCGTGGCCCTTACCCCCAGTGATATCAGAGATAATCTCTTTCAAGTCAGGGCCAAACAGCGTTTTCCCCTTGAAAGGAATGTTTAGTAGCTTGTTCTTGGAAGACGCATCAGCCGACCAAGATTTCAACCAAAGCGCTCTGCGCGCCACAATAGCAAACCCAGAATTCTTAGCCGCTAACCTAGCCAATTGCAAAGTGGCGTCTAGAGTGAAAGAATTAGCCAATTTGAGAGCATTGATTCTGTCCATAATCTCCTCATAAGGAGGAGAATCACTATCGAGCACCTTTATCAGTTCATCAAACCAGAAATATGCGGCTGTAGTGACAGGGACAATGCATGAAATGGGTTGTAGAAGGTAACCCTGCTGAACAAACATCTTTTTAAGCAAACCTTCTAATTTTTTATCCATAGGATCTTTGAAAACACAACTATCCTCTATGGGTATAGTGGTGCGTTTGTTTAAAGTAGAAACCGCTCCCTCGACCTTGGGGACTGACTGCCATAAGTCCTTTCTGGGGTCGACCATAGGAAACAATTTTTTAAATATGGGGGGAGGGACGAAAGGAATACCGGGCCTTTCCCATTCTTTATTAACAATGTCCGCCACCCGCTTGGGTATAGGAAAAGCTTCTGGGAGCCCCGGCACCTCTAGGAACTTGTCCATTTTACATAGTTTCTCTGGGATGACCAACTTTTCACAATCATCCAGAGTGGATAATACCTCCTTAAGCAAAATGCGGAGATGTTCCAACTTAAATTTAAATGTAATCACATCAGATTCAGCCTGATGAGAAATGTTCCCTGAATCAGTAATTTCTCCCTCAGACAAAACCTCCCTGGCCCCCTCAGATTGGGTTAGGGGCCCTTCAGAGATATTAATATCAGCGTCGTCATGCTCTTCAGTAACTAAAACAGAGCAGCCACGCTTACGCTGACAAGGGTTCATTTTGGCTAAAATGTTTTTGACAGAATTATCCATTACAGCCGTTAATTGTTGCATAGTAAGGAGTATTGGCGCGCTAGATGTACTAGGGGCCTCCTGAGTGGGCAAGACTCGTGTAGACGAAGGAGGGAATGATGCAGTACCATGCTTACTCCCCTCACTTGAGGAATCATCTTGGGCATCATTGTCATTATCACATAAATCACATTTATTTAAATGAATAGGAATTCTGGCTTCCCCACATTCAGAACACAGTCTATCTGGTAGTTCAGACATGTTAAACAGGCATAAACTTGATAAGAAAGTACAAAAAACGTTTTAAAATAAAACCGTTACTGTCACTTTAAATTTTAAACTGAACACACTTTATTACTGCAATGGCGAAAAAACATGAAGGAATTGTTCAAAATTCACCAAATTTTCACCACAGTGTCTTAAAGCCTTAAAAATATTGCACACCAAATTTGGAAGCTTTAACCCTTAAAATAACGGAACCGGAGCCGTTTTAAGCTTTAACCCCTTTACAGTCCCTGGTATCTGCTTTGCTGAGACCCAACCAAACCCAAAGGGGAATACGATACCAATGACGCCTTCAGAAAGTCTTTTCTAAGTATCAGAGCTCCTCTCACATGCGACTGCATGCCATGCCTCTCAAAAACAAGTGCGCCACACCGGCGCGAAAATGAGACTCTGCTTATGCTTTGGGAAAGCCCCTAAGAAATAAGGTGTCTAATACAGTGCCTGCCGATATTATTATATCAAAATACCCAGATAAAATGATTCCTCAAGGCTAAATATGTGTTAATAATGAATCGATTTAGCCCAGAAAAGTCTACAGTCTAAATAAGCCCTTGTGAAGCCCTTATTTACGATCGTAATAAACATGGCTTACCGGATCCCATAGGGAAAATGACAGCTTCCAGCATTACATCGTCTTGTTAGAATGTGTCATACCTCAAGCAGCAAGAGACTGCACACTGTTCCCCCAACTGAAGTTAATTGCTCTCAACAGTCCTGTGTGGAACAGCCATGGATTTTAGTTACGGTTGCTAAAATCATTTTCCTCATACAAACAGAAATCTTCATCTCTTTTCTGTTTCTGAGTAAATAGTACATACCAGCACTATTTCAAAATAACAAACTCTTGATTGAATAATAAAAAACTACAGTTAAACACTAAAAAACTCTAAGCCATCTCCGTGGAGATGTTGCCTGTACAACGGCAAAGAGAATGACTGGGGTAGGCGGAGCCTAGGAGGGATCATGTGACCAGCTTTGCTGGGCTCTTTGCCATTTCCTGTTGGGGAAGAGAATATCCCACAAGTAAGGATGACGCCGTGGACCGGACACACCTATGTTGGAGAAATTGGTATTTAGATTCTCCTTTAAAAATAAAGAAACCAGTGTTTCTTTTGCATGATGTACCGAGTCCACGGATTCATCCTTACTTGGGGGTATTATCCTTCCTAACAGGAAGTGGCAAAGAGAGCACCACAGCAGAGCTGCCTATATAGCTCCCCCCTTAACTCCACCCCCCAGTCATTCTCTTTGCCGGCTCTAAGCAGGAAGGGTAAAGTGAAAGAGGTGTTAAGCTGTTAGTTTAATTTTTACTGCAATCAAGAGTTTGTTATTTTTAAATGGTACCGGTGTTGTACTATTTACTCTCAGGCAGGACATAGATGAAGATTTCTGCCTGGAGGATTATGATCTTAGCATTTTTAACTAAGGTCCACTGCTGTTCCCACAGTAGCTGAGGAGTATAGGAAAACTTCAGTGTGAGGAACGGTTTCTTGCTATGCAGCAATGAGGTATGTTCAGTCATATTTTCAGCAGAGACTGTGTTAACTCAGAAATGCTGACAGTATCCCCATTAGGGGAAGGGTTAGCAGTAATCCTAGTATGAAAGAGGCTTTACTAGCTTGCATGAAGGGCTAAGTTTTTTTTTGGGCACTTAGTTTGTTTATTAGAAAAGCAGGTAGGGCCACAGCAGAGCTGTGGCAAGGTGCTATTAGGTTTTTGTTTCCGGTTTTTAGACAAATTTCAATCCGGTTTTGTCATTTGTGGGGTTATTGTTTATTTACTTGTGGTGCAATCCTTCTAAGGCTTAGTGGGTACACTGTAAAAATTTCGGAAAATTTTAAGCAATTTTACCCTGTTTTGCAGTTTATGTATGACTTTTTTTCTCTTAAAGGCACAGTACCGTTTTTGCAAATTGTGTTTGTTTCATTAAATAAAGTGTTTTCCAAGCTTGCTTGTTTTATTACTAGTCTGTTAAACATAATTTTTTCAATTTTTTACTTTATATTACAGATATTACTGGGTCCATATAACCATGTTTGAAAGTGTAAAGAGAAAATTAATAAAACTTATTTTGTGAATACAAACAAGTGTGAAGAAAGTGTTTAAACCATATAAAAGTGATGCCTTTTAAAATACTCTTTTCTATTATCAATGTATTAGTGAAAAAAATTAACAGCACGTGTCTGGTTTTATTATACTGTTTATAGCAGCATTTAACCTTATAAAGAAAGTAGGTGATTTGGAGGGGTTGTGTTCCTAGTCCATAAGAGTGCACTAATTGTGTAAATTTTCTATATTTAGAATTTTGGTGAAAGCAATTATTTGTGATTAATAGTGTTAATTTCCTATGTTAAAAAGTATTGTGTAAATATAGACACAGACACGTGCTGTTAATTTTTTTCACTAATACATTGATAATAGAAAAGAGTATTTTAAAAGGCATCACTTTTATATGGTTTAAACACTTTCTTCACACTTGTTTGTATTCATAAAATAAGTTTTATTAATTTTCTCTTTACACTTTCAAACATGGTTATATGGACCCAGTAATATCTGTAATATCTGTAATATAAAGTAAAAAATTGAAAAAATTTTGTATTCCTTAAAAATCCAATTACATCCCTTAAGTGTACCACGCCCCTATTCCTACACAAATTCTTCTGAACATTTCACACATATATAAGTTGGAAGGAGCTTATATTTATAGGGAGTTTGGGATCTGATAGTTCCAGCGCTCTATTCATTCTAAACTAAACAATTAGTCTGTTAAACATGTCTGACACTGAGGAAACTCATTGTTCAATTTGTTTAGAAGCCATTGTGGAACCCCCTCTTAGAATGTGTCCCACTTGTACTGATATGTCTATAAATTGCAAACAGCATATTTTGACTTATAAAAATTTGGCATTAGATGATTCTCAGACAGAAGGAAGTCAGGTTTTGCCATCTAGTTCTCCCCAAGTGTCACAACCGGTAACGCCTGCACAAGCGACGCCAAGTACTTCTAGTGCGTCTAATTCTTTCACCTTGCAAGATATGGCTTCAGTTATGAATACTACCCTCACAGAGGTTTTATCTAAACTGCCTGGGTTGCAAGGGAAGTGCAGTAGCTCTGGGTTAAGAACAAATGCTGAGCCTTCTGACGCTTTAGTAGCCGTATCCGATATTCCCTCACAATGTTCTGAGGTAGGGATGAGGGATTTGCTGTCTGAGGGAGAGATTTCTGATTCAGGAAAGAAGTTCCCTCAGACAGATTCAGATATGACGGCATTTAAATTTAAGCTAGAGCACCTCCGCTTATTGCTCAAGGAGGTTTTAGCTACTTTGGATGATTGTGACCCTATTGTAGTTCTAGAGAAATTGTGTAAAACGGACAAATATTTAGAGGTTCCTGTCTACACTGATGTTTTTCCGGTCCCTAAGAGAATTTCTATACCTATTGAAGACAGTTGTGCTTTCATTAATCCTATGGATAAAAAATTAGAGGGTCTCCTAAAGAAAATTTTTGTTCATCAAGGATTTCTTCTTCAACCTATAGCATGCATTGTTCCTGTAACAACTGCAGCTGCCTTTTGGTTTGAGGCTCTAGAAGAGGCTCTTCAGATGGAGACCCCATTAGATGATATTTTGGACAGAATTAAGGCTCTTAAATTGTTTAATTCTTTTATTACAGACGCCGCTTTTCATCTTGCTAAGTTAGCGGCAAAGAATTCAGGTTTTGCCATTTTAGCGCGTAGAGCATTATGGCTTAAGTCCTGGTCAGCTGATGTGTCATCTAAATCTAAGCTTTTGTCCATCCCTTTCAAAGTTAAGACCTTATTCGGGCCTGCTCTGAAAGAGATTATTTCAGACATTACTGGCGGGAAGGGTCATACCCTCCCTCAGGATAGGTCAAATAAGACAAGGACCAAACAAAATAATTTTCGTTCCTTTCGAAACTTCAAGATTGGTCCCACTTCCTCTTACTCTACTGCAAAACAAGAGGGGAATTTTGCTCAATCCAAGCCAACCTGGAGACCTAATCAGACTTGGAACACGGGTAAACAGGCCAAAAAGCCTGCTGCTGCCACTGAGTCAGCATGAAGGGGTAGCCCCCGATCCGGGACCGGTTCTAGTAGGGGGCAGACTCTCTCTCTTTGCTCAGGCTTGGGCAAGAGACGTTCAGGATTCCTGTGCAATAGAAATTGTAACCCAGGGATACCTTCTAGATTTCAAGGACTCCCCTCCAAGCGGGAGGTTCCATCTTTCTCAATTGTCTGTAAACCCGGCAAAAAGAGAGGCGTTCTTACGCTGTGTAGAAGACCTTTTTACCATGGGTGTGATCTGCCCAGTTCCAGAAGCAGAACAAGGGCAGGGTTTCTACTCCAATCTGTTTATTGTTCCCAAAAAGGAAGGAACATTCAGACCAATTCTGGATCTCAAGATCCTAAACCAGTTCCTAAGAGTCCCATCCTTCAAGATGGAGACCATTCGGACAATCTTACCATTGATCCAGGAGGGTCAATATATGACCACCGTGGATTTAAAGGATGCGTATCTAAACATTCCTATCCACAAAGATCATCACCAGTTCCTCAGGTTCACCTTTCTGGACAAGCATTATCAGTTTGTGGCTCTTCCTTTCGGGTTGGCCACGGCGCCCCGTATCTTCACGAAAGTGCTAGGGTCCCTTCTGGCGGTTCTAAGGCCACGGGGAATAGCAGTGGCGCCTTATCTAGATGACATTATGATTCAAGCATCGACCTTCCAACTAGCCAAGTCTCACACAGACTTAGTGTTGGCCTTTCTAAGATCTCACGGATGGAAGGTGAACGTAAAAGAGTTCTCTTTCCCCCCTCACAAGAGTTTCATTTCTAGGGACTCTGATAGACTCAGTGGACATGAAAATATTTCTGACGGAGGTCAGGAAATCACAGATTTTGTCCACCTGCCGAGCTCTTCACTCCATTCTTCGGCCGTCAGTGGCTCAGTGTATGGAGGTAATCGGTCTAATGGTAGCGGCAATGGACATAGTTCCGTTTGCTCGTTTGCATCTCAGACCACTGCAACTATGCATTCTTAATCAGTGGAATGGGGATTATGTGGATTTATCTCCTCAGATAAATCTGGATCAAGAGACCAGAGACTCTCTTCTTTGGTGGTTGTCACAGGATCATCTCTCCCAGGGAATGTGTTTCTGCAGGCCAGAATGGGTTATAGTGACGACAGACGCCAGCCTTCTGGGCTGGGGTGCAGTCTGGAATTCCCTAAAGGCTCAGGGTTTATGGACTCGGGAGGAGGCTCTCATACCGATAAATATTCTGGAACTAAGAGTGATATTCAATGCTCTCCAGGCATGGCCTCAGCTGGCTTCAGCCAGATTCATCAGGTTTCAGTCGGACAACATCACGACTGTGACTTATTTCAATCATCAGGGCGGAACAAGGAGTTCCTTAGCGATGATAGAGGTCTCAAGGATAATCCAATGGGCAGAGGCTCACTCTTGCCATCGGTCAGCGATCTATATCCCAGGTGTAGAGAACTGGGAGGCAGACTTTCTAAGTCGTCAGACTTTTCATCCGGGGGAGTGGGAACCAGAATTGGATCTGATGGCGTCTTGTCAGAACGCCAAACTTCCTCGTTACGGCTCCAGGTCAAGGGATCCTCAGGCTGTACTGATAGATGCTCTGGTCATTCAACCTAGCTTATGTGTTTCCACTTTTCCCTCTCCTTCCACGTCTGATTGCCAGAATCAAACAGGAGAGAGCATCAGTGATTTTGATAGCGCCAAAAGTGGCCACGCAGGACTTGGTATGCAGACCTTTTGGACATGTCATCTCTTCCACCATGGTCTCTGCCACTGAGACAGGACCTTCTGATTCAAAGTCCATTCAAGCATCCAAATCTAATTTCTCTGCAACTGACTGCTTGGAGATTGAACGCTTGATTCTATCAAAGCGGGGTTTCTCTGAGTCAGTCATAAATACCTTGATTCAGGCTCGAAAGCCTGTTACCAGGAAAATCTATCATAAGATATGGCGTAAATATCTTTTTTGGTGCAAATCCAAAGGTTTCTCCTGGAGTAAAATCAGGATTCCTAGGATTTTGTCTTTTCTCCAAGAGGGATTGGAGAAAGGATTGTCAGCCAGTTCTCTAAAAGGACAGACATCTGCTCTGTCTATTTTGTTGCACAAGTGTCTGGCAGATGTTCCAGACGTTGAGGCTTTTTGTCAGGCTTTAGCTAGAATTAAGCCTGTGTTTAAATCTGTTGCTCCGCCATGGAGTCTAAATTTAGTTCTTAGAGTTCTTCAGGGGGTTCCGTTTGAACCCATGCATTCCATAGATATTAAGCTTTTATCTTGGAAAGTTTTGTTCCTAGTTGCTATCTCTTCAGCTCGAAGAGTTTCTGAACTATCTGCATTACAATGTGACTCGCCTTATCTTGTGTTCCATGCTGATAAGGTGGTATTACGTACCAAGCCTGGGTTCCTACCTAAGGTTGTTACTAACAGGAATATCAATCAGGAAATTGTTGTTCCTTCTCTGTGCCCTAATCCTTCTTGTAAGAAGGAACGTCTGTTGCACAACTTGGATGTGGTTCGTGCTTTGAAATTTTATTTGTAGGCAACCAAAGATTTTCGTCAAACATCTTCTTTGTTTGTTGTCTATTCTGGAAAGCGTAGGGGTCAAAAGGCTACGGCGACTTCTCTTTCCTTTTGGCTGAAAAGCATCATCCGTTTGGCTTATGAGACTGCTGGACAGCAGCCTCCTGAAAGGATTACAGCTCATTCTACTAGAGCGGTAGCTTCTACATGGGCTTTTAAAAATTATGCTTCTGTTGAACAGATTTGTAAGGCTGCGACTTGGTCTTCGCTTCATAAATTTTCCAAATTTTACAAATTTTATACTTTTGCTTCTTCGGAGGCTATTTGTGGGAGAAAGGTTTTGCAAGCAGTGGTGCCTTTCGTTTAGGTTTCTGTCTTGTCCCTCCCTTCATCCGTGTCCTAAAGCTTTGGTATTGGTATCCCACAAGTAAGGATGAATCCGTGGACTCGGTACATCATGCAAAAGAAAACAAAATTCATGCTTACCTGTTAAATTTCTTTCTTTTGCGATGTACCGAGTCCACGGCCCACCCTGTCTATTAACGACAGATGGTATTTTTGTTTAAGTACTTCAGTCACCTCTGCACCTTTTAGTTTCTCCTTTTTCTTCCTTGGCCTTCGGTCGAATGACTGGGGGGTGGAGTTAAGGGGGGATTTCCCGGAAATCCACTTAAAGGGACACTGAACCCAAATGATTTATTTCATGATTCAGATAGAGCATGCAATTTTAAGAAACTTTCTAATTTACTCATATTATCACATTTTCTTTATTCTCTTGGTATCTTTATTTGAAAATCAAGAATGTAAGTTTAGATTCCCTCCCATTTTTGGTGAACAACCTGGGTTGTTCTTGATGATTGGTGGATAAATTCACCCACCAATAAACAGGGTCTGAACCAAAAAAATAGCTTAGATGCCTTCTTTTTCAAATAAAGATAGCAAGAGAACATTTCATAATAGGAGTAAATTAGAAAGTTGCTTAAAATTGCACGCTCTATCTGAATCACAAAAGAAAATTGGGTTCAGTGTCTCTTTAAAGGGGGTGAAAAGGTGGGTGATTTATGAGGATACCTATATCTAAAAAACAGAAGATGTTAGAAAAGCAAAAAAAATAAAATAAGCTTACATGCCAAATTTCTTGCTCCTAACGCCAGTAGTTCTCAAGATATGGATATCACAAAAAAATTAAAACACTTTTTTTCACATCTGGCAGTTGAGTCATAATATATCATTACAATTTTATATTCAATTAATTGTAATCAGAATAATAACATATTTCTCCAACATAGGTGTGTCCGGTCCACGGCGTCATCCTTACTTGTGGGATATTCTCTTCCCCAACAGGAAATGGCAGAGCCCAGCAAAGCTGGTCACATGATCCCTCCTAGGCTCCGCCTTCCCCAGTCATTCTCTTTGCCGTTGTACAGGCAACATCTCCACGGAGATGGCTTAGAGTTTTTTGGTGTTTAAATGTAGTTTTTATTCTTCAATCAAGAGTTTGTTATTTTAAAATAGTGCTGGTATGTACTATTTACTCTGAAACAGAAAAGAGATGAAGATTTCTGTTTGTAAGAGGAAAATGATTTTAGCAACCGTTACTAAAATCGATGGCTGTTTCCACACAGGACTGTTGAGAGGAATTAACTTCAGTTGGGGGAAACAGTGAGCAGACTTTTGCTGCTTGAGGTATGACACATTTCTAACAAGACTTGGTAATGCTGGAAGCTGTCATTTTCCCTATGGGATCCGGTAAGCCATTTTTATTAAATAAGAATAAAGGGCTTCACAAGGGCTTTAAAGGCTGGTAGACATTTTTCTGGGCTAAAACGATTGATTTATAAGCATTTTTAATAGTTTTTAGCTTTGAGGAGTTATTTTATTCTTGGGAATTATGTTAAATAACCGGCAGGCACTGTATTGGACACCTTTTTCACTGGGGGCCTTCTCTAATCATAGGCAGAGCCTCATTTTCGCGACCACTAATGCGCAGTTGTTTTTGGGAAGCAAGGCATGCAGATGCATGTGTGAGGAGCTCAGATACATAGAAAAAGCTTACTGAAGGCGTCATTTGGTATCGTATTCCCCTCTGGGCTTGGTTGGGTCTCAGCAAAGCAGATACCAGGGACTGTATAGGGGTTAAATATAAAAACGGCTCCGGTTCCGTTATTTTAAGAGTTAAAGCTTTCAAATTTGGTGTGCAATACTTTTAAGGCTTTAAGACACTGTGGTGAAATTTTGGTGAATTTTGAACAATTCCTTCATACTTTTTCACATATTCAGTAATAAAGTGTGTTCAGTTTAAAATTTAAAGTGACAGTAACGGTTTTATTTTAAAACGTTTTTTGTACTTTGTTATCAAGTTTATGCCTGTTTAACATGTCTGAACTATCAGATAGACTATGTTCTATATGTGAGGAAGCCAAGGTTCCTTCTCATTTAAATAGATGTGATGTATGTGACACAAAATTTAGAGAAAATGATGCCCAAGATGATTCCTCAAGTGAGGGGAGTAAGCATGGTACTGCATCTTCCCCTCCTTCGTCTACGCCAGTCTTGCCCACACAGGAGGCCCCTAGTACATCTAGTGCGCCAATACTCCTTACTATGCAACAATTAACGGCTGTAATGGATAATTCTATCAAAAACATTTTAGCCAAAATGCCCACTTATCAGCGAAAGCGCGACTGCTCTGTTTTAGAAAATACCGAAGAGCATGAGGACGCTGATGATAATGGTTCTGACATGCCCCTACACCAGTCTGAGGGGGCCAGGGAGGTTTTGTCTGAGGGAGAAATTTCAGATTCAGGGAAAATTTCTCAACAAGCTGAACCTGATGTGATTACATTCAAATTTAAATTGGAACATCTCCGCGCTCTGCTTAAGGAGGTGTTATCTACTCTGGATGATTGTGACAATTTGGTCATTCCAGAGAAATTATGTAAGATGGACAAGTTCCTAGAGGTCCCGGGGCCCCCCGAAGCTTTTCCTATACCCAAGCGGGTGGCGGACATTGTAAACAAAGAATGGGAAAGGCCCGGCATACCTTTTGTCCCTCCCCCTATATTTAAGAAATTGTTTCCTATGGTCGACCCCAGAAAGGACTTATGGCAGACAGTCCCCAAGGTCGAAGGGGCGGTTTCTACTCTAAATAAACGCACTACTATCCCTATAGAAGATAGTTGTGCTTTCAAAGATCCTATGGATAAAAAATTAGAGGGTTTGCTTAAAAAGATGTTTGTTCAGCAAGGTTACCTTCTACAACCAATTTCATGCATTGTTCCTGTCACTACAGCAGCGTGTTTCTGGTTCGATGAACTAGAAAAGTCGCTCAATAAAGATTCTTCTTATGAGGAGATTATGGACAGAATTCATGCTCTTAAATTGGCTAACTCTTTTACTTTGGACGCCACTTTGCAATTGGCTAGATTAGCGGCGAAAAATTCGGGGTTTGCTATTGTGGCGCGCAGAGCGCTTTGGCTAAAATCTTGGTCAGCGGATGCGTCTTCCAAGAACAAATTGCTTAACATACCTTTCAAGGGGAAAACGCTGTTTGGCCCTGACTTGAAAGAGATTATTTCAGATATCACTGGGGGTAAGGGCCACGCCCTTCCTCAGGATAGGTCTTTCAAGGCTAAAAATAAACCAAATTTTCGTCCCTTTCGCAGAAACGGACCAGCCCCAAGTTCTACATCCTTTAAGCAAGAGGGTAATACTTCTCAAACCAAGCCAGCCTGGAGGCCAATGCAAGGCTGGAACAAAGGTAAGCAGGCCAAGAAACCTGCCACTGCTACCAAGACAGCATGAGATGTTGGCCCCCGATCCGGGACCGGATCTGGTGGGGGGCAGACTTTCTCTCTTCGCTCAGGCTTGGGCAAGAGATGTTCTGGATCCTTGGGCGCTAGAAATAGTCTCCCAAGGTTATCTTCTGGAATTCTAGGAGCTACCCCCAAGGGGGAGGTTCCACAGGTCTCAATTGTCTTCAGACCACATAAAAAGACAGGCATTCTTACATTGTGTAGAAGACCTGTTAAAAATGGGAGTGATTCATCCTGTTCCATTAGGAGAACAAGGGATGGGATTCTACTCCAATCTGTTCATAGTTCCCAAAAAAGAGGGAACATTCAGACCAATCTTAGATCTCAAGATCCTAAACAAATTTCTCAAGGTTCCATCGTTCAAAATGGAAACCATTCGGACAATTCTTCCTACCATCCAGGAAGGTCAATTCATGACCACGGTGGATTTAAAGGATGCGTATCTACATATTCCTATCCACAAGGAACATCATCGGTTCCTAAGGTTCGCCTTTCTGGACAAGCATTACCAGTTTGTGGCACTTCCATTCGGATTAGCCACTGCTCCAAGAATTTTCACAAAGGTACTAGGGTCCCTTCTAGCGGTGCTAAGACCAAGGGGCATTGCAGTAGTACCTTACTTGGACGACATACTGATTCAAGCGTCGTCTCTACCTCAAGCAAAGGCTCATACGGACATTGTCCTGGCCTTTAAAGGATGCGTATCTACATATTCCTATCCACAAGGAACATCATCGGTTCCTAAGGTTCGCCTTTCTGGACAAGCATTACCAGTTTGTGGCACTTCCATTCGGATTAGCCACTGCTCCAAGAATTTTCACAAAGGTACTAGGGTCCCTTCTAGCGGTGCTAAGACCAAGGGGCATTGCAGTAGTACCTTACTTGGACGACATACTGATTCAAGCGTCGTCTCTACCTCAAGCAAAGGCTCATACGGACATTGTCCTTCCCTTCTTGGGAACAATAATAGACTCCTTAGAAATGAGGATTTTTCTGACAGAAGCCAGAAAATCAAAACTTCTAAGCGCTTGTCAAGTACTTCATTCTGTTCTTCTTCCTTCCATAGCGCAGTGCATGGAAGTAATAGGTTTGATGGTCGCGGCAATGGACATAGTTCCTTTTGCGCGAATTCATCTAAGACCATTACAACTGTGCATGCTCAGTCAGTGGAATGGGGATTATACAGACTTGTCTCCGACGATACAAGTAGATCAGAGGACCAGAGATTCACTCCGTTGGTGGCTGACCCTGGACAACCTGTCACAAGGGATGAGCTTCCGCAGACCAGAGTGGGTCATTGTCACGACCGACGCCAGTCTGGTGGGCTGGGGCGCGGTCTGGGAACCCCTGAAAGCTCAGGGTCTTTGGTCTCGGGAAGAATCTCTTCTCCCGATAAATATTCTGGAACTGAGAGCGATATTCAATGCTCTCAAGGCTTGGCCTCAGCTAGCAAAGGCCAAATTCATTCGGTTTCAATCAGACAACATGACGACTGTTGCGTATATCAACCATCAGGGGGGAACAAGGAGTTCCCTGGCGATGGAAGAAGTGACCAAAATAATTCAATGGGCGGAGACTCACTCCTGCCACTTGTCTGCAATCCACATCCCAGGAGTGGAAAATTGGGAAGCGGATTTTCTGAGTCGTCAGACATTTCATCCGGGGGAGTGGGAACTCCATCCGGAAATCTTTGCCCAAATAATTCAATTGTGGGGCATTCCAGACATGGATCTGATGGCGTCTCGTCAGAACTTCAAGGTTCCTTGCTACGGGTCCAGATCCAGGGATCCCAAGGCGACTCTAGTGGATGCACTAGTAGCACCTTGGAGCTTCAACCTAGCTTATGTGTTCCCACCGTTTCCTCTCATTCCCAGGCTGGTAGCCAGGATCAAACAGGAGAGGGTATCGGTGATCTTGATAGCTCCTGCGTGGCCACGCAGGACTTGGTATGCAGATCTGGTGAATATGTCATCGGCTCCACCATGGAGGCTACCTTTGAGACAGGACCTTCTTGTTCAAGGTCCGTTCGAACATCCGAATCTGGCCTCACTCCAACTGACTGCTTGGAGATTGAACGCTTGATTTTATCAAAGCGAGGGTTCTCAGATTCTGTCATTGATACTCTTGTTCAGGCCAGAAAGCCTGTAACTAGAAAAATCTACCATAAAATATGGAAAAAATATATCTGTTGGTGTGAATCTAAAGGATTCCCATGGAACAAGATAAAAATTCCTAAGATTCTATCCTTTCTTCAAGAAGGTTTGGAGAAAGGATTATCTGCGAGTTCTTTGAAGGGACAGATTTCTGCTTTATCTGTTTTACTTCACAAAAAGCTGGCGGCTGTGCCAGATGTTCAAGCTTTTGTTCAGGCTCTGGTTAGAATCAAGCCTGTTTACAAACCTTTGACTCCTCCTTGGAGTCTTAATTTAGTTCTTTCAGTTCTTCAGGGGGTTCCGTTTGAACCCCTACATTCCGTTGATATCAAGTTATTATCTTGGAAAGTTTTGTTTTTGGTTGCAATTTCTTCTGCTAGAAGAGTTTCAGAGTTATCTGCTCTGCAGTGTTCTCCTCCTTATCTGGTGTTCCATGCAGATAAGGTGGTTTTGCGTACTAAACCTGGTTTTCTTCCGAAAGTTGTTTCTAACAAAAATATTAACCAGGAGATAGTCGTGCCTTCTTTGTGTCCGAATCCAGTTTCAAAGAAGGAACGTTTGTTGCACAATTTGGATGTAGTTCGTGCTCTAAAATTCTATTTAGAGGCTACAAAGGATTTCAGACAAACATCTTCCTTGTTTGTTGTTTATTCTGGTAAAAGGAGAGGTCAAAAAGCAACTTCTACCTCTCTCTCTTTTTGGCTTAAAAGCATCATCAGATTGGCTTATGAGACTGCCGGACGACAGCCTCCTGAAAGAATCACAGCTCATTCCACTAGGGCCGTGGCTTCCACATGGGCCTTCAAGAACGAGGCTTCTGTTGATCAGATATGTAAGGCAGCGACTTGGTCTTCACTGCACACTTTTACTAAATTTTACAAATTTGATACTTTTGTTTCTTCTGAGGCTATTTTTGGGAGAAAGGTTTTGCAAGCCGTGGTGCCTTCCATTTAGGTGACCTGATTTGCTCCCTCCCATCATCCGTGTCCTAAAGCTTTGGTATTGGTTCCCACAAGTAAGGATGACGCCGTGGACCGGACACACCTATGTTGGAGAAAACAGAATTTATGTTTACCTGATAAATTACTTTCTCCAACGGTGTGTCCGGTCCACGGCCCGCCCTGGTTTTTTAATCAGGTCTGATGATTTATTTTCTCTAACTACAGTCACCACGGTATCATATGATTTCTCCTATGCAAATATTCCTCCTTTACGTCGGTCGAATGACTGGGGAAGGCGGAGCCTAGGAGGCATCATGTGACCAGCTTTGCTGGGCTCTTTGCCATTTCCTGTTGGGGAAGAGAATATCCCACAAGTAAGGATGACGCCGTGGACCGGACACACCGTTGGAGAAAGTAATTTATCAGGTAAACATAAATTCTGTTTTTTGATGTGCCAGACAGATGCCCCACCCTCAACTTGGTGCATGTACGAGAAACACCAAGATGATTGGTGCCCATGTACGAGAAACACCAAGAATTAACAAAAATTCACATGTGTGCAACCCAAACGGGCACAGACGTGAGGGCACACAATCCACGCGAGCGAAGTCGCAGGCAACAGCTGGTATATAAATATATATATATATATATATATATATATATATAAAAACATATATGTACATCTGGTTGTACTTAGAAATGCTAAAGTTGGTAATATTTCATTTCTGTTGTATTATATCTGTGTAATTTTAAAGAAACTTGTATCTATTTTTCTAAATGGTATTTTCACCTATGGTTGCCTCTGAACACAATCCCAACAAACATTCTTAGTGCTGCAATTTTACTTCCTTACTAAAGACCTGAATTAAGTGGCTTTATTTTAACCACTCAATCAAACTAGCCTATCCCCTCTGATTTTCCTCTTCATATTTATCAAATCAAACCTATTGATCCTGACATGTCTCTGCTGGATTGCTGATTGTTACAGGTACAATTTCAAAAGCAAGAGAGGGCTGCACAAAAAAAGTAAAGCTTCCATTCCTGTGAGGTAATGCTTGCTGTTGTATGCATTAAATTTATGTCCTATCTACGGAAACAATACTCATCTGGCCAAAACCCCATTACAGGCAACTGTACAACTGCTTTTTTTAAACTTATAATGCAATGATATTTGGTTTTCTGAAAGCTTTGTAGAGCTATTGAATATATACCACTTGTGGACCTTTTCTTCTGGATGTAATGGGAGATTTTCTCTGACATGTCTGGCAATCATAATGACCCAGCACATAACTCTTATATAGCTTTGATAAATCCCTTGCTGTGTACGATAGAGCCTTGAAGTTATTTCAACCTAGTGGGTCATATCTCTTGTAATAAGATCTCATTACGTTGTAAACCTCAAGCCTGATTTTCTGGCCCAGTTGTGAATTCAGAAATGGTTATGGTATTAAAGGCTTGGCAACACCGGCACATCCCTGAACTTTTGACATAGAGAGCAAAGCTTTGATTAGCACAACTTTTAAACGTGTGTGCTTTTTTATGTTCTAAAAATGTGCTTATCAATTTTTAAACAATATGAAAAATTATGTAAATTAAAGAGACATAAATTTCAAATTCATTTCCACATTAAGTAATATTTAATTATGCTTACTAAATATAATTTGCAAGGCACTTTCATTATTTATTATGACACTTTTTTATGTAATTTACTTCTGAATATTGTGTGCGGGGGATTCTTTAGTTTTTTTTTCTTTGTTTTCAATTCCCTCAAGAGGTTTAAAGCAGCTGCTCCAGGCTTCAGAAGCTTAAATGCTGCTACACTTCACAGTGCTTGCTTGATCAGTATGGAAGCTCATTTGTGTCTTAAAGAGATATATAGCACAGTAGAGCATTTTCTTTTTGGACTATTACTAATAGTATTTTTTTTAAAATGGGCTTTCTTTCACCAAAGTTTACCTTCATTTTAAATGAATATTAATGTAAAATTCAATATTTATATTAACAAAAAGCAAATAAAGTTTAAAAAGTATTTTTCATGTTGTTCAAATTTGCATATTTAGGCACTAAAGTATCCATAGTTGATTGGTTAATAGGACAATTCTTACAGCTATTTTGGTAGACAGAGACACAACTACACTAGCATAACAAGGAAGAGTAGGTTTAAATAGCAAAGGAACATCCATTTTGTTTTAAGTAAAATTAATTAGACAAAAGAAAAGGTTACTTTTATATTCCTTTAATTAATGTCATCTTGTTTTCACGCTGTTGTCTCACCTGTGCACTTTTTCTCACATTTTTGTGATTTTTTTATGCAGCAACTTGCACATTGAGTATTTTTATTACAACCTATGAGAACTAGTGTGTGTGTATAGATGTGTGTGTGTGTATATATATATATATATATATATATATATATATATATATATATATATATATATATATATATATATATATATATACATACATATATACACATACATACATACATACATACATACATACATACATACATATACACACACACTCACTATAGTCCACATGTATCAAACTGTTATTTATGGCTTCATATTTGGTAGCCAACTTCTTCACACCTCAAAATTGCTTGATTTTATTTTTTTACTTATTTAGCCTGAAATTGCCCACCAATCTTGGCTGAATAGCCTGCATTATTTCAGTGAATATGTCTTTTGGAAATGGAAAATTATTGTTTAACTTCGATCTAGTTCTCAGGCATCAGTCACATGTTATAGCCTTTTTGTAGCTAAGTATATAAATGCTTATCTAATTTATACCAACAAATATTTACATTATATTCATACAACAAAAGTAATTCTCACAAATGTACATATCTTGCTTGAATGTACTCAGGTGATAAAAAAGAAAAGAAACCTGCTGCAGCGGATGATGATGCAAGACCAGTAGACGTTTCCCGTTTAGATCTTCGTGTTGGATGCATCATCTCTGCCAAAAAGCATCCAGATGCTGACTCTTTGTATGTTGAAGAGGTAGATGTTGGCGAAGCATCCCCACGGACTGTTGTTAGTGGTCTCGTCAAGCATGTGCCACTTGAGCAGGTATGAAGTATTGAAGAGTTTACTAACCATTAATCACCTATATGGGTCTTTACTCCTCTTCTTTAAATTGAGGGGTCACACACCATGGTGACTATTTGTTCATTTCCATAGATATAGTAATCCCCTTATAGATTCATAAGCCATTGCGACACCTAAAATATTTAGAGCGACATGAGACATCTTATTTGAAAGAGGCAGTCTTCCTCTTTCACATAAATAGTTGTGTTTTCCTCCAGCTGCCAGGGGATTGTCATGACAGTGGCAAATACCTTAAAGAATTGGACCTATTTTAAGGGGTATGGGACCTCTAAAGAAAGCCTGTGTCAACACCAAGGCATATGAATATATCATACCTCATATTTGAAAGAGGGGATTCACCTTTTCAAATAAGAGGCTTTATGTCCTCATATTGTAAAATTAAGTGACATTGTATGGAATCTACATAGGATGATATACTGTTGCACACATTTTATTTTTATGGGGGGTTCTATTTTTTTTTTTTTTTGGTCATGTTAACACCAAATTGAATTGGTAGTCCAGTAAGATCACATCTATATTTACCATGTGTCCTCTTTTGTTCGCAAAACAATAGTAATGCTTTCTTTTCATCTCTGGTTGGATGGCGAGACTGATTTAAAGGGACAGTCTACTCCAAAAATGTTATTGTTTAAAGGGACACTAAAGTCAAAATTAAACTTTCATGATTCAGATATAGCATGCAGTTTTAAGAGACTTTCCAATTTACTTCTATTATCAAATTTTGCACATTCATTTTATATACACACTTTTGGGGAAAAGATAAATTTGTTACAAAAAAAGTTTAGAGTAAGTGTTATTACATTGTCTTTATATTATGCATTTGTTAATTATCCAATTATAATGTATTTAGTGGTCCTTTAAAAAGATAGCACCTTTACTACCCATTCCCCAGCTTTGCACTACCAACATTGTTATATTAATATACTTTATAACCTTTAAAACTTTAAATATATGCCTGTTTCTAAGCCCCTGCAGACTGCCTTAATCTAAGTGGATTTTATTAGCTTTTCATAGCAATACAGTGCTAGTTTTTTGTATTTGTGTCATATAGATAACACTGTGCTCACTCCTGTGTATTTACGAATGAGTCAGCACTAATTGGCTAAAATGCAAGTCTGTAAATAGCACTGAAATAAGGGGTCAGTCTACAGAGGCTTAGATGCAAGGAAATCACAGATGTAAAAAGTATATTAATATAACCATGTTGGTAATGCAAAACTCACTGTGTCTTTCTTAAGACGGTGAGTCTACGGATCAGTAATTACTGTTGGGAATATTATTTCTGGCCAGCAGGAGGAGGCAAAGAGCACCACAGCAAAGCTGTTAAGTATCACTTAACCCTTCCCACAACCCCAAGTCATTCTCTTTGCCTTCAGTGCAAGGAAGAGGTGAAGTTTAGGTCAATCTGGAGAAAAGTTCTCTTGTTCCAGCTACAATGGTGATCTTCCTAGGAACCATTATAGATTCTCTAGCAATGAAAATATTTCTGACGGAGGTCAGAAAAGCCAAGATTATGTCTGTGTGTCTGTCTCTGCAGTCAACGGCACAACCATCAGTGGCCCAATGCATAGAGGCAATCGGGTTGATGGTAGCTTCCATGGACATAGTTCCGTTTGCTCAGTTCCATTTGAGACCCCTGCAGCTATGCATACTTGCTCAGTGGAACGGGGATTATACAGATCTATCTAAGAGGATAGTTCTGGATCAATCTTCAAGGGACTCCCTATCGTGATGGCTGTCGCAAGAACATCTGTCCCAGAGGACGTGTTTCCAGAGACCCTCTTGGGAATTGTGACCACGGACGCCAGCTTGCTGGGTTGGAGAGCAGTTTGGGACTCATTGAAGGCGCAGGGACTTTGTTCACAGGAGGAATCTGCTCTCCCCATAAACATTCTGGAGTTGAGAGCGATCTTCAATGCCTTGACGGCTTGGCCTCAACTGGCCTTAGCCCGGTTCATCAGTTTCCAGACGAACAACATAACCTCAGTGGCCTACATCAACCACCAAGAAGAAACTCAGAGTTCCTTAGCCATGAAGGATGTGGCTCGGATCATCCAGTGGACGGAGGCCCACAATTGCTGTCTATCTGCCACCCACATTCCAGGAGTGGACAATTGGGAAGCGGATTTCCTGAGCAGACAGACTTTCCATCCCGCGAGTGGGAGTTCCATCCGGAAGTGTTCTCCAGGTTAATAACCAATTGGGGGTTACCAGAATTGGATCTGATGGCGTCTCGTCAGAACACCAAGCTCCCAAGATACGGCTCGAGGTTGAGGGATCCTCAAGCTTGTCTGATAGATGCCCTGGCAGTTCCTTGGAACTTCAGGTTGGCTTATCTCTTTCCGCCATTTGCTCTCCTTCCCACGAGTCATCGCTCGGATCAAGCAGGAGAGAGCATCAGTGATTCTAATCGCGCCTGAGTGGCCTCGCAGGATCTGGTATGCAGATCTAGTAGAGATGTCGTCTCTACCTCCGTGGAGACTACCGTTCAGGAAGGACCTTCTGCTTCAGGGGCCCTTCCTTCATCCAAATCTCGTTTCTCTGAAGCTGACTGCTTGGAGATTGAATGCTTGATTTTAGCTAAGTGTGGTTTCTCTGAATCGGTCATTGATACCATGATTCAGGCTCGTAAGCCTGTCACTAGAAAGATTTACCACACAATATGGGGTAAATATCTTTATTGGTGCAAATCTAAAGGATATTCCTGGAGTAGGGTCAGGATCCCTAGGATATTGTCTTTTCTCCAGGAAGGCCTATAGAAGGGGTTATCTGTCAGTATACCAACAAGGAGTAAAGAAAAGATGGGCCAAAATGGGAGCACTCAAAGAAAAAAGAGGCACAATATAAACATGCCCATGAAGGCAATGAGCGGGAAACCCTAGCAGGAAAATAAATAAAACATAACTTTTATTAAAGAATAAATTAAAGGGACAGTCTACACCAGAATTTTTATTGTTTTAAAAGATAGATAATCCCTTTATTACCCATTTCCCAGTTTTGCATAACCAACACAGTTATAATAATATACTTTTAACCTCTGTGATTATCTTGTATCTAAGCCTCAGCAAACTGAACCTTTTTTCAGTTCATTTGACAGACTTGCAGTCTAGCCAATCAGTGCCTGCTCCCAGATAACTTCTTGTGCACGAGCACAGTGTTATCTATATGAAATACGTGAACTAACACCCTCTAGTGGTGAAAAACTGTTAAAATGCAATCTGAAAGAGGTGGGCTTCAAGGTCTAATAAATTAGCATATGAACCTCCTAGGTTAAGCTTTCAACTAAGAATACCAAGAGAACAAAGCAAAATTGGTGATAAAAGTAAATTGGAAAATTGTTTAAAGTTACATGCTCTATCTGAATCATGAAAGTTTATTTTGGCCTAGACTGTCCCTTTAATAATACATGTGGTATGTGTGCATTAATACTTAGATTAAAATCTGTGAAATGTAATGAGTTAGCAACCACGTAGTAATTAAAGCAATAACAAAGTGTCACAAAGTAACTAAAAAACTACTGATTAACTAACCACCTAAGAAACAGCACCGTATACTATTAACTGAAAAAAAAGAGGCATAACCTCACAGCAATTAAACGCTAATAAAGGTGCAGATTCAAAGGCAGCTTTGTCGTAATTAAAGCTAAGAGTCACAAAGTAACTGAAATGCTACTGATTAACTAACCACCTTAGAAACAGCACTGTGTACTATTAACTGAAAAAAGAGGCTTAACCTCACAACAAATTAACGCTAATAAAGGTGCAGGTTCAAAGGCAGCAAAACATATATATATTAAACAACTATTGAGAGCTCATATCGAGTTATACTAATAGACGGGTTGCCAACTCATTACATTTCACAGATTTTAATCTAAGTATTAAACGGCTTTGTCAAAGGCTAACCTACAATCTAGATTAAGGTCCAATCAGGGGAGAGAATGTTGATATCGAATTAGTGGCAGTTTCCTTACGGTATAGGTCAGATCTCAGTAGATTGTCAGCATTTTTATATATTCTAAAAATTCTACCATTTCAGTACTAATACGTCAATTTGAGATTTAGATAATTGTTGTTGAGTCTGGTCATAAATTCTCTGAATAGACTTTCACTTCCTGTCCAAATAATGAATAGGTCATCTATATATCTACTCCAAATGTGGATATATTGAGTATATTGGTACAAGTCATCATGAAAAACAATCTCTCTTACCCACCAGCCTAGATAGATGTTGGCGTAGGTGACTCATATTTTTAATTAAACATATATAATTGTCCTCAATCTTTGCATAGACATTATTGCATACTTCATTGATATATATAATACATATTGTCTAAGTAGTATGGTTTCGGTCAATCTAACAGTGTTATTGACACACTAAGACTCATAGCTATGCGATTGGATTTTCATACTGTGAGGCACCATGTGTCACACGCTATATCAAATCCTAAAGCCGATTGCGTGATAGGCTGTCACAGGGGTGTGCATCAACATTCTCCCCTGATTGGACCTTGCTGCCTTTGAACCTGCACCTTTATAAGCGTTAATTTGTTGTGAGGTTAAGCCTCTTTTTTCAGTTAATAGTATACGGTGCTGTTTCTAAGGTGGTTAGTTAATCAGTAGCTTTTCAGTTACTTTGTGACTCTTAGCTTTAATTACGACATTGCTGCCTTTGAATCTGCACCTTTATTAGCGTGTAATTGATGTGAGGTTAAGCCTCTGTTTTCAGTTAATAGTACGGTGCTGTTTCTTAGGTGGTTAGTTAATCAGTAGCTTTTCAGTTACTTTGTGACACTTTGTTATTGCTTTAATTACTACGTGGTTGCTAACTCATTACATTGCTATATATTATGTAAGTATTAATGCACACATACCACATTCATTATTAATTTATTCTTTAACCCCTTAACAACACACGTCGTACAGGGTATGTCACACACAAACTGGTCTTTAAAGACCAGCGACGTACCCTGTACGTCGTTAGGGGTTTAAAGTAGCTGGAAGCGATACTGATCGATTCCAGCCGCTTTCAAGGTATTGCCGTGATGCCTCGATATTGAGGCATCACTGCAATACCTTTTTTCCAAGACCAATACAGAGAGAGACACTCTGTGGCCCTCTCTGCACCGGTAGCGATGGTACCGATCGTTGGTGGGTGGGAGCAGCTGCAGGGAGGCCCATCGCTACCCGGCATTCGATTCCTGTATGTGCAATGGGCACGCCGGGAGCGTGCGGGGGGGCCTGCAGGGGGCACGCGTGCCGCAACCACTGCCGCCAATGTAATTGAATGGGGAGAGGGAGGGGGAAAAAATAAGGATCTGGGAGGGGGAGGGCAGCTGCACTACAGAAAAATGTAAATTACATAAAAAAAAACAAAAAAAAACTTTTTTTTGGGGGAGGCAAACTGGGTACTGGCAGACAGCTGGCAGTACCCAAGATGGCAAATAATAGGTAGCGGGGGGAGGGTTAGAGAGCTCTTTGGGGGGGATCAGGGAGGTTGGGAGCTAAGGAGGGATCCATCACAGCTGAACAGATATTTAAAAAAAAAAAAAAAAAAAGCCTTTTATTTTAGTACTGGCATACTTTCTGCTTGTACTTAAGATGCCGGGGACAATTGTGGGGTGGGGGAGGGAAGAGAGATCTTTCAGAGGGATCAGGGGGTGGGATGTGTCAGGTGGGAGGCTGATCTCTACACTAAAGCTAAAATTAACCCTTCAAGCTCCCTACAAGCTACCTACTTAACCCCGTCACTGCTGGGCATAAAACAAGTGTGGTGCGCAGCGGCATTTAGCGGCCTTCTAACTACCAAAAAGCAATGCCAAAGCCATATATGTCTGCTATTTCTGAACAAAGGGGTTCTCAGAGAAGCATTTACAACCATTTGTGCCATAATTGCACAAGCTGTTTGTAGATAATTTCAGTGAGAAACCCAAAGTTAGTGAAAAAGTGAATAATTTTTTTTTATTTGATCGCATTTGGCGGTGAAATGGTGGCATGAAATATACCAAAATGGGCCTAGATAAATACTTTGGGTTGTCTACTAAAAATTTTTTATATAAATGTCAAAGGATATTCAGGGATTCCTGACAGATATCAGTGTTCCAATGTAACTATAGCTAATTTAAAAAAAATATATATATGGTTTTGAAATAGCAAAATGCTACTTGTATTTATTGCCCTATAACTTGCAAAGAACATGTAAACAGTATTTCTAAACTCAGGACAAAATTAGTATATAATATGTGTGGGTACAGTAAATGAGTAAGAGGAAAATTACAGCTAAACACAAACACAGCAGAAATGTAAAAATAGCCCTAGTCCTTAAGGGAAAGAAATTGAAAAATGGCCTTGTCCTTAAGGGGTTAATAAAAGTTATGTTTTATTTATTTTCCTGCTAGGGTTTCCCTCTCCTTGCCTTCATGGCCATGTTTATATTGTGCCTCTTTTTTTCTTTGAGTGCTCCCATTTTTGTCTATCTTTTCTTTACTCCTTGTTGGTAGATTTGCAATACGGACAGTGAGCACCCCCCACATAACTTGATATGTAATAATTTCTCTAGTCTTCCTAGATTCCTTGATAGAACTAACTATTAGTGGGGCATTAATTGATATTTACTCTAAAAATTATATCTTCTTGTTATCTGTCAGTACCCTCAAGGGTCAGATTTCCGCTTTATCCATTCGGTTGCACAAACGTCTGGCGGACATGCCGGATGTTCATTCCTTTTGCCAGGACCTGGTCAGAATCAGGCCTGTATTCAAATCAATTGCTCCGCCTTGGAGCCTTAACCTTGTTCTTAAAGTTTTACCACAGGCTCAGTTTGAGCCTATGCATTCTATAGATATTAAGGTATTATCTTGGAAGGTTTTGTTTCTTTCTGCTATTTCTTCTTCTCGGAGGGTTTCCGAACTCTCAGCCTTGCAGTGCAAGTCTTCGTATCTCATATTTCATTCAGATAATGCAGTTCTCTGTACCAAGTTTAGTTTTCTTCCTAGGGTGGTTTCGGACAGAAATATTAATCAGGAAATTGTTGTTCCTTCTCACTGTCCTAATCCTTCTTCTCATAAAGAACGGTTGTTGCACAACTTAGACGTTGTGTGGGCTCTTAAATTCTATCTGCAGGCTACAAAGGACTTTCGTCAGTCTTCCGCATTGTTTTTTGTTTTTCTGGAAAACGTAAGGGTCAGAAAGCTACTGACACTTCTCTTTCTCTCTGGTTGAGAAGTATTATTCGTTTGGCTTATGAGACTGCTGGATAGCAGCCTCCTGAGAGAATAACAGCTCATTCCACTAGAGCGGTGTCTTCTTCTTGGGCCTTCAAGAATGAGACCTCTATAGAACAGATTTGTAAGACTGCGACTTGGTCTTCTCTGCACACTTTTTCTAAATTCTATAAATTTGATACTTTTGTCTCGGCTGAGGCCTCTTTTGGGAGAAAGGTTCTACAAGCTGTGGTGCCTTCTGTTTAGGTTACCTGTCTTGTACCTCCCTAATCATCTGTGTCCTCTAGCTTGGGTATTGATTCCCAACAGTAATTGCTGATCCGTGGACTCACCGTGTCTTGAGAAAGAAAACTAAATTTATGCTTACCTGCTAAATTTATTTATTTCTTGACACAGTGAGTCCACGGCCCTCCCTGTTTTCAGACAGTTTTTCTTATATAAACCTCAGGCACCTCTGCACCTTGTGTTGCTTCCTTTCCCTCCTTTTCCTTCGGTCGAATGACTGGGGGTTGTGGGAAGGGAAGTGATACTTAAAGGGTCACTGTAAGTAAATATTTTCTATGCATGTTACTAACTAACTACCCCAAATACACTTTTTATCAATAGCATTTCATTAACATATCTCTACCGTATATCAGAAATCTTGTCTGCAAATGTAATTGTTTTCCAAACCCACTCCGTGGGTATCCTTTGCTCTGTACCAATCCGTTTACAATACCTAGGTTTCAAAATGGCGCTTTAAACACAAAGTTATTGGTTTAAGTATTTTGAACATGCAGTGCTGAAAATAGTGGGCAGTATAACGTGACATCATCGGCGAATAAAAGATATAATTTTTAGAACGTTATGAAACTTCGTTTTGGAGAAAATATAGGTCAGTAGGTTTTAATTAATGTTTATTAACTTTAATATGTTAGTTGTTTAGCTTAAAAATTATAACAGAAAGTAATCCTTTAACAGCTTTGCTGTGGTGCTCTTTGCCTCCTCCTGCTGGCCAGGAGTGATATTCCCAACAGTAATTGCTGATCTGTGGACTCACCGTGTCAAGAAATAAATAAATTTATCAGGTAAGCATAAATTTTGTTTTTTAAGCAATAAACATTCTGCAGTACACTGTCCCTTTAACTCAAGTGATCTATTTACCTTTTGGCTGTGATTAGGCACCTGCTACCTGTCACAGAAGAACAGCAAAGATCAGAACTGGGTTAAATGCTTTAACAGAGAAGTAGTACAGCATTTTAGGAATAGTTTTTTTATTGCCCATTTTATGTACACCATGGAATTAACAAAATAACTACTAATGAGAACAAGCTATAATTTTAAGTACATAATAGTTTGTTCTCATTAGTTGTTGTTTTGATATTTGCGTGGTGTATATATTTGTGCCAAACAAGGGTCCGTCTTTGTGCTGTGTAGGATTTGAATTACATTTTAAATTATGCCATAGAAAGACAAAAAAAAAATAATATTTAACAAACAGAGCAATATGCTTACGGAAAATATGCATGTATCCCATGTTTTTTGGTACAGCAGATTTAACTTTTTTTTTCTTTAGGTAAATTATATAGTGTTTCTGACTGCTGTAGTAGTTAAACACACAATTCACTAAAATCTCAGTTGTGAGAACATATAGTATATTGCATGCTAGATAGTTGAGTTTCTACCTATTGGAAGTTAGGTTAGTGTTATTTTGCACAGCATGGTTGGTACTGCAAACGTCCAGCCACTCACTGACCATTCTTAAGGAGCCCTGGTTTCAACCTGGCAAGTGGCCCCAGGATTCCCCAATAGCTTTATAGACTGTTCTTGCAGAGGGTATGTGCTGCCAGTTATACTCACATCATGATCCTGCAGCAGCAGATTGGAGCAAAAGACAGATGAAGCTTCTTTGTGAACTCTGTGTGCAGTTGATAAATCCAGTGCAACTGATGTGTCCAGTGATTGTGCTTCTGAAACAATTAGCTTAAGACTGCAATATTGTATCCAGTAGTACCTGTAAAGCTACTTTTGTTTTATGTTGTGACATAGAGAGGGTTAAACCCGCAGCAGTCACCAGTTTGTCACACAAAGGGTTAACTGACCCTTTTCCACTGTAATCAGATTGTCTAACCACTCCAGGCAGGCCTGTGACTTCGTTCAGTGAGTGCAATTGTTAACAAAACACTCTCCCATCTGTACTAGACCCAGAAAAATGGCAAAACTCCACTTTAATGCCACCCACATTAAACTTTCTAAGGATTATTATATGGGAAATCCTCAGAAAAAAATCCCAAAACACAATTTGACAAAAATCAATCTAAAAACACAATACTGTTATTAACCCCTTGAGTGCTAATGACTGCTCTGAGCCGTCGCAAATTTTCTCAGTCAGGTGCTAATGATGGCTCAGAACCGTCGCTAGCACTCACCCACCTTGAGGGCAATCTGGGGGCTCCCACCCCGGCGATCTGGCTTGAATAGTGAGAGACATCGCCGTGGCTTCATGTTTTGCCCAATGACGTCACGCTCAATGACGTGATGATGTCACCACGCAACTTTATTTAAAATGGACAAACATAGGTAGATGGGGCATGCTGCTTAGACGCCTGTATCTCAGGCATCTAAGCAGCTACAGACCCCCAAGACCCACCGTTGGAAAGGTAATCGCCTAACATTTCCAACAGTATAAGTCTTGGATCTTGGTAAAAAAAAGTAACGTTAAAAATACATTTTTAGAAAAAAAGTTAAACAAAAAAGCTCAAAACCAGCTTAGCACCCAGGTGGGAAATGGCTTAGCAGCCAAAGGGTTAATAGTCTCTGGTTACTTGGTTCAGATATTGGATAAAGGCAAAACTTAATAAAGGAATAAATATTATGAACAAAAATAGTCACAGTACGTTTATATATAAAAAAGACGAATTAACAAACACATGGAGAAAATATAACAGAACCTGTAACTTTACCAGTTTAGTCGCTGTCCCAAGGGAAATTGGCAGAAAAATGGTCAAACACTCTGTACTAACTTCCCTGTACTAATATCCCTCCCACTTCCCCTATCCCCCAGTCATTCTTTGCCTTTCGTCACTATAGGAGGTGTCAGAGAAGTGTCAGAAGATTTGGATAGTCCTGTAATGGGTATGTTCCCTTCAAGAAAGGACTGGAGTTTAAAGTAATCATGTTAACCTGTCAGTGAGAGTATTGATGAAAATTAGAGAAAGAAAGTTTTTCTGCAAACCCATCCAGACTGTCGCTAACAGCTCCTGAGCAATCAGTGTTGACGAGTTTCACTGCTTGCTTTTACTCAAGTTCATGTCAAAAGCGCTGCTGCAAGACTGTCACACTTGAGAGGCTGTACCGGTTCCACAGCATGGATCCTGGAGGGTAAGACCATTTTTTATTTATTACACTTTAAAATGCTATACAGGGTCACAGTATGGCTCCTTTAAACCTCGATAGGATCAACGGTTAATATCTCCTTCATGGAGATTATTTGAACAGCTTGGGGATTTATATCTGCTTAAAGGGACACTGAACCCAAATTTTTTCTTTCGTGATTCAGACAGAGCATGCAATTTTAAGCAACTTTCTAATTTACTCCTATTATCAAATTTTCTTAATTCTCTTGGTATTTTTATTTGAAATGCAAGAATGTAAGTTTAGATGCCGGCCCCTTTTTTCATTTAATAATTTTTATTGATTCAGTTTCTCCTATTGCATTGAATATAGCCCACATGCAGTGCTCTGCCCTTCCTTTTTTCACTCCACCCGGAGTTACTCTGTTTTTCATGCATGATATGTTTTTCCTGCAAAACTGTACTAGAGGACATATTTTCAATCATTAAGGATGATTCATTAAGTAGTGCTATTCTGAACGTATCTTCCTTATATTCTGTAAGTGGAAGATACTTCGATAGTATCTAGGGGTGAATTCTCAGAATCAGATGGACTGTCATTTTTATCTGATACTGGGGTTGTTCACTTTCACTTTTTAACTGGAAATCCTCCATGTTGTTATTTAAGGAGGTTTGTGCTACCCCATACAATTCTGTCTCTATAATTTCTATACCCTCTCAGGATAAAGAATTTATAGGGGTTCTTCAAAATGATGTCTGTACACCAAGTTAAATTGTCAACCTGCTGGTACATTGCTACCATCTCTAGTGCGGCGTCATATTAGTTTGAGGCGTGGTCTGACACTATTAGGGCAGACACTCCTCTGGATGGGATCCAGAATAGAGGTTTTTTTCCTTCTACCCCACAGAGCCTTATGGTTATTGCCTTAGTCTGCGGATGTGCCCCCTATGTCTAAGATTCTAGCTATATTTTAAAGGGAGTGACCTTATTTGGTCCTGGTTTGTCAGAGATTATCTCTGATATCTCGGGAGGTTAGGGTCATTTTATTCCCCAGGAGAGGAAAAGAATGACAGAGCGATTTTAGCTCCTTTCGTAATTTTGAGGGAAATTTTCTCTTTTCCACCTTCAAAAAGGAACACTCTAAACTTTGATGGAGACTCAATCTTGGAATAAGGGAAAGTAATCCAAGAAGTCTGCTATTGAATCGGTCAGCATGAAGGGCCTGCCCCCGGTCCGGGATCGGATATTGGAGGGGGCTGACTTCCTTTATCGCTTGGTCCTGTGTTCGAGATGTTTAGGATTCCTGGGCAATAGAAATTGTGTCACAGGGATACAATCTAGAGTTCAAAAGTTTTCCTCCTACAGGCTGCTTCTGCTTTCAAGATTATATGCAGACCAGACAAAATGTGAGACGTTCTTACACTGTGTAGGACACCTTTTCGACCTGGGAGTGTTTGTTCCTGTTCCAATTCAGGAACAGGGTCTGATATTTCTTTCCTATCTGTGCGTGGTTCTCTTAGAAGAAGGGAACTTTCAGACCACTTTTAGATGGCTGGTGTTGTAGATCAGTTAGTTAACGCCCTGTCTACAAAAGCTGGTTCGAGATAGGAGGAGCTATTTAATCCCGGCAGGGTTTATACAGCCATTGGGGTACTTTTAGAGTACCGTCTTTCATGATGGAAACTATTCGTTCCATTCTCCCTTTGATCCAAGAGGGTCAATTTATGACAACTGTTATAGGACGCATACCTGCAAGTTCCTAAGGTTTGCCTTTCTGGACAAACACTTTCAGTTCGTGGTTATTTCCTTAGGTCTTGAACAGTTCCCAGAATTTCACAAGACAAGAGTCAGGAAATAGGTTCTGGGATCGCTTTGGCGGTGCTTCAGTTATGGGGCATTGCAGTGACGCTCTATCGGGACGATGTCCTAGTCTAGGCACCATCCTTATAACAAGCTAGATCCCACACGGACTTGGTGGTATCTTTCCTGTGATTCACAAGTGGAAGGTAAAATTTGGGAAAGGAGTTCTTTAGTACCAAATACAAGGGTACCTTTCTGAGGAGACATAATAGCTTTTCTATCGATTTTTCTGACAGAAGTCAGGAAATCAAAGATTTTCTATACTTATCTAGCCCTTCAGTCTTCTAGGCTGCCAGTGGCTTAGTGCATTAAGGTAATCGGGCTAATGGTGGCGGCAATGGATATCATCCCGTTTTTGCTCATTTCCATTTCAGGCCTCTGCAGTAAAGCATGCTCAGACAATGGAACGGAGATTATGCAGACTTGTCTTCTCGAATAACTCTGGAGCAGGAGACAAGGGACTCTCTTCAGTGGTGGTTGTCTCTGGATCATCTCTCCCAGGGAACCTGCTTTCACAGTCCGTCTTGGGTGATTGTGACAACAGAGGCCAGCCTTCTGGGGTGGGGAGCAGTATGGGGCTCCCTAAAGGCTCGGGGGAATTTGGACTCAGTCAGAGTTTTTTCTTCCTATAAACATTCTAGAACTGAGAGCAATCTTCAATGCTCTTCCGGCCTGGCCCCAGCTAGCCTCTCTAAGGTTTATCAGGTTCCAGTCGGACAACATTACTTCAGTGGCTTACATTAATCATCAGGGAGGAACGAGGAGTTCCTCAACGATGACAGAGGTATCCAAAACTAGTCCAGTGGGCGGAGGCCCACTCTTGTTGTCTTTCGGCGATCCATATCCCAGGGGTGGACAACTGTGAGGCGGATTTTCTGAGCAGGCAGACTTTTCCTCCGGGGGAGTGGGAACTCCATCCGGAAGTGTTCTCCAATCTGGTTCTCAAGTGGGCTCAGCCTAGCATAGCTATTTCCTCTATTTGCTCTTCTTCCTCGGGTAATTGCTCAAATCATACAGGAGAGGGCTTCGATGATCCTCATAGCTCCGGCCTGGCTTCGCAGGTTTTGGTATGCGGATCTGGTGGAGATTGCATCTCTGCCTCTTTGGAGACTCCCGTTGAGGAAGGATCTTCTGATTCAGGGGTCTTGCCTTTACCCAAATCTAGTTTCTCTGAAACTGATTGCTTGGAGATTGATCACTTCATTTTATCCAAGCTGGGATTTTCTGATTCGGTCATAGAGACCGTGATTCAGGCTCGTAAGCCTGTATCTAGAAGGATTTACCATAAGATTTGGCGTAAATATTTCTATTAGTGCGAATCCAAGGGCTACTCATGGAGTAGAGTTCGGATTCCTAGAATTTTTGTTTTTGCTCCAAGAAGTTTTGGAGAAGGGTTTATCGACGAGCTCCCTAAAGGGTCAAATCTCGGCCTTATCTATTTTGTTACTCAAACGTCTGGCGGATGTCCCAGATGTACAATCTTTTTGTCAGGCCCTGGACAGAATCAGGCCTGTATTCAAACTAGTTACTCCTCCATGGAGTCTTAATTTAGTTCTCAAAGTTCTTCATAGTTTGAGACTATGCATTCCTTAGATATTATGTTGTTATTTTGGAACGTTTTATTTCTTGTTGCTATTTCTTCTGCTCAGAGAGTGTCAGAGCTCTCGGCATTGCAGTATGAGTTTCCTTATCTTATTTTTCATTCAGATAAGGTAATTTTACATACTACTCTAGGATTCTTCCTAAGGTTGTTTCTGATCGGAACATTAATCAGGAGATTGTGGTTCCTTCCTTGGGTTCTAATCCTTCTTCTCAGAAGGAAAGACTTCTGCATAATTTGGATGTGGTCCGTGCTTTAAGGTTTTTCTTACAGGTGACTAAGCACTTTCGTCAGTCTTCTTTTTTGTTTGTGATTTTCTCAGGAAAATGTAAGGGACAGAAAGCTACGGCTACTTCTTTTTCTTTTTGGCTGAAGAGTATCATACGTTATGCATATGAGACTGCTGGACAACAGCCTCCCGAGAGAGTAACGGCTCATTTCACTAGGGCTGTTGCTTCCTCTTGGGTGTTCAAAAATTAAGATTCTGTGGAACAGATTTGCAAGGCTGCAACTTGGTCCTCTTTTCACACTTTTTCAAAGTTCTACTGTCCTATAAATTTGTCACTTTTGCCCGGCTGAGGCCGCTTTTGGGAGAAAGGTTCTTCAAGCAGTGGTGCCTTCCGTTTAGGTTCCCTGTCTTGTCCCTCCCGTATCATCTGTGTACTCTAGCTTGGGTATTGAATCCCATTAGTAATTAAGATGATCTGTGGACTCATCGTGTCTTAAAAAAGAAAAGAAAATTTATGCTTACCTGATAAATGTATTTTTTTTTACACGATGGGTCCACGGCCCGCCCTGTTCATTTACACAGGTTGTGGGTTATTGTAAACTTCAGACACCTCTACACCTTGGCTTTTCCTTTCTCTTTCTAACTTCGATCGAATAACTGGAGTGGGAGGGAAGGGAGGAGCTATTTAACAGCTCTGCTGTGGTGCTCTTTGCCTCCTCCTGCTGACCAGGAGGTGAATATTCCATTAGTAATTAAGATGATCCGTGGACTCATTGTGTCAAAAATGAAATAAATTAATCAGGTAAGCATACATTTTCTTTTTAAACAACTTTCTAATTTACTTCTATTATCTAATTTGCTTCATTCTCTTGATATTCGTTCCTGAAAAGCATATCTAGATAGGCTCAGTAGCTTCTGATTGGTGGCTGCACATATTTGCCTCATGTGATTGGCTCACCCATGTGCATTGCTATTTCTTTAACAAAGGATATCTAAAAAATGAAGCAAATTAGATAATAGAAGTAAATTGGAATGTTGTTTAAAATTGTGTTCTCTATCTGAATCATGAAATAAAAATATTGAGTTTAATGACCCTTTAAGCACAAGGTTGGTTCCTGCCTGCTCCTTTAGGCCTAGATTTAGAGTTTGGCGGTAGCCGTCAAAACCAGCGTTAGAGGCTCCTAACGCTGGTTTTGGGCTACCGCCGGTATTTGGAGTCAGTCAGGAAAGGGTCTAACGCTCACTTTCCAGCCGTGACTTTTCCATACCGCAGATCCCCCTACGCCATTTGCGTATCCTATCTTTTCAATGGGATCTTTCTAACGCCGGTATTTAGAGTCTTGGCTGAAGTGAGCGTTAGAAATCTAACGACAAAACTCCAGCCGCAGAAAAAAAACAGGAGTTAAGAGCTTTTTGGGCTAACGCCGGTTCATAAAGCTCTTAACTACTGTGCTCTACAGTACACTAACACCCATAAACTACCTATGTACCCCTAAACCGAGGCCCCCCCACATCGCCGCCACTCGATTAAATTTTTTTAACCCCTAATCTGCCGACCGCCACCTACGTTATACTTATGTACCCCTAATCTGCTGCCCCTAACACCGCCGACCCCTATATTATATTTATTAACCCCTAATCTGCCCCCCACAACGTCGCCGCCAGCTACCTACAATAATTAACCCCTAATCTGCTGACCGCAAAGCGCCGCCACCTACGTTATCCTTATGTACCCCTAATCTGCTGCCCCTAACATCGCCGACCCCTATATTATATTTATTAACCCCTAATCTGCCCCCCCACAACGTCGCCGCCAGCTACCTACAATAATTAACCCCTAATCTTCCGACCGCAAAGCGCCGCCACCTATGTTATCCTTATGTACCCCTAATCTGCTGCCCCTAACACCGCCGACCCCTATATTATATTTATTAACCCCTAATCTGCCCCCCACAACGTCGCCGCCAGCTACCTTCAATAATTAACCCCTAATCTGCCGACCGCACCTCACCGCTACTATAATAAATGTATTAACCCCTAAAGCTAAGTCTAACACTAACACCCCCTAAATTAAATATAATTTAAATCTAACTAAATAAATTAACTATTATTAAATAAATTATTCCTATTTTAAACTAAATACTTACCTGTAAAATAAACCCTAATATAGCTACAATATAACGAATAATTATATTGTAGCTATTTTAGGATTTATATTTATTTTACAGGCAACTTTGTATTTATTTTAACCAGGTACAATAGCTATTAAATAGTTAATAACTATTTAATAGCTAAAATAGTTAAAATAATTACAAAATTACCTGTAAAATAAATCCTAACCTAAGTTACAATTAAACCTAACACTACACTATCAATAAATTAATTAAATACAATACCTACAAATAACTACAATTAAATAAACTAACTAAAGTACAAAAAATAAAAAAGAACTAAGTTACAAAAAATAAAAAAATATTTACAAACATTAGAAAAATATTACAACAATTTTAAACTAATTACACCTACTCTAAGCCCCCTAATAAAATAACAAAGACCCCAAAAATAAAAAAATGCCCTACCCTATTCTAAATTAAAAAAGTTCAAAGCTCTTTTACCTTACCAGCCCTGAAAAGGGCCATTTGCGGGGCATGCCCCAAATAATTCAGCTCTTTTGCCTGTAAAAAAAACATACAATACCCCCCCCCCAACATTACAACCCACCACCCACATACCCCTAATCTAACCCAAACCCCCCTTAAATAAACCTAACACTAAGCCCCTGAAGATCTTCCTACCTTATCTTCACCATGCCAGGTTCACCGATCCGTCCTCTGAAGTCTTGATCCAAGCCTCCGAAATCTTCATCCAAGCCCAAGCGGGGGCTGGCGATCCATAATCCGGCTGAAGAGGTCCAGAAGAGGCTCCAAAGTCTTCATCCTATCCGGGAAGAAGAGGAGATCTGGACCGGCAACCATCTTGATCCAAGCGGCATCTTCTATCTTCATCCGATGTTGAACGGCTCCATCTTGAAGACCTCCGACGCGGATCCATCCTCTTCTTCCGACGTCCAACTGAAGAATGAAGGTTCCTTTAAGGGACATCATCCAAGATGGCGTCCCTCGAATTCCGATTGGCTGATAGGATTCTATCAGCCAATCGGAATTAAGGTAGGAAAATTCTGATTGGCTGATGGAATCAGCCAATCAGATTCAAGTTCAATCCGATTGGCTGATTGGATCAGCCAATCAGATTGAGCTCGCATTCTATTGGCTGATCGGAACAGCCAATAGAATGCGAGCTCAATCTGATTGGCTGATCCAATCAGCCAATCGGATTGAACTTGAATCTGATTGGCTGATTCCATCAGCCAATCAGAATTTTCCTACCTTAATTCCGATTGGCTGATAGAATCCTATCAGCCAATCGGAATTCAAGGGACGCCATCTTGGATGACGTCCCTTAAAGGAACCTTCATTCTTCAGTTGGACGTCGGAAGAAGAGGATGGATCCGCGTCGGAGGTCTTCAAGATGGAGCCGTTCGTCATCGGATGAAGATAGAAGATGCCGCTTGGATCAAGATGGTTGCCGGTCCGGATCTCCTCTTCTTCCCGGATAGGATGAAGACTTTGGAGCCTCTTCTGGACCTCTTCAGCCGCCGCTTGATAGAAGACTTCAGCCGGATTATGGATCGCCAGCCCCCGCTTGGGCTTGGATGAAGATTTCGGAGGCTTGGATCAAGACTTCGGAGGACGGATCGGTGAACCTGGCATGGTGAAGATAAGGTAGGAAGATCTTCAGGGGCTTAGTGTTAGGTTTATTTAAGGGGGGTTTGGGTTAGATTAGGGGTATGTGGGTGGTGGGTTGTAATGTTGGGGGGGAGGTATTGTATGGTTTTTTTTACAGGCAAAAGAGCTGAATTATTTGGGGCATGCCCCGCAAATGGCCCTTTTCAGGGCTGGTAAGGTAAAAGAGCTTTGAACTTTTTTAATTTAGAATAGGGTAGGGCATTTTTTTATTTTGGGGGTCTTTGTTATTTTATTAGGGGGCTTAGAGTAGGTGTAATTAGTTTAAAATTGTTGTAATATTTTTCTAATGTTTGTAAATATTTTTTTATTTTTTGTAACTTAGTTCTTTTTTATTTTTTGTACTTTAGTTAGTTTATTTAATTGTAGTTATTTGTAGGTATTGTATTTAATTAATTTAATGATAGTATAGTGTTAGGTTTAATTGTAACTTAGGTTAGGATTTATTTTACAGGTAATTTTGTAATTATTTTAACTATTTTAGCTATTAAATAGTTATTAACTATTTAATAGCTATTGTACCTTGTTAAAATAAATACAAAGTTGCCTTTAAAATAAATATTAATCCTAAAATAGCTACAATATAATTATTCGTTATATTGTAGCTATATTAGGGTTTATTTTACAGGTAAGTATTTAGCTTTAAATAGGAATAATTTATTTAATAATAGTTAATTTATTTCGTTAGATTTAAATTATATTTAACTTAGGGGGGTGTTAGTGTTAGGGTTAGACTTAGCTTTAGGGGTTAATCCATTTATTAGAGTAGCGGCGAGATCCGGTCGGCAGATTAGGGGTTAATAATTGAAGTTAGGTGTCGGCGATGTTAGGGAGGGCAGATTAGGGGTTAATACTATTTATTATAGGGTTATTGAGGCGGGGGTGAGGCGGTTTAGGGGTTAATACATTTATTATAGTAGCGGTGAGGTGCGGTCGGCAGATTAGGGGTTAATAAGTGTAGGTAGGTAGCGGCGACGTTGGGGGCGGCAGATTAGGGGTTAATAAATATAATATAGGGGTCGGCGGTGTTAGGGGCAGCAGATTAGGGGTACATAGCTATAATGTAGGTTGCGGCGTTGTGCGGAGCGGCAGATTAGGGGTTAATAAAATGCAGGGGTCAGCGATAGCGGGGGCGGCAGATTAGGGGTTAATAAGTGTAAGGTTAGGGGTGTTTAGACTCGGGGTACATGTTAGGGTGTTAGGTGCAGACGTAGGAAGTGTTTCCCCATAGGAAACAATGGGGCTGCGTTAGGAGCTGAACGCTGCTTTTTTGCAGGTGTTAGGTTTTTTTTCAGCTCAAACTGCCCCATTGTTTCCTATGGGGAAATCGTGCACAAGCACGTTTTTGAAGCTGGCCGCGTCCGTAAGCACCGCTGGTATTTAGAGTTGCAGTTGCGGTAAATATGCTATACGCTCCTTTTTTGGAGCCTAACGCAGCCCTTCTGTGAACTCTAAATACCAGCGGTATTTAAAAGGTGCGGGGAAAAAAAAGCACGCGTAGCTAACGCACCCCTTTGGCCGCAGAACTCTAAATCTAGCCGTTAGTTTGTTGTTTTGTGGAGTTGAGGAGAGATTCTATCCAATACTGCATGAGAGCTGAAAGCAGCCATATGTCTGTGATTTCAAACACTTTTGCATTGACTCAGTATTTTCTTGCTTCGCTATCTGTGTGGTCCTATGGAATAATTTTTTTGGGCTTCATACTTACTTATTTAGAACTGATAAAAGTAATACTACTTTAGCTGATTAAAAACAAAATGACATTACAATCTGTAATGTGTATTTTTGTTTTTTCTTCTGAATACTTGGTTTGTTTTGATTACCTCTTGTGAGATGAATAATTACCATAGCAGTACCTTCAGGTAACTAAACTAATCAAGACAAGTATTCAGTTCATTACATGTCAGTAAAGCACTGTAAAAAGATCTCTCTGCAGCTTCAGAATGTACAAATACTTTAAATATCTGGCTGTCAATCATAAAATACATTTTAGTTTAGTTATATCCAGGAAACAAAAGTGACTTGAATCATTTTTTTTTAAACGTTACCTTGTAAATTTGAAACGCTACTTTGTTCCTCCAGGTTGTAGTTACGTAATTCTTTTTTCCATGCCTTGTTTATACAAACCATTAAATAAGTAGGATCTAATTTTTCTCTTTTTCATTGTATCCCTAAGGGAATAGTCTTTTTTTATGGTTGTCTCCTTGGTGCCAAGATTAATGCTAATCTTGGGAACTATAACAAACTGCTGATCAATATTCCTCAGAGTATGTCAGGGAAGATCGGTGTACTGCCAAGTAACTTGTAATTAGATAATTGTCTCTGATTCTTCCTTGAGCTTTACAATAAATACGTACATAAATAACAAGGTGCACCTGGGAAATAAAGACCATGCTTGATATGAATCATGTGGGTTTAAGTACAGATATAAAACAATAATAGAAAAATAAAACATCTGGGCAATTACATTTTACAGCCGTACATCTTCATCATTGCTATAAATACTTTAGGTAAGGTATATATCAAGAAAAACAATTTTCCAGTTACTCACAAAAGTAGAACATTTTATTGCTAGTATGTGCAGTCCAAATGCTGACTGTAGTTAAAGGGCTTAAAGATGTAATTATTCCCTCCATTTCTAACATTATCTTAACAAGGAGCTTCTTTGACCTAAACTGCTGAGCTTACATGAAGAATACTTGTCTTGGGTATTAATATGGGAACAAAGATTAGTAGTATAAGTCAGACATGGTGAAGATCCACAACCATTACATAACAACAGATAACCTAAATGTGTTGGTGACTCATGATATTGTCTTTGTTCAGCAATTTAAAAAATGTAAAGATCTATTTAATTAGTATTATATTTCCATAAAATCAGAGATCAGAGAATAACAAAACGTCTGTGTTATCATAATGGCTTTTGGAGAATTTTTTTTAATAAAAGTTAGTAATTTTTTCTTAAATTGTCTTACATTTACAATTTCAGTAAATTACTGAAGTTTTAAAACAAAACTGAAAATAATTTGACTCTCTACAAGATCTTTAGCAATAGAGTGGACATAATTGATGGTGTCTCTTTACATAATTTAGAGCCCAACATTTTAAACAATTCTCTTGGTATTCATTATTGAAAAGGATGTCTAGATATGCTCATTTGCTGGGAGCTAGCTGCTGATTGGTGGCAGCAAATATATACCTCTTGTCATTGGTTTATTGATGTGTTTAGCTAACTCCCAGTAGTGCATTGCTGCACCGTAAATAAAGGAAACCAAGAGAATGAAGCAAAATTGATAACAGAAGTAAAATGGAAAATTGTTTAAAATTGTATGTTCTATCTGAATCATGAATGAAAAATGTTGGGTTTTACGTCACTTTAAAGGGACATTAAACACAATTTTTAATAATATTTAAGGTTTTAGAGGTTGATGATTTCTATTGATGGTTTAAACTAAATTAATTCCAATAAGACTCCTTAGACATGCCAGATTCAGGACTGCTCTTGCTATGAGACAAATTAAATATTTGCCATTATAAGTAGTGACAGCCTTTGTCACTATCATAAGTGACACACCAGCCGATTGAGTGCACTAAAGTTCAGTGACTCAACCTTTGAGGTAGTTGTTCAAAACATCTTACTGTTAAGACTTCCGGCTGGGCAGGACATTGAAGCACACAATAGAAGCTTGCGTTCCCACTTCGTGGAGTGCTCTATCGCATCGACTCAATCTAACCCCAAAGCGTTGAAGTCTAAGGGGCGTGGGAACCGCTTGCAGATCCTGCTGCGGCAGTGAAGGCCACAAGCCAGTTTTACAGGGATGCCGAGTTTGACACACAGCCAAGTGCAAGTGGCTTCCTCAAGAGAACTGGAGGGTCAGAAGTAGCTTCCACAAGAGAACTGCAGGGTCGGACTGTGGTTTTGAGTGAGGTGGGAAGGAGAGAGTGAAGCAAGCACAAAACACTGGCGGAAAGAGCAGCTGAAGGCGTCTAGGAGTAGAGGGGAGCCTGCTGGGACTACTTT
The DNA here is from genome assembly GCF_027579735.1 of Bombina bombina. Lineage (NCBI taxonomy): Eukaryota > Metazoa > Chordata > Amphibia > Anura > Bombinatoridae > Bombina > Bombina bombina. The sequence goes on from NC_069500.1 coordinate 987,128,525, forward strand.
TACTCGGGGTACATTGGCTGAAACATACATTCGGCAAATAAGTAAATGATCCTTTGTATAAGGCTTGGGGAGCAGGTCTGTTTTTTTTTTTTTTTTAAATCTCTTATCAATATAAGCATACTAGGAGCTGACACCCCTTATAGAGACTGAAAACATCCTACCAAATAGAAGGCTTGAAATAAAATACTAAAGTACACTATCATGGCAGTGATAGGAACTTGCAGAACCTACAAAGCCACTGTCTATGAGAAAGCTTGTATTTTTAAAAAGAGAATATTTAATTTCATAAGAAAACAACAAAACAAATAGCCTAAAAATGGCTGCTTAATAGTGAGAAGCATCAGCAGACACACACTATGAAGATCTGAACTGATCTTAAAGGGAAAGTCTACACTAAAATTGTTATTGTTTAAAAAGATAGATAATGCCTTTACTACCCATTCCCCAGCTTTGCACAACCAACATTGTTATATTAATATACTTTATAACACTTAAACCTCTAAATCTATGCTTGTTTCTAAGCCACTATAGACAGCCTCTTATCACATGCTTTCCATCTAAAGGGGAGGAGAGTCCACGGCTTCATTCATTACTTTTGGGAATTAAGAACCTGGCCACCAGGAGGAGGCAAAGACACCCCAGCCAAAGGCTTAAATACCTCCCCCCACTTCCCTCATCCCCCAGTCATTCTTTGCCTTTCGTCACAGGAGGATGGCAGAGAAGTGCCGAGGATTCGGAGTAGTCTCTTATGGTGGGTAGTACTCTTCACAGTGGGACTGGAGTTTTAAGTAGTCATGTCAGCCTCTCAGTGAGAACCTGGGCGAAAGTTAGAGTCCGGAGATGCAGGGAGAGTCTTTCTGCGAAACCATCCCGACTCATATTAACAGCTCCACAAGCAATCGGCGTTGACGAGTTTCGCTGCCTGCTTTCTGCACTCAAGTCCATGTCAGGAGCAAGGCTACGAACCTGTCACACTTGAAGGGCCGTGTTCCTTTTCCACGGCGTAAATTCTGGTAAGATTGTTTCATTTTTTATTCATAATGATAACACAAAGACAGGATCACAGTGTGACACCTTTTATCTTTAAAGAATCAAAGGTTTATATTCCTGGAAAGGGGATTATTGAACAGGGGGGGGGGGGGGTTGTACATGATATTGTTTATTGTGTCATTGCGTTATGTTCGAGATGAGGCTCTGGCAATGTGTGGAACTTTCAGATTACTGGCGGGAGTATTGCGCGTTCCTTTTTGGCGCATTTTCTCCTTAGTGCAGGGGCGCCCTGCCGGACATTCCATGTGACTGGGTGTGCCTATCTCCTTTCCTCTGTTGATCAGCGGCGCAGGAGACAAAACGGTTTCTGTAGTCCGGGTCCTAGGAGGTGGTGAGTGCCCCGGCCATTGGAGTTATAAAGGTGCCTAATATAAGTTAAGCTAGTCCGTTATAAAAGTGCAAGCTATGGAGGACTCTGACGCGTTAGAGGGCTCTCCCTCTTGAACAAAGTTTCATTCCTGTGTTTATTGTGAGGAGGTTCTGGTAGATCAGCCTGCTCAACTATGTTCCACATTCCTTGATAAAGTTATGACATCTAAATGTAAACGGATGTCTAGTACTACTGAGCCGTCCACCTCTGAGGGTTCCTCATCCTGTCAGGTGCGTTCCCTGCATTCATCTCCAATTGCACATGCAGCGCCCCGGGGTCCAACCATTACTCCTTCGGGAGAAATTCGTTGGCCGCCAGACTTTGCGGACCAGCAAGAATCGGCGGTTTCGAAAGTGATCCATGCCTTACCACATTCTGCTAAGCGCAAGTGTAGTGTGTACCAGGGCAGCACGGCCTAGGAGTTGTCTACGCCGATGGGAATCCCAGCTGCATTATACGATGACGAGGCCCACTCCGACTCTTTGGAGGAGGCCTCTTCTGGGTCGGAGTCCGTGTCATCTAAACCTCTGATTTTAGGTTTAGGATGGAGAATTTGCTCTTTTTGCTGAAGCAGGTGCTTGCTACTCTGGAGGTTCCGGAGCCTAAGATTCCGGAGGAAACTTCAATTCCTAAACTAGATAAGGTATCCGAGGACAGGGTAGTACCTCAGACTTTCCCGGTTCCCATTAAGATGGCTAATATTATTAAGAATGAATCGGAGCAATTAGGTTCTTCCTTTTCCCCTTCTTCTTCCTTTAAGAAACCTGTTCCCCGTTCCGGACTCTCAGCTTGAGCTGTGGGGTACCGTCCCTAAGGTGGATGGTGCTATCTCTACGCTCGCAAAGTGGACAACTATTCCCCTCGAGGATAGTTCGTCGTTTAAAGATCCCATGGATAAAAAGCTGGAAAACACAGGGTTTGTTTTTCAGCCTGCAGTGGCGGTTGCTGGAGCTGCAACATATTGGTGTGAATCTCTGTGTGAAATGGTCGAGGGGGAGACTTCCATCGACAAGATACAGGATAAGAGTAAGGCGCTGAAGATTGCCAATTCTTTCATCTGTGATGCCAATATGCAAATTATTTGCCTGAACGATATGGTGTCAGGTTTTTCCGTTTTAGCTCGCAGGGCTCTGTGACTAAAGTCTTGGTCCGCGGACATGACCTCTAAGTCAAGGCTGTTGTCCCTGCCTTTTCATGGAAAGATTCTGTTCGGTCCAGGATTGGATTCGATCATATCCACGGTTACGGGAGGCAAGGGAGCTTTCCTACCACAGGATAAGAAGGCTAAGCCTAAGGGATCTACTTTTTGTCCCTTTCATACGGACCAGTCCAAGGAAACTTGGAAGCCGGCTCAATCTTGGAACAAGTCTAAGCAGAGCAAGAAGCCCGCCGAGACGAAATCAGCATTAAGGGGTGGCCCACGACTGGTCTCTTCTCAGAAGGCTGGTTGCAGGATGTTCAGGACCCTTGGGTTCTGGAGGTGGTCACCCAGGGTTACAGGATAGGGTTCAGATCCCATCCACCCAGGGACAGATTCCTCCTGTCAAACCTTTCTTCAAGACCAGAAAAGAGAGAGGCCATTCTAGAGTGTGTGAGAGATCTCGCCTCTCTCTGCGTTATTGTACCAGTACCCCATGCAGAACGGGACGACATTCTAGTCCAGTCCCCGTCGCTCAGTCTCACAGAGGATCATTCGAGGACTCTTCTTCTTTTGCTCAAATCTCACGGTTGGAAGATCAACTCAGGAAAGAGTTCCAAGCAACAGGGTGGAGTTCCTGGGCATGATAATAGACTGTATGTCCATGAAAATATTTCTCACAGACCATCGACACAGGAAGCTTGCGTCCACCTGTCTTGCCCTTCAGTCCTCCCCAAGCCCCTCGGTGGCTCAGTGTATGGAGGTGATCAGGCTCATGGTATCAAGCATAGACGTCATCCCATTCGTCAGGTTCCACCTCAGACCTCTTCAATTGCTCATGTTGAGACAGTGGAACAGCAATCATTCAGATCTATCACAGCAGATATCCATGGATGCTCGGACTCGGATCTCCCTCTCTTGGTGGATCTGTCCGGAGCAATTGTCCATACGTACATCCTTCTTGAGACCGTCCTGGGAGATTGTGACCACGGACGCGAGTCTGGCAGGATGGGGAGCTGTTTGGGGTGCCAGGATGGCACATGGAAAATGGACCCAGGAGGAGTCTCTCCTTCTGATAAATATTGTGGAACTCCGAGCAATCTACAATGCTCTGAAGGCATGGCCTCCTCTGGGGTCATTCAGCTTCATCAGATTCCAGACCGACAACATTACCTCAGTGGCTTACATCAACCATCAGGGGGTACAAGGAGCTCCCTAGCCATGAGGGAGGTATCTTGGAGTTTGCGGAGTCCCACAGCTGCTCACTCTCAGCGATTCACATTCCAGGTGTGGACAACTGGGAAGCAGATTTTCTCAACAGGCAATCCTTCCATCCGGGGGAATCGTCTCTCCACCCCGAAGTGTTTGCTGAGATTTGTCTCAGGTGGGGAATGCCAGAGATAGATCTCATGGCGTCCAGACTCAATTGTAAACTACCCCGATACGGATCAAGGTCCAGGGATCCCCAGGCAGAGCTGATAGATGCCTTGGCGGTGCCTTGGGGGTTCAGCCTAGCTTACATTTTTCCACCGTTACCACTTCTACCTCGTGTAGTGGCACGCATCAAACAGGAGCAAGCTTCGAACATTCTGTTTGCTCCATCGTGGTCATGGAGGACGTGGTTTGCGGATCTGGTGGGGATCTCATCCTCTCCACCGTGGAGGTTACCCTGTCGCAGGGATCTGCTTGAACAGGGTCCCTTTCAACATCAAAATCATGATTCTCTGAGGCTAACTGCATGGAGATTGAACACCTAGTATCGGCCAAGAGAGCCTTTTCTGAAAGTGTAATTGATACGCTAATTCAGGCAAGGAAGCCAGTCACTCGTTGCATCTACTATAAGGTGTGGAGGACCTACTTGTCCTGGTGTGAGAAGCATGGATATCCTTGGCATAAGGTGAAGGTATCCAGGATTCTGTCCTTTCTCCAAGAGGGTTTGGTGAAAGGTCTTGCAGCCAGTTCCTTAAAGGGACAGATTTCGGCATTATCAGTCTTGTTGCATTGGAGACTCGCTGAGCTCCCTGACATACAATCTTTTGTTCAGGCTCTGCCTAAAATCAGGCCTGTCTTTAGACAGTCTGCTCCCCCATGGAGCTTAAACTTGGTACTTAAGGTATTGCAGAAGGTTCTGTTTGAATCTATGCACTCCATTGACATTAAGATTCTGTCCTGGAAAGTTATTTTCCTGTTGGCCATTGCATCGGCACGCAGAGTATCTGAACTGGCTGCCTTGCAATGTGAGCATCCTTATCTGTTTTTTCATGCGGATAAGGCTGTGCTTCGCACTGGTTTGGGGTTTCTTCCCAAGGTGGTGTCTAACCCGTAACATCAATCAGGAAATAGTTGTTCCTTCATTATGTCCTAACCCGTCTTCTTCTAAGAATAGGTTACTTCATAACCTGGATGTGGTTTGTGCCTTAAAGTTCTATCTTCAGGCCACAAAGGATTTCACACAGTCTACATCTCTTTTTGTGGTGTATTCAGGGAAGCGCAAGGGGCAGAAATCCTCTTCTACTTCCTTGTCCTTTTGGTTGAGGAGCTTGATTCGCTTGGCCTATGAGACAGCGGGATATAAGCCTCCTCAGAGGCTCACGGCTCATTCAACTAGAGCTGTGGCTTCGTCTTGGGCCTTCAAGAATTAAGCCTCTATGGAGCATATTTGTAAGGCGGCTACCTGGTCCTCCTTACACACTTTTACAAAGTTTTACAAGTTTGACGTTTTTGTTTCTGCGGAATCTGTTTTTTTTTAGAAAGGTTTTGCATGCTGTGTTACTCTCAGATTAGGGTCTGCATTTTACCCTCCCGGTTTCATTCAGTGTCCTCTAGAGCTTGGGTATATACAGGGAGTGCAGAATTATTAGGCAAGTCGTATTTTTGAGGATTAATTTTATTATTGAACAACAACCATGTTCTCAATGAACCCAAAAAACTCATTAATATCAAAGCTGAATAGTTTTGGAAGTAGTTTTTAGTTTGTTTTTAGTTGTAGCTATTTTAGGGGGATATCTGTGTGTGCAGGTGACTATTACTGTGCATAATTATTAGGCAACTTAACAAAAAACAAATATATACCCATTTCAATTATTTATTTTTACCAGTGAAACCAATATAACATCTCAACATTCACAAATATACATTTCTGACATTCAAAAACAAAACAAAAACAAATCAGTGACCAATATAGCCACCTTTCTTTGCAAGGACACTCAAAAGCCTGCCATCCATAGATTCTGTCAGTGTTTTGATCTGTTCACCATCAACATTGCGTGCAGCAGCAACCACAGCCTCCCAGACACTGTTCAGAGAGGTGTACTGTTTTCCTTCCTTGTAAATCTCACATTTGATGATGGACCACAGGTTCTCAATGGGGTTCAGATCAGGTGAACAAGGAGGCCATGTCATTAGATTTTCTTCTTTTATACCCTTTCTTGCCAGCCACGCTGTGGAGTACTTGGACGCGTGTGATGGAGCATTGTCCAGCATGAAAATCATGTTTTTCTTGAAGGATGCAGACTTCTTCCTGTACCACTGCTTGAAGAAGGTGTCTTCCAGAAACTGGCAGTAGGACTGGGAGTTGAGCTTGACTCCATCCTCAACCCGAAAAGGCCCCACAAGCTCATCTTTGATGATACCAGCCCAAACCAGTACTCCACCTCCACCTTGCTGGCGTCTGAGTCGGACTGGAGCTCTCTGCCCTTTACCAATCCAGCCACGGGCCCATCCATCTGGCCCATCAAGACTCACTCTCATTTCATCAGTCCATAAAACCTTAGAAAAATCAGTCTTGAGATATTTCTTGGCCCAGTCTTGACGTTTCAGCTTGTGTGTCTTGTTCAGTGGTGGTCGTCTTTCAGCCTTTCTTACCTTGGCCATGTCTCTGAGTATTGCACACCTTGTGCTTTTGGGCACTCCAGTGATGTTGCAGCTCTGAAATATGGCCAAACTGGTGGCAAGTGGCATCTTGGCAGCTGCACGCTTGACTTTTCTCAGTTCATGGGCAGTTATTTTGCGCCTTGGTTTTTCCACACGTTTCTTGCGACCCTGTTGACTATTTTGAATGAAACGCTTGATTGTTCGATGATCACGCTTCAGAAGCTTTGCAATTTTAAGAGTGCTGCATCCCTCTGCAAGATATCTCACTATTTTTGACTTTTCTGAGCCTGTCAAGTCCTTCTTTTGACCCATTTTGCCAAAGGAAAGGAAGTTGCCTAATAATTATGCACACCTGATATAGGGTGTTGATGTCATTAGACCACACCCCTTCTCATTACAGAGATGCACATCACCTAATATGCTTAATTGGTAGTAGGCTTTCGAGCCTATACAGCTTGGAGTAAGACAACATGCATAAAGAGGATAATGTGGTCAAAATACTCATTTGCCTAATAATTCTGCACTCCCTGTATGTTCCCAACAGTAATGAATGAAGGCGTGGAGTCTCCTCCCCTTTAGATGGAAAACATAAATTATGCTCTCGTCCGTAGCTCCAATGGGCGGACCTAAATTTATTTTATCTTCTGGCACCATTTACACCCGGATATTTCTCCTACTGTTCCTTGTTCCCTCGGCAGAATGACTGGGGGATGAGGGAAGTGGGGGAGGTATTTAAGCCTTTGGCTGTGGTGTCTTTGCCTCCTCCTGATGGCCAGGTTCCTAATTCCCAACAGTAATGAATGAAGCCGTGGACTCTCCTCCCCTCGATGGAAATTAAATTATCAGGTAAGCATAATTTATGTTTTTTTTATTTGCTTTTCACAACAGGAGACTGTTAGTTCCTATGGGCCATATAGATAACATTGTGTTCATTCCCGAGGAGTTATTTATTTAAGAGTCAGCACAACACAACACTAAATGCAAGTCAATACATAATAAATATAAAGTCATGTAATGCACAACTGGGGAGAGGTAATAAAGGGATTATCTATCTTTTAAAACAATAAAAATAATAGTGTAGACTGTCCCTTTAAACAGTTTTAAAACAGAATTAGCTGCATGAAATATTGAAGCATCCCGTATTTCTTCCTCATTTTCGGACCATTAAAATGACATGGAAACGTTATTATAGGGAAAATAACAAAACTGGCAACTGACAGATGGAAAGGTACATCACACCAACTATCATGCCCTCCAAAAAAGTGTAGAAAAAAAACTCAGACACAACTTGGGAACACTTCATTGGAAGGGTCATTAATAGAACGCACAGACTCCCAAACAATTACAAATCAGTTAACAAGCTTAACAGGAAAGATTTATAAAATCCTAACTGGATTGAAAAGTGTAATGCAAGAGCTAAAGCAGATAACATCCAGGATTGCAAGGATGGATGAGAGAATATAAAATGCTGAAGATCTTCAGATTGTTTATTTATCAGATCTAATGACCTTTGCTGAAAAAACACTGCCATAAATGCTAGGCCTACAGGGCCATTATGAAGCAGAAAGAGTGCATCAAATAGGAATAGAAAAAGGTGATCATAAATGCGTAAAAAAAAAACAAAACAAGGATGGTCATCATAAAATACCTTAATTTTCAATCCAAGATCGAGGTCTTGAGAACATACAGAGGCCCTAGTTAATTACAATACCAAATCCTTATATTTCAAGACTTTTCGGCTGAGGTAGCGAGACTCCGAAAACAATGCTCCTCGATATGCTCTAAAATTGTTTGAGAAGAGGCCCATTTCACTGATGTACCAGGCCAAACATGTTTCTTTTTTTTTTTTCTTCTTTTTTTTTTTCTTCTTTTTTTTATTGGTCTGCTCTAGATTTTAACTACTAAAACAATATATTTCTTTCCTAAGATATGGTGAGTCCACGGCATCATCAATTACTAGTGGGAATATCACTCCTGACCAGCAGGAGGAGTCAAAGAGCACCACAGCAAAGCTGTTAAATGTCACTTACCTTACCCAAAACACCCAGTCCTTCTCTTTGCCTTCGGTGCAAGGAGGAGGTGAAGTTTTGGTGTCTGAAGAAGATTGGATTTATTTCACTTCAATCAAGATTTTATTATTTTGAAAGCCAGAGTAGGTTTACTCTGAACTTTCAAGATTGGGTCTAGCCGTACTCCACGTTAGTCTCTTCAGTAGGGCAGTGGTGACTTTAAAGCAGTTAGGAACTTGTGAGGTGGGCCTTTCTGCATTTTCCTAACATATTTGCTGCCCTAATACAGAAAGCTAAGGTAGGTTTACTCTGATCTTTCTTTTTTCTACAGGTCCATGTGAGGAGTAGCGTCCTCTCACACTTTGTAGACTGTCCTTCTGCCGGACGGCTTGATGCAGGTAAGTGCTGTGTCTTCTATGTATGGGGACTTGCACTTTTGAGATCAAACTGCAATATTATTTGGGACATGACTATATACTAGCCTGTTGCTAGTGTCGCTAATGGTGCTGACATGCTCTTTAACTAACTCCTCTCAGCTGACAGAATGAAGCGCGATGTTTGTATTTTAACATGCACGCTTTATTTCTGTGCCAACTCTGTGTTCCCGCCTTCTTTCTGATTCGGAGAAGCGCCATTTCGACTCTCACTGAGGCGGTCTTGCAAACACGCACCCTTTTTCTTCGGTTAGAGCAGAGCGGCTGCATCAGTGCTTCATTTTGTTTGTTAGCCTGTCTCTGTATGTTAAGAGACATCAAGTTTTGTTTCTCAAAAGTTTTATGCTTGGATTACTAGCAGAAATGTTATGGTTTCCATAGAGAGAACTTATTAATAAAATATTTTATTTTTTAAAAGGCATAAGTTATAAACACTACATGTGTATATAAGCATCTAAAGCATTATAATTTTCCATTATATTTAAACAGTTGGACACTGTAGCTTAGAATGTCACTGTATTCCTTTGCCTTGCCTCATAATAAAGTGAGCTTTGTTTATTTGAGACATACAATGTTTATGTACTTTAATCCTTAAATTAAGGATTTATTGTATAACATAATTTTTTCATAAATGATTTGGAAAGATAATTTTATTGTAGCCTTTCGTCTCTAAGAATAATTTAAACAAATTAAAACGTATTTTTTTTCTGTACCGTTTGTTTAGCAAAAGCTATTGAATGTACAGATAGGTTGTTGCCTCTGAGCCTTATGTCTCCCAGGAAGATGCTGTTCAGGCAATGCCACAGCTTTCTCCTTAAACATCCCAAGCCTTTATGGTGTCACATGCAGTGCCCTGCGGTTCCCCTCAATCTCCTGGATGAGTGTATTTGCCTATACATTTTGCAGCTCATGTATCCTCTGTGGTACCTGCAGCTTTATTTGTTTTTCTTTACCTACAGGGAAAAGGCAAAAGGACATTTAGAGTTTCAGATAGTAAGATTTCTGCTCCTCTTTCTTCTACTCAGGTCGTTCTCTCTCCTAAATCTGGTGAGGAAGATTCGCCAGTAGTTTCTGAGGGGACATCTGAGATTTGGACAGTATAACTCCTTCATCTGATGCTGAAGTCCTCTCCTTCAGATGTATGCTTGCACACCTTGTGTACTGTTATAGGAGGTTTTAGCTACTTGGGCGACATCAATACCCCTGTTGTTGTCAACTCTTGTAAGTTTTGTAAACTTGATCATTTCTATGATGTTCCTTCCTTTGCGGAAATGTTTCTAGACGTGCTATGGAAATTGTCACAGGTGTAGGAGAACTTAGGGATAACTTTCTCCCTGTCTCCCGTCCTTTAAAGGATTTTCCTGTTGCTGATGCCATTAAAATGCACAGTGCCTTAAGTAGAAGGGAGCTTTTTTACTATGGCTCAGAGGACTTTGATCCCTATGGAGGGTGGCTGCTCCTTTACGGATCCATGGCTAAGAAGCTGGAGGTTTAATTGTTCATTTAGAGCAATGTCTTGTCTTTTTAGACTTGCTGTACTCCGCCGCTGGACACTGTGGCTGAAATCTTGGTCAGCTGAGAAGCCTACCCGTGGCTTAGTGGTACAGTCTAGGCTTTATAGTTCTGCCGTTGCATGTTCAATATTTTATGTTTCCTCCAAATCCACGCTTCTGGCATCTCCTTTTAAGGATGAGACCTTGTTTGGACTTGGTCTAGCAGGATTATCCTCTGACTTTACGGGTAAAAAAGATTTTTCTACCACACATAGTTTTCCTTTTCCTCTTCTGCAGGGTCAGGCATGCCTTTTTGAGTCCAGTCTAAGATTTCCTCCCATAGAGTATCTACAATCCAGGTATGATGAGAGACATTCCCTGAACTGGGTTCAAGGCCTTCCTCTTTATGAGTGATAGTTCCAGTCCCAGTTTGGGAACGGGATCTAGGTATTTTCCTCAAGTAACTCAGGTTCTGACCTTCAAAGTAGTATCCTTTCTCCTTTGGTTCAAGAGGGCCTGTTTATATCAAACATAGCCCTGGACGATTTATTGTTCCCTTGATTCGGGATCTTCTCAAGTGTCTAATTTTCGTCATCCTAGACAGACTTTTAGGTCTTGGGGTATTGCAAGGGTGTTTTTCTGGACAATATATGGTTCAGGTGTCATCCTTCCTTCGAGCAAACTCTTTTAAGAGATCTTGTCCGATCTACTTTCCCATGGATGGGAAATTAATCTGGAGAAGAGTCCCTTGTCCCATCTTCAAGGGTGATTTATTTGGGTCTACCGCCACAATACCCTGAATGCACCTGATTCTGTCTGATCTTGGAAGTTAAGCAGGGCCAGGCCTGTTCAGTACCTGGATGGGAGACCAACTGGAAACACCAGGTGCGGTAGGTTTGGACCTTAATAGATTCTCTATCTAGGAGAAGATGTCTAACAGAGGTCAGATAATCAAGGATTTATTCCTTTTACTCTCTCTGCAGTCTACTGTCCGGCCAACAGCAAGCTCTAGTGGCCCGGTGGATAGCTTAGCCATCTTGCAACCAGAAGGTTGGGAGTTTGGATCTAGTTGCAATAGATTTTCCTTCACTTTTCAGTGACTCTATGTATGGAGGGAATTGGTTTGATGGTTTCCATGGTTTCTATAAAATGGAAAACATTTTGATCTTTCTCAGAGGATAGATCTAGATCAGGCGATAAGAGACTCTCTCCCGTAGTGTTTTTTTAGGAGTATCTATCTCAGGGTGCATGCTTTTGGAGACACTTCTGGGTGATGTGACCATGGACGCCAACCTGCTGGGCTGGTAATCTGTCTGGGTCTTGTATAAGACGCAGGGACTCAAAAGTGCCTACTCTCCTCTTTAACATCTCCAGGGAGGAACTCTTGGTTCCTTAGCCATGTAGGAGGTGACTTGGATTGTTTAGTGGGCGGATGCTCACAATTGCTGTCTGTCATCCACTTTCCAGAGGTGGACAATTGGGAATCGGAATTCTGAACAGACAGATGTTTCATTCCGGGGAGTGGGCTTTCCATCCGGGGGTGTTCTCTAGGTAACCCTCAAATGGGGGGTTCCGGAGTTGTTCTTCTGAGGGCGTTTCGGCAGAACAACAAGCTTCCAAGGTATGGTTCATGGTCGAGGGATCCACAGACCGTCCTGATAGATGTTCTGGCTATTTCTTGGGATTCAGTCTTGCATACATGTTTTCTCTGTTTGCTCTCCTTCAACGAGTCATTGCTCGTATTCAACAGGAGAGAGCGGCGGTGATTCTAATAGCCCCTGCGTGGCCTCGCAGGATCTGGTATGCAGACCTAGTGGATAGGTTGTCTCTCCACCTTGGAGGCTGCCTCTGAAGAAGGACCCTCTGATTATGACTGCTTGGAGAATGAACGCTTAGTTTTTGTCTACGCTTGGATTTTTCTGAGTCGTCATTGAGACCATGACTTAGGCTTGCATGCCAGTTACTAGAAAGATTTGCCATAAGATATTGTGTACATATCTTTGGTGGTGTGAATCCAAGGTTTACTCTTGGAGTAGGGTCACAATTTGTAGGATTTTGTCTTTTTCTCCAGGAAGCTCTGGAGAAGGGTTTGTCAGTGAGTACCCTGAGAGGTCAGATTTCTGCATTATCTATTTTGCTACATAAGCATCTGGTGGACTTGCCAGATGTGTAATCTTTTTGTCAGGCCTTGGTCAGAATCTGGCCTGTGTTTAAGTCTGTCACTCCTCCTTGGAGTCTTAACTGTGTTCTTAAGTTTTGCAGCAGGCTCCGTTTGAGCCTTTCCATTCCATAGATATTAAGTTGTTATCTTGGAAGTTTTTGTTATCTCTTCTGCTCGGAGAGTGTTGGAACTCTCAGCTTTGCAGTGGGATTCGCCTTATCTTATCTTTCATGCCGATAAGGCGGGTCTTCGTACTAGGTTAGGTTTCCTTCCTTAACTGGTTTGAGACAGAAATTTTAATCAGGAAATTGTTGTTCCTTCTCTATGTTCTAGTTCTTCTTCTCATAAAGAATGTTGTTGCACAACTTGGATGTTGTGCGTGTTTTAAATTTTATTTAACAGGCGATTAGGATTTTCGCCAATCTTCTGCCCTGTTTGTTTGTTTCCGGGGGATACATAAAGGTCAGAAAGTTTCTACGATTTCTTTTTCTCTCTTATTGAAAAGTATATTTCGTTTTCCTATGAGTCTGCTTACCTGATAAATTTATTTATTTCCGGATATGGTGAGTCCACGGCCGCGCCCTTTATTTTAAGACAGTTATTTTTTTTACTAACACCTCAGGCACCTCTACACCTTTGTGTGATCTTCTTTTCAGGGGCAGCACAGCAGAGTGCTATTGAGCGTGGGTAATGTTATTACAAGGAGTAAAGCATTTGAGAGGATTTCTGAGTGTGCACTAAACCACTTTGCACAGTGTGAGACAGACTTGGCACTTACGTTTTTACAGTGGGTGCGTGAGTCAGACGGCAGATCACTTTCATTTGCAGAGGAGGTAGGACTTATTTAGTAAATGTTTTTTATTTCTTTGTGCAATTTCGGATTGTAACTTCAGCGTGGTTGTATGGTGGGGCCAGGGGTCCATAAAAACACATTATTTTTTTAGCAATATGCAGCAGTGTATTTATGATTATTTGACAATGCTGTGGAAATTCTATATTTAAAGCCATGCAGAAATGTTTCCTCCTCAATACACAAATGGTAGGTGCCCTTTTGGCAGATATGAGTTTTTATTTATTAATATAAATATATATATATATATATATATATTAAATTCCAATTTACTGCCCCTTTATGCAAGGACTTTCCAGACGCAATAAGTCATTTTATCTAAGATTTTTACATCTGCATAAAATGTTACTCTCAGACTAAGATTGCTCAGTGTTTGAAATGAGACAGGTTAACTACACTACAGCTGACTTTATTTTGAAATACATACAAGCAAGCCTAAATCCTGCATTTAACCAGATCTAATGGTATGAGACTGAGTACTACAGCTTATGGTTCCACCAAGACCATATAGAGTACAACATTTTCAAAATCCATAAGTACAGCTGACAGATGGGAACATTTGTACACCATATTTGAAATGGTGCACTTGGTTGGGGAAAATGGGAGGGGGGGAAACATATGTCAACCTTTCAAAAGTACTTTTCTTCATCTAGCCATCTACCCAGATCATTAATGTACAATTTTGAATTCACAGAATTATTTTGGTTTGCACATTTACAATTATGATTCTTTAAAAAGTGATCTCTTAATTTCTGCAATTTTTTTTATCATGCATATCACACACTGTTGATTTATGGGATGCAATGTGCAGAAATTGTACTTTCTGTGGGTGTCTGTGTTTATGTCTTAGTGCTTTTGTTTGTGTCTCTATGAGTGTGTATGTATTTTTTCTGTGGGTCTCTCTGTGAGGGTGGGTGTGTATGTCTTTGTGCATTTTCTATGGATGTCTGTGAGGGTGTGTGCATATGTCTTTGTGCTTTTTCTATTGTTGTCTCTGTGAGGGTGTGTGTATGTATGTCTGTGTATTTTCTGTGGATGTCTCTGTGAGAGTGGGTGTGTGTGTTTTCTGTGGATGTCTCTGTGAGGGTGTGTGCGTATGTCTGTGTGTTTTCTGTGGTTGTCTCTGTGAGGGTGTGTGTATGTCTGCATTTTCTGTGGGTGTCTCTATGAGAGTGTGTGTATGTCTGTGTGTTTGATGTGGTTGTCTCTTTGTGTGGATGTCTGTGTGTGTGTGTATGTCTTTGTGTGTTTTCTGAGGCTGTCTCTGTCAGTGTTTCCTTGGGTGTATGTGCAAGATTGTGTTTGAATTTGTGTGTGTGTGTCCGTTGTCTGTTCCTTTTTAGGACATTTTGAACTTACTGCTGATTATTCACATCTTTCTACAGATTTTGAGACTAATGAGACCTTTCCGGAAGTCACCAATCCACTGTTTAACCTTTACATTTTTGTTTAGGCAGTTCAGGGCCCTTCCTTTCAGCTACTGCATGCTGTTGTCATCATTTAGTTGGCATCTTCCTTAACAAAAAGATAATCAGAACTCCATATTTTGTTTTTTAAATCTCCTTTTTTGACAAAACTGTAGTCTACCTAATTACTTGTCAGGTCAATGTAAACAAGTACTGAGTGTCTGTTTGGGTGTCTGTGTCTGAGTGTGTTTGTGTGTTTCTTTTTGTGTCTGCTATAGTGTCTATATGTGAATCCTTATGTGTGAGTGTGTGTTTCAGTGTATGAGTGTTTCTGAGTTTGTGTGTTACTACCTTTACAACATTTCCAAGTTTGACTACACTTAAGAATAAAGTGCATATACCTTTTAGTCACTTGTCTTGGACAAAAATTGCACATGTCAAGGGGGGGGGGGGGGTTCTGATCAATGGTTAAGTCAGGGGCCCCAAAATTTCTAGTGGTGGCCCTGGTTATGGGTAAGTGACATTTAACAGCTTTGCTGTGGGGCTCTTTGCCTCCTCCTGCTGGCCAGGAGTAATATTCCCACTAGTAATTGATGATGCCATGGACTCACCATCCTTTGTACAATTATTAGCACAAGGAAAAACATGTTACTGGCTAACTTTAGGATGGTTACAGTAACCTAAGGTGTGTGTGTGTGTGTGTATATATATATATATATATATATATATATATATATATATATATATATATATATATATATATATATATATATATATATATACACAGGTGGCCCTCGGTTTAAGCTGGTTCAATT
The DNA here is from genome assembly GCF_027579735.1 of Bombina bombina. Classification (NCBI taxonomy): domain Eukaryota; kingdom Metazoa; phylum Chordata; class Amphibia; order Anura; family Bombinatoridae; genus Bombina; species Bombina bombina. The sequence goes on from NC_069500.1 coordinate 987,144,124, forward strand.
TGCGCCGTTTCAGAATAACAACCTTTTTTTCAGTCATGTGACTGCTATTGAAAAGCAGTGCACTAATTAAAATAGCCAGTACTTGGAGCTGTCCTCTTGTGTTCAAGCAAAGTTATGCAACTTAACAGACTGAAATTAATCTGTGTACACAGAACAGACCTTAGCTATCGAGCAGCTTTCAAGCAACAAGATCTAGCAGCCACTTCCCTATTATCTTCCTGTCCAGCTGCTTGAGGTGAGGGTGCCTAACTGCCTAACACTCCAGATTGAAATGCATAGAATAGATGCAGACCCAATATTATCTAACATGCTAACAATGCGGAGAACTGTTTGCAGAAAAATGCAAGTAAAAAAATGTTTTTGTTCATTAAACTTAGTTGGATGAAACAGTCTGTTGTGTGATTATTTAATTAGGTTTATAATGTTGTTTAGCATTTAAAGTCTTAATTTCAAAGCTTTTAAAATAATGTATTAGGTGTTACTTATGACAATTTTAAGAGGGGCCTGGAATCTAACTCCCTCACTTCCCATTGACTTACATTATAAACAGGTTTTCGATTTACAACAGTTTCGATTTACAACCATTCCTTCTGGAACCTAACTACGGCGTCAACTGAGGACTACCTGTATATATATGTCCAAGAAGGGAAAGCACAATCAAACAAATTTTCTTAATTCCAAGGTGCACTTCAATCCAAAGTACAAATCCAAATCCAAGAAAAAGGCACTCAATAGGTCTTGTTAAATTAGAACATAGCATTTATTTAAGCAAACTTTAAAATAGACATAACGTTTCGGCGCACATTAGCGCCTTGTTCAAATGTTTCATAAAAAGGTTTAACAACGTAAACCTTAAAACAATTGGCAAGTAGGACAACAATATCGCTTTAAGTACCTTAACAAACTATGTCTGTTACCAACCGGCTCCCACCCACGCCGACAGGTGCCTTTTTCTTGGATTTATATATATATATATTTATATATATTTATATATATTAAAATTACACTAGGATATTTAAGCCCTGATGTTACATTTCACTTTCCTCGATTCCTGCAGGTGAATCAGCTCTTCTCCTCTAAGCCTTGCTTATGAACTACATTTCCCAACATGCTGCACAACTAGAGGAGAGGACTCTGCTTCATTGTTCTTTCCTTATTGCAAGTGGTTGTAGTGCTGAGAGGAGAACATGTGGGTTATGAGCATGACTAGGATGTGAATGGCTACTCCTCCTGCTGCTTTTTGCACTTAACTCCAGCATGCAGCTGGTAGGGATAGCACACCTGGAGGTAGCAGGTACTTCCTCCAAGTTTCTGCATGGGGCAAGTTTGCTTAAAGGGACACTGAACCCAAATTTTTTCTTTTGTGATTCAGATAGAGCATGCAATTTTAAGCAACTTTCTAATTTACTCCTCTTATCAAATTTTCTTTATTCTCTTGGTATCTTTATTTGAAAAACAAGAATGTAAGTTTAGATGCCGGCCCATTTTTGGTGAACAACCTGGGTTGTTCTTGCTGATTGGTTGATAAATTCACCCACCAATAAATAAGTTCTGTCCAGAGTTCTAAACCAAAAATTGTCTGGCTCCTTAGCTTAAATGCCTTCTTTTTCAAATAAAGATAGCAAGAGAACGAAGAAAATTGATAATAGGAGTAAATTAAAAAGTTGCTTAAAATTGCATGCTCTATCTCAATCAAGAAAGAAAAAAATTTGGGTTCAGCGTTCCTTTAACATCAGGAAGTTCCAGAATCAGCTTCTTACAGGCAATACCATTAGATGACAGGAGTGCACCTGGTGTTTTCACTCTTCTGATACCTCATACTTTTTTATTTCTCAGTAAAACAGAATATGTTGGTGCCTTCACCATGTTCTCTGGTGCAAGTACAGTAAATAAATGGGTCTATAGATTTGCTGTCATGGAATTATGTTTGAGATATATATATATATATATATTATTTTTTATTTTATTTTTTATGTATTTTTTCCTGTTGCATAAATTTTTTTTAAATGACTCTTAGATGTTGAATGATCTTGGGAAGCCCTGTATTACAGCATGTAATTCTTTCCATTACTAGGCCTAGCTAACTGTGTTTAACTATCGCATGTGAATAAAAACACAGGTAAAGTCCCACTCGGAGCGACTGATAATTTGCATGTCATTATTGCATTAAGGTGCTAGAAGGCAAACAAATATTTTACATCAAATTAATTACTGCTTAGATCTTGTCTTCAATGCTAACCTTGAACTCCTGTCGTTCATTACAAAAAATAAAATATTTCTATATCCCTTATAAACATAAACCTTGGTATAGCTGACATTTCCCACGTTGTGTCTTAAAACATTCCTGGTGGATAATAAAAATGTTAAAGTGGCATCTGGGAAACAGTAGATCTATGCTATGAATGTATTTTTCCTTCTGTGCATATATTTGAGGAAACGATCCCTCTTGTGAGCCATTGTAAACTTGGGGTTGAATTACATGGAAAGGTCTAGCACTTTTTCATTTGGATACCTTGCTGCATCCATATAATACAGATTTGCCATATCTGATATCTGTCAGGAAAGATGAAAATACTGTGATAGGCAAGATCTTTATTACCTGAACCTGTTTGTGTGTACTTTGGCTTCTAATCAATTCCCCTGAACATGTGCTGAAAAATGTAACATTGCTAGTTTGATTGGATTTAAGCACATTCTGGATTTTATGCGTTTTAACTTTTTGACAGTTTCTTTACATATGTTAAATAGATTATATGAAAAATTCTGGATTGAAGATGATATGGTATTCTGGCTAATAAAGTTGTTTATATTCAAAGGGACTTTAATCCTCAAAGGGGTTAAACATGCAGCTGAAGTCTCGCTGGGGAGTTACAGGCATTGCAGCCCCCAAACAGATCAGAAGTTGTGATTGATGGGTCATGTGACAACAGCTCCTCATTGTCTTACTGGCTGTGTTTTGCTCAGGACCTTCAATTCTTGATGCTCTCAAGCAAGACTTTAACTATGAGTATTTAAAACTAGATAATATGTGTAGTACCATTTTTCATTCTTAAAGGGATTTGATGCTCAAAAATATTCTTTTGTGGTTCTGACAGAGCATACGATTTTAAAAAACTTTCCAATTTACTTAAATTTTCCAATTTGCTTTGTTCCCATGATATTCTTGTTGCAGAGATACCAGTAGGTAGGCATCTGGAGCAGTACATAGCATGAAATAGTGTTCCCTTCTAGTGCTCTTGCAAATGGATAACATTCTTAAAAAAAACTGCTGCCATATAGTGCTCCTAAGTTCACATCCCTGCTTACAACAAAAGATACCAAGAGAACAAAAATTGTTAATAGAAGTGCATTTATTAAATTGGTTAAAATTGTACGCTCTATCAAAATCATGAAAGGAAAAGTTTGGGTTTCTTATCCCTTTAAGATAAACTCAGCTTCTTTGTAAACAGCACTGGAGTAAATAATAAAAACAAATTCTCTAACACAACTAGATTTTTTCATATTTTACATGTTATGGTTGTAATTTCTGTAGTCTGAAGATAACTCTCTAAGCTTAAAGGAGGTGAAACTCTAAATTAAAGGGACAGTAAACGTAAAAAATAATGTTACATAATTCTGCACATAGTCCCCAATGTTAAACTGTGATTAGACAGCGTGCCCGCGAACCACTTTTATAAGGAAGACCTGATCAGAAGAGCCTGGAAAGGAAACAGGGTAAGTTTAACATTGGGGGCTAAAATCTTTTGATTTTTAAAACTGTCGCTAAGATAATGTTACATAATTCTGCACAATGTGCAACTGTATTCTTCAGAGAGCAGGCGATGATGCAAAATCAACCAATACCAACACAATATATGGTCTCTGAGCAGTTTTTGAAGGAAGCTGATAACTTTTACTAGAAGTATTTTGAATACTTGTATTCATATCCATTTCAGTTTTAAGTTGTATGTCCCTTTAAATAATATACAAACATGGCAACCATTTCTAAGTCTGTGATGTGTGAGTCAGTACCTCCTAAGACTTACTGGGACAGATAGCCTTTTCAATAGCTATATACAGCAACAACTAATACAGAATGTCATAGCATTTAAACATTTACAGCAACATTATCCGTTGTGTTATCTGAAAAAGCTGGAGACAAACCAGATTGTGTGATTTCCCTGTGGGAGATAATCTAAATGCCTGACCTGCTAATTGGCTCAGCTGTGCTCAGAGTTTTTTTTTTTTTTTTATTCAGTCCTTGAGCACACACTGTGAACAAACCTGATTTTTCAGTATGTATAGAAGTCTTGGGAAGAAGAACCATTAATTTCACACCTAAGTATTAAAAATACATTTGGTGGTGACTGGGTCAGCTAGGATAGAATCTACTGCAAGATATGGTAGCTCAGTCTCTATTATTAAACTGTCTCGTGCCTTGAAAAGTAGTTATTTTATGTTTTTCCGTTTGATTCCTCTCAATACCACAGATATATTGTTTCACTTGTTTTTTCGCTTGCACAAAATTTAGGTTCACAAGAGATTATAGCTATCGTGATCATGTGTGTTTGAATACAGATATATAACAAGTAATTACAAACGTTTCTAAAATATTTTGAAAAGCTTATATTCATGTTGTATTTTCTCAAACCCATTGAATGGATGGTACTAACCCACGTTTCAAAGTACTAAAAAGTACATACAAAATCATTTTTATATATGCATAATATACAGTTATGCCAAACATATTGGCACCCCTGCATTTTTGTCAGATAATAATGCACCACTTTGCCCAGAAAATTGTTGCAATTACAAATGTTTATGCATTCTCATGTTTATTTCTTTCGTTTGTATTGGTATAACACAAAAAAAGTGGAGAAAAAAAGCCAAATCTGACACATTCCACGCAAAACTCCAAAAAGTTTGTGATGCTCCTGTAATTTGTAATTAAACTCACCTGTATCAGGTGCTTACAATATAGAAATCACACCGGCAACCAGTTAAAATGGTAAAAAAATTGACTCAACCTTTCTGTTGTGTGTCTCTGTGTGCCACACTGAGCATGGAGAAGAGAAAGGGCAGCAAAGAATTGTCTGAGGATTTGAGAACAAAAATTGTGGAAAAGCATGGACAATCTCAAGGTTACACGTCCATCTCAAGAGATCTTAATGTTCCTGTGTCCACTGTGCACAAAATTGTCAAGAACCATGTACATGTACAGACCATGGCACTGTAGCTAATCTCCGTGGACGAAAGAGAAAAATTGATCAAAGATTGCAACGATGGATTGTTCGAATAGTGGATAAATAACATTGATCAACTTCCAGAAAGATTCAAGCTGACCTTCAGGCATAGGGTACAAATGTGTCAGCTCGCACTCTGTCGCCATCTGAATGAAATGGGGCACTATGGTAGGAGACCCAGGAGGATCCCACTGCTGACACAGAAACATAAACAAGCCTGATTGGAGTTTGCCAAAATTACCTGAGGAAGCCAAAATCCTTTTGTGAGAATGTGCTGTGGATATACTAAACAAAATTACAGCTTTTTGGTAAAGCCGATCATTCTACTGTTTTCAGAAAAAGAAATTAGGCTTTAAAAGAAAAGAATACAGTCCCTACAGTGAAACATGGTGGAGGTTCACTGATGTTTTGGGTTTGCTTTGCTGCTTCAGGCACTGGATGTATTGACTGCGTGAATGGCATTGTGAAATCTGAAGACTACCAAAGAATTCTGTGGTGCAATGTAGGGCCCAGTGTCGGAAGGTTGTTTCTTTGTCAGAGGTCATGGGTCTTACTGCAGGACAATGACCTAAAGCACACGTCAAAAAGCACCAAGAAATGGTTTAAGAAAAAGCGCTGGAGAGTACTGAACTGGCCAGCAATGAGTCCAGATCTCAATCCCATCGAGCACCTGTGGAGAGATCTCAAAACAGCAGTTGGGAAAAGGAACCCTTCCAATCTGAGAGACCTGGAGCAGTCGGCGAAAGAAGAGTGGTCCAAAATTCCAGTAGAGAGGTGTAAGAAACTCATTGATGATTGCAGGAAGCGATTGAATTCAGTTATTTTTTCCAAAAGATGTGCTACCAAATATTAAATTGAGGGTGCCAATAATTTTGTCCAGTCCATTTTTGGAGTTTTGCGTGGAATGTATCAGATTTTACTTTTTTTCTCTTCTTTTTTTGTGTCTTACCAATACAAACAAAAGAAATAACAATGAGAATGGCTAAACGTTTGTAATTGCAACAATTTTTTTTTGTCTTGTGATGCATTATCTGACAGAAATGCAAGGGTGCCAATATGTGTGGCCATGACTATATAACATCAATTTAACACAACATAGCATATGATATTCATACAAAACAATAAAAAAAAACAGTCATTTTGTTAGAACAATTTTCATTTTTTTGCAGTCCAGGGGCATACACTTTTAAAAGCCTCTTAACTTCCTCTGCTAAGACCAGTTAGATATAGATGATCCACTATATTGATCAAGAGATCACTGTGTAGACTGTAAGAGCACAAGGCTTCTCTGCCGTTTCAGTAATCACAAGAATTAGATAAGCCACAATTTCAAATAACTTTGACATGGGCAAGGTAAATTATGAAAGTACAGGCGTAACTTGGATATATTGCGGTTTTGGTTCCAGACCAGCGCAATAAAACGAGGTATGCCTGTATATTGTTTTTTTATAATAAACAAAGCATATTTAACCATTCCATGGGGCAATAGAAAAACTGTTTTGTCCTTGTAATCATGACATGCATCTCACTAAAGTCACCTAGCATTAGCCAAAGACTCTGATTTCATGATGTCTCACAGTCAACCGGTTTATACATTTTGAGAAGTCTAGCTCTTGTATATGAACTGTACGGTTAATGTTTTTCACATTTAATGACAAGATAAAATAAACCTGCATTGCTCTTTCATCAATGCAATGTTTAAATATAATTGGAAGAAATCATTCCGTGACTCAGGGTTATGAAAGCATGAATTCTACAGGGAAACTGCAGAAATTGAATCATTAATTTCATATACTCTCTCTGCATTTGAGTATGGAACAATATGACATCCTATAACAAGCCTGTACATTTATCAGTTTCATTATAATTGTCCTGAATGAAAATATGTCCTATTTCTTGATGTGCACAATACCTCTGTGCTTTGAATTTCTCACACATTCACTCTACCTGACCTGCTCATATTTCTGTAAAGCCATCATACTTGATTTTATGAAGTCTTTTTTTCCCCCCATTCTTCAAGACATCTTTTTTTGTGGGCTTACTTTTTATGATAAAAGCATTTCTTTCTAATCTGAACCAGTTTTCTGGTGGCTTCATGAATACATATATAGATATACAGATAGATATACAGTATATATATATATATATATATATATATGTGTGTGTGTGTTTGTGTGTAGTAGAGTAAGTGCACTCTCACGAACAGGTACTCAAATGCCAGGGTGCTAAGAAGAATGTAGATAAAGATTATAGAACAAGGCACTCACTGGTCTTGTAACGTGTCCAAACTAATTTATCCCTCAGTGACGTTTCGGGGTGTTCACCCCTTCATCAGACCAACGAACACCCCAAAACATCACTGAGGATTAAATTAGTTAGGACACTTTAGAAGACCAATGAGTGCTTTGTTCTATAATCTTTATATAGATATAGATATATATAGATATATATATATATATATATATATATATATATATAGAGAGAGAGAGAGAGAGAGAGAGAGAGAGAGAGAGAGAGAGAGAGATATATATATATATATATATATATATATATATATATATATATATATATATATAGAGAGAGAGAGAGAGAGAGAGAGAGAGAGACTTGTTTTTTTCTTTATGTATTAATATTATTCATCCATGCACGTATAAACCTTTTAAACATTTTATATAATATTTTTTAATAATGTACATTAGACATAGCAACTTTAAATAGCTTGTCATTTAAAGGACCATTATCATGGAAAAATGTGTTGCTTTACTTCAATAGAGCATGTAATTTTAGCGTTGGCAACTCTATGTGTATTACCATGTAACAGGAATAAACCCATAGTTAAAGTACCACATGTGAGCCGCAGAGAACTTCAGGTCCCTGGCAGAAACTGTCAGTGAGCCAATCAGCAGCAATCGCATAGCAACTACCACTGCCCCTAATTCGGTCACCAGCCTTTATTCAATTCGGAAGCAGCAGTTCCCCAAGCAACACTTTAATTGTATATATTTATATAAAGAAAAGAATTGCTGGTGCTAAAATTGCATTCTCTAATGAATTAAAGAGTATTTTTTCCACTTTAATGGCCATTTAACTAAATTGATTTCATATGTAGGTCTTTAGAATGAACCAGGGCTTATGATTCTTTTAGTCCCTAATACAGAAGTGGCAAACATTTTGAGTGTGTGTTTATATTGGTAATAATCTTCTAACATTTAAAGGGGCATTAAGGAAATAGTATTTTTGTTTTTCTTTTTGGTTATTCCATCATTCATTTTAAAAATGTTTACTTTAGTGCTAATAAAGCTTATGGAGTCATTAAAAAAATAATTTATTAAGGACTACAATTGCAGCCAATAATATCATGCAGTATTGTGGTAGCCACAAGGCAAAGCTCAAGCAGCAGTTTGGATTAAACACATAAACACTCCTGTAACCACTTTTTTTTTTTTTTTTTTTTTTTTTTTTTATTTAAAGAGACAGTCTAGTATTTAATCAACTTTCCAATTTACTTTTATCATCAAATTAGCTTTTTTCTCTTGGTATTCTTAGTTTAAACTAAACATAGGTAGGCTCATATGGTAATTTCTAAGCCTTTGAGGGCTGCCTCTTATCACATGCTTTTTAAATCTCTTTTCAACACAAAGAGACAGAAAGTACACGTGGGCCGTATAGATAACACTGTGTTCAGGCACAGAGAGTTATTTAAGATTTAGCACAAAACAATGCTAAATTTAAGACAATAGATAATAAACAGTCACAGTCATGTGATCAGGGGGCTGGAAGAAGGTTCCTAGATACAAGGTAATCCCAGAGGTAAAAAGTATATTAATATAACTGTGTTGTTTATGCAAAACTGGGGAATGGGTAATAAAGGGATGATCTATCTTTTAAAACAATAACAATTATATGGTAGACTGTCCCTTTAAAGTTACAAAAGCAATCAACCAAGTCTAAACATTTAAAAAAAAAAAATTGTGTTTGCTGCAACTAATTTTCAACAGCCAAACTCCACCCATCATTTTCCTCATTTGGAGGGGCCTGTCTGGGCTTAACTCTGCAGCTGACAAGGCTAGACACGGCCATTATGCTAGTAATAGGTGCATTCAGGGCCGCCACTAGAAATTTTGAGGCCCCTGACTTAACCAGTGATCAGGGCCCCCTCCCCCTTTGACATGTGCAACTTTTGACCAAGTGACTAAAATGTATATGCACTTTATTCTTAAGTGTAGTCAAAATTGAAAATGTTATAAAAGTAGTAATACACAAACACAGAAACACACAGACACACTCATACACTGAAACACACACTCACACATAAGGATTCACATATAGACACTCTAGCAGATACGCAGAGAAACACACAAACTCAGTCAGATACAGACACCCAAACAGAAACTCAGCTCTTGTTTACATTGACCTGACAAGTAATGAGGTAGACTACAGTTTTGTCAAAAAAGGAGATTCACAAAACAAAATATGGAGTTCTGATTATCTTTTTGTCAAGGAAGATGCCAACTAAATGATGACAGCAGCATGCAGTGGCTGAAAGGAAGGGCTCTGAACTGCCTAAAGAATAATTGAAAGGTTAAATGGTGGATTGGTGACTTCCGGAAAGGTCTCATTAGTCTCAAAGTCTGTAGAAAGATGTGAATAATTAGTAGTAAGGTCAAAATGTCCTAAAAATGAACAGACAATGGACACACACACACAAACTCAAACACAAACTTGCACATACACCCAAGGAAACACCGACAGAGACAGCCTCAGAAAACACACAAAGACACACACACACACACACATAGAGAGACACCCACAGAAAACATACAAAGACATACACACACAGAGAGACAACCACATAAAACACACAGACATACATACACACACAACCTCACAGAGACACCCACAGAAAATGCACATACACACACCCTCACAGAGACACCCACAGAAAATGCACAGACATACACACACCCTCACAGAGACACCCACAGAAAACACACAGACATACGCACACACCCTCACAGAGATATCCACAGAAAACAGACATACACACACCCACCCTCACAGAGACATCCACAGAAAACACACAAAGACATACACACACAGAGAGACAACCACATAAAACACACAGACATACATACACACACCCTCACAGAGACACCCATAGAAAAAGCACAAAGACATATGCACACACCCTCACAGACATCCACAGAAAATGCACAAAGACATACACACCCACCCTCACAGAGAGACCCACAGAAAAAAAATACATACACACTCATAGAGACACAAACAAAAGCACAAAGACATAAACACAGATACCCACAGAAACACTCACAGGAGATAACATTTCTGCACATTGCATCCCCTAAACAGTGTGTGACATGCATGATAAAAAAAAAATTGCAGAAATTAAGAGATCACTTTTTAAAGAATCATATTTGTAAATGTACAAACAAAAATAATTCTGTGAATTCAAAATTGTACATTAATGATCTGGGTAAATGGCTAGATGAAAAAAGTACTTTTGAAAGGTTGACATATGTTTGTTCTTTCCCCCCAACCAAGAGCACCACTTCAAATATGGTGTACAAATGTTCCCATCTGTCAGCTGTACTTATGGATTTTGAAAATGCTGTACTCTATATGGTCTTGGTGGAACCATAAGCTGTGGTACTCAGTCTTATACTATTAGATCTGGTTAAATGCAGGATTTAGGCTTGTTTGTATGTATTTCAAAATTAAGTCAGCTGTAGTGTAAACTGAACAGTGTTAAGTTAACCTGTCTCATTTCAAACACTGAGCAATCTTAGTCTGAGAGTATTACATTTTATGCAGATGTAAAAATCTTAGATAAAATGCCTCCTTGAATCTGGAAAGTCCTTGCATAAAGGGGCAGTAAACTTGAATATAATTAAAATATATTATTATCTGCCAAAAGAGCACCACTATTTGTGTATTGAGGAGGAAACATTTCCTACAGCATTGTCAAATAATCATAAATACACTGCTGCATTTTGCTAAAAAAAAATGTGTTTTAGGGACCCCTGGCCCCACCATACAACTACTACCACACTGAAGTTACAATCCGAAATTACACAAAGAAATAAAAAACATTTACTAAGTCCTACCTCCACTGCAAATGAAAGTGAACTGCCGTCTGATTCAGGCACACACTGTACAAACTTAAGTGCCAAGTCTGTCTCACACTGTGCATAGTGGTTTAGTGCACACATTTAGAAATCCTCTCAAATGCTAATGCTTTACTCCTTGTAATAAAATTTCCCACGCTCAATAGCACTCTGCTGTAGTACCCTCTGGTGGCTGCCAATTTTTTTTTATTTTAAAATAAGTTGCTCTTGCATCATGGGGCCCCCTGGCCCATTGGGCCCCTGACAGGAGTCACCCCTGTCACACCCTGATGGCGGCCCTGGTGCATTGTTAAAACCTGTTAGGGAAATACATGTAGCATGGTTAGCTTTAAGGAGTATGTAATGTTCTTTTTTAGTAGGTGAGAATTAGAAAAGTTACAATTTTTTTAGCTAAATTACATGAAAAGATAAAATAATAATACAGCTATACCTCACTTTACAGCGCATCACTTTACAACGCTTTGCTAATACAGCACTTGGTGGAGCTGAAGTTTAACCTCCAAAGATTTTTAAACCGTGCTGTGCTCATCTTGAGTTTGCGAGAAAAGTGACTGCCAACATTTTATAATGCCCAGTTCACTCTGTTTACAGCATTACAGTGCAATCTGTGTCTCAGTGTTATAGTCTGGCAATTTTTCTATAGTAATTGTTGCTATTTTACAGGTACAGTATTTATTGAATACTAATTAAATACTGTGCTGTGCTAGTGTTAAACTAAACGTAGCACTATTGCACCCCTAATATATGTAAGTTCAAACATCGTTTGAAGATTTTAAACACACTGGCAAGTGAAAAGAAAGCTAAAATTGCCTAGTTTCACTTTAAGGCAGTTTTCACTTAGTCACGGATGTCTCTGATTCGGAGACTGAACATGAAATGGCCGGGTTATCCATTCCCATCAGTTATGTTCCGATTGCCTTTCTAGAGTGCTCTCATCTCCTGAATCAGGGAGCTTAGAGTGTGTTGAGCCATCCACCCCGGAGGATTCCATGTCCTGTAAGGCACGTGCCCGGAACCTTCTTTTGCTGGCAAGCAGTTGTCCCTATGGCTTTTACTCCTTCTCCCGAAGGCGGCTTGTTTCCTCCAGAGGTTATGGCACGGTTCCGCATGGCCATATCTATGGCGCTGGCTCATTTATATCTCCCAAGTGAAATATTTTTAAGGTACTGTCCATGTTCTGTCAACCAGGTCCCGTCGGGCGTGAGATCGCCGGATTCAGTTCGGCCTTCTGGGGAAGCAATGGCCTCTAAGGCTTTAGGGGCCCCACTCTCTGGGCCGTCCATCGATCCGGTGAGGGATCATTTTGCCTTCCGTTATAGGCTAGCACGTCTTTGTGTCCTACTAAGGCATGTTTTGGCAGTGCTAGAGAATCCTCGGCCTTCTGTGCCAGATGGCAAGCTGGGTTAGACGTATGGGGATGAAACCAATCTCCTTGAAGTCTCTGTTTTTCGTTTCTTTCTTTTATGTATCGGTTCCAGTTCTGAGCTTAGGAGAATAAGGCCTCTGATCGGCTGATCCTGTTGGCGTGTCCATTCTCCTTGGGTGTTCACCCACCTTACTTTTATTTTGATCCGGTTAGGATGTGTTTGATTTATTTTAGAAAGCTCATGTCTGATATAATTGCGTTTTGGGAACGTTCTTTCTCTGGAACTGATACTTGCGATTTTGTGGTCACGTGGGCACTTTTTTGTTAATAGCATAGTTATGTTTCTAGTTCATTTATCGATCCTTGCGGGTCGATTTTTCTTGGACCTTGGACAGTTCTGGAGTGTTCTTGTACTAGACGGGTACTGGTCGGAGCTAGCTGCTCTTCCTTACGGTTCATGTCACCCTCGTGGTGCTGATTATCCTGTCAGATTCTGGATGTCACTTTGGCCTATTGATGCAGGCTCCGGGCTCGGATCCTAATACAAGTTATGGGGCCTAGTGTTTAGATCCAACGCTTCTTAGGAAGGTTGTGAGCTCATATCCAAGTTGGTCTTTCTTGCAATTTGCTTGGAATACGTGACTGACTTTTTAAAGCTTCTCGTGGTTTCTAGAGGTCTTTTTGGACTCAGAACCGTAGTGCTCCATTCCTTTAGAGTTTGGAGATTTGGATGACCTCCGGATGTCTGGAGATACCAGTTTTTTCCTTCTTGGATTGAGTCATCTGTGTCTGGAAGTGCGGGCATGTCCTCCTTCCTAGTTTTTATTTTTTGGCTACCAGGTGTTGCAAGGCTCCCATGTTATCCTGTTGCAGGGATTTCCGGGAGACTGATCCTGTAAGGATCTCTGGAGATATGTCCTCTTCTCAATGTAAGAGCTGTCCCTTGTAATTCCATGGTCGTTAGACTCTCGGGTGTTGCCCTTCGACCCTCTTGCAGATCATTTATTTACACCGGCGTGTAGATCAGTTAGATAAAGCCTGTCTACAATAGATTATCTTAAGATTCTATGGTGCTGGTTGCCATTTTCTTAGGCCAGTTAAGATGTTTTTTCCAGACTCTTGGTTTGTAGACTGTTGCTAGTACCCTATGTCTAAGGACTTTGGAAAAGTTCTGTACAGGGTACAGTCCTCCATAGGAGGCAGCTTAGGGACTCCTCAGGAGGTTAGATCTTTTGATCGGTCCAGTTTATCTGGGACTCTGACTTATGGCCATGTCTCTTGCCTGGATGCGGGCATGGGCGGTTCAGTTTATCCTTGGGGTTTGGATCTCCTGGGTGTCCCTTTGAAGGGGGCGGGGGTTTTCTTTTTGGCTCTCATGGGAGATTGATATCTGCCTGAAGTGTAATTTTGAGGTCTCTCTAACGGGTCCCTATTTTGTCTTCTGGGGCATCTATTGCTTCGCTGTAGACTTTCAGTTGTCGTATCAACTGAGCTGACGGTAATGGCCGAAAGGCTTCGCCTCTATTGGTAGAGTTTTTACCGTTTTCTCTTCTTCTCCTCTAGGGTGGGAGATGAGCTTCTTGCGTTTGCCCTCCTTGGATGGGAGGTGCCTCAGTATCTGTTAAGGCTTGTGGGTCCTTGTTTTTCTCGCTTCAGAGGGTTTTTCCCTTCCTTGCGTACTCAGGATCACGGGCTGGATTCTGGTATTAGGGCACTGTGGGGCAGAGCACTATCTTCCTTTTGGGAGTGTTCCTTCTTTAGGGAAGGCAGTCGTGTAGGCGTTCTGGAACCCAAGCACGTATTTTCTGTCATGGCTCATGGTAGCATGCCAGTTTTAAGTAGCGGTAAGAGCTCTACACAGAAGTTTTGTTTCCTCGTTGACCCAGCCTTTCTTTCCCAGAGGTCTGAGCGGAGTTTTTGGTATTCTCTGTTTGCGGTCTTGTCAGCCTTTGGGCTGGGCCCTTTACCTTAGAGTGAAGGTTAGGGATTGGTCTGCTCTGTTAAGTATTGACCGTGTACTTCAATTGAGTCTGTTCTCCCCTTCAATGGGGGGTTCTTGATGTCCATCTCTCCACTAATGGCATCTGCTGCTGGGATGGGACGCTCCTTGGGGTCCGGAATTTAACTGGACAGGAGCTGTTGCCGATGTCTCTCGGTGGGACGAGGCCCCACGATGGCTTAAGGTCAGCTTTGCTGCCTTGAGATTGGTCATCGCGAGTTCTTGTTTAGTGGTGGCTCTGTGTTCTCACGAAGAGCTATTTTTTAGCTGCTAGGACAGTTAACCTACCTATGCTGTCTAGTCTAATGAGTTTTCGACTTGACTATGATACGATGGGGATCTCACGGATTTTTGGAGCACCATATGTTGTGTGGTGCTGTGTCATGGATCTGAGAGTGGCCCTTTGGTTATCCTAGTGATTGTATTTCCTGGGTATGGAGTTTTTCTCTCTGGTACTTGCCCTTCTTGGAAAATGGTCTTTAGCAACCTTGTGTTTGCTCTAAGTTTTGCCTTTGAGTTCTCTTTTTTCCCTTGTTGGATGGTCCTTTTGATTCTTATTGGGTCCTCTGTTCTCCCTCTCGGGGGTAGAGTGAGGTTCTTTTCCTTTGGGTGGGGAGTGCGTTTTGTGGGAGTCGAGAGCTGCAGGGCTGGCTCCTTAGAGGCTTTTTGTGCTCAGGGGACTTTGGGAGTCTGAGTGGTCTGTAGCTCGGTTTTGCAGGTTGAGTAACTGACCTGGGCTTACGTTTTTTTTCCCCCTTGTCTTTTACAGTATTTTTGTAGGGTGTTGGGTAATTTCAGACTGTGGTGCCTTTCAAAGGGGGCACCTTTTGTACCTGCCCTTTGTTTGCAGTCAATGTCCTCTATAGCTTGGGTATTGTTTTCCCAAAAGTAATGAATGCAGCTGTGGACTCTTCCCGTTTAAGAAGAAAAACTGCTTACCTGATAATTTTCTTTTCTTCTGATGGAAGAGTCCACAGCTCCCCGTCCGTGTTTATCGATGAGGCGGCTGTATTTTAGTTTCTTCTTCGGGCACCTTTTTCACCCTGATATTTCTCCTACTGTTCCTTGTTCCCTTGGCAAAATGACTGGGGGGTGAGAGAAGTGGGGGAGGTATTTAAGCCTTTGGCTGGGGTGTCTGCCTCCTCCTGGTGGCCAGGTTCTGAATTCCCAAAAGTAATGAATGCAGCTGTGGACTCTTCCCGTCAGAAGAAAAGAAAATTATCAGGTAAGCATAATTTAAGTTTTCAAATCCGTTTTTGAATTTTAGGTAGATAAGGATGAAAAAATGCAAAGAAATCCTTCAAGTTCAACCTTTACAGGTCCTACTTGATCCCTGCTTTTATAATAAAGACTGCCAAGTGAACTGATACTCCTACATTTATAATACCCACCAATTAAACACAAGCAATCATAACCTTAGATTCTGTTCTAGCCAAAAATATATATAAACGATTTTTAAGTTTTTCTGTTGTATTGGTAGTCTGTTTTCCCTCAGGCAAGGAGTAAGTACCACAGTTTGATTCCTCTTACAGTTAACAAGCATTATTAATGCCTCTTGTCACAAATAGTGCTCCTGCAGTTCTCTATATGCAGCATAAATATATTTATATACAGTAATAATATGATATCTCCTGTTACTCATTTCTAGGGTAAACACACATACAATAGGTGCACACTATGTTGCTATTATTTTTCTAGGTACACTCAGCATGATCACTTTATATAGAAGACTTTGCACATCTTTTGGGCAATAATTTGAGATATACATATGATCAATTCACTGCTTGAACGTAGATTCTTGAGTCTCGACATATACTACTTATTGCTTTTAAATACACATATCATTGTCTTCTCTTCTTGAGCGGCACTGAAATAATTTATGTTGTTTTTGGTTTTAATAGATGCAGAATCGCATGGCAGTGTTGCTCTGTAACTTGAAGCCTGCAAAAATGAGAGGCGTTCTATCCCAAGCTATGGTTATGTGTGCTAGTTCTCCAGACAAGGTGGAAATTTTGGACCCTCCTAGTGGCTCAGTTCCAGGGGACAGAATCACTTTTCAAGGATTCCCAGGTAAATACCCACTTCCTGATTATTTCATTTTGTTAATTAAATATTTTATTATATATATGTGTGTGTATATATATATATATATATATATATATATATATATATATATATATACACACACGCACTCACATATATTAGGTATTGTCTCTTTATATATATATATATATATATATATATATATATATATATCTTGGTTCCCACATAACGGGTGGGGGGGTACACACTGCACATACTTCGTCTTAATTTTATTGGAGCAAATGTTCTAAATTGTGTTAATTATAAAATACATGCACAAATAATCTGCAAATAAGCCATTTTTTAGCAGTACAAAAGCTTCAAATCAACATACACACACAGATACTTATTTTCACCAAGAAAAGACAAAAATGAGTTTGACTTGATGTGGAGAGAGCGTGCAGGGTATGGGATCTAGACAGAATGCAAAGAGGGACTGCATTTACACTATAGCTCTTGGGCCTTATGTTGGACAGCTCTGTTGCAGAACATTTATAACAGCTTAAAGGGACATAATAGTGCAATAATAAATTGTTCAAGTAGTAGTTACAATAATTTATTTTTGCACAATAACTATATTTTATTAATACAAGAGGGTTAAATGCCTGGTTAATGTCCCTCAGCAGGTCTACTTCCTTCAACTTTGTTTTTAATCCTGTTGCCAGAATTTGATTTATGGATGGTGGGAAGCATTTATACACTAATACAATTCTAAAACCCATTAGAGCATTTTCTCCAACATTGGTGTGTCCGGTCCACGGCGTCATCCATTACTTGTGGGAAATGTTCTCCCCCACAGGGAAAGGCAAGGAGAGCACACAGCAAGAGCTGTCCATATAGCTCCCCCTCTGGCTCCGCCCCCCAGTCATTCTCCTTGCCGCTCTGAACAAGTAGCATCTACCACAGGGATGGCGAGGAGTTTGTGGTGTTAGTTGTAGTTTTTTATTCTTCTATCAAGAGTTTGTTATTTTAAAATAGTGCTGGCTTGTACTATTTACTCTATAACAGAAAAGTGATGAAGATTTCTGTTTAAGAGGGCTATGATTTTAGCACAAGTAACTAAAATCCATTACTGTTACCACGCAGGACTGTTGAAACAAGAGAACTTCAGTTGGGGGTAACAGTTTGCAGACTCCTCTGCTTCAGGTATGACTAGTCTCCTTCTAACAACACAGGCTAATGCTAGATGACAGTCATTTTTCCCCTCTGGGGAAACGGTAAGCCATTTTTCTTTCACCTCAGCAAAAAAGATAACAGGCTTCCACTTTTTGTTTTTTTATGCTGGTAGACACTGTTAGGGGCTAAATCGATTGGTTTTTATTACAATATTATACCATTTGAAATATTTTATAAGCTCACATACACTTGGGAACGTTTTTTATTGATCTGGCTTGTTTTAGACACCTAAATCTAGTCAGGAAGGCCCCTTCACTCTAATGTGCTGAGGGAGGAAGCCTCATTTTGGCACTTCAGCTGCGCAGTTGAATTTCAAGGCAGTGCATGCAGATTCATATGAGAGGGTCCTGTGGCTCAGAAAGTGACTCCAAAAGGCTTTTTTTCTGTGAATGGTGACCCCTAAGGAAGGTAAAAAGCTGCAGCAAGGCTGTAGCTGGGATTGTGGTGTATAAAAACGGTTAAATCCAACAATTAGCTCCGGTTTGCTTGTTTTAAGAGCTAGAGTCTCCATATTTGCTGTGCAATACTTTCTAAACATTAAGACACTGGGGTCCAAATTTCAGAAAAATCGGATATTGCCTTCATAGTTTTTTTGAACATTCAGAAATAAATGTGTCATTTTATTATTTAAAGAGACAGTAACGTTTTTGTTTAAAATCGTTTTTATTGCATTGTTTGCCTGCCTAAATCTGTTTAACATGTCTGTTCCATCAGATAACCTATGTTCTGTGTGTATAGAGACAAATGTGGTTCCCCCTTCAAGTGTTTGTGATAATTGCGCCATAGCGTCCAAACAAAATCAGGACAGCTCTGTTATTTTTCATAATGTTGCCCAAGATGATTTATCTAATGAAGGTAGTGGGGATAGCTCTACATCCTCTCCTTCTGTGTCTACACCAGCTTTGCCCGCGCAGGCGACACCTAGCGCGCCAGTTCTTATTTCTATGCAACAATTATCAGCAGTAGTGGATAATTCTATAGCAAATCTTTTATCCAAACTGCCAGCTTTTCAGAGAAAGCGTGATTGTTCAGCTTTAAATACAGATAAAAAGGATGAACAATCAGACGCTGACGATGCCTTATCTATTTTACCCTCACTTCAATCGGAATTGGCTGTGAGGGAAGGGCTGTCTGAGGGTGAAATTTCAGACTCAGGAAAAATTTCTCAACAGGCAGAACCTGATCTAGTGGCATTTAATTTTAAGCTAGAACATCTCCGCGCTTTGCTTAAGGAGGTATTAGCTACTCTGGATGACTGTGATTCCATGGTAGTACCAGAGAAGTTGTGCAAATTGGACAAATTTTTAGAGGTCCCAGTGCACGACGACGCTTTTCCAATACCTAAGAGGGTAGCGAACATAGTGGAAAAGGAGTGGGAGAAGCCAGGTGTACCCTTTGCCCCACCTCCTATATTTAAGAAAATGTTTCCCATAGTAGACCCTAGAAGGGACGCATGGCAAACGGTCCCGAAGGTTGAGGGAGCTGTTTCAACACTAGCGAAGCGCACAACTATTCCTATAGAGGACAGCTGCGCTTTCAAAGATCCTATGGATAAAAAATTGGAAGGATTGCTTAAAAAGATTTTTGTTCAGCAAGGGTTCATCCTTCAACCAGCTACGTGTGTTATTACTGTCACTTCAGCGGCGTCCTTTTGGTTCGAAGAACTAGAAAGGTTGCTCCAGAAAGAGACTTCCTATGAAGAAGTCATGGACAGAATTCACGCATTAAAGTTAGCTAATTCCTTTATATTGGATGCCGCCTTTCAAATAACGAAATTGGCGGCGAAAAACTCAGGTTTTGCTATAGTAGCGCGGAGGGCGCTTTGGCTAAAATCCTGGTCGGCAGATGTGTCGTCCAAGACTAAGTTACTGAATATTTCTTTCAAGGGTAAGACCCTTTTCTTTCATGTAATTAACAAGAGTCCATGAGCTAGTGACGTATGGGATATACATTCCTACCAGGAGGGGCAAAGTTTCCCAAACCTTAAAATGCCTATAAATACACCCCTCACCACACCCACAAATCAGTTTTACAAACTTTGCCTCCAAGGGAGGTGGTGAAGTAAGTTTGTGCTAGATTCTACGTTGATATGCGCTCCGCAGCAAGTTGGAGCCCGGTTTTCCTCTCAGCGTGCAGTGAATGTCAGAGGGATGTGAAGAGAGTATTGCCTATTGAATGCAGTGATCTCCTTCTACGGGATCTATTTCATAAGGTTCTCTGTTATCGGTCGTAGAGATTCATCTCTTACCTCCCTTTTCAGATCGACGATATACTCTTATATTTACCATTTCCTCTACTGATTCTCGTTTCAGTACTGGTTTGGCTTTCTACAAACATGTAGATGAGTGTCCTGGGGTAAGTAAGTCTTATTTTCTGTGACACTCTAAGCTATGGTTGGGCACTTTATTTATAAAGTTCTAAATATATGTATTCAAACATTTATTTGCCTTGACTCAGAATGTTCAACTTTCCTTATTTCCAGACAGTCAGTTTCATATTTGGGATTATGCTTTAAATTATCATATTTTTTCTTACCTCAAAAATTTGACTTTTTTCCCTGTGGGCTGTTAGGCTCGCGGGGGCTGAAAATGCTTCATTTTATTGCGTCATTCTTGGCGCGGACTTTTTTGGCGCAAAAATTCTTTTCCGTTTCCGGCGTCATACGTGTCGCCGGAAGTTGCGTCATTTTTGACGTTATTTTGCGCCAAAGATGTCGGCGTCCGGATGTGGCGTCATTTTTGGCGCCAAAAGCATTTAGGCGCCAAATAATGTGGGCGTCTTATTTGGCGCCAAAAAATATGGGCGTCGCTTTTGTCTCCACATTATTTCAGTCTCATTTTTCATTTGCTTCTGGTTGCTAGAAGCTTGATGTTTGGCATTTTTTTCCCATTCCTGAAACTGTCTTATAAGGAATTTGATCTATTTTGCTTTATATGTTGTTTTTTCTCTTACATATTGCAAGATGTCTCACGTTGCATCTGAGCCAGAAGATACTACAGGAAAACCACTGCCTGCTGGATCTACCAAAGCTAAGTGTATCTGCTGTAAACTTTTGGTAGCTATTCCTCCAGCTGTTGTTTGTAATAATTGTCATGACAAACTTGTTAAAGCAGATAATATTTCCTTTAGTGATGTACCATTGCCTGTTGCAGTTCCCTCAACATCTAAGGTGCAGAATGTTCCTGATAACATAAGAGATTTTGTTTCTGAATCCATAAAGAAGGCTTTGTCTGTTATTTCTCCTTCTAGTAAACGTAAAAAGTCTTTTAAATCTTCTCTCTCTACAGATGAATTTTTAAATGAACACCATCATTCTGATTCTTTGGACTCTTCTGGTTCAGAGGATTCTATCTCAGAGATTGATGCTGATAAATCTTCATATTTATTTAAGATGGAATTTATTCGCTCTTTACTTAAAGAAGTACTAATTGCTTTAGAAATAGAGGATTCTAGTCCTCTTGATACTAATTCTATACGTTTGGATAAGGTTTTTAAAGCTCCTGCGGTTATTCCAGAAGTCTTTCCTGTTCCTAATGCTATTTCTGCAGTAATTTCTAAGGAATGGGATAAATTGGGTAATTCATTTACTCCTTCTAAACGTTTTAAGCAATTATATCCTGTTCCGCCTGACAGGTTAGAATTTTGGGACAAAATCCCTAAAGTTGATGGGGCTATTTCTACCCTTGCTAAACGTACTACCATTCCTACGTCAGATGGTACCTCGTTTAAGGATCCTTTAGATAGAAAAATTGAATCTTTTCTAAGAAAAGCTTATCTATGTTCAGGTAATCTTCTTAGACCTGCTATATCATTGGCTGATGTTGCTGCAGCTTCAACTTTTTGGTTGGAAACTCTAGCGCAACAAGTAACAAATCGTGATTCTC
Organism: Bombina bombina; assembly: GCF_027579735.1. Classification (NCBI taxonomy): domain Eukaryota; kingdom Metazoa; phylum Chordata; class Amphibia; order Anura; family Bombinatoridae; genus Bombina; species Bombina bombina. Next base: position 987,165,999 of record NC_069500.1, read on the forward strand.
ATGATATTATTATTCTTCTCCAGCATGCTAATAATTTCATCTGTGATGCCATTTTTGATATTATTAGAGTTGATGTTAGGTTTATGTCTCTGGCTATCTTAGCCAGAAGAGCTTTATGGCTTAAGACCTGGAATGCTGATATGGCTTCTAAATCAACTCTACTTTCCATTTCTTTCCAGGGAAACAAATTATTTGGTTCTCAGTTGGATTCTATTATTTCAACTGTTACTGGTGGGAAAGGAACTTTTTTACCACAGGATAAAAAGTCTAAAGGTAAAAACAGGGCTAACAATCGTTTTCGTTCCTTTCGTTTCAACAAAGAACAAAAGCCTGATCCTTCGTCCTCAGGAGCAGTTTCAGTTTGGAAACCATCTCCAGTCTGGAATAAATCCAAGCCTGCTAGAAAGGCAAAGCCTGCTTCTAAGTTCACATGAAGGTACGGCCCTCATTCCAGTTCAGCTGGTAGGGGGCAGGTTACGTTTTTTCAAAGAAATTTGGATCAATTCTGTTCACAATCTTTGGATTCAGAACATTGTTTCAGAAGGGTACAGAATTGGTTTCAAGATGAGACCTCCTGCAAAGAGATTTTTTCTTTCCCATGTCCCAGTAAATCCAGTGAAAGCTCAAGCATTTCTGAATTGTGTTTCAGATCTAGAGTTGGCTGGAGTAATTATGCCAGTTCCAGTTCCGGAACAGGGGATGGGGTTTTATTCAAATCTCTTCATTGTACCAAAGAAGGAGAATTCCTTCAGACCAGTTCTGGATCTAAAATTATTGAATCGTTATGTAAGGATACCAACGTTCAAGATGGTAACTGTAAGGACTATATTGCCTTTTGTTCAGCAAGGGAATTATATGTCCACAATAGATTTACAGGATGCATATCTGCATATTCCGATTCATCCAGATCATTATCAGTTCCTGAGATTCTCTTTTCTAGACAAGCATTACCAATTTGTGGCTCTACCGTTTGGCCTTGCTACAGCTCCAAGAATTTTCACAAAGATTCTCGGTGCCCTTCTGTCTGTAATCAGAGAACAGGGTATTGTGGTATTTCCTTATTTGGACGATATCTTGGTACTTGCTCAGTCTTTACATTTAGCAGAGTCTCATACGAATCGACTTGTGTTGTTTCTTCAAGATCATGGTTGGAGGATCAATTTACCAAAAAGTTCTTTGATTCCTCAAACAAGGGTAACCTTTCTGGGTTTCCAGATAGATTCAGTGTCCATGACTCTGTCTTTAACAGACAAGAGACGTCTAAAATTGATTACAGCCTGTCGAAACCTTCAGTCTCAATCATTCCCTTCGGTAGCCTTATGCATGGAAATTCTAGGTCTTATGACTGCTGCATCGGACGCGATCCCCTTTGCTCGTTTTCACATGCGACCTCTTCAGCTCTGTATGCTGAACCAATGGTGCAGGGATTACACGAAGATATATCAATTAATATCTTTAAAACCGATTGTTCGGCACTCTCTAACGTGGTGGACAGATCACCTTCGTTTAATTCAGGGGGCTTCTTTTGTTCTTCCGACCTGGACTGTAATTTCAACAGATGCAAGTCTCATAGGTTGGGGAGCTGTGTGGGGATCTCTGACGGCACAAGGAGTTTGGGAATCTCAGGAGGTGAGATTACCGATCAATATCTTGGAACTCCGTGCAGTTTTCGGAGCTCTTCAGTTTTGGCCTCTTCTGAAGAGAGAATCGTTCATTTGTTTTCAGACAGACAATGTCACAACTGTGGCATACATCAATCATCAAGGAGGGACTCACAGTCCTCTGGCTATGAAAGAAGTATCTCGAATTTTGGTTTGGGCAGAATCCAGCTCCTGTCTAATCTCTGCGGTTCATATCCCAGGTGTAGACAATTGGGAAGCGGATTATCTCAGTCGCCAAACGTTGCATCCGGGCGAATGGTCTCTTCACCCAGAGGTATTTCTTCAGATTGTTCAAATGTGGGGGCTCCCAGAGATAGATCTGATGGCCTCTCATCTAAACAAGAAACTTCCCAGGTATCTGTCCAGATCCCGGGATCCTCAGGCGGAGGCAGTGGATGCATTATCACTTCCTTGGAAGTATCATCCTGCCTATATCTTTCCGCCTCTAGTTCTTCTTCCAAGAGTAATCTCCAAGATTCTGAGGGAATGCTCGTTTGTTCTGCTAATAGCTCCGGCATGGCCTCACAGGTTTTGGTATGCGGATCTTGTCCGGATGGCATCTTGCCAACCATGGACTCTTCCGTTAAGACCAGACCTTCTGTCACAAGGTCCTTTTTTCCATCCGGATCTGAAATCCTTAAATTTAAAGGTATGGAGATTGAACGCTTGATTCTTGGTCATAGAGGTTTCTCTGACTCCGTGATTAATACTATGTTACAGGCTCGTAAATCTGTATCTCGAGAGATATATTATAGAGTCTGGAAGACTTATATTTCTTGGTGTCTTTCTCATCATTTTTCTTGGCATTCTTTTAGAATACCGAGAATTTTTCAGTTTCTTCAGGATGGTTTAGATAAGGGTTTGTCCGCAAGTTCTTTGAAAGGACAAATCTCCGCTCTTTCTGTTCTTTTTCACAGAAAGATTGCTATTCTTCCTGATATTCATTGTTTTGTACAAGCTTTGGTTCGTATAAAACCTGTCATTAAGTCAATTTCTCCTCCTTGGAGTTTGAATTTGGTTCTGGGAGCTCTTCAAGCTCCTCCGTTTGAACCTATGCATTCATTGGACATTAAATTACTTTCTTGGAAAGTTTTGTTCCTTTTGGCCATCTCTTCTGCTAGAAGAGTTTCTGAATTATCTGCTCTTTCGTGTGAGTCTCCTTTTCTGATTTTTCATCAGGATAAGGCGGTGTTGCGAACTTCTTTTGAATTTTTACCTAAAGTTGTGAATTCCAACAGCATTAGTAGAGAAATTGTGGTTCCTTCATTATGTCCTAATCCTAAGAATTCTAAGGAGAAATCATTGCATTCTTTGGATGTTGTTAGAGCTTTGAAATATTATGTTGAAGCTACGAAATCTTTCCGTAAGACTTCTAGTCTATTTGTTATCTTTTCCGGTTCTAGGAAAGGCCAGAAAGCTTCTGCCATTTCTTTGGCATCTTGGTTGAAATCTTTAATTCATCTTGCCTATGTTGAGTCGGGTAAAATTCCGCCTCAGAGAATTACAGCTCATTCTACTAGGTCAGTATCTACTTCCTGGGCGTTTAGGAATGAAGCTTCGGTTGACCAGATCTGCAAAGCAGCAACTTGGTCCTCTTTGCATACTTTTACTAAATTCTACCATTTTGATGTGTTTTCTTCTTCTGAAGCAGTTTTTGGTAGAAAAGTTCTTCAGGCAGCGGTTTCAGTTTGAATCTTCTGCTTATGTTTTTTGTTAAACTTTATTTTGGGTGTGGATTATTTTCAGCAGGAATTGGCTGTCTTTATTTTATCCCTCCCTCTCTAGTGACTCTTGTGTGGAAAGATCCACATCTTGGGTAGTCATTATCCCATACGTCACTAGCTCATGGACTCTTGTTAATTACATGAAAGAAAACATAATTTATGTAAGAACTTACCTGATAAATTCATTTCTTTCATATTAACAAGAGTCCATGAGGCCCACCCTTTTTTGTGGTGGTTATGATTTTTTTGTATAAAGCACAATTATTCCAATTCCTTATTTTATATGCTTCGCACTTTTTTTCTTATCACCCCACTTCTTGGCTATTCGTTAAACTGATTTGTGGGTGTGGTGAGGGGTGTATTTATAGGCATTTTAAGGTTTGGGAAACTTTGCCCCTCCTGGTAGGAATGTATATCCCATACGTCACTAGCTCATGGACTCTTGTTAATATGAAAGAAATGAATTTATCAGGTAAGTTCTTACATAAATTATGTTTTTGGGCCGGAATTGAAGGAAATTATTTCAGACATCACTGGGGGTAAGGGCCATGCCCTCCCACAGGATAGGCCTTTTAAGGCTAAGAACAAGTCTAATTTTCGTTCCTTTCGCAATTTCAGGAACGGACCGGCTAATAACTCCACTGCCGCTAGACAAGAAGGTAACGCGGCCCAGCCCAAACCCGCTTGGAAGCCCATGCAAGGCTAGAACAAGGGTAAACAAACCAAGAAACCTGCTGCTGCTACCAAGACAGCATGAAGGGGTAGCCCCCGATCCGGGACCGGATCTGGTAGGGGGCAGACTATCTCTCTTCGCTCAGGCTTGGGCAAGAGATGTTCTGGATCCCTGGGCACTAGAGATAGTTTCCAAGGGATACCTGTTAGAATTCAAGGGGCTTCCTCCAAAGGGAAGGTTCCACCTGTCTCGCTTATCTTCAGACCAGATAAAGAAACAGGCATTCTTACATTGTGTAAGAGACCTATCAAAGATGGGAGTGATAAACCCAGTCCCCTCCGGGGAACAAGGTCTAGGGTTTTTCTCAAACCTGTTTGTGGTTCCCAAAAAAGAGGGAACTTTCAGGCCAATTCTGGATTTAAAGATATTAAACAAGGTCCTCAGAGTTCCATCCTTCAAGATGGAAACCATTCGGACAATCTTACCAACAATCCAGCAGGGTCAATTTTTGACTACCGTGGATCTAAAGGATGCGTATCTGCATATCCCAATCCACAAATCTCATCATCAGTTCCTGAGGTTCGCCTTTCTGGACAAACATTACCAGTTTGTGGCTCTTCCATTCGGTTTAGCCACCGCTCCCAGAATTTTCACAAAGGTGCTAGGGTCCCTTCTAGCGGTCCTAAGACCGAGGGGCATCGCTGTAGCACCTTATCTAGACATCCTAATCCAAGCGTCGTCTCTTTCCAAAGCGAGGGCTCATACAGACATTGTGTTGGCTTTTCTCAGATCTCACGGGTGGAAGGTGAACGTAGAAAAAAGTTCACTGTCACCGTCCACAAGGGTTCCTTTTCTGGGAACAATAATAGATTCTGTGGAAATGAAGATCTTTCTCACAGACGTCAGAAAGACAAAGCTTCTAAAAGCTTGTCGAGTTCTTCACTCTATTCCTCAACCCTCCATAGCTCAATGCATGGAAGTAATAGGACTAATGGTCGCAGCAGTGGATGTGGTTCCTTTTGCTCGAATTCATCTAAGACCATTACAGCTGTGCATGCTCAATCAGTGGAATGGGGACTATACAGACTTGTCTCCCCAAATTCAAGTAGACCAGGTAACCAGGGACTCACTTCTCTGGTGGTTGACCCAGGATCACCTGTCTCAGGGAATGAGTTTCCGCAGACCGGAGTGGGTCACCGTCACGACCGACGCCAGCCTCTTGGGGTGGGGCGCGGTCTGGGACTCTCTGAAAGCTCAGGGCCTATGGTCGCGGGAAGAGTCGCTTCTCCCGATAAACATTTTGGAACTAAGAGCTATATTCAATGCGCTCCTGGCTTGGCCTCAGCTAGCGGAAGCCAGGTTCATAAGATTTCAGTCGGACAACATAACGACTGTTGCGTACATCAATCATCAGGGGGGAACAAAGAATTCCCTAGCGATGAAGGAAGTAACCAAGATAATCCAATGGGCAGAGAATCACTCCTGCCATCTATCTGCTATTCACATCCCAGGAGTAGACAACTGGGAGGCGGACTATTTGAGTTGTCAGACTTTCCATCCGGGGGAGTGGGAACTCCATCCGGAGGTCTTTGCTCAGTTAACCCAATTATGGGGCATTCCAGACATGGATCTAATGGCGTCCCGTCAGAACTTCAAGATTCCTTGCTACGGGTCCAGATCCAGGGATCCCAAGGCGACTCTAGTGGATGCATTAGTGGCGCCTTGGTCGTTCAACCTAGCATATGTGTTTAGACCGTTTCCTCTCCTCCCCAGGCTCATAGCCAGGATCAAACAGGAGAAGGCCTCGGTGATTCTGATAGCTCCTGCGTGGCCACGCAGGACTTGGTATGCAGACCTGGTGAATATGTCATCGGCTCCACCATGGAAGCTACCTTTGAGACAGGACCTTCTAGTACAAGGTCCATTCGAACATCCCAATCTAGTTTCTCTGCAGCTGACTGCTTGGAAATTGAACGCTTGATTTTATCCAAGCATGGGTTTTCAAATTCTGTGATTGATACTCTGGTCCAAGCCAAAAAACCTGTGACTAGAAAGATTTACCATAAAATATGGAAAAAATATATCTGTCGGTGTGAATCCAAAGGATTCTCCTGGAGTAAGATTAAAATTCCAAAGATTCTCTCCTTTCTCCAAGAAGGTTTGGATAAAGGATTGTCAGCTAGTTCTCTAAAAGGACAGATTTCTGCATTATCCGTCTTGTTGCACAAACGACTGGCAGCTTTGCCAGATGTACAAGCTTTTGTTCAGGCTTTGGTTAGAATCAAGCCTGTTTACAGACCCATGACTCCTCCTTGGAGTCTAAATTTAGTTCTTTCAGTTCTTCAAGGGGTTCCGTTTGAACCTTTACATTCCATAGATATTAAGTTACTATCTTGGAAAGTTCTGTTTTTGGCTGCTTCCGCTAGAAGAGTTTCTGAATTATCTGCTTTGCAGTGTGATCCACCCTATCTGGTGTTCCATTCAGATAAGGTTGTTTTGCGTACTAAGCCTGGTTTTCTTCCAAAAGTTGTTTCCAACAAGAACATCAACCAGGAAATAGTTGTTCCTTCTTTGTGTCCGAATCCAGTTCTCAAAGAAGGAACGTTTATTACACAATTTAGATGTTGTTCGTGCTTTAAAGTTCTATTTAGAAGCAACAAAAGATTTTAGACAAACCTCATCCTTGTTTGTCGTTTACTCTGGTAAGAGGAGAGGTCAAAAAGCTACTACTACCTCTCTCTCTTTCTGGCTGAAAAGCATTATCCGCTTGGCTTATGAGACTGCCGGACGGCAGCCTCCTGACCGTATCACAGCTCACTCTACTAGGGCTGTGGCTTCCACATGGGCCTTCAAGAACGAGGCTTCTGTTGACCAGATATGTAAGGCAGCGACTTGGTCTTCTCTGCACACTTTTGCCAAATTCTACAAATTTGATTCTTTCGCTTCTTCAGAGGCTATTTTTGGGAGAAAGGTTTTGCAAGCCGTGGTGCCTTCCGTTTAGGTAACCCGATTTGCTCCCTCCCTTCATCCGTGTCCTAAAGCTTTGGTATTGGTTCCCACAAGTAATGGATGACGCCGTGGACCGGACACACCAATGTTGGAGAAAACAGAATTTATGCTTACCTGATAAATTACTTTCTCCAACGGTGTGTCCGGTCCACGGCCTGCCCTGTTTTTTTTTTGTTTTTTTTTTAATCAGGTTGAAAAAATTTTCTTTATACACTACAGTCACCACGGCACCCTATAGTTTCTCCTTTTTCTCCTAACCGTCGGTCGAATGACTGGGGGGCGGAGCCAGAGGGGGAGCTATATGGACAGCTCTTGCTGTGTGCTCTCCTTGCCTTTCCCTGTGGGGGAGAACATTTCCCACAAGTAATGGATGACGCCGTGGACCGGACACACCGTTGGAGAAAGTAATTTATCAGGTAAGCATAAATTCTGTTTTATTGCCACAGTGTAATATCCGTAACCTTCTTGTAGAATTACAATATGCTAGAGCTGGCCCTTGTTTTTGTTCAGGATATATAGCACATATTTAAAGTTATATATCACTGCCAAGGCTGCCGTTGAATTCGTTTGAGTCCCCATATAAAATGTTTTTACTTTCATGCAGATTGACACTTTTCCATCTTAATATGGGAAGAGTCCACAGCTGCATTACTTGTGGGAAATACTGAACCTGGCCACCAGGAGGAGGCAAAGACATCCCAGCCAAAGGCTTAAATACCTCCCCCACTTCCTCATAACCCCAATCATTCTTTGCCTTTCGTCACAGGAGGTTGGCAGAGAAGTGTTAGAAGATTTCGGAGTAGTCTCTTATAGAGGGTAGTACTCTTCCAGATGGGACTGGAGTTTTAAGTAGTCCTGTCAACATCTCAGTGAGAGCATGGATGAAAGTTAGAGTCCAGAGATGCAAGGGGAGTCTTTCTGCGAAACCATCCCGACTCATTAACAGCTCCATAGGCAATCAGCGTTGACAAGTTTTGCTGCCTGCTTTCTTCACTCAAGTCCATGTCAGAAGCAATGCTACTATCTGTCACACTTGAAGGGCCGTGTTCCTGTTCCACGGCGTAGATTCTGGTAAGATTGTTTCATATTTTATACATGTATGATAACGCAAGAAGACAGGGTTACAGTGTGACTCCTTTTATCTGTATAGAATCAAGGGTTAATATCTCCTTAGGGGGATTATTGAACAGGGGGGAATAATCCTATATGTTTATTTGATGTTATGCTGCTTTTATGTGTGAGATGTTATGGGCTCATAGGCTGTTATGGAATATACAGGTTTCACTTTCACTTTGCGAGCCATGCAGCTTACAAGCTTGGCGCGCTTTCTCATAGCAGGGAAGGTCCTGCATTGTGCACCATGTGATTTGTTCCCTTTTTCCTGACCGAATGTGTATCAGAGAGGAGCATAAATCTCTGTACTGTCTGGGTCGTAGGAGGTGGTGAGTGCCCCAGCCATTGGGGTTTAAGGGTGCTGTTTTTTTGAATAAAATAAGATTTCTTTCATGTAATTAACAAGAGTCCATGAGCTAGTGACGTATGGGATATACATTCCTACCAGGAGGGGCAAAGTTTCCCAAACCTTAAAATGCCTATAAATACACCCCTCACCACACCCACAAATCAGTTTTACAAACTTTGCCTCCAAGGGAGGTGGTGAAGTAAGTTTGTGCTAGATTCTACGTTGATATGCGCTCCGCAGCAAGTTGGAGCCCGGTTTTCCTCTCAGCGTGCAGTGAATGTCAGAGGGATGTGAAGAGAGTATTGCCTATTGAATGCAGTGATCTCCTTCTACGGGGTCTATTTCATAAGGTTCTCTGTTATCGGTCGTAGAGATTCATCTCTTACCTCCCTTTTCAGATCGACGATATACTCTTATATTTACCATTACCTCTACTGATTCTCGTTTCAGTACTGGTTTGGCTTTCTACAAACATGTAGATGAGTGTCCTGGGGTAAGTAAGTCTTATTTTCTGTGACACTCTAAGCTATGGTTGGGCACTTTATTTATAAAGTTCTAAATATATGTATTCAAACATTTATTTGCCTTGACTCAGAATGTTCAACTTTCCTTATTCTCAGACAGTCAGTTTCATATTTGGGATTATGCATTGAATTATCATATTTTTCTTACCTCAAAAATTTGTTTTTTTTCCCTGTGGGCTGTTAGGCTCGCGGGGGCTGAAAATGCTTCATTTTATTGCGTCATTCTTGGCGCGGACTTTTTTGGCGCAAAAATTCTTTTCCGTTTCCGGCGTCATACGTGTCACCGGAAGTTGCGTCATTTTTTGACGTTATTTTGCGCCAAAAATGTCGGCGTTCCGGATGTGGCGTCATTTTTGGCGCCAAAAGCATTTAGGCGCCAAATAATGTGGGCGTCTTATTTGGCGCTAAAAAATATGGGCGTCGCTTTTGTCTCCACATTTTTTCAGTCTCATTTTTCATTTGCTTCTGGTTGCTAGAAGCTTGATATTTGGCATTCTTTCCCATTCCTGAAACTGTCTTATAAGGAATTTGATCTATTTTGCTTTATATGTTGTTTTTTCTCTTACATATTGCAAGATGTCTCACGTTGCATCTGAGCCAGAAGATACTACAGGAAAATCACTGCCTGCTGGATCTACCAAAGCTAAGTGTATCTGCTGTAAACTTTTGGTAGCTATTCCTCCAGCTGTTGTTTGTAATAATTGTCATGACAAACTTGTTAAAGCAGATAATATTTCCTTTAGTAATGTACCATTGCCTGTTGCAGTTCCCTCAACATCTAAGGTGCAGAATGTTCCTGATAACATAAGAGATTTTGTTTCTGAATCCATAAAGAAGGCTTTGTCTGTTATTTCTCCTTCTAGTAAACGTAAAAAGTCTTTTAAATCTTCTCTCTCTACAGATGAATTTTTAAATGAACACCATCATTCTGATTCTTTGGACTCTTCTGGTTCAGAGGATTCTATCTCAGAGATTGATGCTGATAAATCTTCATATTTATTTAAGATGGAATTTATTCGCTCTTTACTTAAAGAAGTACTAATTGCTTTAGAAATAGAGGATTCTAGTCCTCTTGATACTAATTCTATACGTTTGGATAAGGTTTTTAAAGCTCCTGCGGTTATTCCAGAAGTTTTTCCTGTTCCTAATGCTATTTCTGCAGTAATTTCCAAAGAATGGGATAAATTGGGTAATTCATTTACTCCTTCTAAACGTTTTAAGCAATTATATCCTGTTCCGCCTGACAGGTTAGAATTTTGGGACAAAATCCCTAAAGTTGATGGGGCTATTTCTACCCTTGCTAAACGTACTACCATTCCTACGTCAGATGGTACCTCGTTTAAGGATCCTTTAGATAGAAAAATTGAATCTTTTCTAAGAAAAGCTTATCTGTGTTCAGGTAATCTTCTTAGACCTGCTATATCATTGGCTGATGTTGCTGCAGCTTCAACTTTTTGGTTGGAAACTCTAGCGCAACAAGTAACAGATCGTGATTCTCATGATATTATTATTCTTCTCCAGCATGCTAATAATTTTATCTGTGATGCCATTTTTGATATTATTAGAGTTGATGTTAGGTTTATGTCTCTGGCTATCTTAGCCAGAAGAGCTTTATGGCTTAAGACTTGGAATGCTGATATGGCTTCTAAATCAACTCTACTTTCCATTTCTTTCCAGGGAAACAAATTATTTGGTTCTCAGTTGGATTCTATTATTTCAACTGTTACTGGTGGGAAAGGAACTTTTTTACCACAGGATAAAAAATCTAAAGGTAAAAACAGGGCTAACAATCGTTTTCGTTCCTTTCGTTTCAACAAAGAACAAAAGCCTGATCCTTCGTCCTCAGGAGCAGTTTCAGTTTGGAAACCATCTCCAGTCTGGAATAAATCCAAGCCTGCTAGAAAGGCAAAGCCTGCTTCTAAGTTCACATGAAGGTACGGCCCTCATTCCAGTTCAGCTGGTAGGGGGCAGGTTACGTTTTTTCAAAGAAATTTGGATCAATTCTGTTCACAATCTTTGGATTCAGAACATTGTTTCAGAAGGGTACAGAATTGGTTTCAAGATGAGACCTCCTGCAAAGAGATTTTTTCTTTCCCGTGTCCCAGTAAATCCAGTGAAAGCTCAAGCATTTCTGAATTGTGTTTCAGATCTAGAGTTGGCTGGAGTAATTATGCCAGTTCCAGTTCCGGAACAGGGGATGGGGTTTTATTCAAATCTCTTCATTGTACCAAAGAAGGAGAATTCCTTCAGACCAGTTCTGGATCTAAAATTATTGAATCGTTATGTAAGGATACCAACGTTCAAGATGGTAACTGTAAGGACTATATTGCCTTTTGTTCAGCAAGGGAATTATATGTCCACAATAGATTTACAGGATGCATATCTGCATATTCCGATTCATCCAGATCATAATCAGTTCCTGAGATTCTCTTTTCTAGACAAGCATTACCAATTTGTGGCTCTACCGTTTGGCCTTGCTACAGCTCCAAGAATTTTCACAAAGATTCTCGGTGCCCTTCTGTCTGTAATCAGAGAACAGGGTATTGTGGTATTTCCTTATTTGGACGATATCTTGGTACTTGCTCAGTCTTTACATTTAGCAGAGTCTCATACGAATCGACTTGTGTTGTTTCTTCAAGATCATGGTTGGAGGATCAATTTACCAAAAAGTTCTTTGATTCCTCAAACAAGGGTAACCTTTCTGGGTTTCCAGATAGATTCAGTGTCCATGACTCTGTCTTTAACAGACAAGAGACGTCTAAAATTGATTACAGCTTGTCGAAACCTTCAGTCTCAATCATTCCCTTCGGTAGCCTTATGCATGGAAATTCTAGGTCTTATGACTGCTGCATCGGACGCGATCCCCTTTGCTCGTTTTCACATGCGACCTCTTCAGCTCTGTATGCTGAACCAATGGTGCAGGGATTACACGAAGATATATCAATTAATATCTTTAAAACCGATTGTTCGACACTCTCTAACGTGGTGGACAGATCACCATCGTTTAATTCAGGGGGCTTCTTTTGTTCTTCCGACCTGGACTGTAATTTCAACAGATGCAAGTCTCACAGGTTGGGGAGCTGTGTGGGGATCTCTGACGGCACAAGGAGTTTGGGAATCTCAGGAGGTGAGATTACCGATCAATATTTTGGAACTCCGTGCAATTTTCAGAGCTCTTCAGTTTTGGCCTCTTCTGAAGAGAGAATCGTTCATTTGTTTTCAGACAGACAATGTCACAACTGTGGCATACATCAATCATCAAGGAGGGACTCACAGTCCTCTGGCTATGAAAGAAGTATCTCGAATTTTGGTTTGGGCGGAATCCAGCTCCTGTCTAATCTCTGCGGTTCATATCCCAGGTGTAGACAATTGGGAAGCGGATTATCTCAGTCGCCAAACGTTGCATCCGGGCGAATGGTCTCTTCACCCAGAGGTATTTCTTCAGATTGTTCAAATGTGGGGGCTCCCAGAGATAGATCTGATGGCCTCTCATCTAAACAAGAAACTTCCCAGGTATCTGTCCAGATCCCGGGATCCTCAGGCGGAGGCAGTGGATGCATTATCACTTCCTTGGAAGTATCATCCTGCCTATATCTTTCCGCCTCTAGTTCTTCTTCCAAGAGTAATCTCCAAGATTCTGAGGGAATGCTCGTTTGTTCTGCTAATAGCTCCGGCATGGCCTCACAGGTTTTGGTATGCGGATCTTGTCCGGATGGCATCTTGCCAACCATGGACTCTTCCGTTAAGACCAGACCTTCTGTCGCAAGGTCCTTTTTTCCATCCGGATCTGAAATCCTTAAATTTAAAGGTATGGAGATTGAACGCTTGATTCTTGGTCAAAGAGGTTTCTCTGACTCCGTGATTAATACTATGTTACAGGCTCGTAAATCTGTATCTCGAGAGATATATTATAGAGTCTGGAAGACTTATATTTCTTGGTGTCTTTCTCATCATTTTTCTTGGCATTCTTTTAGAATACCGAGAATTTTACAGTTTCTTCAGGATGGTTTAGATAAGGGTTTGTCCGCAAGTTCTTTGAAAGGACAAATCTCCGCTCTTTCTGTTCTTTTTCACAGAAAGATTGCTATTCTTCCTGATATTCATTGTTTTGTACAAGCTTTGGTTCGTATAAAACCTGTCATTAAGTCAATTTCTCCTCCTTGGAGTTTGAATTTGGTTCTGGGAGCTCTTCAAGCTCCTCCGTTTGAACCTATGCATTCATTGGACATTAAATTACTTTCTTGGAAAGTTTTGTTCCTTTTGGCCATCTCTTCTGCTAGAAGAGTTTCTGAATTATCTGCTCTTTCTTGTGAGTCTCCTTTTCTGATTTTTCATCAGGATAAGGCGGTGTTGCGAACTTCTTTTGAATTTTTACCTAAGGTTGTGAATTCCAACAACATTAGTAGAGAAATTGTGGTTCCTTCATTATGTCCTAATCCTAAGAATTCTAAGGAGAAATCGTTGCATTCTTTGGATGTTGTTAGAGCTTTGAAATATTATGTTGAAGCTACGAAATCTTTCCGTAAGACTTCTAGTCTATTTGTTATCTTTTCCGGTTCTAGAAAAGGCCAGAAAGCTTCTGCCATTTCTTTGGCATCTTGGTTGAAATCTTTAATTCATCTTGCCTATGTTGAGTCGGGTAAAATTCCGCCTCAGAGAATTACAGCTCATTCTACTAGGTCAGTATCTACTTCCTGGGCGTTTAGGAATGAAGCTTCGGTTGACCAGATCTGCAAAGCAGCAACTTGGTCCTCTTTGCATACTTTTACTAAATTCTACCATTTTGATGTATTTTCTTCTTCTGAAGCAGTTTTTGGTAGAAAAGTTCTTCAGGCAGCGATTTCAGTTTGAATCTTCTGCTTATGTTTTTCGTTAAACTTTATTTTGGGTGTGGATTATTTTCAGCAGGAATTGGCTGTCTTTATTTTATCCCTCCCTCTCTAGTGACTCTTGTGTGGAAAGATCCACATCTTGGGTAGTCATTATCCCATACGTCACTAGCTCATGGACTCTTGTTAATTACATGAAAGAAAACATAATTTATGTAAGAACTTACCTGATAAATTCATTTCTTTCATATTAACAAGAGTCCATGAGGCCCCCCCTTTTTTGTGGTGGTTATGATTTTTTTGTATAAAGCACAATTATTCCAATTCCTTATTTTATATGCTTCGCACTTTTTTTCTTATCACCCCACTTCTTGGCTATTCGTTAAACTGATTTGTGGGTGTGGTGAGGGGTGTATTTATAGGCATTTTAAGGTTTGGGAAACTTTGCCCCTCCTGGTAGGAATGTATATCCCATACGTCACTAGCTCATGGACTCTTGTTAATATGAAAGAAATGAATTTATCAGGTAAGTTCTTACATAAATTATGTTGTTTTATTTCTCTAGTTCTCCGGTTATTGCACTAGCGATGGAGAATTATGTTACTTTAGAGGGCACACCCTCTATTCCTAATGAGTAATTCCTGTTTTATATGATGAGGAGGCCTTAGTTTCACCCTCTCAATTATGTTCCATATGCCTTGATCGTGTGATAATATCAAACATGTTTGATACCACGGAGCAGTTCACGCCTGAGGAGTTGTCGTCCAGTGAGGTGTGTACCCTACATTCTTATATCTCTACACATGCAGTTTTCCCGTAGCATTGCTAATCCTCCATCTGGAGGGGGGCTTTTTTCACCAGACGTTACTGCGCAGTTCAGATGGCGGTGTCTGCAGCCTTTAATGCTTTACCTCGCCCTGCTAAGCGCAAGCGAAAGGTTACATATTGCACTCCTTCCCAGAGTACATCAGATAATTTATTGGATTTAACAGAGGGTTATACGAGGATAAAGTTCTTTCTGAGACTTCAGAGTATAACCATTCTGGGTCGGAGTCTGCTGCCTCTAAAGCTCCGGCTGCAGGGAATCCGACTTTAGTTTAGGAATTTGCGCTTTCTTCTAAAGGAAGTTTTTGGGGAATTCAGAGGTTCCAGAGGCCATATTGCCTGATGAACCTTTAATTCCTAAATTGGGTAGAGTTTGAGGACTGTGTGGTACCTTATCCTTCTGTGCTCCTGTTAGATGGCGAACATTATTATGAATGAATGGGACAGGATTTGATTCCTTTCCCCCTATTCTCCCTTTTAACAAATTGTCCCTGGTCCTGGATTCTCAATGTAGTTGTGAGGTTCCGTCCATAAATGGGATGGCGTTATCTTCACCCTTGCTAAACGTACTACTATCCTGCTTTGGGGATAGTTCTTCGTTTGAAGAGCCCATGGATAAAAGATGGAAACTCTCTTAAGATGGATGTTTCAACATACAGATTTTTATTTCAACCGGCGGAGGCCATTGCCGCGGTTACTGGAGAAACTACCTTCAGGTGTGACTCATAAGATTGATCGGGGTGGAGGTTCCCCTTGACGTTACCCAGAAAATATTTATGACCTTGAGGGTTGTTAATTCTTTCTCTGTTCAGGCCCGTCGGGCTCTGGTTGAAGTCATGGTCTGCGGCTATGACTTATAAGTCTAGACTTCTTCCCTCCCTTTAAGGGAATGATTTTGCCTGGTCCAGGCCTGGACTCAATTATCTCCACGGTCTCAGGGAGCAAGGGTGCCCTCCTACCACAACAGTATATAAACTAATCTAAGGGACGATTTTCGTTCTTTTCGTTCTGATAAAGCCCATGTCAGCAGTCCTCTGCTAAGCCAGAGCAAACCAAGACCTCTTGGAAGCCGGCTTAGTCCTGGAATAAATCTAAGCCGGTCAAGAAGCCCGCCGAGTCGATGTCGGCATGAATAGGCAGTCCCCGGTCCTCTTCTGGATCGTTTAGGGGGCAGTATGAACTTGGTTCAGGGATGTGCAGGATCCATGGGTCCTGGAGGTCATAGTTCAGGGTTACAAGATAGGTTTTAAGTTTTAGCCACCCAAGGGCAGATTCCTCCTGTCTTCCTGACTAGAGAGGAGGGAAAACTTTCTGGGGTGTGTACGGGTTCTGATTAGGAGTTATTGTCTCGGTGCCTATCGCAGTGAGAGGTTTGGGAAACCTTTCATGGTCCCTAAGAAGTAGGGAAGTTTCCGTTCGATTCTGGACCTAAAGTGCTTAAGCAGGTTTTTAAATGTCCCCTTGTTTAAGATGGAGACAATTTGGTCCATTCTTCCCCTCATTTGAGAGTGGTAGTTCATGACCACGATAGATCTGAAGGATGCTCCCTTCACGTACCAATCCTCAAGGACCACTTCCAGTTCCTAAGGTTTGCATTCCTGGACCAGTACTTGCAGTTTATTGCCCTTCCGTTTGGTCTAGCTAAATAAATTTTTCGAAGACTGGACCTTTCAGAATATCTCCTCTGTCTTCTTCAATCCCATGGATGGGATATAATCTAGAGAGAGTTCTCTTGTTTCAAGTACCAGGGTAGAATTCTCAGGTACTATAATAGTCTCCATAGACATGAGAATATTTCTAACAGACCAGAGATTTTGCAAGCTAGCTTCAACATGTCTGCCCTCCAGATCTCCTTAAGGCCATTTGCCAAGTTTCACCTCAGACTGTTGCAACTGCGCATGCTGAAATAGTGGAACGGCGATCATTCAGATCTGTCTCAACAGATTTCTCTGGACAACCTATCGGGAGAATTGCTCTCTTGGTGTTTTTGTCCAGATCACTTGTCCTGAGGGACGTCTGTCTCAAGACCATCCTGGGTGATTGTGACCACGGTTGCGAGTCTGTCAGGATTGGGAGCTGTTTGGGGTGCCAGGAAGGCACAGGGCCTCTGGTCTCAGGAGGTAAAGCTCCCTCCTGATCTCATTTTGTATCTTCAGGCAATATACAATGCTCTGAAGGCTTGGCCTCTGCTGGGTACGTCCCAGTTAATCAGATTCCAATCAAGCAATATTTCCTCATTGGCTTACATCAACCATCAGGGGGGGGACGAGAAACTCCCTAGTGTTGAGGGAAGTATCTTGGATTCTGGTGTGGGGGAGACCCGCATTGTTCACTGTCAGCGATCCACATTCCGGGTGTGGACAACTGTGAAGCGGATTTCCTCAGCAGGCAATCCTTCCATCTGGGAGAATGGTCTCTCCATCCCGAGTGTTTGCAGAGATTTGCAAGAGGAAGATCTTATAACGTCTCAATACCAAGCTACCCAGATAGGGGTCGAGGTACAGGGATCCTCAGGTGGAGCTAACAGAGGTTCAATCTGATTTATCCTTTCCGACCATTACCACTACTTCCTAGTGTAGTGGCTCGAGTCAAGCAGGTGTCAGTGATACTGGCCGCTCCGTCTTGGCCCCGAAGGATATGGTTCGTGGATCTAGTGGGGATGTCGTGATCTCCTCCGGGGAAGTTACCTTGTTGCAGGGATCTGCTGACCAAGGTCTCTTTGTTCATCAATGTCTAGTTATTTTTACTTTCATTCAAGCTCGTAAACTGGTTGCTCGTCGCATCTATCATAAGGACCTACTTATTCTGTTCTCCAGGATGAACTGGAGAAAGGCTTTTCTGCAAAGTCCCCTGACGGGACAGTTTTCGGCCCTGTCTGTGTTACTGCACAAGAGGTTTGCAGAGCTTCCAGATGTGCATCCATTTGTTAAGGAACTGCTGGGATCAGACCTGTGTTTAGATGTAAGGCTCCTCTTTGGAGTTAAAATTTTGTTCTTAAAGTGGATGTAAAGTCACTGATAGCCGACAATCATAACTGCTGTATCATCCAAAAATAGCATAAGTTTAAGTCATGATTTTTTAAAATACATAATATTATATCGATTTATATACTTAGATAATTCCAAACGTCTTGCATTCTCCCTCCGCCCGCCATTTTGTTCCGCATTTATAACTTTTTTTTTTTTTGTTAAATAGTTTTTTATTGAGGTTGAATAACACGTTGGCAACAGTCTCATCAACAGATTACATTGTACAATTTATATTATACTGGCATGACATTACACAGTGGGCACCTCATTTTTTAAATATTATAGGTTTTGCGGGTTCCTCAGACAAGCAGGTCCAGTCGTGGGACCAGAAGTTAAACAAAACAATTGAGGATATGTCAACGTAGATAATAGTAAAGATTGCAATTTCAGCTTACGTGGGATAAATACAGATTATAAAGTGGATATACAATATCAATATAGTAAAGCATAAGAAAGGCATCAGGGTAACTCTGTAGAGATCATCAATT
Organism: Bombina bombina; assembly: GCF_027579735.1. Lineage (NCBI taxonomy): Eukaryota > Metazoa > Chordata > Amphibia > Anura > Bombinatoridae > Bombina > Bombina bombina. The sequence goes on from NC_069500.1 coordinate 987,184,223, forward strand.
GGGAAAACATGGAGTATAGCCTCTCTCTGTTGTTATCGTAATCCAATAACCATTAGTGCTGAGCCTCTATTAGAACATAGGCAATCTCAAAACTATTATCTTGAGTAAACTTCAGGAAACAGGAAATCACTACAAAATCAATGATCCTGTGTTGGACCCCTGTGAGCCATTCTATCATGGTGCAGGGAAAAGAAAACTAAGTCGTGGCTCTACAGGTAGGGCAGAGACTACCAAACTCTGCCAAAAGGGTGCAGAGAGAAAGGGAATCATCCCCAACCGCACAGAAGTAGTGAGGAGGAGGGGAGGGGAAGAGAAAGGAGAAGGAGGGGGAGAAGGAGGGGGGGGGGAAGGAAAAAGGGGGGGGGGAGGAAAAAGGGGGGGGGGGCGGACGGAGGAAAAGCCAAAAATGACAAATCTTACTATTGTTAACTTACACTCCTAACGTAGAGCCCAGAGATATTGATAGAGCAACGTAACATTCTGACTATCTGAATAAGGACAACTAAGCACGTGGACAGCCCAGACTAGATTATACATTTCAGACAAAAGCTCTAGGTTAATCATACATGGCAACATAATGATAAAATATGTAGGCTATCATCCTGTCTATTCATAAAACATTGATACTAAGCAGTTATACCTGTATGGGCCCTAGTTATCATGCAAGAAGTGACAAGAAATATAATATATATAAGAACTTGTTCCACACATATGTATAACATCTAACATAGGTCTCCCAATTGATACCCATAACTATAGACAACTATGTGGTGTCAGCAGAGTGCTATAACACTCGGGAGCCTGGGCCTGGGATTATTCAGTATAGGGGCTCCTTAGTCTTTAGAGAGGAGATAGAAAATATAGGGTTGTTAGTTTACAGGCTTAATGGCAAACTTCAACACAGCTGGAGTGTAGATATGATAACAGGCCACTAACTAATGAGAAGGCCAACGCTCCTAGATAACCAGAGCTGAGATCGTAATATTAGATCAACTTATGTGCTTTATCAAAACACTACATAGCATTCAGAAACCTGACTTAGGCATATTGTGAGGCTTAAATCCCCAGACATCCCCGTTAATGCACTGGTATTAGAAAACCTTTTAACTAAGGGTAGGTAGCTTATACATGTAAAATAGGTTAAACTATTTTAGGGCTTCAAGTAAGTAAAACACAAACACAGGGTGGTAACAAACTCTACATTGACTCAAATAGTTCCCCACCTAAGTGCAGGGTCTCAAAAGTAAAACTTATTAGTTAAAACATAACCACTCAAGATATGATGTAGTAACATGCAGACATATGGCACTGAAAAGTCACTGAATGTCCAACAAGTGTTAGTCACTCCTCTGCTCTCAAGCTCCTCATAGAAGCAGTGTAGTTTAAAATCAGGAGAAGGGGGGAAACAAGCTGTTTTGGTAGTATACATTGCATGAGATTTGTTCCTTGCTGTCACGCAAGGTGCAAGGGAAGCTAGCCCACTCCAGTTCTCCTACAGAAGAGGCCCCGAGCAAGCGTGGCCCCGCCACTCCCTCCCCAGTCCCTGGGGAGCAACACATACATATTGACACCAAAGTGGATTCCCAGGATATCAGCCGAGCGGTGGGGAGAATAAGGCCGACTGGCATGGTAAGAACTCCACACCGACAGAACAATCGGGTGCTCGGCAAGGTGGCTGCGTTGCGGATCTATATAGCGGCAGCAAGGGGCCCACCCCGCAAGAGAGCCTGGCTCTGTAGGCGTAGTCATCCGTGCTGGTAGAGCCCTGGACCTTTTACCAGACCCCTCTGTAACCTCCGGTACGGCTCCTCTCTCATCCTTTACTTTGTGCGGTAGTGCCGCTTCTGAGGAGTAGGCGGACTCCGACATATGACTAACCTCCTAGTGTGTGTCGGGTGTCGCCGCCATTTGCTGACAGGGTTCAGCACTGTCTTCTTCCACCTCCCGGCGTCCAACAGTCAGGATAAGCCGATCCAGCTTACTAATTAGTGCACGATGGTAGTCTTCAAAAAGGGCTAAGATAGCCATGCCGGGGTCCGCCATGATCATGTCACCTCTCCGCTAGGCCTCACCAGCTGCCCCGGCAGTGGGCTGTGTAGACGCAACCAGAACTTTCACAGGTTTTTATAGCAATGTTGCAGGCAAGGGTTTAGAGTAGTTCCCCCACTCTCCATAAGATATCAGGTCAAAAGTGCCTCTTAAATAGTTGATAAAGCCGGGAGCTGTTGTACTGTGCGACTAGTTCCTTCGGCGGTTAGCTCCGCCCCCCCCCCGCGTTTATAACTTTGATTGACATTTCCCTAAACTAATAATTTGCCTACCCCGTGGCGTCCAGCCCCTTTTTAATAACGTCACTCATGAATTTATGCGCATGCGTCTTTTATATGCGCATGCGTAAATCAACTTCAGCTGGATTTCGAAGCGTTGCGCGTTCACGCTTGAGGCATGCGCATATAAAGCCCGCAGCCACAACCAGACTACTATGTTGCTTTGAGAACATACCCGCTCGCTAAGCATGCGCACAAAAATACACCCTTATTTATAAACGCATGCGCAATTGCCGAAGTATATCTTGAACGCATGCGCATAGACGGCAACAAATTTGAAACGCATGCGCACAAAAAGGAGCAATCGTGAGCTCGCATTGCTAATACGTCATAGAGCGGGTGGGACCGCTCTAGACGTTATGCGAGGAAAAGAAGGGAAGTTATGGATGGGATGAGCTCGGATCAAAAGGGAGCTAAGTTACAAACTTGAATATAATGTTAAATTTTAGATATTTGAAGCAAATAACTATGCGGTATTAATAAAATAGTAAATAAGAATCGATTTTTATTGTCAATATGTAAAAAATTTACATTCACTTTAAGATTTTGCAATGGGCTCTGTTGGAGTCTATGCATGAAGTGGACATTAAATTGTTGTCTTGGAAGGTTCCTTTTTTACTGGTTATTGCTTCTGCACGCAGAGTATCTGTGATTGCTGCCTTGCAATGCGTCCCTCCTTATCTGGCTTTTCATGCCGATAAGGCTGTTCTACGAACCAAATTAGATTCTTCCTAAGGTTGTGTCAATTCGCAACATCAATCAAGAGATTGTGGTTCCTTTCTTATGTCCAAATCCTTCTTCGTCGAAAGGAACGTTTACAACATATTTCTGGATGTAGTTTGTGCCTTGAAGTTCTATCTTCGGGCAACAAAGTAATTTAGACAAACCTCTTTCTCTGTTTGTTCTTTTTTACGGGAAGCGTAGGGGTCAGAGGCCTCTTCGACTTCCTCATCTTTTTGTCTACGGAGTGTCATCCTTTAGCATAGAAATGGCGGGACATAAGATTACGGATCATTCTACAAGAGCAGTGGTTTCCTCTTGGGCCTTCAAATATGAGGCCTCTATGGATCAGATTTGTAAGGCGGCTGTCTGGTTCTCCTTACATACTCTTTCCAAAATTTTACAAGTTTGATGTTTTTGCTTCTGCTGAAGCAGCCTTCGGGAGAAAGGTTTTGCAGGCTGTGGTGCCCTCAGATTAGGGCCCGCCTCTTTTTTCCCTCCTGTTAGCATTCCGTGTACTCTAGAGATTGGGTATATGTACAAGTAAGGAATGCAGCTGTGGACTCTTCCCAAATTAAGATAGAAAACATAAATTATGCTTACTTGATAATTTAATTTCCATCTGTTTAGGAAGAGTCCACAGCTCCCGCCCGTGTTCTCCAATGGGCGGCCCTAAAAAAAATGTTTTTTCTTCTGGCACCTTTTTCACCCTTCATACCATGTGTTGTGCAAAAACCACCGGTGACTGGGGTTATGAGGAAGTGGGGGAGGTATTTAAGCTTTTTGGCTGGGGTGTCTTTGCCTCCTCCTGGTGGCCAGGTTCAGTATTTCCCACAAGTAAGGAATGCAGCTGTGGACTCTTCCCATAGAGATGGAAATTAAATTATCCGGTAAGCATAATTTATGGGGGGTTTTGCTATAGGTAAAAAGGTGCATTTTGTTCAATCTTATTTCATTTAAAGTAGGAGGGTTTATATATTTGAAGATTTAAAGGGACAGTAAACACTATTTTTTTATATAACTGCATGTAATAGACACTACTTTAAATAATAATATGCACAGATACTGATCTAAAAATCCAATATAAATTCTTTTAAAAACTATAAACTTCCTGTTTAGAACTGTTGATGAGGTAATGCTGGGACACCCACTGAAAGGGGCTGAGAAAGCAGGAAGAGCAGACACTCCTTACCCCCACATATGAAAGACCCAGAATACAAACAGGAGCAAGCAGGAATCTGTAGATTTCAATCTACATCTGATACTTTGGGGCTTGGTTAGGAGTCTGAAAATCAGCACAATGTTATTTATAAATAAACAAAACTATACATTGTTAGAAACACACTCCCAGATGTCCCTTTAAGGATGCTCAATTAGTACATAAGTTAAACCTTAGAAATCTCCAGCGCAAACTACATTTTTCTTTATTATGTTCACATCTCATCAATTTATTGATTTCTAATCTCACCTGCAGGTTCTTGGAAGAATATGCTTTTTATTGTTATGCTGTTTGGTCAGAAATAAACATAAATTGTTGACCCACCTATGACAAATGCATTTTGACTGCTAGTTTATGCTTCTTCCTCCTGGTCTGTTTCGGACAGGAATTGGTACAATATGATAGCTAGCCTGTTAATATCTTTCTGGCAGACTCATTACAAACACAGTTAAAATGCCTTCCCATATGTTCGCAACAGCTGCATTTTTCCTTATTTCATCTATGTATAAAATAATTGGCACAGGCATTGTGTTTCCAGGATATCACTGTAGACAATGATTAGGATAAGCTGCTTTTGATTTTCTGTTTTATTCTTTGCCCATCTTAAAATATTTCCAGCTTTCTTTTGATCTAGGTAACTAGAACTCAAGGTGTCCATAGATTTGGGCACTTGTACATAACCTTCTGTAGTAGTAATCTATAAACCAGTTACGTTGCAGAAGACTTAAACAGAGAGACATTTATATAGATAATGTCAATGCCAATTTTATATATAAAAATAGTCCATTTATACTATTGGCAGTTTCCAGCTATGAGCGACACTGAACCATGGCAGATGTTCTTGTTGCATGGCCATATACTCTTTCTTATTTAATCATAGCTATTGCTTTGAACATTGCTTCTGAACCAGTATTCAGTATACATCATAAGGCCCTTTTAGCGCTCATAAATTATTTTTGGAGATTATCTGTTAAGTAACGCTAGCTTGGAAATATAGATTTCAATCTTACTGTGCTTTGTTACACAAATTGCATTATAAATGTATTTTGGGAAATTAGAGCATTTGTACAAAAGATGCAAAACATTTTATTTCTGTTTTTATTGCAAAGCATACTGATCAATCGTCAAATATTATTTAATAGGAACTGTTTTGTATCTGAGTGTAATGCACTTATTCAAGATATTGGTATTCTACAATGATTCAATGATAAAATAAAAAATATAACATTAGCATTTGCTAAAACCTTGTTTTGTTTGCTTTTCTTCTTCAAGGACTACCTGATAAGGAGCTGAATCCTAAGAAGAAGACGTGGGAGCAAATACAACCAGATCTCCATACTAATGAGGAATGTGTAGCATCTTATAAAGGAGCAGCATTTGAAGTGAATGGAAAGGGTGTTTGCAAAGCCCAAACTATGTCCAAGAGCAGTATTAAATAAACTAAGAATTTCATTTTAAGGAAGCAAAGAACACGTTAAATAAATGCAAGATATTTCTTCATTACTACATGATTCTACAATTCTTGTGTGAGATCCTTGTGTTCACATGTTAGTTTCATGAGCAAAGGTTATTTCTAGCAGTTGAGCTAATACTGACAGTAAAATTGAAATGAAAGTTTAATGATTCAGATAGAGCATGCAGTTTTAAACAACTTTCCAGCACACTTCTGTAAGCAAATTTGCTTAGTTCTTTTTGTATCCTTTGTTAGAAAGCACACCTTAGTAGGTTCAGGACCAGAAAAGCACCTACTGGAGTCTAGCTGCTGATTGGTGGCTGCATGCATATTCCTCTTGTCATTAGCTCACCCATTGTGTCCAGCTTGAAGTTTGTTCAAAATTGCATGCTCTATCTGAATCTTGAAAGAAAAATGATGGGTTGCATGTCCCTTTAACCCCTTGGGCCAAATGGACATAGGTCTGCGTCATGCGGTACATAGCCCAGTGTACCACATAACGTAAATCTACGTTCATAATGCTGAAAGCCCAAGCAGTCCTCGGTTGTCAAGTGTCTGCCTTCATATGATAACTGAGCTTGATTGGTGCTCTGATACCATATGAAGGCAGAATTGCAGATCGTTACAGGCAATGACACCGTCTGTATCACTTGTTCAAGAAAAGGAGAGAGTGATAGCACTACTTGTATATGGTAATAAGAGGAATGGGCCTAGAATTATTTCCATTTGGCCTTATACAGGATATTAATTAGCCCAGAGGTGCTGTGTATTAAGCATACATTTTGACAAAAGCAACTAAGAGATAGTTGCACAGAAAGAATACACCTTAGCACTCAAATCCCACACAAAAGTTGTGTAATAATTATAGGTAGGTATGCGTCAACAAAAATATTTAAAAATATTAAACTGTATTAGGTATTTTAAAATACCTAATACAGTTTAATCATTTTTAATATTTTTGTTGACGCATACCTACCTATAATCATTACACAACTTTTGTGTGGGATTTGAGTGCTAAGGTGTATTCTTTCTGTGCAACTATCTCTTAGTTGCTTTTGTCGAACCGTCTGTATCACTGTCTGTAACAGTCTCTGTTGTTGCTGACAGGAGGTGAGGGAGGGAAGGCGGGAGGCCGGTGGGCTACCCAGTGGTGGAGGGGGAGGAACCCTATGCTACAGAAAAAAAATTTGAAGGGAGAAAAAGGGATCGGATTCCACACCACAGAATTGGAATTATGGGGGGTGCACTACATAACGATCGCAGGGATTGGGGGACCACTACAATACAGAAAAGAAAACTTGATAGATAACTGAGCATCCTGCAAACTAATCTTGTTTATGCAGGTCAACACTCTCTAAGGGCAAGCGAGTGCAAAATAAGTTATTTTGCAACTTGTAATGCCTGCACATCCCCAAATGCGCAAAAAAATCCTTAACACACTCTTAGAGAGTGCTGACCTGCATAAACAAGATTAGTTTGCAGGATGCTCATAACTTTGTTAGAGTCTCTTCAACTCAAACTAAATGCCTCAGCTTTGAAAAAAATAGTCCATATGCAAAGACCATCTTCTGCAGTGATTTCAAACCTAATGTAAAGTTACAGGGACCTCCGTGTTAAATTACAACCATTTACTTAGTGAGCGTTTGAAGTCTCAAAAAAAAATTAGTTTTGACTATAATGTAAGCTTATAAATCAAGAATAAAAGTTAGTATCACTGTTTCAATGTGAACATTATGTAGATTAAGCACTAAGACCACTAAATGTTGCATTATAATCTATTAGTAGTACTACTACAAACCAATTCACTAATGGCTGCCATGAAAGGGTTAAAATGTTTTCTGTTTATTGAATATAGCTGCACATCAAAGGAAAATCTGCTTCCTTGCCTTCCTGTAGAGGCCACAGACCCCTCATGGTGCAGTGACAGGAAGTAATAGACACTTCACAGATAAAGTTAAAAGAAATAAAAGGTAAAATCCTTTTAAAATGATTAATAATACACATCGCAATGATTTCTATTAAAGGGACATTAAACACTTTTGAGAGGGTAATATAAAATGATATATCATATATGTGTGTGTGTGTTTATTTATATATATATACACATATAAATATAAAAAAAAAGTCTACAATATACTTTCATTATTTATTTTGTCCCTTTTTATCTTATTCCATTCTGAAATTGTGAGCTTTTAAGTTCCTGTTAGAAATGGAAGTGCAGAACACTGTTATATTCCACACAGCCATTGACTGCAATCTCTAGGAAGCTATTTATAACTGTCCTGAATTGCCCGCAGCAGAGAAGGTAACCTAAGTTACAACATGGCAGCTCCCATTGTTTTATAGACTCTAAAACTTTACACTTATATTGTCAATATTTAAACAGCTAATGAAACTTTAAACAATACATTCGGATGTCTTAGGATCTTCTGGGCACATACTGGTGTGTGAGTGAGTGAATTTGTGGATATCGTAATAGCGTCTCTGTCTCGCAGTGGTTGCGCTTTTCAGAACTATTACGTTGTGCTGTTTAAGTTAGCTAGCAGCTGTTTTTAATGAGGCGCATGTACCTGGGTATCCCCATACTAATCCTTGATTTGTTTGGCTATAAGTCTAGGTATATGAGGAATAGAGCCCTTCTGACCAGATGTGCTTTACATAATTCACCTATCATTTACCAGTCTCACTCACCCCTTTATTGTTTAAGTGCCTCTCTCCCCACGAAAGACTACTGCTTGCCGTCTGTTATTACAGTTGGTTCTTAATTTTCACATTACTTGATTCATCAAATTATATGTTTAAACAATACACCTGTTATTCTCAGACTAATCTTTTCTTTGAATGCATCATTCTATCTAGCATTTATTTAGTGTTTAAAGGGACATTAAACACTTTGAGATGGTAATTTAAAATGATAAATCATATATACTAAAAAGTCTGCAATATACTTTCATTATTTATTTTGTCCCCTTTTCCTGTAATTCCATTCTGAAATTGTGAGCTTTTCAGTTTATTTTAGAATGTAAGTGCAGAACACTTTTGTATTCCACACAGCCATTGGCTGCACACTCTTATTACCTATTTATAACTGTCTCTAATTGGCCACATTAGAGAAGGTAACCTAAGTTACAACATGGCAGCTCTCATTGTCTTATAGACACTAAAACTTTACACTTATTTTGGTAATATTTAAACAGCTTATCAAATTTAAAAAAATATATCTACAGTAAACTCTGAGTTAACCGGCACCCATGGGGATTGGTAGATTCTGGAAAAGTGTAGTTTCTGGTTGCTTGAGAGCTACTATTAAAATAGGCCTAACTAGGTTCTATAACCTATACTATAAACAATGTATTTACTTGATGTTAATATTTAAATACAGTAAATAAAAGCAAATTATTAATTAATATTAATGCCGCCTCCGTCCCGGGCACCAAGTGGCAGCATGATGTCTAATTCTCAGATTGCCGTGTGCTCACAACTTTCAAGAGCAGTTATGTAGGGTCTGGTGGCATTAAAAGGCCTTGCTTTCACCTTTGAAAGCCCACTATAGAGAAAGGAATCTGCAGACCAAAGTTAGTGTTAATTTTAATGTAAAGTATCTTCAATTTTTTTTTCTGGTTGCTTGAGAGTTCTGGTTAACTGCGAGTTTACTGTATATGTTATTCTCAGACTAATCTTTTCTTTGAAAACATTATTTTATCTACCATTTATTTAGTGTTTAATGTCACACTGCTTAGTGATTTTTTATGACAATGAAACAGACTGTTTTAAATCCCTTTTAAGTAAGATGTTGACAGCCATAGTGCTTTGTAAAAGGCTTTTTAATGCCATGGTTAAAATAAAACTTGTTTCTCTTGTTAAGTGTATCCAGTCCACGGATCATCCATTACTTGTGGGATATTCTCCTTCCCAACAGGAAGTTGCAAGAGGATCACCCACAGCAGAGCTGCTATATAGCTCCTCCCCTCACTGCCATATCCAGTCATTCTCTTGCAACTCTCAACTAAGATGGAGGTCGTAAGAGGACTGTGGTGTTTTATACTTAGTTTATTTCTTCAATCAAAAGTTTGTTATTTTTAAATGGTACCGGAGTGTACTGTTTATCTCAGGCAGTATTTAGAAGAAGAATCTGCCTGCGTTTTCTATGATCTTAGCAGAAGTAACTAAGATCCTTTGCTGTTCTCACATATTCTGAGGAGTGAGGTAACTTCAGAGGGGGAATAGCATGCAGGTTTTCCTGCAATAAGGTATGTGCAGTTAAAATATTTTTCTAGGGATGGAATTTGCTAGAAAATGCTGCTGATACCGAAGTAATGTAAGTAAAGCCTTAAATGCAGTGATAGCGACTGGTATCAGGCTTATTAATAGAGATACATACTCTTATAAAAGTGTATTTTAAAACGTTTGCTGGCATGTTTAATCGTTTTTTACATATGTTTGGTGATAAAACTTATTGGGGCCTAGTTTTTTCCACATGGCTGGCTTGAATTTTGCCTAGAAACAGTTCCCTGGGGCTTCCCACTGTTGCAATATGAGTGGGAGGGGCCTATTTTGGCGTTTTTTTTTGCACAGCAAAAATTACAGACACATCCAGACACTTCCTGCATGATCCAGGACTTCTCTGGAGGGCTCAAAAGGCTTCAAAAGTCGTATTGAGGGAGGTAAAAAGCCACAGTAGAGCTGTGGCAGTTGTTGTGACTGTTTAAAAAACGTTTTTGTCATTTGTTATTCCGTTTTTGGTATTAAGGGGTTAATCATCCATTTGCAAGTGGGTGCAATGCTCTGCTAACTTATTACATACACTGTAAAAATTTCGTTAGTGTAACTGCATTTTTTCACTGTTATTTCAAAATTTGGGAAAATTTGTGTTTCTTAAAGGCGCAGTAATGTTTTTTATATTGCTTGTAAACTTGTTTTAAAGTGTTTTCCAAGCTTGCTAGTCTCATTGCTAGTCTGTTTAAACATGTCTGACACAGAGGAACCTACTTGTTCATTATGTTTGAAAGCCATGGTGGAGCCCCATAGGAGAATGTGTACTAAATGTATTGATTTCACCTTAAACAGTAAAGATCAGTCTTTATCTATAAAAGAATTATCACCAGAGGGTTCTGTCGAGGGGGAAGTTATGCTGACTAACTCTCCCCACGTGTCAGACCCTTCGCCTCCCGCTCAGGGGACGCACGCTAATATGGCGCCAATTACATCAGGGACGCCCATAGCGATTACCTTGCAGGACATGGCTGCAATCATGAATAATACCCTGTCAGAGGCATTATCTAGATTGCCTGAATTAAGAGGCAAGCACGATAGCTCTGGGGTTAGGAGAGATACAGAGCGCGCAAATGCTGTTAGAGCCATGTCTGATACTGCGTCACAGTATGCAGAACATGAGGACGGAGAGCTTCAGTCTGTGGGTGACATCTCTGACTCAGGGAAACCTGATTCAGAGATTTCTAATTTTAAATTTAAGCTTGAGAACCTCCGTGTATTGCTTGGGGAGGTATTAGCTGCTCTGAATGACTGTAACACAGTTGCAATTCCAGAGAAATTGTGTAGGCTGGATAGATACTATGCGGTGCCGTTGTGTACTGAAGTTTTTCCTATACCTAAAAGGCTTACAGAAATTATTAGCAAGGAGTGGGATAGACCCGGTGTGCCCTTTTCCCCACCTCCTATATTTAGAAAAATGTTTCCAATAGACGCCACTACACGGGACTTATGGCAGACGGTCCCTAAGGTGAAGGGAGCAGTTTCTACTTTAGCAAAGCGTACGACTATCCCGGTTGAGGACAGTTGTGCTTTTTCAGATCCAATGGATAAAAAATTGGAGGGTTACCTTAAGAAAATGTTTATTCAACAAGGTTTTATTTTACAGCCCCTTGCATGCATTGTGCCTGTCACTGCTGCGGCGGCATTCTGGTTTGAGGCCCTGGAAGAGGCCATCCAGACAGCTCCATTGAATGAAATTATTGACAAGCTTAGAACGCTTAAGCTAGCTAACTCATTTGTTCCTGATGCCATTGTTCATTTGACTAAACTAATGGCTAAGAATTCCGGATTCGCCATCCAGGCGCGTAGGGCGCTATGCCTTAAATCCTGGTCAGCTGACGTGACTTCAAAGTCTAAATTACTCAACATTCCTTTCAAGGGGCAGACCTTATTCGGGCCTGGCTTGAAGGAAATTATTGCTGACATTACTGGAGGCAAGGGTCATACTCTTCCTCAGGACAGGGCCAAATCAAAGGCCAAACAGTCTAATTTTCGTGCCTTTCGAAATTTCAAGGCAGGAGCAGCATCAACTTCCTCCGCTTCAAAACAAGAGGGAACTGTTGCTCATTCCTGACAGGCCTGGAAACCTAACCAGTCCTGGAACAAGGGCAAGCAGGCCAGGAAGCCTGCTGCTGCCCCCAAGACAGCATGAAGGAACGGCCCCCTATCCAGAAATGGATCTAGTGGGGGGCAGACTTTCTCTCTTCGCCCAGGCGTGGGCAAGAGATGTTCAGGATCCCTGGGCGTTGGAGATCATATCTCAGGGATATCTTCTGGACTTCAAAGCTTCTCCTCCACAAGGGAGATTTCATCTTTCAAGGTTATCATCAAACCAGATAAAGAAAGAGGCATTCCTAAACTGTGTGCAAGACCTCCTAGTAATGGGAGTGATCCATCCAGTTCCACGGACGGAACAAGTACAGGTATTTTATTCAAATCTGTTTGTGGTTCCCAAGAAAGAGGGAACCTTCAGACCAATCTTGGATCTAAAGATCTTAAACAAATTCCTCAGAGTTCCATCATTCAAAATGGAAACTATTCGGACCATCCTACCCATGATCCAAAAGGGTCAGTACATGATCACAGTGGACTTAAAGGATGCCTACCTTCACATACCGATTCACAAAGATCATCATCGGTTCCTAAGGTTTGCCTTTCTAGACAGGCATTACCAATTTGTAGCTCTTCCCTTCGGGTTGGCCACTGCCCCGAGAATTTTTACAAAGGTTCTGGGCTCACTTCTGGCGGTTCTAAGACCGCGAGGCATAGCGGTGGCTCCGTATCTAGACGACATCCTGATACAGGCGTCAAGCTTTCAAATTGCCAAGTCTCATACAGAGATAGTTCTGGCATTTCTGAGGTTGCATAGGTGGAAAGTGAACGTGGAAAAGAGTTCTCTATCACCACTCACAAGAGTCTCCTTCCTAGGGACTCTTATAGATTCTGTAGAGATGAAAATTTACCTGACGGAGTCCAGGTTATCAAAACTTCTAAATGCTTGCCGTGTCCTTCATTCCATTCCACGCCCGTCAGTGGCTCAGTGCATGGAAGTAATCGGCTTAATGGTAGCGGCAATGGACATAGTGCCATTTGCGCGCCTGCATCTCAGACCGCTGCAATTATGCATGCTAAATCAGTGGAATGGGGATTACTCAGATTTGTCCCCTCTACTAAATCTGGATCAAGAGACCAGAGATTCTCTTCTCTGGTGACTTTCTCGGCTCCATCTGTCCAAGGATATGACCTTTCGCAGGCCAGATTGGACGATTGTAACAACAGATGCCAGCCTTCTAGGTTGGGGTGCAGTCTGGAACTCCCTGAAGGCTCAGGGATCGTGGACTCAGGAGGAGAAACTCCTCCCAATAAATATTCTGCAGTTAAGAGCAATATTCAATGCTCTTCTAGCTTGGCCTCAGTTAGCAACACTGAGGTTCACCAGATTTCAGACAACATCACGACTGTGGCTTACATCAACCATCAAGGGGGAACTAGGAGTTCCCTAGCGATGTTAGAAGTCTCAAAGATAATTCGCTGGGCAGAGTCTCACTCTTGCCACCTGTCAGCGATCCACATCCCAGGCGTAGAGAACTGGGAGGCGGATTTTCTAAGTCGTCAGACTTTTCATCCGGGGGAGTGGGAACTCCATCCGGAGTTGTTTGCTCAACTGGTCCATCGTTGGGGCAAACCAGAACTGGATCTTATGGCGTCTCGCCAGAATGCCAAGCTTCCTTGTTACGGATCCAGGTCCAGGGACCCGGGAGCAACGCTGATAGATGCTCTAGCAGCTCCTTGGTTCTTCAACCTGGCCTATGTGTTTCCACCGTTTCCTCTGCTCCCTCGACTGATTGCCAAAATCAAACAGGAGAGAGCATCGGTGATTCTGATAGCGCCTGCGTGGCCACGCAGGACCTGGTATGCAGACCTAGTGGACATGTCATCTCTTCCACCATGGACTCTGCCTCTGAGGCAGGACCTTCTAATACAAGGTCCTTTCAATCATCCAAATCTACTTTCTCTGAGACTGACTGCATGGAGATTGAACGCTTGATTCTATCAAGGCGTGGCTTCTCCGAGTCAGTCATTGATACCTTAATACAGGCTCGGAAGCCTGTCACCAGGAAAATCTACCATAAGATATGGCGTAAATATCTTTATTGGTGTGAATCCAAGAGTTACTCATGGAGTAAGGTTAGGATTCCTAGGATATTGTCCTTTCTCCAAGAGGGTTTGGACAAAGGTTTATCAGCTAGTTCTTTAAAAGGACAGATCTCTGCTCTGTCTATTCTTTTGCACAAGCGTCTGGCAGAAGTTCCAGACGTCCAGGCATTTTGTCAGGCTTTGGTTAGGATTAAGCCTGTGTTTAAAACTGTTGCTCCCCCGTGGAGCTTAAACTTGGTTCTTAAAGTTCTTCAGGGAGTTCCGTTTGAACCCCTTCATTCCATTGATATTAAACTTTTATCTTGGAAAGTTCTGTTTTTGATGGCTATTTCCTCGGCTCGAAGAGTCTCTGAGTTATCTGCCTTACATTGTGATTCTCCTTATCTGATTTTTCATTCAGACAAGGTAGTTCTGCGTACCAAACCTGGGTTTTTACCTAAGGTGGTTTCTAACAGGAATATCAATCAAGAGATTGTTGTTCCATCATTGTGTCCTAATCCTTCTTCAAAGAAGGAACGTCTTTTGCATAATCTGGTCGTAGTCCGTGCCTTGAAGTTTTACTTACAGGTTACTAAAGATTTTCGTCAAACATCTGCCCTGTTTGTCGTTTACTCTGGACAGAGGAGAGGTCAAAAAGCTTCGGCAACCTCTCTCTCCTTTTGGCTTCTGAGCATAATACGCTTAGCCTATGAGACTGCTGGACAGCAGCCCCCTGAGTGGATTACAGCTCATTCTACTAGAGCTGTGGCTTCCACCTGTGCCTTTAAAAATGAGGCCTCTGTTGAACAGATTTGCAAGGCTGCGACTTGGTCTTCGTTTCACACCTTTTCAAAATTTTACAAATTTGACACTTTTGCTTCTTCGGAGGCTGTTTTGGGGAGAAAGGTTCTACAGGCATTGGTTCCTTCCGTTTAAGTTCCTGCCTTGTCCCTCCCATCATCCGTGTACTTTAGCTTTGGTATTGGTATCCCACAAGTAATGGATGATCCGTGGACTGGATACACTTAACAAGAGAAAACATAATTTATGCTTACCTGATAAATTTATTTCTCTTGTGGTGTATCCAGTCCACGGCCCACCCTGTCCTTTTAAGGCAGGTCTAAATTTTAATTAAACTACAGTCACCACTGCACCCTATGGTTTCTCCTTTCTCGTCTTGTTTCGGTCGAATGACTGGATATGGCAGTGAGGGGAGGAGCTATATAGCAGCTTTGCTGTGGGTGATCCTCTTGCAACTTCCTGTTGGGAAGGAGAATATCCCACAAATAATGGATGATCCGTGGACTGGATACACCACAAGAGAAATACATTTATCAGGTAAGCATAAATTATGTTTTTCTGTCGGTTTTTTGTTTTGTTTTTTTAAATATTGGCCCAGCTTGATCAAAAATTATATTCCTGTAATAGATCGAAATATTTGTGTATCCTTTTCTGTAGCCCTCTTTCTAACTAAGATCTATTTTTGTAATTGTAAAGAAAGCTTTATGTATGTCCCAGGTATTCCTAAATACCCTAATGATATTTGTCCCAACTTGAAGGAATCAACTGCCTTTACTTTAAAGTACTTCTGCAAATACTCTTGAACCTTACACCCTCCAAATTAAGATGATCCCTTGCTTGTGAAAGCTACAATCGTTCCCACATTTAATAAATCCCATAATAAACTACCAGATTGCATATCTCCTACAGCTCTACGATCCTTTAACCTTTAGGGGACATTTAAGCATTTTCAGTGGATGTGGCTTTCTGGGTGATCAAGACCATATTGCTTGCTAATGTTACAGCATAGACTTTGTGAGGACTATTTCTGGGTGATCAGACCATATTGCTTGCTAATATTACAGTATAGACTTTGTGAGAGCTATTTCTGGGTTTGCCTTTCATTCACCTAGTACTTTTTTTTACAATATGTTCAGAGGTTTTAGTCTAATGTCTTTATTTTTCTAAATAAATATTGCCAGATTCTTTTGTATATTGGACATGAACTATCATATGGTGTTTTTGAGGTTATTTTTTTTTTTAATTTAGATATTTTTCCATTCTTGTCCAAGAGACTTTTCATTTTACTTCAGTTATCACATTTACTTGGTATCCTCTGTAGAAAATTATAACTATATAGACTTGAGAGCAGCAATGTGATTGGGAGCTAGCTGGCTACACCCATGCCTCTTGCCATTGATTCACCAAATGTGTTCAACTAAGCCCCATAGTGCATTGCTGATCTGGTGCAAGCAATAGTACCATAATACATTTCCTTTGTGCCCTTGTATGTCCCTTTAAAGTTCCTTGTTTGTTGTGGAATACGTTTTTAAGTTTGTAGCTCTTGCCGTTTTCACTTAATATCCAATAATATAACTTATCAGATCTAAGTGGATCTCAGTAACCTATTATCTACAAAATATCCTAGTAAAAAGCATTGCCAAATGAGTTAACCTGTCACAAAGGGTTAAGGCTTTTCTAATCTATAGTTGGCAAATCTCTGTGCCAAACAAAGAGATCTGTTCATTGTTTTTTCTCACTGACAGAAGTGCCATTCACATGGACAATGAACTCTAAATCATGTGTCATTTATGATTGCATGATGGTCATTGCTTTGATAAGGGTAACTTTAGAAGTTGTTCATTTTGCCTCTGTTTACATGCAGCTGAGAAACCCAACACACTGGAATATCAGCCCCAGAATGCATCTGTTCCACCATAGGACTGGTCTTGCCCACAGGTGTATCATATATTCCACAAAAGAGCTATAATTACTGGGTGTTCTTTCATTCCACCTCAATTTCCCACAGAAGCTGAGGAGTACAGGAAATCTTCAGTGTGAGGAACGGTTTCTTGCTATACAGCAATGAGGTATGTTCAGTCATTTTTTCTGTAGAGACTGTGATAACTCAGAAAGGCTGACAGTATCCCCATAAGGGGAAGGGTAAGCAGTAATCCTAGTCTTAGAAGGGGCTTTACTAGCTTGTATAAAGAGCTTAACTTATATATAACCAAACGTTTGTGTGTTCTGGGAGTAACGTTTTTATTATTTGAAGGGACAACTGTATTGATGGTACACTTGGCTTTTTTGGGGTTTTGATAACCCACATGGGTCCCTTCTGGTGGTCCTAAGGCCGCGGGGCATAGCAGTGGCGCCTTATCTAGACGACATCCTAATTCAAGCGTCGACTTTCCAACTAGCCAAGTCTCACACGGACTTAGTTTTGGCCTTTCTAAGATTTCATGGGTGGAAGGTGAACATAAAAAAAGAGTTCTCTTTCCCCTCTCACAAGAGTTTCATTTCTAGGGACTCTGATAGACTCGATGGACATGAAAATATTTCTGACGGAGGTCAGGAAATCAAAGATTTTGACCACCTGCCGAGCTCTTCATTTTATTTCTCGGCCGTCAGTGGCTCAGTGCATGGAGGTAATCGGTTTAATGGTAGCGGCAATGGATGTAGTTCCATATGCTTGCTTACATCTCAGACCACTGCAACTATGCATGCTCAGACAGTGGAATGGGGATTATGCAGATTTATCTCCTCAGATAAATCTGGATCTAGAGACCAGAGACTCTCTTCTTTGGTGGTTGTCACAGGATCACCTGTCCCGGGGAATGTGTTTCCGCAGGCCAGCGTGGGTTATAGTGACGACGGACGCCAGCCTTCTGGGCTGGGGTGCAGTCTGGAATTCCCTGAAAGCACAGGGTTTGCGGACTCAGGAGGAGGCCCTCCTACCGATAAATATTTTGGAATTAAGAGCGATATTCAATGCTCTTCAGGCGTGGCCTCAGCTGGCTTCGGCCGGATTCATCAGATTTCAGTCGGACAACATCACGACTGTAGCTTATATCAATCATCAGGGGGGAACAAGGAGTTCCTTAGTGATGATAGAAGTTTCCAGGATAATCCGATGGGCAGAGACTCACTCTTGCCATCTATCAGCGATCTATATCCCAGGGGTAGAGAACTGGGAGGCAGATTTTCTAAGTCGTCAGACTTTTCATCCGGGGGAGTGGGTGCTCCATCCGGAGGTGTTTGCTCAACTGGTTCAGCTATGGGGCACATCAGAATTGGATCTGATGGCATCTCGTCAGAACGCCAAACTTCCTCGTTACGGATCCAGGTCAAGGGATCCTCAGGCAATACTGATAGATGCTCTAGCAGTACCCTGGTCGTTCAACCTGGCTTATGTGTTTCCACCTTTCCCTCTCCTTCCGCGTCTGATTGCCAGAATCAAACAGGAGAGAGCTTCAGTGATTTTGATAGCACCTGCGTGGCCACGCAGGACTTGGTATGCAGACCTGGTGGACATGTCATCTCTGCCACTAAGACAGGACCTTCTGATTCAGGGTCCATTTAAGCATCCAAATCTAATTTCTCTGCAACTGACTGCTTGGAGATTGAACGCTTGATTTTATCAAAGCGGGGTTTCTCTGAGTTGGTCATAGATACCTTGATTAAGGCTCGAAAGCCTGTCACCAGGAAAATCTATCATAAGATATGGTGTAAATATCTTTTTTGGTGCAAATCCAAAGGCTACTCATGGAGTAAGATCAGGAGTCCTAGGATTTTGTCCTTTCTTCAAGAGGGATTGGAGAAAGGATTGTCAGCTAGTTCCTTAAAAGGACAGATATCTGCTTTGTCTATTCTATTGCACAAGCGTCTGGCAGATGTCCCAGACGTTCGGGCTTTTTGTCAGGCTTTAGTTAGAATCAAGCCTGTGTTTAAACCTGTTGCTCCGCCATGGAGTCTAAATTTAGATCTCAAAGTTCTTCAGGGGGTTCCGTTTGAACCCATGCATTCCATAGATATTAAGCTTCTATCTTGGAAAGTTCTGTATCTAGTTGCTATCTCTTCAGCTCGAAGAGTTTCTGAACTATCTGCATTACAATGTGACTCGCCTTATCTTGTTTTCCATGCTGATATGGTGGTTTTCTGTACCAAACCTGGGTTCCTCCCTAAGGTTGTTACTAACAGGAATATCAATCAGGAGATTGTTGTTCCTTTTCTGTGTCCTAATCCTTCTTCTAAGAAGGAACGTTTATTGCACAACTTGGACGTGGTTCATGCTTTGAAGTTCTGTTTGCAGGCAACCAAAGATTTTCGTCAAACATCTTCTTTGTTTGTTGTCTATTCTGGAAAACGTAGGGGTCAAAAGGCTACGGCTAACTCTCTTTCCTTTTGGCTGAAAAGCATCATCCGTTTGGCTTATGAGACTACTGGACAGCAGCCTCCTGAAAGAATTACTGCTCACTCTACTAGAGCGGTGACTTCCACATGGGCTTTTAAAAATGATGCTTCTGTTGAACAGATTTGTAAGGCTGCGACTTGGTCTTCGCTTCATACCTTTTCCAAATTTTCCAAATTTTATACTTTTGCTTCTTCGGAGGATATTTTTGGGAGAAAGGTTTTGCAAGCAGTGGTGCCTTCCATTTAGGCTCCTGTCTTGTCCCTCCCTTCATCCGTGTTCTAAAGCTTTGGTATTGGTATCCCACAAGTAAGGGTGAAACCATGGACTCGGTACAGCTTGCAAAAGAAAACAAAATGTATGCTTACCTGATAAATGTCTTTCTTTTGCGATGTACCGAGTCCACGGCCAGCCCTGTCTATTCAAGACAGATAGTATTTTTTATTGAAAACTTCAGTCACCTCTGCACCTTATAGTTTCTCCTTTTTCTTCCTTGGCCTTCGGTCGAATGACTGGGGGGGTGGAGTTAAGGGGGAAGCTATATAGACAGCTCTGCTGTGGTGCTCTCTTTGCCACTTCCTGTTAGGAAGGATAATATCCCACAAGTAAGGATGAAACCGTGGACTTGGTACATCGCAAAAGAAAGAAATTTATCAGGTAAGCATAAATTTCGTTTTTTCTCCCTTCTCTTTTTGTTCACTGATTATACACTGTCCTAGAACCTGAAGCTTTATATTGATTGTCAGTCAAGCTCTGCTTCCATGCCTTTTATCTTTAATGGGATAGTAAAGTCAAAATTAAACTTTCATGATTCAGATAGGGCATGTCATTTTTAACAACTTCTAATTTACTTTTATCATCAAAATTGCGTTGTACTCTTGTTATTCTTAGTTGAAAGCTAAACCTAGGTAGGCTCATATGCTAAATTCTAAGCCCTTGAATGCCACCTCTCATCTGAATGCATTTGACAGTTTTTCACAGCTAGAGGGTTTTAGTTCATGTTTCATATAGATAACACTGTGCTCATGCACGTGGAAATATTTAAGAGTCAGCACTAATTGCCTAAAATGCAAGTCTGTCAAAAGATCTGAGATAAGGAGGCAGTCAGCAGAAGCTTAGATAAAAGGTAATTACAGAGGTAAAAAGTATATTTCTATAACAGTGTTGGTTATGCAAAATTGGGGAATGGTAAATAAAGGGATTATCTTTTTAAACATTAATATTTTTGTTGTTTACTATCCCTTTAAGGTATGGAGTTGCATTGGTATGCATTTGGTCTTGGGTCTGTTACATACCTGTAACTTGCGTAAAAGAGATGCACATCTGGTATGGATGTCTGATGTGGGCGTATAGATGGCATTAATGGTTTATAGGTGATGGCTGTCATAGCCATCCCACTGGCAAATAGGGTATGGTAAGGCAATCTATTATGTCTGGTTTCGGTTATGGGTATATATATGACTTTAAGAGTATACATGTAGAATGGATCTACCCAAGAGATATTGTATTGCACTCCTCGGGTAGACAGCAACAAAAAACAAAAATATAAAATAGAAAATTCAATTACGGCTGTAGGCTAATAAATGGCAGGCCAAAATGATGCATCCTTGGCTTCAAATGTTCCTGTTTTAGTGATTACCTTGATGCTTCCTAACAATGCATCATTACATGCCAACTAAAATGTAGTTCACCTAAAATATATAAAATCTTGGCATGGATGGAGATTAAAGAAGTGTTATTAAAGTATAAGCTTGAATTGCTACAAAAAAATGTGGTATCTCTGTATATAATTTAAATGTATGTTTTCTAAATATATTCATGTATAGTGATATAATTGGTATATTAAACTTTCCTACTAGTGTAAGAAATCACACAATCTCTTATTTCAAATAAATATAAAGCATTTCTGAAACTCATTTTTGTCACAGGAAAAGCTTCAAAGTCAAGATAAAATATAATCAATATAAAATAGGATAGCTTTTTGACTGATGTTGGCCTTTAAATGACAAAATCTAAAAGAGAATCAGTCTTATCAAATCTTTTAACCTTGTTCTTTATATGTATTCATTTTGTATTGATATAAATTGTACAGATATGTGTATGTGTGTATAGAACAAGAAGACTGTGTAGAGGTACAGCTTTCAGAATCATTCTTCTTTAGCACAGAAATCTCTAATACAGTTACTTTATGGGGATGAATATTCCTTAAAGGGACAGTAAACCTTCAAAAATAAAATATATATAAACACACATATATTAAAATGATTTTTCCTAATTATGTTGTTATTTTGTAGTTTTAATCTAATAAACTCAATATAAAAATTCCTTATTTTGCACTCCCTCCGTTTACCTAATTATGCAAAGCCATTCACGGATAGCTCTACATATAGCCCTCGGGAGCGCACACCTCTATATTTAATCCCATGATTCATTTATTTTGCAAGGCTGTCAGTAGGAGGAGTATTTGTCTTTGTCTCTCTCATAGTCACGTGATCGTTACCCTCGGCTCGCGAGTGAGTAGTATTTTATTTATTTATTTATTTATTTATAAAATATTTTACCAGGAAGGATACATTGAGATTTCTCTCGTTTTCAAGTATGTCCTGGGATCACAAAACATTGCATTGATACAATAGGGTACAATAAAATACAAAAACAATAATAATACATAACATATGCAGAATTTACCATAGAACAGGTAGGAAATATATAATCAACCATGACAGGTGCATTCTGTTTTGAGATATGTAGAGAGGGATCTCTTAAAGGATATTAGGCTTGGGGAAGGTTTGAAAGTGTGCGGGAGGTCATTCCATAACTGTGGCGCTCTGTAGGAAAAGGAGGATCGAGCTGCTTTCTTTTTGTATTGAGGCAAGCTTAATAATGTGCTGGTACTGGATCTAAGGTTATAGGAGGTGGGAATAGTTGGGGAGAGCATTCTGCTCAGGTAGAGTGGGAGCTTCCCAGAAAGGCTCTTAAAAACAAGGCAGGAAAGATGGAGGGTGCATCTGGATTCCAGCGTCAGCCAGTTTAGTTCTTTTAGCATGTCACAATGATGGGTCCTGTAGTTACATTGTAGCACAAAGCGGCAGAACGAGTTATACAATGTATTACATTTATTATGGTGAGTTTGCGGTGCAGGTGCATATACTATGTCCCCATAATCCATGATAGGCATCAGCATTTGCTGTACAATCTTTTCTTTTACTGTAGGGCTGAGGCAAGATTTGTCTCTGTACATGGCACCTAGTTTTGGATAAAGTTTAGATGCAAGTTTTTCTATGTGGAGGCCAAAAGATAGATTAGGGTCTAACAACATACCCAAGTATTTGAAAGAGTGGACTGCGGTCAGCATGCAATTGGATTTTGTTTTGATGCGTAGATGGGAATTTTGTAATTTGTGTAATTTAGGTCTCGTTTCAAAGATCATTGTGACAGTTTTGTCAGTGTTTAGGAAGAGTTTGTTTTTTGAGATCCACTTTTCTACCTCTGAACTGGTCTTGGAGCACTGCTTCAAGCTGCTGCAGATCGGAATTGTTTGCATAGATTACCGTGTCATCTGCATACATGTGTACAGGAGGGTTTGCAGACGTTAGGCAGATCATTTATAAATAATGTGAATAGTATGGGACCGAGAATGGAACCTTGGGGAACACCACACGTGACTGGGAGAGGGAGGGAGTCACTGTTAGAAATGGAGACATATTGTGATCGATATTTTATGAATAGGCACTACTCTTGCAGTTTTCCAGAGTTTGGGTATGTATCCAGACATCAAGGATTCATAAATTAGGGTTGTGACAAGCTTAGCAATTGCCGGCGCACTGAGCTTCAACAGCATTGCTGGGATTTGATCAGGTCCAGACTGGTTTTTCATTTTTAGATTATTAAGGTGTTTCTTAACGACATTGATGGGTACAGGTCTAAAATTAAACTTCTCTATATTGGGTCTTTGCTGTTTTAGTGGGGCCTGATCCACATTTCTAGTTTCAAGATGCGTGCCATTTATTAGTTTGTAAATTAGGGTGGTGGAGCATCCGACAAAATAATTGTTAAAGGCATTTGCTACTTCTAAGGGGATTTGCAGGGTTTGGTTATCCACATTGACAGTGGAGGGTTGGGAGTGGAGTGGTGGATTTTGTAAGTTATTTATGAGTTTCCAAAACTTTCTAGGGTTAGATATGTTATTGTTCAGATTTTCACAGAAATATTGGGCCTTGGCCAATTTTGTTTGTTTAGTGCATATATTTCACCATTGTCTATATACACAGTGATCGTTCATAGAGCCAGTATGCTTGAATTTTGACAACAATGAATCCCGAAACTGGTACATTTGAATGAGGTCAGCTGTGATCCAATTTAAGTGTGCTCCTTTTACTCTCACCTTACGCAGCGGGGCATGTAAATTCCAAACTAGTAGGAGTTCAGACTGAAAGAATTCAACTGCAGAGTCTAGATCTGGGATTAGGTTTAATCTGTGCCAAGGGAGGTTCTTGATGTCATTTAGAAATTATTGAATATTAATTTTTTTTAAGGACCTGGTGATTTTAACTTTGGGAGGGGATTTAGTTGCCTTTATTTTGCGCACGCACGCACGCAGTACACTATGCAGTGGTCACTGAAATTGTTAGGGAAAACACCTGCCTCCTGGATTCGGTCAGGAGAAGTGGAGAGAATCCAGTCGAGCAGGGTATGATTATGGCTTTTGATGTTTATGCGAGTTGGGGAGGAGATTAATTGTGTCAGCTGCAAAGATTTAAATAGCGTGCGACAACTGTTATTTTTTGTATTCAGCCAATCAATATTAAAATCTCCAAAAAACAAAATTTCACTTTTTGGGTTTTGAGCTAGGGTTTCACTAAGGAGATGGGCTATGTCAGAAAGGGAATGCACAGGGAAGCTAGGTGGGTGGTAGATTCCTGCAACAATGATTGATTTACTGCATGGTATCTCAATTGTGCCAGAAAGGAAATCAAAGGTGGCAGAAGAGCTAGATTTTTGTAAGGGGGTGAATTTTGTGGAATTGTCAACATAAATTACAATGCTGCCTACTCTCTTTGCTCTGTCAATTCTATGTCATGAATACCCATGTATTGCAGTTGCAGAGTCAGGTATTTTTGCAGTTAGCCACGATTCCGAGATAATGATTTTGGGCTTGTATTGTAAACACCAAGCTTGCAGTGCATCGATTTATGGTAGTAAGCTGTGGATAATACAGTGCACAAAGGAGAGGCCTTTTTTAGCTGGAAGGCTAGGATTGGAATTTGCTGGGGGACCAGGGTTAGACTCTACATCATTTGCAAGGGCAAGTAACATAAGGAATAGGAATTTGGACATAGTTTGTTTGGCCATATAGTGAATGGGATACTTTATAATTTTGTGAGGTGGGGGTAGGAGGGCTATTTTTTATAACTCTCCATCAGCACTCAGCAGATGTTACAGTTATTTAGCAAGCGCACATCCTTTTTCACACACTTCACACTACAGAGATATGCAGTTATGATTTAGTCCAAGTGTGCATGCGGCTAGGATTGTGCATTGCTGATTAGCATATAAACTTAGCTAATTTGAATAATCAATCTCATTGGTCAATTGCTTTGAGCCATTTCAGTGACTGCCTGCCGGGGCTGTCTCCTATTGAAAGATAGCGGCATGAAACGGTTTCTTCAAAATAGAAAAAGTATGGTAATTTATATGCAATGTACTTTATTTACACACGCAATGTATTATCTATGTACTTTGGTAACAGAATATAACTTGTTAAAATGCACTGTTTTGTGACCCTTTAAGCATGGTCTTTCTAAAACCCTGGATCTTTGTAAGTTTCTTAAAGGGACATTAAACACAATTGTTTTCTTTCATGATTCAGAAAGAGCATACATATGTACACAACTTTCCAATGTAATTATCAATTTTGCTTCATTGCTTGGAATCCTTTCTTGAGAAGCAGCAATGCACTAATGGGATTCATGGGAACTAGGTGAACACATTGGTAATTCAATTGCAGGAGGCATATATGTACAGCCACTAATCAGCAGCTAGCTCCCATCTCCTGTGACTACCTTGGTATACTTTTCATCAAAGCATACCAAGAGAACAAAGTAAATTAGACAAAAGAAGTAAATTGGAATGTTGTTTCAATGTGTGTGCTCTGTCTGAATCATGGAAGAAAATATTTGGGTTTTGTGTCCTTTAAGGAATAAGGTAAAGAATAAAACAAATGAGTGTAACTATATCATATACACAATATTTTTTTTTTTAATCCTTTCTTTAGGCCGTTTATAAAAAAAATTACAGGACCCCAGTGTTGTCTCTTTTATTGGACCAGGTGAGACCAAGAGGTCCTGACAGCATTTGAAAGGGATGGCACATAGGGAGAGCATATTCACACAATGTTTTATTTTTTTTTATAAAGAAATAACTATCTTGTACATTGCTGGGTTTGATGGATTTAGAATGTAGAGGGTAGAGAGTTAGGTGTTATTTCAATTCTTGGACCCAGGCAGCACAATGTCATGTGCCAGCTCTGCTGGACCCCATACTTATTCTTGAGGGACTCCTCTTTTGTCCATTCTGAGTATAATACACATACTACAACTCTTGTTCCCTTTCTTTCAACCAGTTGTTTTAAGTGTAAAAACTATCCTGTTCCCTGTCCTTTCATTGTGTACAACATACAGTCTCATGTAGATTTGCACCCAAATTCCAAACATAGCTGTATAACTGATTCACCTTTATTTGTGTTCCCCACTTCTTCATAAAAACTGATTACATTAGTTTGTGGCATGATCTGTTTCTCATAAAACCATACTTGTCGCGACCTATGATCTTGTTTTCACGAATAATTTAACATCCCCTTTTAGCTTCCTATATGAATTATGTTTTTTTTTTTTTTTTTTTAAAGAGCTTTATTGAAATGAAACCTTAAGAAATATTACAATACACACATTTCAAACAAGGTTACAGGTTCGTTTTGTTTCCATCATGCAAAAAGTACAATAAAGGATTGACCACGTGTTGGACGTTAAATAACTTGGAGTCTCTGGCCTAAAACTAGGCCTACTGTCTTTATCTTACTGATAATAGAACACGAACAACTGCAGTCTGGGTGAACAGAGTCATTTTCTGTAAGTAGCTCTACATTTTCAGTTTTCTCTGTAGTAGTCATTTTACATCTAGTTATAATACGAAGTGGTAATGAACAACAATGATGAGATCAAGAATCTCAAAACATATTTTAGCACTAATGGTGAACTAGATCCGTGATACCCAGCCAGACATGACTAAGCTAATCGTACATCTTATACCAGTCTGACCAAAGAGGAAAGAAAGAGGAAGAGAGGAGAAAAGAAACACATACACACAAACCCTTCAGGGGGAGATAAAAGAACTGGGAGACGGGAGGGTGCAGCTCGCAGCGGGGTTTAGCACGCCACCCTTCCCGTAAACCTCTTGTCCTCTCACTTTTAATTTACTGTTTAGGACACTTAGTCGTTCCGTTTCCACATCTGAAGAATCATTTCATAGACATCTATCTTAGATGTCTGAATATATTGATACTTTTCAAGAAGCAGAGTGTTATGCGCACCCCGCTTCCATTCTGATTTTGTGGGGATTATCGCTGTTTTCCAATGGAGTGGAATCCGACATTTTGCTGCTGTCAGCATCAGAATTAGGAGGGTCTTTTTTAGCGGGTTTTGAATTTTATTTGGGAAATTAAAATTTAAAGTTTCTGGGGCTTTAGGAATGTCTAACTCCAGGACTTTATGGATCTCTCCCCACACCTCCTCCAAAACAAAAATGCTGTTTTTTATCGGTTACCGGATCATTTATATGGGACCCATGTTCAAGCGTATTTGCCTTATCTATGAATACATCTTTTGAATACAGGACATATTACTTATTCTAACTATTACAGTAATACTATCCAATGCATTGGGGGGTAGTTATCAACGTGTCTACTTTTCCTGCCTTCGCCGGCCCAATACGCCCGCCTAAGCTCGCATCACATCGCCGCCACCGCGGACCTGCAAAAATTCGCCTAAGTTATCAAAAAAGCTGTCAAAAAGCCGCGCACCAAGTACGGGGCGATGAGCAGCGGACTGTGAGAGTTATCACTCATCCGATCTCGCTGCTCTTCGGCTTTTTTTACAGCTTTCTTGCTAGCCTGTCACTAAGCACCCACACTAACTACACTGTTCTACCCCCTATACCGTCGACCCCGGAGCCCCCCGCAACTAAATAAAGTTAGTAACCCCTAAACCGCCGCTCCTAGACCCCGCAGCAACTCTTATAAATGTATTAACCCCTAAACCGCCGCTCCTGGACACCGCAGCAACTCTTATAAATGTATTAACCCCTAAACCGCCGCTCCTGGACACCGCCGCAACCTTACATGATACCTAGTAACCCCTATCCTGCCCCCCCTATACCGTCGCCCTCTATAATAAAGTTATTAACCCCTATCCTGCTGACCCCGCACCTCGCCGCAACTAAATAAATAGTTTAACCCATAAACCGCCGCTCCGTGACCCCGCCGCAACCTATATTAAATTTATTAACCCCTATCCTGCCCCCCTACACCGTTGCCACCTATAATACATTTATTAACCACTATCCTGCCCCCCACTACACCGCCGCCACTGTAATAAAATTATTAACCCCTAAACCTAAGTCTAACACTAACCCTAACACCCCCTAACTTAAATATTAATTAAATAAATCTAAATAATATTTCTATTATGAACTAAATTAATCCTATTTAAAACTAAATACTTACCTTTAAAATAAACCCTAATATAGCTACAATATAAATAATAATTATATTGTAGCTATGTTAGGATTTATTTTTATTTTACAGGCAAATTTCAATTTATTTTAACTAGGTACAATAGCTATTAAATAGTTATTAACTATTTAATAGCTTACCTAGCTAAAATAAAGAGAAATTAACCTGTAAAATAAAAACTAACCTAAGTTACAATTACACCTAACACTACACTATACTTTAATAAATGTTTCCTATTTAAAACTAAATACTTACCTGTAAAATAAACCCTAAGATAGCTACAATATAATTAATAATTACATTGTAGCTATCTTAGGATTTATATTATTTATATTTTACAGGTAACTTTTTATTTATTTTAGCTAGTTAGAATAGTTATTAAATAGTTATTAACTATTTAATAACTACCTAGCTAAAAGAAATACAAAATTACCTGTAAAATAAATCCTAACCTAAGTTACAATTAAACCTAACACTACACTATCATTAAATAAATTTAATTAAATTAACTACAAATAACTACAATTAAATACAATTACATAAACTAACTAAATTACAAAAAATAAAAAAAGCTAAGTTACAAAAAATAAAAAAAATAAGTTACAAACATTTAAAAAATATTACAACAATTTTAAGCTACTTACACCTAATCTAAGCCCCCTAATAAAATAACAAAGCCCCCCAAAATAAAAAAATTCCCTACCCTATTCTAAATTTAAAAAGTTCAAAGCTCTTTTACCTTACCAGCCCTTAAAAGGGCCTTTTGTGGGGCATGACCCAAAAAATTCAGCTCTTTTTCCTGTAAAAGAAAAATACAACCCCCCAACATTAAAACCCACCACCCACATACCCCTAATCTAACCCAAACCCCCCTTAAAAAAACCTAACACTACCCCCCTGAAGATCATCCTACCTTGAGTCGTCTTCACTCAGCCGAGCAGCGATGGAACCGAAAAGGAGATCCGGAGCGGCAGAAGTTATCCTCCAAGGGGCGCTGAAGAAATCTTCCATCGATGAAGTGATCCCCCAAGCGGCGCTGAAGAAGTCTTCCATCCGATGAAGTGATCCTCCAAGCGGCGCTGAAGAAGTCTTTGATCCGGGCGATGTCATCTTCCAAGCGGGGTCTTCAATCTTCTTCTTCAGGCTCGATCTTCATTCTGCCGACGCGGAACATCCTTCTTTCCCGACGGACTACCGACGAATGAAGGCTCCTTTAAGGGACGTCATCCAAGATGGCGTCCCTTCAATTCCGATTGGCTGATAGGATTCTATCAGCCAATCGGAATTAAGGTAGGAAAAATCTGATTGGCTGATTGAATCAGCCAATCAGATTGAGCTCACATTCTATTGGCTGATCGGACAAGCCAATAGAATGCAAGCTCAATCTGATTGGCTGATTGGATCAGCCAATCGGATTGAACTTCAACCTGATTGGCTGATTCAATCAGCCAATCAGATTTTTCCTACCTTAATTCCGATTGACTGATAGAATCCTATCAGCCAATCGGAATTGAAGGGACGCCATCTTGGATGACGTCCCTTAAAGGATCCTCCATTTGTCGGTAGTCCGTCGGGAAAGAAGGATGTTCCGCATCGGCGGAATGAAGATGGATCCTGAAGAAGAAGATTGAAGACCCCGCTTGGAAGATGACATCGCCCAGATCGAAGACTTCTTTAGCGCCGCTTGGAGGATCACTTCATCGGATGGAAGACTTCTTCAGCGCCGCTTGGAGGATCACTTCATCGGATGGAAGATTTCTTCAGCGCCCCTTGGATGATGACTTCTGCCGCTCCGGATCTCCTCTTCAGTTCCATCGGTGGCTCGGCTGAGTGAAGACGACTAAAGGTAGGATGATCTTCAGGGGATTAGTGTTAGGTTTTTTTAAGGGGGGTTTGGGTTAGATTAGGGGTATGTGGGTGGTGGGTTTTAATTTTGGGGGGTTGTATTTTTCTTTTACAGGCAAAAGAGCTGAATTTTTTTGGGGCATGCCCCACGAAAGGCCCTTTTAAGGGCTGGTAAGGTAAAAGAGCTTTGAACTTTTTTAATTTAGAATAGGGTAGGGCATTTTTTTTATTTTGGGGGGCTTTGTTATTTTATTAGGGGGCTTAGATCAGGTGTAAGTAGCTTAAAATTGTTGTAATATTTTTAAAATGTTTGTAACTTATTTTTTTTATTTTTTGTAACTTAGCTTTTTTTATTTTTTGTACTTTAGTTAGTTTATTTAATTGTATTTAATTGTAGTTATTTGTAGGTAATTTATGTAATTAATGTAATGATAGTGTAGTGTTAGGTTTAATTGTAACTTAGGTTAGGATTTATTTTACAGGTAATTTTGTATTTCTTTTAGCTAGGTAGTTATTAAATAGTTAATAACTATTTAATAACTATTCTAACTAGCTAAAATAATACAAAGTTACCTGTAAAATAAATATAAATCCTAAGATAGCTACAATGTAATTTATTAATTATATTGTAGCTATCTTAGGGTTTATTTTACAGGTAAGTATTTAGTTTTAAATAGGAATAATTTATTAAAGTATAGTGTAGTGTTAGGTGTAATTGTAACTTAGGTTAGTTTTTATTTTACAGGTAAATTTCTCTTTATTTTAGCTAGGTAAGCTATTAAATAGTTAATAACTATTTAATAGCTATTGTACCTAGTTAAAATAAATTGAGTTACCTGTAAAATAAAAATAAATCCTAAGATAGCTACAATATAATTATTATTTATATTGTAGCTATATTAGGGTTTATTTTAAAGGTAAGTGATTAGTTTTAAATAGGATTAATTTAGTTCATAATAGAAATATTATTTAGATTTATTTAATTAATATTTAAGTTAGGTGGTGTTAGGGTTAGTGTTAGACTTAGGTTTAGGGGTTAATAATTTTATTACAGTGGCGGCGGTGTAGTGGGGGGCAGGATAGGGGTTAATAAATTTATTATAGTGGCGACGGTGTAGGGGGGGCAGGATAGGGGTTAATAAATGTAATATAGGTTGCGGCGGGGTCCGGGAGCGGCGGTTTAGGGGTTAATACATATATTATAGTTGCGGCCGGTCAGGGAGCAGCGGTTTAGGGGTTAATACATATATTATAGTTGCGGCGGGGTTAGGGAGCGGCGGTTTAGGGGTTAATACATATTATAGTTGCGGCAGGGTCAGGGAGCGGCGGTTTAGGGGTTAACATGTTTATTATAGCTTGCGGTGGGCTCCGGGAGCGGCGGTTTAGGGGTAAACACTTTATTTAGTTGCAGCGGTGTAGGGGGGACAGATTAGGGGTGTTTAGACTCGGGGTACATGTTAGGGTGTTAGGTGCAGACATCTCCCATAGGAATCAATGGGATGTCTGGCAGCAGCGAACATGAACTTTCACTATGGTCACACTCCCATTGATTCCTATGGGATCCGCCGCCTCCAGGGCGGCAAATTGAAAACCAGGTACGCTGGGCCGTAAAAGTGCAGAGCGTACCTCCTAGTTTTTTGATAACTAGCAAAAGTAGTCAGATTGTGCCGCACTTGTGTGCGGAACATCTGGAGTGACGTAAGAATCGATCTGTGTCGGACTGAGTCCGGTGGATCGAAGCTTACGTCACAAAATTCTACTTTTGCCGGTATCTAGGGCTTGATAACTAATGCGAATCAACCTCGCCACAAATACGCTGCGGAATTCCAGCGTATTTGAGGTTGACGGCTTGATAACTACCCCCCATTGTGCTACTCTTTGGTGTTATCCATAATCCACATACTATGCTAAATATTATCACATAGTATATTATTTGAACTGTAGTCTTCGGTAACTGTTCTGCCTAACAAAATGCAAGATTTTTGATAATAATCTCTCTCTCTCCTGGTGTAGTGTTTTACCCATAGGAAATCTAAAAATGTATTGATTGTGAACATTTTCCAAAAGTGCTAAAATAGATTTAGGGGCCAACATAAGGTATTCTTCTTCATCCATTTTGGCCTCTTGTAACTTGTCTCCATGAGTAAATATGACAGTGGTGAAATGCTTCCATTCTGGGCCAAGTAGATACTGCGGGGGGAAAAAATATTAAATATTTTAGTTTAGCTTCTCCATTTTATTTTAAGTAAATTAAAAGAAGAATATGTCATAATTATTAGAGTAAAGAACTGAAGCTTGCTTAAACCAATGCTCAACAGTGTCACAAAATAAAATCCACTTTTTTGTTTTACGTTTTTCAAACACTGGGTACCTCATGTCTTTATAGTTATATTAATATGGCTGAAAACCTATTTTACAACAGTTCCATTTATAAGTCCTATGGGTAACATGATAATATCCTTGTCTAAGAACAGCTGGATTAGTCAATACAACTCTTTGAGCTACACCTGTGATTATGCAGATGTATCCTTAAAATCATGCCTTTTAAAGTCCTCTGGGGATAAAGATATGAAGCACGTTAATGCCCTTCCATCTACACACAAATATTTCCAGACAATCACAACAAATACAGGTCTGTCATTGCAATAACCAAAGCAAACAAAACATAGCAAATCATTTGCCTCTATATATTCATTTGTACATTTTCTTATAAAGACAAAGGTTGTCGTGACATTTTTTACTTATTTTTACTTTCTATATATTTATTAAAATTATACACACTTATTTATACAAGGTTGTTAAAAGTATTGCACGCATCTATCAATATGTGATAATTTGGCAAATAAAAAGCAGAAAAATACACAACAGACTGTGAACCAATAAAATAATGTTCAACTTTCAAAGTTTTTAATAAGTCTTACAGGGTGGTGTCAAAATGTTTTCTATGAACAAGATAGTAGTCAAATGTGACCAATTTGAAATAATATTACATTCTCCAAGGTGTCGGGGTCATTATATACTGTGTGTGTGTTTATATATATATATATATATATATATAAACAGCTGTAGTGAAGGTGCCGGTCAAAATCGCCAGGGTGCTCTGTAAACCTTACACAACCTGGATATATATATATATATATATATATATATATATATATATACACACACACACACACACACAAAAAATGTTGTTCCTGGCTTTATTTGGTTTGGACAAATTGTGAAAATGTTTGTTAAGAGAAATTTGTTAACCTCTTGTTTACTATGGGAAACATTTCAGGCAGTTATTACTGGTCTTTTCCTTCAAACAGCACATTAATCAACTTTTTCTGCAGATCAATCACATTTAGAAGTTTGCAACAAGCAACTGTACAGAATGCAAAAGAACAAGATTTTTTTCTGTCTGTCTTTCTTTCTAATGACACGATGAGTCCACAGATTATCTAATTACTATTGGGATATCACTCCTGCCCAGCAGGAGGCGGCAAAGAGCACCACAGCAAAGCTGTTAAATATCACCTCCCTTCCCTCTAACCCCAGTCATTCTCTTTGCTTACATAAGAGCAAGGAAGTGGTAAAGTTAGGTGTTGGAAAAGAAGATTCTTCAAGCAAGATCTTAGTATTTTTTAAGTGGTGCAAGATTGTGCTGCTTTGTTCTAGGGTGTAGCCGTAGTCCATATCAATCTCAGTAGAGCAGTGGTGGCTTTAGAGCAATGGGAACTTATGGGGTATAATCATCACTGCGCCTCCCATATACTAATGCTGACCTATTTCCTAAAGCCTGAGTAAGTTTATTCAGTCTTTGCTTTTTTTCACAGGTCCATGTGAGGAATCATGCCTCTCAAACCTAGTGAGCTGCCTGCTGCCGGGCAGAATTACAAAGGTGAGTGCTGACTTTTTATTTTCTAAGAATCGTCATTCAGAATAAAAGATGGCACTTTAATATAATATAATTTGGGACATAATAAAGGAATTATATTATGACTTTGACAGTATTTATTATGAGCAGTAATAGCAGGCACTGGGGACGAGGAGCAGGCTCAGAGGTGGTGTTTTTTAACTTAAGTATAAAACAGCATTAGTATACTTTTAAAAGACTTGAGGGAAGTTTTTTCTTGTAACGCTCACGATGGGCGGGGCTAACAAAAGCACCAAAAATTGTTGTGCACTTCCACATCATAGTTCCTGTGTTATGTGACACGGAAGACTTTGTTTCAGTTTTTGGGCCGTATTACAGATTTTAGCTGACAGAATAAATAGATTGAGTCCGGATCATCTAACAGCCTATAATCTCTGGTGTTAGTCAGTTAGGAAAGCACCTCAGCAACGTTAAACTGAGGTGTAAAGGTGTCCAGAATATTTAATTATTAATTATGTTATTTTCTTGCTGAAAAATAAAGCAGTTTATTTTAAAGATTTAAAGTAACAGTAACAGTCTTTTTGTGAGGTATTTTTTTAATAAAATATCAACTTTCTATCTATTTAGTTTTTTGTGGTGAATAAAGGTGGACCAAGAGGCCCTGCAAGATGTTACATGTTCTTTATGTTTTGATGCTAATGTTGAACTACCAATCCCTTTCTGTTTCTCATGTATTAAGAGAACTTTTCATTATAGGGATAGACTTTTTTTCTGAGCCAACATTGTCTAGGGCGGATGCTGTTCAGGAGTCTTCTGACAATGTTCAAAATATACCGTAGCTCTCTCCTCAAGTGTCTCAAAATTTAGTGTCCATACAACCAGTGCCCCGCGTTTCCTCCATTACTCCATCTGGAGTTACTTTGCAAGACATCGCTTCTCTCATGTCCTCTGTGGTTTCTGATGCATTGTCTGCTTTTCCCATGCTGCAGGAAAAGTAAACAATCTGGAAGTGAGGTTACTGACACAGTTGTTGCTATTTCAAATGCCCCCTCCCAGAAGCCTGAGGAGGAGGATAATTCAGTAGCATCTGAATGTGAAATCTCAGACTCAGACAGTGTAATTCCTCCTGCTGATACTGAAGTTGTATCCTTTAGGTTTAAGCTAGACCACCTCCATTTGTTACTTAAGGAGGTTTTAGCTACCCTGGACGACTCCAAAACTACCGTCGTAGTCAATCCTAAGATGTGCCCTCCATGGTGGAGGTACTTCCTGTACCAGATAGGGCTACAGAGATCATTGCTAATGAATGGGAGTAACCGGGTATCCCTTTTTCTCCATCCCCTATATTTAAAAAAATGCTTCCTATAGAAGACTCTATCAAGGAGTCTTGGCAGACGGTACCCAAGGTGGAAGGGGCAATTTCCACACTAGCCAAGAGAACTACTGTTCCATTAGAGGATAGTTGTTCCTTTAAGGATCCTATGGATAAAATTTAGAGGGGTTACTCAAGAAGATATATGTACACCAGGGTTTACAATGGTGACCTGCGGTTTGTATTGCTATGATCACTAGTGTGGCCGCATACTGGTTGGATGCATTGTCTGAATCCATTCGGACAGACATTCCCCTCGAAGAGATCCAGGATAGGATTAAGGCCCTTAAATCGGTCAACTCCTTTATTACAGATGCTTCCCTTCAGGTTATTAAGCTGGGAGCTAAGATTTCAGGTTTTGCCATACTGGCTCGCAGAGCTTTATGTTTAAAATCTTGGTCTGCCGATGTGTCATCTAAGTCTAAACTTTTGGTGATTCCTTACAAGGGAGAGACCTTGTTTGGGCCTGGTTTGACAAAAATAATTTCTGATATTATGGGAGGTAAAGGACATTTCCTCCCTCAGGATAAGAGAAATAAACAAAAAGGACGTCAGAGTAATTTTTATTCCTTTCGAAATTTCAAGGGAAATCCTTCCACTCCTTTCCGCCAACCAGGAGTAGTCCAAGCCTTCCTGGAGGCCCAATCAGTCTTGGAACAAGGGAAAGCAATCCAAAAGGTTGCTGTTGAGTCAAAGACAGCATGAAGGGCCTGCCCCCGATCCGGGACCAGATCTTGTGGGGACAGACTTTCATTCTTCACTCAGGCTTGGGTTTGAGATGTTCAGGATCCCTGGGCGGTGGACATCGTGTCCCAGAGATACAAACTAGAGTTCAAGACCTTTCCTCCCAGGGGCAGGTTTCTGCTTTCAAGATTATCTGTAGACCAGACAAAAAGAGAGGTGTTCTTATACTGTGTACAGGACTTCTCTGTCCTGGGAGTGATAGTTCCTGTTCCAATGCAGGAACGGGGTCTGGGGTTCTATTCCAATCTGTTCATGGTTCCCAAAAAGGAGGGAACCTTCAGACCAATTTTAGATCTCAAGAGTCTAAACAAATTTCTCAGAGTTCCGTCCTTCAAGATGGAAACTATTCGTTCCATTCTTCCTTTGGTCCAAGAGGGTCAATTTATGACAACGGTGGATTTAAAGGACATCATCCCGTTCACCCGTTTCCACCTCAGACCTCTGCAGTTAAGCATGCTCAGGCAGTGGAAAGGAGATTATGCAGATCTGTATCCACGATTACAGCTGGAGCAGGAGACAAGGGATTATCTACTTTGGTGGTTCTCTCGGGATCATCTCTGCCAGGGATCCTGCTTTCGCAGACCCTCTTGGGTGATTGCGACAACAGATGCCAGCGTTCTGGGATGGGGAGCAGTCTGGGGCTCTCTAAAGGCTCAGGGAACATGGACTCGGTCAGAGTCTGTTCTACCCATAAACATTCTGGAACTGAGAGCAATCTTCAATGCTCTCCTGGCCTGGCCTCAGTTAGCGTCGGCCCGGTTCATCAGGTTCCAGTCGGACAATATAACCTCAGTGATTTACATCAACCATCAGGGAGGAACCCGGAGTTCCTTGGCCATGACAGAGGTAGCCAAGATCATTCAGTGGGCAGAGACCCACAATTGCTGTCTGTCGGTGATCCACATTCCAGGAGTGGACAACTGGGAGGCGGACTTCCTGAGCAGGCAGACCTTTCACCCGGGGGAGTGGGAACTCAATCCGGAAGTGTTTTCCAGCCTGATTCTCAAATGGGGTCAGCCGGAATTGGATCTCATGGCATCTCTGCAGAATGCCAAGCTTCCGAGTTACACGTTGAGGTCAAGGGACCCTCAGGCTGTACTGATAGACGCTCTGGCGGTACCTTGGAATTTCAGTCTTGCATAGCTATTTCCTCCATTTGCTCTTCTACCTCAGGTCAATGCTCGAATCAACCAGGAAAGGGCGTTGGTGATCCTCATTGCACCGGCGTGGCCTTGCAGGATTTGGTATGCAGACCTGGTGGACATGTCATCTCTTCCACCTTGGAGACTTCCATTGAGGAAGGACCTTCTACTTCAAGGGCCCTTCCTTCATCCATATCTAGTTTCTCTGAAGCTGACTGCTTGGAGATTCAACGAGATTGAAATCCAAGCGTGGATTTTCAGAATTGGTCATTGAGACCATGATTCAGGCTCGTAAACCTGTGACTAGAAAGATTTACCATAAGATATGGTATCAATCTCTATATTGGTGTGAATCCAAGGGCTACTCTTGGAGTAGAGTTAGGATTCCTAGAATTCTGTAATTTCTCCAAGAAGGTTTGGAGAAGGGTTTATCGGCAAGTTTCCTAAAGGGTCAAATATCTGCCTTGTCTATTTTGTTACATAAGCATCTGGGGGACCTCCCAGACGTTCAATCGTTTTGTCAGGCCTTGGTGAGGATCAGGCCTGTGTTCAAACCAGTTACTCCTCCCTGGAGTCTTAATTTAGTTCTTAAGGTTCTTCAAGGGGCTCCGTTTGAGCCTATGCATTCTTTAGATATTAAGGTGTTATCTTGGAAAGTTTTGTTTCTTGTTGCTATTTCATCTGCTCGTAGAGTGTCAGAGCTCTCGGCATTACAGTATGAGTCTCCTTACCTTATTTTTCATTCGGATAAGGTGGTTTTATGTACTACTTTAGGGTTTCTCCCTAAAGTAGTTTCAGACCGAACATTAATCAGGAGATTGTTGTTCCTCCTTGTGTCCTAATCCTTCTTCTCAGAAGGAACGGCTTATGCACAATCTGGACGTAGTACGTGCACTAAAATTCTATTTACAGGCGACTAAGGATTTTTGTCAGTCTTCTGCTCTGTTTGTGGTATTCTCTGGGAAACATAAGGGACAGAAAGCTACGGCTACTTTTCTTTCTTTGTGGCTGAAGAGTATAATTTGCTTTGCCTATGAAACTGCTGGACAGCAGCCTCCTGAGAGAGTTACGGCTCATTCTATGAGGGCTGTTTCCTCTTCCTGGGCATTCAAAAACAAAGCTTCTGTGGAACAGATTTGCAAGGCTGCAACTTGGTCCTCTCTTCACACTTTTTCAAAATTCTATAAATTTGACACTTTTGCCTCGGCTGCAGCCGCTTTTGGGCGAAAGGGAGAAAGGTTCTTCAAGCAGTGGTGCCTTCCGTTTAGATTCCCTGTCTTGTCCCTCCCTTATCATCTGTGTACTCTAGCTTGGGTATTGATTCCCAATAGTAATTAGATGATCCGTGGACTCATTGTGTCATTAGAAAGAAAACAAAATTTATGCTTACCTGATAAATTTATTTATTTCTTGACATGAGTCCAAGGCCCGCCCTGTTCTTTCCACAGGTTGTTATTTACTTTGGTCAAATGACTGGGGTTAGAGGGAAGGGAGGTGATATTTAACAGCTTTGTGGTGCTGCTCTTTGCCGCCTCCTGCTGGGCAGGAGTGATATTTCCAATAGTAATTAGATGATCCGTGGACTCATCGTGTCAAGAAAGAAATACATTTATCAGGTAAGCATAAATTTAGTTTTTTTCTATAGTGTACACAGTAAGCATCACCATGTAAACAGCGGTTTATTTAATTTTTGAGCTACCCTATGCAGTGACGTGCAGTGAGGTCAGTGGCTGGTGAGGCCCTGGATAGTATCAGAGCCAGATAAACATGTATGAACCCAATAGAGGTTCAGTTTTTTGGATACTTAAAAGTCTGCAGAAACACTCAGGCACACAAAAACAAAACATTCAAATGCACACACACTCATAACACAAACAAAAACATTCAAATGCACACACATTTATAGACACAAACACAAAGAAACATTCAAAGGCACAGACACATAGGAATGGTCACACACACTTAAAAAAAACTCATACACACAGAAACTCTCCTGAGACACACACACATTCAAAGACACAATAACACTGACACTAACATAGAAAGACTCAGATACACACACAGACACAAAGAAACAGACTAACAGACAAAAAGAAAAATAGCTATTCTGTATACATAGATGCACAATAATATGCACTTATTGAATTTATAGCAAAAAATAAATCAAATTTTGGTATTGTTTATTATTATTAGTTTTTCTATAAATCCAGGAATTGCCTATCATGCATCTGTACTATGCTTTATAGTTTATCTATACTCTGTTGGGAGTAGAATTTATTTCTTCTGGAAATGGTTTTGTGAGTAAAATAATCACATTATTAGAATAAACTGGGAGCCTTCTTTATCTGGCAAAATCCTTGCAGTTGTATTATATGGATTCTCCTCACTTGAATTAAACTGCTTTCAGTTTTCATGCTGTGGAGTCATATCCCTGATCACCATCACAGCTGTGGTAGTCGCCCTTATCAACCCCACTGAACTATAAACCTTCAGAAATCAGTTGTGCTCACCCCTGCATTTCCTTTTATTCCCTATATTAATCTAAATGATTTACTTTATTAACAAAAGGATGCAGACGCATGTCATTTTCTGTTTTACAATTAATAAATAAACATGTTATGATTAAAAAAAAGTATTGTTTTTACACAATCAGTTAAAATACCTAAAATAATTGTTAAAATACTATTAGTTACATAATAGGGGCACGTAACATTTTTAGGATAAGGTGGAGAGAGATGGCTTAAAAAGATGACGCGTGGTACTTTTTAAATAAGGCAGGAGGTTTTTTAAATGTTATCAGTAAACTCTTATTCCCTACCACAATCTTCTGCCACTCAGAAATCAGAAGTATAAATAAATGAGTAGCAGCGCAGATACAACTGTGCAGACCGAGAGAGCCTTACCCGACGCCGGCACAAAGAGTGTCAGAAAAACCGCCACAAACATCAGTGTGTTCCAGAGGTGGAGGGAACTTAATATAATTAATATAGGACATCTGTGAAATTGGAGAGTTAAACAGATCTATACATTTAATTAAATCTAAGAAGCATATTAAGTTCCAAGTAAAGATAGTTTTCATTTCATGCAAGCAAAACACTACTTAAACTCGGTTATCCAAGCTGCCCCAGATTCATTATTCCAAAATCATCCACTCCTAGACCATCCTAAAATTAAGCTGGGTTCACTATCGGCTATATATAAGATACTTTTATCTACACTCGAACAAAAGCAGATAGAGACATATATATATCAAATGGGAACGTAGTTTACCCATCTGTGGAGAGGAAAAAATCGTACAAAAAAACATTGGGAAGCATATATAAATTAAATAGATCTATGGCAATGAGAGAATCCCATCTAAGACTTATGCATCAGGATCATCTGACCCCTAAGAGGGTACAGAAATGGAATAAAGAAATAGAGAATAAATGCATTAAATGTTCCAAACATAATCCGGAACTATTACATATGATATATAATGCCCCAAACAGTTACAACTATGGGCAAGAGTGGAATATTTGTTAACTTGTATTCTTAAAATAAAAATGTCACCATCGGCAGCAAACATAATATTTCTAACTAAACTCCCACACTAGGGCCAGAACACTAGATTTATTCAAGTAGTTATCTTGAAATTAGGTCCCTTTTTATTTTTTTAATTATTTTTTTGCTACTAAGTATGTACTAGGTAGGTTTGTTACATGAAACAATATTTAAATAGATCTGCTTAGGCTAGTAAAGAAGCATTCAATATTATTTTTGTTTTTGTTTTGTTAACAATGGAAAAATCTATAAGCACTTTAATGACTCTGAACTGATATAAGGTTACTTTTTATTATCTATATAGCCATGTTTATACTTTGTAACTGAAGATATTAAGAATCAGCATCTCTATTTGTTTTTCTTTGATGTATCTTATGCAAATTTGTAATTATTGAATCTGTAGTATTAAAAATAATGAAAAGTTTATAGAAAAAAAAATATGTCAACACTACCAAAACCTATTAACCCCTAAAATGCAGCCCCCCCCCACATCGCAGACACTAACTAAATCACTAAATAAAATTATTAACCCCTAAAGCGCCGCTCCCCGACATCGCCAACACTAACTAAACCTATTAACATTACAAACCCCCACCCAATATTGGCTGATTTGAACAGCCAATAGGATTTAAGCAGCTCTAATTCCTATTGGCTGGTTTAAATTTTTCATCCAATAGGAATGCAATGGTACCCCCAGTATAAAAGGGGTACCTTGCATTTGAATCCTCAGTGTGTGGAGGACGATTGCATAAAGAGGACCTCCACGTCGAATCAATGGACCTCCACAGGGATGAAGAAGATGTCGGTCCCTCGATGGATGAAGATGGAGCTGCTGGGATGAAGATCGTTCAGCAACTATGAGTACCTAAAGAGGGGTTAGTGTTAGGTTTTATTGGCGGTGGGTTTTTCTTTTTAGATTAGGGCTAATGGGCAATCTTAGAAGAGCTGAATGCCCCTTTTAAGGGCAGTAAAATAGCTGAATGCCCTTTTAAGGGCAATGCCCATACAAATGCCCCTTTAGGGGCAATGGGTAGTTTTTTGTTTTTTTTTAGTGTTAGGTTTTTTATTTTAGGGGGTTTGGCGGGTGGGTTTTTTTTACTGTTAGGGGGTAATTGGTAATTTGTTTAGGTGAAAGAGCTGTTTGACTTAGGGCAATGCCCTACAAAAGCCCTTTTAAGGTCTATTGGTAGTTTAGTATTAGTTTTTTTTAGTTAGGTTTTTTATTTTGTGGGTTTGGAGTGGGTAGGGGTTTGTAATGATATGGGGGTTTGTTTTTATTTAGTAGCAAAAGAGCTGTTATTTTAAGGGCTATTAGTAGTTTATTATAGATTAGGGTTCTTTTATTTTGGGGTGTTTTTTTTTTTTTTTAAACGGTTTAGAATAGGAATCATTTTTATTATTTTGAATAATTCTTTTTAGGTTTTAGTTAGGTTTTAGTGTAAGGCAGCTTAGGTTTTACTTTTATTTCACAGGTAAGTTTGTACTTTTTAATGTGAAATGTTTTTTTTCAGATTATGTTTTTTTTTATAATTGAGAGTCTTGGTACATAAACATCATTAAGATGATATAACAAGTCATATACATGAACAATTAAGGTTGTCTCTTTACAGT
Organism: Bombina bombina; assembly: GCF_027579735.1. Taxonomy (NCBI): domain Eukaryota; kingdom Metazoa; phylum Chordata; class Amphibia; order Anura; family Bombinatoridae; genus Bombina; species Bombina bombina. Next base: position 987,226,446 of record NC_069500.1, read on the forward strand.
AGTTACATAAAAGACAATAAATCTCATATATCGACAAACGATAGTTGTACATTACATAGTTATCAATAATTTGAGAATCTCATTTTATAATTTATAGGAATAATAGCATTTAACAGTGGTTAATTCAATGGTTACATATGAACCAACTGATACAGGAAACACTATTACTCTGATAATGATAACCACAGAAATTATACATCTGTAATGACATAGGAATAGTTTAGTATGACCCAAAGTCGGGTGTACCTTTCGTACAGATATAATGAGAAGGGAAATTAAGTAAGTAAATACCGCTATAGAAATGTGAAAAGGGGGGGGGGGGCAGGCTATCTCCCATGAACTTTGTATTTTCGAATGCAATATCAAGGATGTTCTAGTATTATATGAGATATATGGCCAGACAGGACGCAAATTACAGGTCGTGGGTTTAATAGAGAGTAACTTGAGTATGAAATGGGCTATGAGATACAGGGTTGTAAAGGTGTAACATTTCACCAACTGTAGCACATAACTATATTAAATATAAGGAACCAGAACAATAAGGCAGTTATCAGATTAATACATATGTTTAAGTTCTAAAGGGCAGGACATACCAATTATTTCAAGCATAATAAATGTCTGTGAATACAAGTACAAGAGATTCATAACTGTATATAGGATATGAGGGCTGAGCCTACTGTATACTCCTATTTGCTAGAAATATGATTTAGACAGATATTTCCATACATATAAGAGTAATATAAGTAATTAGCATTAAGTAATGAATACCACTTTGGAATATCGAAATGACACATTGAATAAGGTAGGATGTTGATGAAACTAGTAATAACTCTTTATCAGGGATATAGTATTAAATAGATTCGGAGCATGTACCTAGGTACTGTTGCTTCAAACTATTAATTAGAATCCCTCCCCCCCTCACCGGCTTAGGGAAGGGAAAGACCTTTGGACACTCTAATCGCTGATGAAGCGTCTATAAAATGAGTACATATATAAACAAAATCGCCATCAGCTACAACGATAGTGTTAAACTGTATATAAGATAAAATCAGTAATATCAACGTGGTATAAATTTGAAATAGAATAATGACATTAATAGTAAACTTTAAGTTTATAATAGAATCCAGAAGGATTTTCAGCGGATAAGCACCACTTTTGGTATGATAATACCCTTAGTTCAAACACTATAAGGGTAGTCAGTTTCTGAGAAAAAGTAAAATAGATGAATTAAACATATATTCACAACAATGATAACGGTCTTTTTGCAAACACTACAATAACATAAACTGAACACAGTAAAATGAAGCCACAATTTCCTTATTTTCAATTCCTCTTAAAGGGACAGTATACACTCATTTTCAAATAACTTCATGTAATAGACACTACTATAAAGAACAAGATGCCCAGATACTGATATAAAAATCCAGTATAAAACGGTTTTAAGACATTCGCCTAGATTTTGAGTTTTGTCGGTAAAAACTTGCGGAGCTAACGCTCCTTTTTTTTCCAGCGCACCCTTAAGCCAACGCTGGTATTACAAGTTTTCTGAATGGCTGCGTTAGCCTCAGAAAAGTGAGCGTTGAGCCAAATTTAGCTCCACTTCTACTCTCAAAGCCAGCGTTGCTTACGGTAGTGGTAAGCTGGAAAAACGTGCTCGTGCACGATTTCCCCATAGGATACAATGGGGCTGAGCTGGCTGTAAAAAAACCTAACACCTGCAAAAAAGCAGCATTCAGCTCCTAACACAGCCCCATTGTTTCCTATGGGGAAACACTTTCTAAGTCTACACCTAACACCCTAACATGAACCCCGAGTCTAAACACCCCCTAACCTTACACTTATTAACCCCTAATCTGCCGCCCCCGACATCCTCGCCACCTACATTATATTATTAACCCCTAATCTGCTGCTCCGGACACCGCCGCCACCTACATTATCCCTATGAACCCCTAATCTGTTGCCCCGAACATCGCCAACACCTACATTATATTTATTAACCCCTAATCTGCCCCCCAACGTCGCCGCCACCTACCTACACTTATTAACCCATAATCTGCCGACCGGACATCGCCGTCACTATAATAAATGTATTAACCCCTAAACCGCCACACTCCTGACTCGCAAACACTATAATACATTTTATTAACCCCTAATCTGCCCTCCCTAACATCGCCGCCACCTACCTACAATTATTAACCCCTAATCTGCCACCCCCAATGTTGCCGCTACTATAATAAAGTCATTAACCCCTAAACCTAAGTCTAACCCTAACACCCCCCTAAGTTAAATATAATTTAAATAAAACGAAATAAATTTACTATAATTAAATAAATTATTCCTATTTAAAACTAAATACTTACCTATAAAATAAACCCTAATATAGCTACAAAATAACTAATAGTTACATTGTATCTATTTTTTGATTTATATTTATTTTACAGGCAACTTTGTATTTATTTTAACTAGGTACAATAGCTATTAAATAGTTAATAGAGTGGGTCCATCTTCAAGACATCCGACGTGGAGCATCCTCTTCTTTCCACGGCTAACACTAAATGAAGGATCCTTTAAATGATGTCATCCAAGATAGCGTCCCTCTAATTCCAATTGGCTGATAGGATTCTATCAGCCAATCGGAATTGAGGTAGGAAAAATCCGATTGGTTGATGCTATCAGCCAATCGGATTGAAGTTCAATCCGATTGGCTAAATGGATCAGCCAATAGAATGCGAGGTCAATTCTATTGGCTGATCCAATCAGCCAATCGGATTGAACTTCATTCCGATTGGCTGATAGCATCAACCAATTGGATTTTTCCTACCTTAATTCCGATTGGCTGATATAATCCTATCAGCCAATTGGAATTAGAGGGACGCCATCTTGGATGACATCATTTAAATGATCCTTCATTCAGTGTTAGCCGTGGAAAGAAGAGGATGCTCCACGTCGGATGTCTTGAAGATGGACCCACTCTATTAACTATTTAATAGCTATTGTACCTAGTTAAAATAAATACAAAGTTGCCTGTAAAATAAATATAAATCAAAAAATAGATACAATGTAACTATTAGTTATTTTGTAGCTATATTAGGGTTTATTTTATAGGTAAGTATTTAGTTTTAAATAGGAATAATTTATTTAATTATAGTAAATTTATTTCGTTTTATTTAAATTATATTTAATTCGAGGGACGCCATCTTGGATGACGTCATTTAAAGGAACCTTCATTCAGTGTTAGCTGTGGAAAGAAGAGGATGTTCCGCGTCGGATGTCTTGAAGATGGACCCGCTCCGCGCCGGAAGGATGAAGATAGACGATGTCGCCTGGATGAAGACTTCTGCTGGATGGAAGACCGCTTCTGCCCCGATCGGATGAAGACTTGTGCCTCGGTTTAGGGGATCATAGGTAGTTTATGGGTGTTAGTGTACTTTGTAGCACGGTAGTTAAGAGCTTTATGTTCCGGCGTTAGCCCATAAAACTCTTAACTACTGACTTTTTTAGGCGGTAGGAGTCTTGGCGGTAGAGGCTGTACCACTCACTTCTTCCAAGACTCGTAATACCGGCGTTAGGCAAATCCCATTAAAAAGATAGGATACGCAATTGACGTAAGGGGATTTGCGGTAGACAAAAGTTGCGGAAGAAAAGTGAGCGGTAGACCTGTACCTACCATACTCGTAATACCAGCGGGTGTTAGAAAGCAGCGTTAGGACCCCTTAACGCTGCTTTTTAAGGCTAACGCAGAACTCTAAATCTAGGTGATAGAAACTCTCAATTTAGCTATGTTGAAAAGTTAGCTGGAAAGCCCATTGCAAGTGGGAAATAAGACACTCCCCCCTCCCCCTTCTTTTGCATATGAAAAGACCCTTTACACAAACAGGAGCAAGCTGGAGAAGGTAGCTGACAGTATTCACATCAAACTTTGGGGCTTGATTAGGAGTCTGAAAATCAGAGCAATGTTATTCAAAAATAAGCAAAACTATACATTTTTTTTTAAAATCAAACTTTATGGGATATATAAATAGATCATCTACAAAACATATATGCAAAGAAAAAATGAGTGTATAATGTCCCTTTAACTTCTTAGAAGGTCATTTATATGCCCCAGTGAACTTCACATAGAGGAAAATTAATGGTATAAACAGTTGTTCTTGGACCATATGGAACTAAGAAAATAAAATATTATGTTGTGTATAACTAGAAACTAGCTAATGAAAAAAGAGTGTAAAATATAGAATATAGTATTTAGTAGTCGTTCTCTATCTACTTGTATAAACTAGTTTTTGAGGGAAGAGAAAGCATTGTATGGGTTAAGGTATGTTGCATTATGAATGTACATAAATCGAATAGCTCTTATGCTATAATATGTATTGCTTGTTTTATAGAACCCAAAACCCCAGACAGATTTATGTGATATAAGCATCTTACGGTGGTGTACAGGCAATAAATTGTAAGGTTACATATACTGTAATTCTCAAGCTGAAAATGCTCAGGTATAAGAGCCATGTACAAATAGCAAACCTTTAGGGTGAGTATTAAAATATAAAACAGAGCAGCCAAATATAAAGGTTCTGTAAGATATATAGTATACCAATAAATTCAATAAACAAGCTGAAATAATCCTTTAAGTCGCAGGGAGTAGCATACATAATGATCTCCTTCACACAGTTAGCGGTACATCAAGTTTAGTTGCCCCAAATAGAGCGGAATAGATCTAGTAACAACCAGGCATTTAATCATAGAAACCCTCTAATAATCCAACATTGCTATCTCCATGGCTTAGTTATTTTTGTATGGGCATAAAAATAGAAGATATCAAGCCAGTCGCTCGCCTCTTATGTAGTTTTTCTGAGAATTTCTCACAATCGAGCCATATCAACATAGACTTATGTCAAGTGACCATAATCTAGTTCTCCATAAATAGGACGAGCTGACTAACTGAAGGTGATTTCTGAGCTTCTTATCCAATACACAACCTTTGCAGAGTTCTGGGCAATTTGCTCTGGAGGGGTTTCAGGACCTGTTCCGAACCCCCTGGAGCTGAGAGGGTTGTGCGATGGACCGTTATTCCAGGGACGTCAGCTTTGCTAGGAGAGTAGCAGCCTATAATAGGAATGTCAGTTTGGGATTCCACACTGCGAGACATCTGAGTGACAAAGGTAGTTTCTAGTGGCAATCCTTGTGGCAAGTCCCTTGTCATTTTCAGATTCCACTTTTGTTACCTTGGAATGTAGACCTCATCTGCCGCTGTATGATATCTGCACTTCGCTCCCAGGGATCGTGCGCATCCCTCTCGGCTGGTGCAAACATCGGAAGTAGGTGTTTCTCGTTATATCCTATATTATCCGAATGTCCGTTTGGGGTTTCATCAGGAGAGCTAGTTGTCAGAGTCTGCTGAAAGGAGGCATGCTGTACACAAAGGGTTACTCTCTCCACCTCTACTGCATCAAATGCGGTTTCTTTGTCGTAAGGAGCTCTCAGCGCCATTTTGAGATCTTCATAGCCTCTACTTAGCTTTCGCTCCATCTTGTCTAGCAGCCTTTGCCATTCTGTAAAAGGAATTTCCATAGCTAGAATGAGTGATAGAGAACTACGTAGTTTTCCAGTGTAACTGTGTCTGCTTAACCCAGTAGCTCGGGGGGGGGGGGGGTGGATGTCTGCAAGGTAGGCCGCTAATTAGGAATTGATATAGGTAGTTTGATGTGTTATATATGGCAAATTATAAATCTGAGATCAGGAGCCTCTAGCAAGTGTGACCTGCCATGGCCACAATTAGGACACGCCCCAGTATTTATTTTAACTAGGTAATTAGTAAATAGTTACTAACTATTTACTAACTAGTCTACCTAGTTAAAATAAATACAATTTTACCTGAGAACTAAAAATAAAACCTAAGCTAGCTACAATATAACTATTAGTTAAATTGTAGCTAGCTTAGGTTTGTTTTATTTCACAGGTAAGTTTGTATTTAGTTTTAAATATTATTTAGTTAATAATTGTAACTTTAATTTAGCTCTATTTTAATTATGTTAAAGTTAGGGTGTGTTAGGTTTAGGGTTACGGCTATGGTTAGGGTTAGTTTTAGGGTTAGGGGCTAATATAGTTTAATTTAGGTTGTTGCAATGTGGGGGCCAGCAGTTTAGGGGTTAATAGGTTTAGTTAATTTTGGGGATGTTTGGGAAAAGTGGTTTAGGGGTTAATAGGTTTAGCTAGTGTCGGCGATGTTTGATAACAGCGGTTTAGGGGTTAATAGGTTTAGACGAAAATACTTAAAATAGAGGTGCAACAATGTCAATCTAATGCGCTACCTAAAGTGCTAGCAGTCCCAAAGTGATTATAATATGGTTAAAAGGAAGGACAAAAACTGAAATAAGTATCTGTCAAAGAAGGACAAAGGCTGCACTTAAGGTAAATCTGTGCTTTATTACTACACAAAATGAAGTCTATCCTCCACCCATTTAGCACATGATAAACACACATACACACAATAAAAAGCAACCAATGTGGGTGTATGGCAGTTTAGGGGTTAATATGTTTATTTTGTGTTTTAGTTAGTGTTAGCGATGTGGGTGTACGTCGGTTTAGGGGTTAATAGGTTTAGTCAGTGTCGGCGATGTTGGGGAACTGCAGTTTAAGGGTTAATAGGTTTAGTTAGTGTCAGCGATGTTTGGGAACGGCGGTTTTGGGGTTAATAGGTTTAGTTAGTGCCGGGGAAGTGCAGTTTAGAGGTTAACAGGTTTAGTTAGTGTTGGCGATGTGGGGAGGGTGCGGTTTAGGGGTTAATAGGTTTAGGTAGTGGCGGCGATGTCGGGGAAATGTGGTTTAGGTGTTAATAGGTTTAGTTTGTGTTGGCGATGTTTCGGAACGGTGGTTTAGGGGTTAATATATTTAGTTTGTTTCGGCGATGTTTCGGAAACGGTGGTTTAGCGGATTTAATAGGTTTAGTTAGTGTTGGCAATGTCAGGGAACGGTGGTTTAGGGGTTAATAGCTTTATTTAGTGATTTAGTTAGTGTAAGCGATGTCGGGGAAGTGCGGTTTAGGGGTTAATAGATTTAGTTAGTGTTGGCGATATGGGGGGTGCGGTTTAGGGGTTAATAGGTTTAGTTAGTGTTGGCGATGTTGGGGAATGGTGGTTTAGGGGTTAATAGCTTTACTTAATTATTTATTAAATAAAAAGATAGAGTTAGTGTCGGCTATGTTCGGTTTACATTAGAAACAATGAAAAATTCCGAATATGAGTAATGGGTCTGAAGATTCGGAAACTAATTTATTCATTTTTGGATTTTTTTCGGGATGTGGTAATTCAGAACTTCGGATGCATCCGAATCTCCGAATTTGGCAAAATTCGGCTGAAACAAAACACACCTGTCTACAACAAATACACTCTGAGCATCAGGGGTTAAATGCGCTATCACAGCAGTAATGAGACCTAAGAACAGCACATCCCAGTAATGCACTGCCATTCTGCCTAGTGGAGGGAGTGTAAGTCTGACAGCTCCGCCGTGTAAAGGTTTGTAAAAAAAAAAAAAAAAAAGCACAGCCTGGCGGCCAGTAGGCAAAATAGACCAAGGACTGCTGCTACTCTGCATTGCACGCTCCAGCAGCCCTTTACATGGAGAACTGTATAAGTGGAACCCAGCCTACCACACAGGACATGTAGTTCGGATCAGAGTGGCACTAAAATAATAACCTCTCCTGCTGCTGATGCTTCAGACATTGCGCTCAAAACTAAAATTGATGTGCACAATTTTAAGTGGAAAGGCAGTTGCAGCACTATATTTCTGCCACCCAGATTTTCCTCTTCTATTAGTTCCTGCCCACAGCACAGATTGTCAGTGCTTCTCTTACACTAACATTGTCACGCTCCCCCAAGAGGCAGATATGAGAGTTGCCTCACTTAAGGATTTTTCCCTGATTGGTTTCTTGATAAAATGTGACTCCTGACAGTGGGTGGGCTCTCCATACAGGACCTTCTAAGCTGTTCCACAATTGAGGGAGGCTGAGTTGGTCACTGACTCGTTCATGTATTTGCAGCTAAGGTCAGAAAATTTGGTAATTTCTTTTATTTTCATTTTCCTTTTCATGACAGGTGAAGCTTTGCCTCCCCTAACTGCACTTTGAGATCTGCCTCCCAGAATCCTCTTGCCCTAAGAAGAGATCTAGATGGCATAGGCAACATTTGTATGGTTTGCATTAATTCACTTTCACGGCACAACAATATTTAGAAATCAACCTATATTATTCTATAAAAATTGCTAATTTATAATTAGAATAAAGCATTTTTTTTTATCTTAGATTACCCTGGCCAATGCTCACAACAAATGAAGCTAGCCCCCAAAGGGGGAAATGGACAGAAGAGAAACCTCCTCCTCACCTGTATAAAAGTAACTGCATGTCTACTCTATTTCCAGATACAATTTAAAAAATGGAAATAAAGTTTAAGAAAACTCACTTGTGTTTAGTTACAGCATTTCAACCTTAGTAATTAAAGCAGCCGAAACCGGGGCCATTTGAGTAAAAAGTTTTTATATTATTTATACACTTCCTGTTTCGATGCCTCAGTTGAGACTTGGGGGCCAATTTATGGGGGCAGTTATGAAGCAGTGGTCTTAAGACCGCTGCTCCTTAACTGGTCCATCTGCTCTGAGGCTGCGGACATCAATCCGTCCAATCTCATACAATCGAGCTGATTGATACCCCCTGCTAGCAGTCGATTGGCCTCAAATCTGCAGTGGACGGCATTGCACAAGCAGTTCACAAGAACTGCTTGTGCAATGATACATTATAAATGCATTAATCGATGTCTGTCGGACATGATTCGCTGAGCGGATCATGTTGGACAGACCGATGATAAATCTGCCCCATGTTCTTGGTTTCTTCACTAAGCATTCATGAATCTACTGAAGTTAAATACTTATAGTATGGTGGCTGCTTATCTAGGGAGACGGTTTCTTTGGTTGAAGCATTGGGAGGCAGTATCCAGCTCAAAGGTTAACTTGTGTAATCCTCCGTTTGAAGTAGATATGTTTTTTAGGCAATGACTAAATCATTTCAGTTTAAGAGATATTGGGGTAATGCTTTGTCCTTTAAACTAATATATTTACATTTTCATTTTATAATTTCAAACAAAAGTTGAATATTAAACTCAATTATGGAAATAACAATCTTAATTCAAGGGAACGGGCTGTGGAAGATTTACCTCCAACAAAAAAGCAAAATTATAGTTTATCTCCTAAGTTGTTTTCTAAGCGAGCAAGGCTAGTTCACCACAAGGACACCTGGCTTAATAGAGTTACAGACTCCTGGATCATTGAGATTATCAGAAAGGGCTACTCTTTCAAGGTTAAGGATATCCCACTTCCATAATTTCAAGTTTCCTTTTTTCCTATAGGCCAGGTGAAGCAAGATATATTACTCATACATATCTTGCGACCATTAGAAATCAGTGCCATTCATAAAATACTCTTTTTTCCTTTAATACAAGGATTATTTTTTTGGGATCTCAAGGATGCATACTTCTATATTAAAATGGAAACATTACTAGTTTACTTTAAGACTTTGGATGCTGTTTTCATGGAAGGTCACATCTGCTATTCATATGGTAAATGGGCAATGAGGCAGATGAGATCCTTACTAAAGGACATTCTCAACAGATGGAATCAGCATATCTATTTCTCAGTCATCTCTTTATCATATTACATATCTATGTATTGTATATCTAAAAATAACAAAATAATTCAGGCTTGAAGACAGATATTATTATTCCTAAGAGTTATCAGAAGTGGGATTTTGAGTTGCATTGACCAAGATATTTTAAAGGCCTTCCATATGAAGCAGGTTCTAGTTCCTGCCAAGCTTAGAACTCAGTCTATACAGTGGTCTCTACATCCTGGGCAGCAACGTTAGATGTTACTGAATTATTTAAATAAGCAATCTGAAAAACTCAAACTGTTATCACACATTAAAAGTTGAATGTAAAATAGGCAGAAGAGTCTAATTTTGAAAATAAAATACATTCTGCATTATCTATTTTTTCCCCTCTAAACTGCGAGAGGGTCAAAAATAATCAAATTTTATCTTCTAATTTTTAATTATCAGTTTCTATTGAAAATATAGATATATACAGTCCTAAATTTTGGTGTTTTGGGAAGTGAACTGATGCTGAATGTGGGAAACAAAGTTTAGGTTTGAAATAATTAGTGAATTATAACTCCTGTGCTGCAATTTACTATGTATGGTATTTATTTATTTTTTTCATTTCATATGGTGGCATTTTTCTATTTTATGATATTTGTTAGCTGTGTACGGTAGTATATTAAAGGGACACTCAAAATAAAATAATCTTTTATGATTCAGATAGAGCATGCAGTTTTTTTGAGCATGTGCAGAAGCTCACAGGGTATACGTATACTAGTCTGTGATTGGTTGATATCTGTCACATGATACAGGGGGCTGGAAAATGGGAGAAAAAATATGTTTGGCAGAAAAAAAATCTATTGCTTACTGGAAATTTATAATAAGTGCTATTGCATTGTCTTTTTATTATGTACTTGTTAATTATGCAATTTTACTGCATTGAGTGGTCCTTTAAGCGTTTGATCTATGTCATTACACTCTGCAAATGATTACTGTGAAGTACTCAATATATTTGTACATAAGTATTATACATGTTCTATTTGTTGATTTACCTGTCATTAATAATGTTTTAATTAGCTTATATTTTAATTTGTAGTATGTAATTAGTCATTTTGCGGTGTTGCACTGATTGAATATGGATTGGTACACCAAGGATTAATAGTGCTCTGTTACCTGAACCAAGAGCTTTTGAGTGAGATTTTAAAGGGCCCCTCAATAGTGGGTCATTAGGACCTTGGGGATTAGTATTCATATTTTAACTTTCTTCAATAAAAGTTTTGCTTTTATCATATCAAATGCTATATTCAAGATTCACATTTTTTTCTATGGATAAACAATAGTGGCAGTGCTACTATAAAAGTGTTCAATTAACCTTATGTCAAATTATATCCAAGCATTGCAATCTCTACACCCCTTGTTGGAAGCATTGGTAAGTTTCTTAAAGATGCTTACCCGTCCTTATAGCAACAAATGAGACTTATTGGGGCCAATTTATGAAAGTGCGAGCAGACATGATACGATGTAGCGTATCATGTCCGCCGCACATTGATAAATGTCAACAGCATACGCTGTCTGCATTTATCATTGCACAAGCAGTTCTTGTGAACTGCTTGTGCAATGCCGTCCCCTGCAGATTTGCGCCCAATCGGCCGCTAGCAGGGGATGTCAATCACACCCTTATGAAATGGCAGGTTTATAAAATGTAAAGACAAAAACAACATGGTAAATTTCACACTTTTTCCATCTGTAATGTGATCTTTCATCAAACAAAAATCCAGAGAAAAAAACAAATAGTTAATTATTAGGAACATTTTAAATAAAAACAACAACTATAACATACTTCTAAATCATGTCTGTAGGTAAATAGCATATACCTGCCATCAATAAAAGTGATTTTGAATAAACTGTGATTAAAGTCAGCTGTTGATGTAGGATTTGCTTGAATGTTTGGGGTTGCATCCTACTGGGAGAGCTGATTGTTGAAAAGTACCAATCAGGAGAGGAATATAAAAAAAAAATATCAAAGGCACTGTATGTACCATAGAGCACTGTCAAAACCATCATCAATAAGTGAAGAAAATGTGGAACCACAAAGACTTTAAAAAGATCGTGACGACCCTCCAAAGTTGATGAGAGGACGAGGAGAAAATGTATCAGGGAGGATATCAAAAAGCCAACAGCAACACTGAAGGAGCTACAGAAATTTCTGGCAGGTACAGGTCACTCCTTGCATGTGACCATCATCTCTTGTATTCTATACATGCCTGGGCTATGAGGTAGGGTGGCAAGGCAGAAACCCTTTCTTACAAAAAAAAGCACATCCAAGTCCATCTAAATTATGCCAAAAGATTTAGCCACCCCCAACCATGTGGGAAAAATGTATAATGGTCTAAACTTTTTGGCCTAAATTGTAAAAGATATGTTTGGAGCAAATCCAATTAAGCTCATCATCCAACTTAAGGTACACCTATTATGAAGCATGGTGGTGGTAAGGTCAAGGGTTCTTGCCAAGATAGATGGGTTAATGAATTGCTCCAAATAGCAAGATATTTTGGCACATAAACTACTGAGTGGGGCGTGTAGACTTACGCAATCAGAGTGTTGTAGTTTTTTCATTTGAAATGTTCCTTATAAACTATTTTTTTCCCCTCTGGATTTTTGTTTGTTGGTAGATCATTTTACAGACGGAATAAGTCTGACATTTACATTGTTGTTATTTCTGCCTTTACATATCAAAAAACAGTAATTTCATGAGGGTTTATATATGTATATATATATATATATATATATATATATATATATATATATACAGTATATATATATATATATATATATATATATATATACATATATTTAAATATATATATATATATATATATACACACATATATTTATATATATATAAATATATATATACATACAATAATGTGAAGGGGACGCAATTGCATATATGGAAATATTTTGAGCTGAATAATAGTATAAATCACTATTCATGTATAGGCAAAATAGCCTCAATTAAGTTTAACGATTTAGTGGTGCAGACCCTTGAAAAAATGTAGCATGAGTAGACCAGAGAGGCGGCCTCAGGAATGTAATCCTGAATAAAAGACAGGGAAATTCAGCACTCTTTTATTAAAAAACAGCTCGTCTCACATAATTAAGTGAGGTGACAAAATTTGGACGGGTAATGACGTTCCCCCCTCCACTCCAAGAAAGGCACACACAGACTTAGTTTGTAAATTAATAAGTTTTTATATCAGTGATTTATAATAGAGTACATTCACCTAATGAAAATTAATAAAACAGAACTGAAAATAAGCAAATAAAAATAAACCTGACCGGTCAGGGGTACATGCTAAGTGATAGGTGTAGCGTCAACAATACAATATAAAGTGGACCATATTCAAGGTCTAAACCCAGATAAACCCTGCCATGAGCTCCGCTCGTAAGCGTATAGATAGGAGCTAAATCTTCAATAGAAACATGTCAGGGTTTCAGCAAGGCCGAAATGTTAAATAATGGTATCACACTTCAAGCCTGGAAAGAGGATACATAGGTGTTCAAGCTTTGTATAATATACAGCGTTTCAAGCTTATACCTCATAAGTCCACTACAGTCTGACTACACCCAGCTGCACACAGCACCCCTGTAGGGGGGATTAACACTGGGCAGGTTTACCAAGGGGATCTAAGCAGACTGTAAAGTGGATCAAATGGATATGTACAGCGTGTTATGCAGACATAGAATATAACACATTGATAGCCACTCTTGATAAGGGAAATATGTATGGCACTGCTAGGGTCCTGCCGTAGGCTATAAAGCAAGCGTATAGAGAGTCATGCAGGTTGAGGGTTAAAGCAGCTGCTGTTATTAGAGTGAGTTCATCAAGCAGTCTAATAGGTTAGTGCAAATCAGAACCTTGCAAGTCCCATACAATCACTGTAAAAGCTCCCAAATATCAGAGGTACTCAGCATGTATAACACTTCAGATAAAGGTAATGCAACTGCCGTTATTTTTGTAGAATACCATCGGCAACTTCAACCGAAATTAACAGTTATTGTTTGGCAAGGAGGTCTTAAGTCCGCATACTCTTTATCCAAAACACAAGCTGGCAGAATAAGTATCACCGTTTCTTGACCACAGTTCTTATACGACCTGTTTGTGTGTAATCCTCAATTCCTTCAACACCAGGTAGATTCAGTATAGGCCAACGCTATACATAGAGACAGCGCGGCGTCTTTCCACGAGAATTCAGTTGACAGCAGCACATGCACGTATCATGTGACCGGCCAGGACAGCCAATGCCCAATGTACTCTATTATAAATCACTGATATAAAAACTTATTAATTTACAAACTAAGTCTGTGTGCCTTTCTTGGAGTGGAGGGGGGAACGTCATTACCCGTCCAAATTTTGTCACCTCACTTAATTATGTGAGACGAGCTGTTTTTTAATAAAAGAGTGCTGAATTTCCCTGTCTTTTATTCAGGATTACATTCCTGAGGCCGCCTCTCTGGTCTACTCATGCTATAAATATATATATATATATATATATATATATATATATATATATATATATATATATATATATATATATATATATATATATAGTGTATGGATAAGTGCACTCTCACTAACAGCATCGATACATGATTATAAATTTTGATTATAAAATAAGGTGGCGCAATTGTGATTGCTAATTCCCAATTCTTGTTTCCAATTATATGCAATATGCATGTATATTTTATATTTTATAATCCATACATGCATATATAAAATGTTATAAAATGTATATGTGCATAAGGGTTAAAAAGGTCTCCTATGTACTCCTGTTGTTGAGAGAAAATATAACAATGTTCATATGTATAAAACAAATAAATTTATTAACAATATATTAAAAATCCCATATGGGTACATTCAATAAAATCACTAATAAAAACTATAATAAGCTAGACACCAGTGTCCAAAATATATTGTCTATCAATGTGTAAATATATTGAACTAATCTAAAACATAGTATACACTGAGAAGACAATCAATATAAGCAACAATGTTGATAAACATATGATATGTTTGCGTGAAACACTTGTCACAGTCTTATTGGATATCCTCAATATCCCATAGTATCGTAATTGTTACTTTGTAGGTGTACACTAACTGCAGCTAGTAGGTAAACAGTACCTTATAGTGCTCTGTAAAAGATACACAGTAACATAGTAACAATTACGATATTTCATATTTGGAAACAAGAATTGGGAATTAGCAATCACAATTGCGCCACCTTATTTTATAATCAATATTTAAAACATTTTTTGGGATTACGTTTTTAAAGGTGAGCTCAATTCCCATTCCGGCCAGACAGTTGTCATTCCTTTTTTTTTTAGCATCAACACATGCCAGGGTGCTAAGAGGAAATCACAGGATTAATTGGATGAAGCACTCACTGGTCTTATCAAGTGTATCCAAACCAGTGAGTGCTTCGTCTAATTAACCCTATATATACAGTATATATATATATATATATATATATATATATATATATATATATATATATATATATATATATATATAAATTGGGTGGCAGGGAGTCAGATGGCGTTCTGCACATGCACTATGGCTTGGACTGTAAAAAACATCCCTGTTTCATAGCGATCAGTGTGTTGAGAAGTGCACGAACCATCTGGACGTAGATAAATGTAAACATGGTCCTTCAGGACCATTTATGTATGATTTGTATACAAATCCAGATGGGTTTTAATTGGTTTAAGGCATGAATACTTCACAAAAATAACACAAAATACATGGTGTAACGTCAGAGTTTGAATGGAATGTTTAATAGACTGAATATGTTCTATTAAAAAAATAAAAGCTACTAAATGAGATGCTCAGCTATGTAATTCACCTAGTTTTGGGAGGTGTGTCTGTTGTTAAAGGGACACTGTACCCAAAAAAATTCTTTCGTGATTCAGATTGAGCATGAAATTTTACGCAACTTTCTAATTTACTCCTATTATCAAAATTTCTTCATTCTCTTGTTATCTTTATTTGAAATGCAAGAATGTAAGTTTAGATGCCGGCCCATTTTTGGTGAACAACCTGGGTTGTCCTTGCTGATTGGTGGATAAATTCATCCACCAATAAAAAAGTGCTGTCCAGAGTACTGAAACAAAAAAAAAGCTTAGATGCCTTCTTTTTCAAATAATGATAGCAAGAGAACGAAGAAAAATTGATAATAGGAGTAAATTAGAAAGTTGCTTAAAATTGCATGCTCTTTCTGAATTACAAAAGAAAAAATTTGGGTACAGTGTCCCTTTAAGTGTTATGCTTGGGAAAGGAATGACGCATAAACAATATTTTATGTGTGTTCTATCTTAATGTCTCAAAACCTGTGTATTTTATGATTTAGAAAAAAAATATGCATTTTTGCATTAATGTATTTGTGAGATTATAAAAATCAGCATTTAAATCATCAATGCTGATGGGCTATGCAGCAATGTAATTAATTTAATGCAGTCAGTAATAGTTTATAAGATTGAAGACTTTATAATACTATTACTACTACTACCAATAATAATAATACATAATGGACCAGATTACAAGTGGAGTGGTATTTAATGCTTACGCTAGAGCTCTAATTGTGCTAGAAATAAACTTTTTGCACTCGTCGGGTTGCGCTCCTATTATGATTTGAAAGTAAAAAGTTTGTGCTCTAGAGCTAACCCGACAAGCGCAAACAGCTTACTTCTAGAGCAATTAGACTATCGCACGATAACCTATTCCCCAATAAAAGTCAATCGAGAAAAAAAAGTGGAAAAAACACTGAACACCCTGCTTGCGTGCTAACCTGATCGCATATTCTCAAAAGTGCAAACCCGATTGCATATTCTCATATACGCAAACCCTAGCACATATTCTCATATGCGCAAGCCTGATCGCATATTAACATGTGCGCTAACCTGACCACGTATTCACATATGGGCTACAAACAAGGGGAATTGAGGGATAAGTGAAATTAAAAAAAATAGTTCAAGTAGCTATATTATTGTGCATTAGTTTGCTAGCTCACTGAACACAAGAGTATTAGGCTAAATGTAACAGTATTTACAAAAATGTTTTTTTACAACAAATGTTACACGACAGAAGAAAAAGAGCCTTACTCTAGTTAAGCAATTGATTCACAAATATAAGGATAAAAACATTCCAAACATACAACTCAAAATAACTTTATTGGAATTGTAATTAAAAAAACAGTCATAAATACGTACACTTGCACGCACACACAGAGATTAAAAATATCTTAAACTCAGAGTGATAAGTATATACAGTATATGCTGTTAAATCAAATAAGAACAAAAAAGGGAAGCGGAGCACTGAGTAAAATAAAAAGTTCTCTTTATTGTTGAAGAAATGTTAAAAAACGAAAAATACAAGGAGTTTAAGGGTGCTATTCCTTGCAATGGGAACCCCCTCTGCTCAAAAGTGGTTTTTTATAGGAGGTTCATTGATGACCTCCTATTCATATGGAAAGGGAGCACAGATGAGTTATCCACTTTTCTGGATCTCCTCAATGAAAACGACCTGGGACTGAGCTTTACATCTGAGTCCAACAATACGAGCATCAACTACCTCGATGTAACCCTTTTGGGGGTAATTGGTGAAAAAATTCGTAGCACAGCCTTTAGAAAGCCAATCTCTGGCAACATATTGCTACATGCAACAAGCTGTCACCCCAAAAGTGTATTTAAAGGTATCATCAAGGGTCAGTTCATCCGTTTAAAACGGAATTGCTCAGAATTGGACAATTTTGAGGATGAAGCGAAAAAACTATCGGATAGGCTCAAGGCAAGGGGTTATGCTAACAATTGTATAACATCAACATTAGATGAGGTCAGGAAGATTGACAGAAGGGATTTATTACATCCCAAAACGAAGCAGAGCAGAGGGCATGACATGCAGAATGACCTTTACTTTGTAACTGACCATTCAGAGCAATATCCCCAGATTTGCGAGATAATCAAGAAACATCTGGTTATGCTTAGAGCTGATGAAGGGCTGGCAGACCTAACCCCTAAGTCTTGCCACTTCACTTACCGGAGAAGTAAAACAATAGGTAACGTGGTCTCTCCAACCAGAATTGGTAAGGACACCATAAGAAACGAGTCCTCTTGGCTCACCCAGAAGGGAATGTTCAAATGTCACAAGAGAGATTGTGTAGCCTGTGAAAAAGTGGAAATGGGTGATCAGTTCAGGTCTTCTGTAACTGGTCACTCCTTTCCTATTAATATGTGTCTCAACTGTAGGTCGACCTACACGATCTATCTAGCATCATGCACAGAGTGTGCCAAACAATATGTTGGACTCACAACCAGGGAGGTCAGATCAAGAATTAGGGAACATCTCTCAAGCATAAGGGTGGGAAAAGCAAGCACCCCCCTGGTCCAACACTTTACATCCATACATAATAAAAGCTCCGAAACCTTTCGTTGGACATGCATAGAGAAAGTCCTAAAACCACCCAAAGGAGGTGACAGGGATAAATTATTATCCAAACGAGAGATCTTCTGGATCTTTACATTGAAGACTAGACACCCAACAGGGTTAAATTCCATGTATGATCTGATCAACCATTGGGAGTGATCAAGATGCTTAACATAACTCCACTCAACCCCCAATCTGAGAGATTGTGAATTATGTAACTTTAAATGGTACACATATGTATTACTAATACATTCATATTCAGTCTTTAATCCCTTTGAAACTTTAAATTTTACAATAAACAAAATAGGGGTCTCCTGTCCTTGTATAATTATAGGGTTAATATCCCTTTATTTCACTAGTATGTTGTCCATTCTTTTTGACACTCACATATTTATATCTCCGTTTCCTTAAGTTTATTTTTGATACACAATAACCACCTCTTACATAATGAGGGCATTAAAGTTAGCTAGTTAGCAACATATGAAGGGAGCTAACAGATCTAGGACAGACTTTCCGGATACCTACTCCCAGGAGCTAACTATAAAATGGTATAGGCTAACTAGTTTAACATTCTATACTTAGGATTGTTCATATGATGTATACTTGTACAATCCTACAACTGATTATTAAGTTTATTGCAAATACATATGCAAGTACAGAATGTATGATTTTAAGTTTATATGCAAAATGCAGATTGTATGACTTTAATTTAGATTCTTTATGGTCTATGAATGTTACTTTGGTTATTTTGTGTACAATAATATGTTCATGGTTTAGTACATCTGTAATCTGTTTAGTATTATTATATACTCCTCTTGTACAGGTTATAAGGGGTTAATAAGAAATCCTTCCCCCTTTGTACAATTGCCCAATAGGGTTCAGCCATTGTGTTTTAAAAGAGGGCTTTTCCCTACACAGTTCAGCAGCTTTGATAACGGCGGAATGCCAAAACATGTCAGCAGCTGTTTGAGCTGAACCCATTGCAAGGAATAGCACCCTTAAACTCCTTGTATTTTTCGTTTTTTAACATTTCTTCAACAATAAAGAGAACTTTTTATTTTACTCAGTGCTCCGCTTCCCTTTTTTGTTCTGTTTCTGTGACCTACTAGCGTGAGCACTGAGAGAGGAAACTGCTGCTCGCACTATCCCTAACTTCCACACTGCTAAACAGACCCTGCAGCTGGGCTTCCCCTATCCACAAGAGGATTGGTTGAGATCGATTTTACTCCAATCAGGAGGGAGCGTCTGAACAGAGGACGTCTTCTAACCAATCACAGCAAAGGAAAAACACAGGGAAGTGTTTGGTGGTTCCCTCCCCCCCACCTCCAGAAACGTCTGACGAGGGAGTACAGGCACCAATAGCGGATGCAGTTTGAAAGCCATACCGGACAGGCTGAAGGAGAAGAGCCACCGGCACATCGCGCATACCGCTTACAGGTTTCAGTGATCCTGCCCCCAGGACCGGATGTAACAGAGGTGAGAGGAGGGGGTCATAATTGCACCAGTAACGACTGTTTGGTCATATATTATCCGATTGGGTCTGTGAAGTTTCTGTTTACTACAGTGACTATAGCTCCTTTTTAACTCTTGACACACCGTACAGGGACATCCCACTTTCTTGTAAATCAAATAAGAAGTCAGATCTAGTGTTATAACCTGTGCTAAGTGGAAAAATTGCTGATGCTAAGTTCTACCCGCACATCAAAGGGTTAAATAGTGCGGTTTAAAGACAATGACAATAACAGAAAAAAAGCGACTTGAAATTAATGTAATTTCATCCTGGTGTGTAACATAAAAAGAGGGACTATGCCCACAGTGAAAGGTGCCCCTAACGCGCGTTTCACAAACGCTTCCTCAGAGGGGTGTCTTTAAAGTAGTCAGATTAAAAGTAATCAAGCTCCCGCTATAGAAGGAGCTTTTTCTTGAGAACTAGCTTTGCTATAATTTGTGGTTGTGCTAGGCACTATTTAACCCTTTGATGTGCGGGTAGTAGTTAGCATTAGCAATTTTTCCACTTAGCACAGGTTATAACACTAGATTTGACTTCTTATTTGATTTAACAGCATAGACTGTATATACTTATCATTCTGGGTTTAAGCTATTTTTAATCTCTCTGTGTGTGTGTGCAAGTGTACGCATTTATGATTGTTTTTTTTATTACAATTCCAATAAAGTTATTTTTGAGTTGTATGTTTGGAATGTTTTCCATCCCTATATTTTTGTATCAATTGCTTAACTACAGTAAGGCTCTTTTTTTCTGTTGTGCAACATTTGTTGCATTTTTGTAAATACTGTTACACATGGGCTAACCTGACCGCGCATTAACATATGCGCTAACCCGACCACATATTCTCATGTGCTCTAACCCGACATAAAATATGAATATTTCAAATTACAATGTTCTTCACATAGAAAAATATGTTCTATGTATTCATAAATACATATTTTTACATATATCTGATGGTATTTTGGTAGAATATACATATAATCATATATATATACATAATTTTATATAGGTATAAATATATACATATATATATATAGATGAATATCTCTTTAAAATACTTGCAACATCCTGCTATTTGCAGAATATTGGAAGGTATAATATTTATACACAATAAAACACTTTATTAGATAATAATATTGCATAAATATGCTTTGACATGTTTTCATCTACTTAACTGCAAAGGGCTCCAATGCACTGTTTATGTATGTATCTCTATGTTAAAGCCCTTTGCCTGCCTTTTTTTTCTAACACCTGAGCCCTTATAACTTTTGTGTGCAATTTGTTTTTAATAGTTTTTATTAGATGGTGTTGTTATGAATGTAACTATACTTTGTAATGTATTTTTGATGTGTTTTTTGACACTTTTATGTTTCGCGAAACAGTTAACCACAGCTCTGAAGTTGCGGTAATCATTCTAGCATAAATCGCGATTGAGCTCACGTCATAATACGATCGCAATTTAACCTGAAGAAATGGTTGTGAAAAATCAATCACAAACATTTGTGCTCCACTTGTAATTTGGCCCAATTTAGGGACATCTCCAGCTTCTAATATAAAAGTTGTTGTGGAGTGTTAAAACTGGTTGTGTTTTTTTTACACGTCATTTAAAAAGTGTGCTGTTATGTTTTAAACTCTCCTTCTAAATGCCAAAAGAAACTAAGCTGTCACTATCGATAAAAAAACAGCCGCTTTATTACACCACCAGATATAAACAAAAAAGTTGCTACAATGTTTGCATAACAGCGTTGATCATAGTTGATACATGAAAAAAAATTGCTGGCATGAAAATAGCAATCTAAAAATATGCTGTGAAAATTACAAGTGATAGGTTACTTTTTGCCATGTAATGGAGATTTTTATTTTACATATTGGAAACAACTTATTACATTATTTTGTAAACTCTTTATCCATTACTCTTTTAAAGAGACATTTTCATGAAATGATATAATTCATTACTGTTTTTTCATTGCATAAAATTCTAATTGATAATTGTGTGTTTAACCCTTGCAAAGGTGTTAAAGTAAGCACATAGTTAAACTCGTACCCCAGGTGTGCTTCTGTGCTGTTCCTGAGCTGGCTGTCTAGATGAATATGCTTCTCTTCATTGGCTCGCTGGTCTTGACCTGCTCTTGAGTACCAGTTTTAACAACTTTGCAAGGGTTAAACACAGTTACTAATGGATATTTGTGTAATTTTAAAATGTTTTAATATAACAGAACATTGTATTGTTAAATCAGCATATTCCTTTAGTTCAATATTTTACATCAACGCTTTCGTATCTATTGCCATAATTTTTTTGGGAAATTGTGGTCTGCTTGAAGAGAAATTTATCACTTTT
Source organism: Bombina bombina (assembly GCF_027579735.1). Classification (NCBI taxonomy): domain Eukaryota; kingdom Metazoa; phylum Chordata; class Amphibia; order Anura; family Bombinatoridae; genus Bombina; species Bombina bombina. The sequence continues at coordinate 987,248,404 of NC_069500.1, forward strand.
AGATTGTAAATAACTCTCTAATAAAAATTCATATTTTATTCTGTCCTCTTTTATTGTAATTTAACTGAAAATGATTCGGTTCCCAGTTCTGGGAATTAGAAGTGGACATCTATCCCTAGTTGGCCTCATCAGAGATAAGGAACTGCAAAATAATGGAACTTCTGCTAACAAAAACAGTGACAAACTTTGTATACTCCAGTAACCAGTCTTAAAGGGACAGTCAAGAATAGAATTGTTATTGTTTGAAAATATTGATAATCCCTTTATTACCCATTCCACAGTTCTGCATAACCAACACTGTAATATTAATATACATTTTACCTCTGTGATTACCTTGTATCTAAGCATCTTCTGACAGCCCCCTGATCTCATGACTGTGGTTATTTATTATCTGTTGACTTGCATTTAGTTCTGTGTTGTGCTAAATCTTAAATAACTTCTCAGGAGTGAACACATTGTTATCTATATGGCCCACATGAACCAATAGGATTTTTTCTACCTTAATTCCGATTGGCTGATAGAATTCTATCAGCCAATCGGAATCTAAGGGACGCCATCTTGGATGACGTCACTTAAAGGAACCTTCATTCGTCTTCAGTCGTCGGAAGAAGAGGATGTTCCGCGTCAGATGTCTTGAAGATGGACCCGCTCTGCGTCGGATGGATGAAGATAGAAGATGCCGTCTGGATGAAGACTTCTGCCTGTCTGGAGGACCACTTCGCCCGGCTTGGATGAAGACTTCTCCTGGCTTCGTTGAGGACTTCGGCCCGGTTGGATGAAGACTTCTGCCGCTTCCTTGAGGATGGATGTCCGGTCTTCAGAACTGTAAGTCGATCTTCAGGGGGTTAGTGTTAGGTTTTTTTAAGGGTGTATTGGGTGGGTTTTATTTTTAGGTTAGGGAATTTGGGCCGCAAAAGAGCTAACTGCCCTTTTAAGGGCAATGCCCATCCAAATGCCCTTTTCAGGGCAATGGGGAGCCTAGTTTTTTTTAGCTAGTATTTTATTTGGGGGGTTGTTTGTGTGGGTGGTGGGTTTTACTGTTGGGGGGGTTGGCTGTATTTTTTTTTTACAGGTAAAAGAGCTGATTACTTTTGGGCAATGCCCCGCAAAAGGCCCTTTTAAGGGCTATTGGTAGTTTAGTTTAGGCTAGGGTTTTTTTTATTTTGGGGGGGGGGCTTTTTTATTTTGATAGGGCTATTAGATTAGGTATAATTAGTTTAAATATCTTGTAATTTGTATATTATTTTCTGTAATTTAGTGGGGGGGGGTTGTACTTTAGCTAATTTTATTTAATTTATTTAATTGTTGTTAATTTAGTTAATTTATTTAATTATAGTATAGTGTTAGGTGTTATTGTAACTTAGGTTAGGTTTTATTTTACAGGTACTTTTGTATTTATTTTAGCTAGCTAGTTATTAAATAGTTAATAACTATTTAATAACTATTCTACCTAGTTAAAATAAATCCAAACTTGCCTGTAAAATAAAAATAACCCCTAAGCTAGCTACAATGTAACTATTAGTTATATTGTAGCTAGCTTAGGGTTTATTTTACAGGTAAGTATTTAGTTTTAAATAGGAATAATTTAGTTAATGATAGGAATTTTATTTAGATTTATTTAAATTATATTTAAGTTAGGGGGTGTTAGGGTTAGACTTAGGTTTAGGGGTTAATAAATATAGTATAGTGGCGGCGACGTTGGGGGCGTCAGATTAGGGGTTAATAAATGTAGGTTGGTGGCGGCGATGTTAGAGACGGCAGATTAGGGGTTAATAATATTTAAGTAATGTTTGCGAGGCGGGAGTGCAGCAGTTTAGGGGTTAATATGTTTATTATAGTGGCGGCGATGTTGGGGCAGCAGATTAGGGGTTAATAGGTGTAGGTAGGTTGCGGCGACATTGGGGGCGTAAGATTAGGGGTTAATAAATATAATATAGGTGTCAGCGATGTTGGGGGCAGCAGATTAGGGGTTCATAACTATAATGTAGGTGGTGGCGGCGGTGTCCGGAGCGGCAGATTAGGGGGTTAATAAACATAATGTAGGTGTCTGCGATGTCGGGGGCAGCAGATTTGGGTTAATAAGTGTAAGATTAAGGGTTTTTAGACTCGGGGTTCATGTTAGGGTGTTAGGTGTAAACATACATTTTGTTTCCCCATAGGAATCAATGGGGCTGCGTTAGTGAGTTTTACGCTGCTTTCTTGCAGGTGTTAGACTTTTTCTCAGCCGGCTCTCCCCATTGATTCCCATGGGGAAATTGTGCACGAGCATGTGCGACCAGCTCACCGCTGACTTAAACAGCGCTGGTATTGGAGTGCGGTAAGGAGCAAATTTTTGCTCTACGCTCACTTCTTGCCTTTTAACAACGGGTTTGTAAAAACTCGTAATGCCAGTGCTGTAGGTAAGTGAGCGGTGAGAGGCTGTCTATAGAGCCTTTGAAACAGGCAGAAATTTTGGCTTTTAAATGTTGTAAAGTATATTAATCTAACAATGTTGGTTGTGCAATGCTGGGGAATGGGTAGTAAAGGCATTATCTATCTTTTTAAACAATAACAATTTTGGTGTTGACTGTCCCTTTAAGTGGGATTTGGCTATTGAAGTACAATGGAAGCAAACAAGGCATTCAAATAAAATTCACACTCACTAATCTTATAATTACAATGGCTCATGTCTCTTTCCGAGCTGCTGCTTTAATATGTTTGAGGCCTCTAAAGAGTTAAAAATGTTGAGCTATACTTCTTTCGTTGGCTTTGGTTATTTCCTTGTTGTCAATAAATGTAAAAATAAGCAGCATTTAATAACTTACCAAAGTATTTTTCTATAGAAGATATTTGACAGAAGTGGCATGTTTTTCTTCAAATTAGTTTACAAATGTACTAAAAAATCAAATTTTATTTGAGTGAGCATATTCTGAAGTTTGCAAGTGCTCATACGATGTAATCCATATGAGTTGACATAACAGGGAGTGATTTTAAGCTTGTGCTGACTTTTCTGTACCACTTCTGCCATAAGTAAATGATTGTATCCAGAAAGACTACAAGTATCTCACATTTCAAAATCCTTTAGAATGTTTTCATTTTTAAGAAAATTGTGGAAATTATGAAATACAATACACTATGATTTTGGCATGGTTTTTGCAGCATTTAACACTGCACATAAGAAATTTGAAAGTTCATTTTAATTTTTTAAAAGGAGGAATTGTTTTATTCTGTACATAGTTGTATGAAAGGTTAAATATCTCCTACTTAGGATATTTGGATAATTTCCATATATTGTGAAATAGACATTTGAGACATTGCTCCTTCGAGCAATTTATTTATAACCAAATTATTCTTTTAGTGCAGTCAAAATCACACTTCTGCAATACGTTGTTACACAAGATAGAGATGTGCAACTGCTGATTACTTGATACGCATGCATGCCTGTATTTGATTGGCTAATAGCCTTATTCTACTGAGCTCATGGTAGCAATTAGAGCTTATAAAATTAACCGCTGGTTAATTTTATGAATGTGCCCCAAATGCCTTCAAAATACATGCCACTTCAAATACCAGCGCACAATTGCATGCGCTGGTATTATGAGTGGAGAGCAAATATCACGCTTGCAAAAGCGCAATTTAGCTCTCCACTCGTAATCTGGCCCATTGTTAGCATTGATATTGAGTGATCACAATCCCAGATTGCTTCTGCCAATAAAAAGCCTCAGCCACTAAATATTTTTCGGAAAAAAAAAGTGCCTCTTGGCAGGTTTAGGTGTAATATTAGAAGTTTTTGGATTGATCTCTTTGTAAAGAGAGTAATGTTAAGAAGAAGTGACATGTATAAAATAGCCTTTTGATAAAGCCGGAAAGCCGGCAAAACATGTTAAGGGGAGAGGGTTGGTGGGATTGTTTTAATACTTACAGCGAATGTGAGTGCAAGTAACATTAATGAGGTTGCTCTTAACTGAATATTTATAACAGCAGTTTCTTATACCTATTCGTAGACCCATACTTGTAAACTTTACAACCTGCCTAGCAAGTGCATTTGGGCATGATGGTACAGTCTAACTTATAATGCACTTGCACTATACTCCTAAATGATAGGATATCTTCTTATGGGGTCTTTGCAATATTTATTTGTGTGACGTGGCAAGTGTGTACATAGAAGTACTTTAACCAACTGTAGTACTCTCCCAGGAGGTTTCTCCTTATTACTAGCTCCGGATATCGGTGTTATTATAGTACAAGAACTGGGCATATTATGCACAGTGAGTGATTGAAGACATTGATATTTCACACAGCATTAGATATTATTCATGCCTGGTTAACTTAATGTGTTAGACGCAGTGGGGCCTATTTATGAAAGTGTCAACCGAAAATACGCTGGAATTCCGCATCATAATTGTTGCAAGATTGATCCGACCTAGTTTTCAAAGCCTTAAGATTGGCAAATGTTGAAATTTGTGACGTAACATACGATCCCGTGATATCAATCCAACGCAGATCGATGCTTACGTCATTACAGATGTTCCGAATACACATTCGGCTCTATTTGACACTTTTCCCCTTTTATCAAACTTTTAACAGGTACTCTTGCGTCTTTTCCGACACAGCATACCTGGTTTTCATGCCGCCACCCTTGAGGTCGTGGATGCCATAGAAATCAATGGGAGTATGAAAGCACAGAAAGCTTATGTTCGATGCTGCAAGAAAATGAAGCATACCATTGATTTCTATGGTAGAAAATAAGTTACATTTACACCTAACACCCTAACATAAACCCAGAGTCTAAACACCCCTAATCTGCCGCCACCTACATAATCTTATTAACCCCTATTCTGCCGCTCCCCAACACCGCCACCACTAAATAAACGTATTAATCCTTAAACCTCTGGCCTCCCACATCACCATTACTAACAAACCTATTAACCCCTAAACTATCAGCCCCCAACATCGCAAAAAACTAAATGAAGCTATTAACCCCTAAACCTAACAATCCCTTAACTTTAAATTAAAATTACAACATCCCTATCTTCAAATAAATTAAAACTTACCTGTAGAATTAAAATAAACTAATTTTAAACTATTAATTAACCTACCCTAACTATTATACTACAAATAAATTAAACTACCAATTAAATAAACCAAATTGCATATTAGAAAACCTAACCCTACTAAAATTATTTAAATGTACAATTAAACATTATTTACAAAGTCCTAAATTACAAAAAAACCTAAGTTACAAAAAAAAACAAATACTAAATTATGAAAAATAACAAACCAAATTATCAAAAAAATTTTTTTACACCTAATCTAATAGCCCTATCTAAATAAAAAAAAAACCCCAAAATAAAATAAAAACCCTAGCCTACATTAAACGACCAATGGCCCTTAAAAGGGCCCCAAATATATCAGCTCTTTTACCTGGCAAAAAAATACAAACACCCCCCAACAGTAAAACCCACCACCCAACCAACCCCCCAAATAAAAAAAAAATATCTAAAATAATCTAAGCTACCCATTGCCCCAAAAAACCCCTAAAAAAACCTAACACTAACCCCCGACGATCCACTTACAGTTATTGAAGTCCCACTTGAAGGATCCATCCAGCCGGCCAAGTCATCATCCAGGCGGCAAGAAGTCTTCATCCAGATGGCCTCTTCTATCTTCATCCAGCTGGCGCGGAGCGGGTACATCCTGATAACATCCGGCACAGAGCATCCTCTTCTTACAGTCTCCGCCATACACTGATTCTTCAATGCAATTGACGCAATCCAAGATGGCGTCCCTTGCATTCCTAATGGCTGAAAGATTTCAATCAGCCAATAGGAATTAGAGCTGCTAAAATCTTATTGGCTGTTCAAATCAACCAATAGGATTGAGCTCTCATCCTATTGGCTGTTCCAATCAGCCAATAGGATTGAGCTCTCATTCTATTGGCTGATTGGAACAGGATGGACCCGCTCCTCGCCGGCTGGATGAAGATAGAAGAGGATCCTTCAAGCAGGACTTCAAGAACTGTAAGTAGATCGTCGGGGGTTCGTCAGGGGTTCGTGTTAGGTTTTTTTTAAGAGTTTTTTGGGTGGGTTTTTTAAGGGCAATGCCCATACAAATCCCCTTTTCTGGCCAATGGGTAGATTAGGTTATTTTAGATAGTTATTTTATTTGGGGGGTTGGTTGGGTGGTGGGTGGGTTTTACTGTTTACTGGGGGTGTTTGTATTTTTTTGCCAGATAAAAGAGCGGATATCTTTGGGGCAATGCCCCACAAAAGCCCCTTTTAAGGGCGATTGGTAGTTTATTGTAGGCTAGGGTTTTTTTTTTATTTGGGGGGGGGGGGCTTTTTTATTTAGGTGTAAAAAAATTTTTTTTATAATTTGGTTTGTTATTTTTCGTGATTTAGTGTTTGTTTTTGTAACTTAGTTTTTTTTTTGTAATTTAGGACTTTGTAATAAGGTTTAATTGTATATTTAAATAATTTTAGTAGGGTTAGGTTTTTTTAATATGTCATTTAGTTTATTTAATTGGTAGTTTAATTTAATTGTAGTATAATAGTTAGGGTAGGTTAATTAATAGTTTAAAATTAGTTTATTTTAATTCTACAGGTAAGTTTTAAATTATTTGAAGATAGGGATGTTGTAATTTTAATTTAAAGTTAAAGGGTTGTTAGGTTTAGGGGTTAATAGCTTAATTTAGTTTCTTTCATGTAATTGGCAAGAGTCCATGAGTTAGTGACGTATGGGATACACAATCCTACCAGGAGGGGCAAAGTTTCCCAAACCTCAAAATGACCCACATATACAACCCTCACCACACTCTCAATTCAGTTTTACAAACTTTGCCTCCTATGGACGTGGTGAAGTAAGTTTGTGCTTGATTTTCTTCTGTGATATGCGCTTCTCAGTATTTTGAAGCCCGATTCCTCTCAGAGTACAGTGAATGTCAGAGGGACGTGAAGGGAGTATCACCTATTGAATTCTATGGTTTTCCTTGCGTTAAATATTTTCATAGGTTCTCTGTTATTGGTCGTAGAGATTCATCTCCTACTCCCTTTTCAGATCGACGATATACTTTCATATTCCATTACCTCTACTGATAACTGTTTCAGTACTGGTTTGGCTATCTGCTATATGTGGATGGGTGTCTTTCGGTAAGTATGTTTTTATTTCTTAAAGACACTCTCACCTATGCTTTGGCACTTTATGTATTAATGTAAAGTTCTAAATATATGTATTGTACTTATATTTGCCATGAGTCAGGTTTATGTATATTTCCTTTTGCAGACTATCAGTTTCAAAATTGGGAAAAACATATTTAGGAAGTTATTTTTCTTACCTGGGGTATAGTCTTTTCTTCAAAATTGACTGTTTTCATTAATTTTCGCGGGCAAAATTTAGGCTCGAGAGGCCGCAAAATGCTGATATTTATTGCGTCATTCTTGGTGCGAGAATTTTTTTGGCGCAAAGGTACGTCCGGTGATGCAAATTCATCTTTTCCGGCGTCTTAGTTGATGCCAGGTTTCCTTACACAAGGATGCGTCTGCTATGACACGAGTTGCTTCATTTTCGGATGTTGTTAGCACCCAAAAATTTTGTTTTGCGTTGCGCATCATACTTGGTGCCAAATAATTTTATTATTTAAACCCCACTTCCTATATGCCTCTTACATTTTTCTATGCTCAGAGGACTATGCTGAAACTGCCATATAAGGAAACTGATAATTTTGCTTTATATGTTGTTTTTTTTCTCTTACATTTGCAAGATGTCTCAATCTGATCCTGTCTTAGAAACAACTGTTGGATTCCTGCTGCCTGATAACAGCTCTACTAAAGATAAGTGTTTCTGTTGTAAGTTAGCAGATATTATATCTCCAGCTGTAGTATGTAATAGTTGTCATGATAATATTTTACATGCAGAGAATGTATCCATCAGTACTAGTACAATGCCTCTTGTTCCTTCAACATCTAATGTACATGATATCCCTGTGAATATTAAAGATTTTATTGCTGATGCGATTCAGAAGACTTTGTCTGCCATTCCGCCTTCTAATAAACGTAAAAGTTCTTTTAAAACTTCTCATAAAGATGATGAATTTTCAAATGACCGAAAACATACTGAATTATGATTTAGAAGATCCTACCTCAGATATTGACACTGACAAATCTACTTATCTCTTTAACATGGAGTATATTCGTTCCTTGTTGAAAGAAGTGTTAATTACTTTGGATATTGATGAAACTAGTCCTTTTGATATTAAAACTAGTAAACGTTTAAATTCTGTTTATAAACCTCCTGTGGTTACTCCAGAGGTTTTTTCCAGTTTCTGATGCTATTTCTGATATGATTTCAAAGGAATGGAATTGGCCTGGAACTTCTTTTATTCCTTCTTCTAGGTTTAAAAAGTTGTATCCTTTGCCAGCAGCCAGATTGGAGTTTTGGGAAAAAATCCCCAAAGTTGATGGGGCTATTTCTACTCTTGCCAAACGTACTACTATCCCTATGGAAGATAGTACTTCTTTTAAGGAAAATAGGAAACTTGAATCTTATCTAAGGAAAGCTTTTTTATTTTCTGGCTATCTTCTGAGGCCTGCAATTTCTATAGCTGATGTTGCAGCTGCATCAATCTTCTGGTTGGAAAGCTTAGCGCAACAGGAAACAGATTCTGATTTTTCTAGCATTGCTCGCTTGCTTCAAGATGCTAATCATTTTATCTGTGATGATATTTTTGATATCATCAAAATTGATGTTAAATCTATGTCTTTAGCTATTTTAGCTAGAAGAGCTTTGTGGCTCAAATATTGGAATGCTGACATGGTATATAAGTCTAGATTACTATCTCTTTCTTTCCAAGGTAACAATTTATTTGATTCTCAGTTGGATTCCATTATTTCAACTGTCACTGGGGGGAAGGGAGTAGTTTTACCTCAGGATTAAAGAACTAAAGGTAAATCTAAGGCTTCTAATCGTTTTTGTTCCTTTCGACAGAATAAGGAACAGAAACCAAATCCTTCCCCCAAGGAATCTGGTTCCAATTGGAATCCTTCTTTATGTTGGAATAAATCCAAGCCTTTTAAGAAACCAAGTCTGCATGATGGTGCAGCCCTCATTCCAGTTCAGCTGGTGGGGGGCAGATTAAATTTTTTCCAGAACATTTGGGCATTCTGTCCAAAATCATTGGATTCAGAGCATTGTCTCTCAAGGGTATCGAATAGGATTCAGAATGAGCAAAGACGAAAAAATGGTAGGCTACTGAGCAACAGGTAAGAACAAGATATGTGGTTTATTCCATTAAAATAACAAAGAACAAAGCAATACAAAGAGGGGTGTTAGCCATCTAACATGTTTCGCGCATAAGAGCGCTTACTCATAGATGCTAAGTGCAAGTAAGAAAGACCAGAGCATTTAAAGGGACAGGCACCAATAGAAAACAGGTTCATCAGGTGACATAATCTAACAGGTGTCACTTAAATAATTTCACAAAATTTATTAAAGTTGTCTGCCCTTCATATATGCTATAGTTTGTATATTAAAAACAAATACATTTTACTTGTGAAAGAAAAAGCAATATTTGGCTTATAAGAATTGCATCAAATGTTTAAATACTCAAATGATTCAGAAACAGTTCATAATAGAAACAATATACAAAAAGCAAATGAAAAAAATAAATGAAAAAAATAAGTAAAAGAGAGAAATAAAGTATTTGCACAAAACTGAACCATATCAAAGGTGCATAGCAAACAATATGTGAAAAATATATGAAAAACTCATAATAATTATATGTTGAAAAGCAATTAATATGTATCTGCCTACATGTAGTTGTATGAGGAATTATTAACAAATTTTTTGTGTTTGTTTTAGTCTCCTCAAATACTTTGGTTAGCTCTTTTTCATTATAACCTCTAGCTTTGAGTCTTACAATTAATTCTTTACCCCCTTGTATGTAATTTTCAATATTGCTGGCATTGCGTCTGAGTCTGACAAATTGGCTCCTAGGTATAGATTTTACTAAATGATGTGGATGGCAAGAGGTGGCGTGAAGTATGGTGTTCCCTGCCGTATCCTTTCTGTATGTACTGGACTGGATCTTATGTGTGGAAATGTCACCATATAGGTGAAGATCTAAAAAATTAACTCCCTCAGGGTGCAGATCTCCAGTAAATCTTAGATTGATATCATTGTCATTAATAGTGGTCAAAAAATCATCAAAAGGAAAGTCATCTTTCACAATGAAAATAAGATCATCTATATACCTCATGTACATAAGGATGCCGGACCTGAAAGGTTCCCCAATGTCATATATATGCTGGAGCTCCCACCAACCCACAAATAAATTTGCGTAAGAGGGGGCGAATTTCGCCCCCATAGCTGTTCCTTGACATTGTAAATAATGAATTGAATCAAAGTTAAAATAATTGTGGGTTAGTAGGAACTCCACAACCTCCAAGATAAACTGTTTAGTCTCATCCTCGTAGGTGGTGATTCTGTTCAGGAAAAATTCCAAGGCCCGGCATCCATGCACATGAGGTATAGAAGAGGTTATAATGAAAAAGAGCTAACCAAAGTATTTGAGGAGACTAAATATTGGAAACCTAAGACACAGGTTCCCCCCCCCCCCCCCCTAATGGAGACAACTAGCAGTATTGCCATATCTAGGGATGATCCTAAAACAAGAAACTATTTAAATGAGGACAGCATTGTATTTTCAACGGAATTTTCTCTCCAATACAATTCAATATGTAATATTCTTAAAAAACATCTACATGTATTGAAGAGTGATGAAATCCTTCAATCCTATATCAAAGATTGTAGATTTGTAGCAAAAAAATCTCCCACATTAGCTTCCAAGCTTTCACCTAGTTTGGTGAAATCTAAGGCCAGTACTGATGCTAACTGGCTTAGAGGTAAGGGCAACTTTAGAGCACATCTTTCTAATTGCCTAACTTGTGACACTATGGACTACACCAATAGTTTTTGTAGTACAGTCACAGGTGAAACTTTCAAAATTGATTTTTATGCTACCTGCCTGACCTCCTATATTGTATATTTACTTGATTGCCAACTTTTTGGGGCCCAGTACGTAGGTCAATCAACCAGAAGTCTTAGGGACCGTACTAGGGAACACCTTAGGGATGTAAAGAATTTTAATAAAGATTCCGCAGTGGCCAAACATTTTAATCTTTTCCACCTCACTAATGTACCCAAATTTAAAACTAAGGTTATAGACATAGCTAGAGTACCCACACGTGGGGGTAACCTATCTAAAATATTGGATAAAAAGGAATTATACTGGATCTATAAGTTAAGATCTAAATCACCACTAGGTATGAACTTAGAGTGGGATATGAGATATTTCGTGGATTAGACAGATATGAGAGTGTATATCTATCATTGTATATTGATGTCCATACATATATTTTCATATTAGTATGCCCACATATACTTTTGTTTCTCTCAAAAAAATCTTGGACTTACAACTATTTGTATACACCAATATCTGTCTAGGCATTAGGATATACATATGGGTCTCACCTATGGTTGTTAATGTATATAGACACTACCTCTACTTTTGAATTTATGCAATAATATAGAATTTGAATATAAATTTATTTTAAGTGTAGAGTCTATATAGGATATATGTAAGCCCTGGGTGTACCATATTTCATTTTGTTTTGTTTTGTTTTGTTCTGTTTTCTTTAATAATTAGTATATATGGCAAATACTCTTTCTTACAAAACAAACACAAAAAATTTGTTAATAATTCCTCATACAACTACATGTAGGCAGATACATATTAATTGCTTTTCAACATATAATTATTATGAGTTTTTCATATATTTTTCACATATTGTTTGCTATGCAACTTTGATATGGTTTAGTTTTGTGCAAATACTTTATTTCTCTCTTTTACTTATTTTTTTCATTTGCTTTTTGTATATTGTTTCTATTATGAACTGTTTCTGAATCATTTGAGTATTTAAACATTTGATGCAATTCTTATAAGCCAAATATTGCTTTTTCTTTCACAAGTAAAATGTATTTGTTTTTAATATACAAACTATAGCATATATGAAGGGCAGACAACTTTAATAAATTTTGTGAAATTATTTAAGTGACACCTGTTAGATTATGTCACCTGATGAACCTGTTTTCTATTGGTGCCTGTCCCTTTAAATGCTCTGGTCTTTCTTACTTGCACTTAGCATCTATGAGTAAGCGCTCTTATGCGCGAAACATGTTAGATGGCTAACACCCCTCTTTGTATTGCTGTGTTCTTTGTTATTTTAATGGAATAAACCACATATCTTTTTCTTACCTGTTGCTCAGTAGCCTACCATTTTTTCGTCTTTGCTGAGTTTACTGCGGATGTCCACCGCTTTTGGTTGGCTCCACACACCCCTACACCGGTCTTGGTTTGGTCTGTTTACCCCAGTCCTTTACGGAAGTATACTGCAGCAGCACCGCCTCCTCTTCCTTCTAGGATTCAGAATGAGACCTCCTGTGAGAAGATTTTTTCTCTCACACGTTCCAGCAAATCCAGTGAAGGCTCAGGCTTTTCTGAAGTGCGTTTCAGATATAGAGCTTTCAGGGGTAATTATACCAGTTCCGTTTTAGGAACAGGGTCTGGGGTTTTATTCAAATCTATTCATTGTCCCAAAGAAAGAAAATTCATTCAGGCCAGTTCTGGATCTGAAAATTTTGAACCGTTTTGTAAGAGTGACAACTTTTAAAATGGTGACTATAAGGACTTTTCTGCCTTTTGTTCAGCAAGGTCATTATATGTCCACGATAGACTTACAGGATGCATATCTTCACATTCCAATTCATCCAGATCACTATCGGTTTCTGAGATTCTCTTTTGTAGACAAGCATTACCAATTTGTCGCTCTTCCATTTGGCCTAACGACAGCTCCAATAATTTTTTCAAAGGTTCTCGGTGCCCTACTCTCTGTAATCAGAGAGCAGGGTATTGCAGTGTTTCCTTATTTGGACGATATCTTGGTACTAGCTCAGTCTTTATATTCTGCAGAATCTCACACAAATCAACTAGTGTTGTTTCTTCAAAGTCATGGTTGGAGGATCAATTTACCAAAAAGTTCCTTGATTCTAACAGACAAGAGACAAATAAAATTGGTTTCAGCTTGTCGGAACCTTCAGTCTCAGTCTTTCCTTTCAGTGGCTTTGTGCATGGAAGTTTTAGGTCTCATGACTGCATCATCGGACGCAATCCCCTTTGCTCGTTTTCATATGCGACCTCTCCAGCTTTGTATGCTGAATTAATGGTGCAGGGATTATACAAAGATATCACAATTAATATCCTTAAATCCCAATGTTCGACTCTCTCTGACTTGGTGGTTAGACCACCATCGTATAGTTCAAGGGGCCTCCTTTGTTCGTCCAACCTGGACTGTAATCACAACAGATGCAAGTCTTTCAGGTTGGGGAGCTGTCTGGGGATCTCTGATAGCACAAGGGGTTTGGAAATCTCAAGAGGCGAGGTTACCAATCAATATTTTAGAACTCTGTGCTATTTTCAGGGCTCTTCAGGTTTGGCCTCTATTGAAGAGAGAACCATTCATTTGTTTTCAAACAGACAATGTCAAAACTGTGGCATATGTCAATCATCAGGGTGAGACTCGCAGTCCCCTGGCTATGAAAGAAGTATCAGGGATACTTGCTTGGGGGGAATCCAGCTCTTGTCTTGTCTAATTTCTGCGGTACATATCCCAGGTGTAGGCAATTGGGAAGCGGATTATCTCAGCCATCAGACTTAACAACCGGGGGAGTTTTCACTTCATCCAGATGTGTTTTTTCAGATTGTTCAGATGTGGGGTCTTCCAGAAATAGATCTAATGGCTTCCCATCTGAACAAGAAACTTCCCAGGTATCTGTCCAGGTCCAGGGATCCTCAGGCGGAGTTTTACCAACCTGCTTATATCTTCCCGCCTCTAGTTCTTCTTCCAAAAGTGATCTCCAAGATCATCATGAAACATTTGTTTGTGTTTCTGGTAGCACCAGCATGGCCTCACAGGTTCTGGTATGTGGTCCTTGTCCGGATGTCCAGTTGTCAACCATGGCCACTTCCTTTAAGACCAGATCTTCTATCTCAGGGGCCGTTTTTCCATGAGGATCTCAAATCATTAAATTTGAAGGTATGGAAATTGAACGCTTAGTGTTATGTTACAGGCTCGTAAATCTGTTTCTAGGAAGATTTATAATTGAGTTTGGAAGACTTATATTTCATGGTGTTCTTTTCATAAATTCTCCTGGCATTCTTTTAGAATTCCTAGAATTTTACAGTTTCTTCAGGATGGTTTGGATAAAGGTTTGTCTGCAAGTTCCTTGAAGGGACACATCTCTGCTCTTTCTGTTTTATTTCATAGAAAGATTGCTAAACTTCCTGATATTCATTATTTTGTTCAGGCATTGGTCCGTATCAAGCCTGTCATTAAATCAATCTCTCCTCCTTGGAGTCTTAATTTGATCTGAGAAATTTACAGGCTCCTCCTTTTGAGCCTATGCATTCTTTGGATATTAAACTACTTTCTTGGAAAGTGTTGCTCCTTTTGGTTATCTCTTCTGCTAGAAGAGTTTCTGAATTATCTGCTAGAAGAGTTTCTGAATTTCTTTGTGTCCTAATCCTAAGAATTCTTTGGCGAGATCCTTACATTCTCTGGATGTTGTAAGAGCTTTGAAATATTATGTTGAAGCTACTAAAGATTTCAGGTAGACTTCTAGTCTATTTGTTGTCTTTTCTGGTTCTAGGAAAGGTCAGAAAGCTTCTGCCATTTCCTTGGCATCTTGGTTAAAGCTTTTGATTCATAAGGCTTATGTGGAGCCGGGTCAGGCCCAGCCTCAGAGAATCACAGCTCCTTCTACTAGATCAGTCTCCACTTTGTGGGCTTTTAAGAATGAAGCTTCAGTTGATCAGATTTGCAAAGCAGCGACTTGGTCTTCTTTGCATACATTTACTAAATTCTACTGTTTTAATGTGTTTGTCTCTTCGGAAGCAGTTTTTGGTAGAAAAGTTCTTCAGGCAACTGTTTCAGTTTGATTCCTCTGTGTATGTTTTAAGTTTTTTCTTTCCAATTATAAGAAAAACTTATTCTTTTGGTTGTGGATTTATTTTTTCAGCGGAAAATGGCTGTTATCCCTCCCTCTCTAGTGACTCTTCTGTGGAGTTCCACATCTTGGGTATTACTATCCCATACATCACTAGCTCATGGACTCTTGCCAATTACATGAAAGAAAACATTATTTATGTAAGAACTAACCTGATAAATTCATTTCTTTCATATTGGCAAGAGTCCATGAGACCCACCTTTTTATGGTGGTTATGTTTTTTTGTATATTATATTTCCATTTCCTTTTTTGATGCTTTTTACTCCTTTTTCTATCACCCCACTACTTGGCTATTCATTAAACTGAATTATGGGTGTGGTGAGGGGTATATTTGTAGGCATTTTGAGGTTTGGGAAACTTTGCCCCTCCTGGTAGGATTGTGTATCCCATACGTCACTATCTGACGGTTTAGGGGTTAATAGGTTTAGTTAGTGGTGGTGATGTGGGAGGTCAGAGGTTTAGGGGTTAATACGTTTATTTAGTGGCGGCGATGTCGGGGAGTGGCGGGATAGGGGTTAAACATTTTAGTATAGTAGCGGCATTTAGTGAAATTGTATAATTAAAGTTGGGAAAAAGCCGAATAAACGTGAGATCAATGACTGCTAGTTAACAACAGTGCAATGTTTATCGCCCCGTACTTGGTGTGCGTGTTTTTGATGGCTTTTTTTATAAAGAAGATGAGCATATTGAGATCCGCGGCCGTGATGTTAGGCGAGCGTATTGATGCCGGCGAATGCAAAATAGTTGACACTTTGATAAATATGCCCCAGTATCTTGAGCTATTACCTGTGATAGAATATAAGGAGCACTTTGATACGATGTTGGGAATGGGTGTGATTGCTACATTTGTATGTTGATTCACTGTGCACTACCACGCAACCTCAAAAATATATTGACCATTAAACTGCTGCAATAATATCCACTATAAACCAATGTGCAACTGTGGGAATATTTGCAGCTCACATCTCGCTAGCATTTTAGTTTTAATTTACACCCACTCATTTTAAAAGATATTAATAAAGTTTATGTTTTAATTACTTTTTGACACACACGCCTTCATATCATTGTAATCAGGGGTGGCCAAGAGTGCTTACATAGTATCGCTTTCCAGTTCAGTCTGTGGGGCCGATTTATCAAGCTCCGTATGGAGCTTGATGCCCCGGGTTCCGTGCGAGCCTTCAGGGTCGCCGGAAACAGAAGACTGCTGCTCCATAACTTGCCCGCCTGCTCTGAGGCCTCAGACAGAAATCAACCCGATCGGGTTGATTGACACCCCCTGCTAGCAGCTGATTGTCCGCAAATCTGCAGGGGGCGGCATTGCACCAGCAGTTCACAAGAACTGCTGGTGCAATGATAAATGCAGACAGTGTATGCCACTATACTAGCTTTATATAAGGCCAATCTATTACTTTAGTGGTAATCACCCCTTTCATACCAGTAGTGCCATCAAGACTCCTTTTTTTCATTAATGTATGAAATTAACCCCTTGTTCCAAAACCATAGTAATACGGGTTAATTGTTAATAAAGCTTTTTGAACACAACATTATGGGTATAGTGGGTATGGGTGTTGGATGGATTATTTATATTGATAATAGTGTAAAAGTGCTCATTATGATTTTTTTAGTTGATCAATCACAAATCTTTTTAAACTTTTTAATAATTTTTTACCTTGAATCAAGATTTTAAATACTGACACCAGATTATGATACATCAGATGGAAAATTATTATTATTACTTTTTTTTTTTTTTAAAAACAGGCATTTTTTAATCTTTTTTTTTGTTTGTTTTTTAACTGTGCTATGAATAATACCAACAAACAACATGAACACCAACAAATAAGATTTTATTTAAAAAAACGAAAGCACTGTAACATTACAGAAATGGGAGTAATAATGCATAGGTTTGCCAATTAGGTTATCTAGATTGAAGCGCTCCCAAATTTTGTTTTCTCTTGTTTCTAGTGGTTCTCGTTTGTTGTTGGAGATATCATATAATTGGCTAAATAATGCAATTAAAGGTGTAAGTTACAGAAAAACTCACTAGAGAAAGGCTGTAAAAGACTGATGAAGAGAACCTCAATAAATCTAGATCATAGTTTAATTGTCATCCAATATGACACTGTGGGATATTTTCCACTATATTTTGCTCATATGCAAAACTGTTTCATAAAGTCAAAAAGACCAATTTGGCATTTTATTATCTTTGATGTCTAATTATTTACACAAGTCCCCCATATATTCTTTTTACTGTTAAGTCAAAGGCCAATACATAGAGAGAACAATGGGAATAAACAGCTTGGTACCTCTCTGCCACAGACATTAACTGGGAGCATTATATTTCATCTACAACTTTGTGTTAACATGTTTTTTGTGTAATCAGAACTTAAAGGCACATACTACTTCAGTTCAGAAATGTTCAATATAGGTGGGGAAATAATAGACAAAATAAAGGTGAAGGAGCTATTTGTAAACAATTTAATACATTCCTGTAGGTAAGATGAATATTTGGAAACACATTGAAGGGGAGAAAATATTAGTGTAAACTGTCCAATTAAAGGGACTGTCTACTTCATAATTGTTATTGTTTAAAAAGATAGATAATCCCTTTATTATCCATTCCCCAGTTTTGCATAACCAACTCAGTTATATAAATACACTTTCTACCGCTGTGATATCTAAGCCTCTGCAGACTGCACCCTTATTTCCGTTCTTTTGAAAGACTTGCATTTTTAGGCAATCAGTGGTGCCTCATAAATAACTCCAAGGGAATGAGCACAATGTTATCTATAGGACACACATGAACTAGCACTGTCTAACTATGAAAAACTGTCAAAATGCACTTAGA
Organism: Bombina bombina; assembly: GCF_027579735.1. Lineage (NCBI taxonomy): Eukaryota > Metazoa > Chordata > Amphibia > Anura > Bombinatoridae > Bombina > Bombina bombina. Next base: position 987,266,345 of record NC_069500.1, read on the forward strand.
TAAGAGGTGGCCTTCAAGTGCTTAGACATTAGCATATGAGCCTAACCTAGGTTTAGCTTTCAACAAAGAATGGCAAGAGAACAAATTTGATGATAAAAGTAAATTAGAAAGTTGTTTAAAATTGCATGCCCTATCTGAATCATGAAAGTATAATTTTGACTTGACTGTCCCTTTAAGTTAGTGAATTCAATAAGTGAAAAAAGGGTCCTTAAATGTGCTGATATTTAACTACTGTTATTCTGGAATATGATCACATTTAACAGAACTGTACAATGATAACAACAGGGCCTTTATCGGTGAGAGCACTTTCTGTCCTGATATTTGTGATTATGCTGACATTGAAAAGTGCTTATTGGCCACTGTTAACCTGCTGATAGATTGGGATTGAACGCTATATTAGCCAGGTCCTACACTGTAAATATTAAAGCATTTATTTTGCTCTAATGTTGTGTGAGATTAAATACTAGGGAGTTAGAATCAAGGTCTATGTTCATTTATCCAAATGACAAGCTCTTTAGAGCAATGCACGTTTATCACTGTAGGCTGCTTTATAATGTGTTATACAATGTTAAGTTTAGTAGAATGTAATTTTATAAAGAACCCTCACATACTGCCAGTCAACATAGTAAAATGAAAGGGATTTTAATATATAGTAAAATCGGTTATTAATTGTGATTTACGATATACAGTATTACCCCCATAATGATGTGGATGTGTTTTGGACACTGGAGCACTAAGTGAAAGTGTTGAATGGAGCTTTTTCACATAAATAAGAGAATTTCTTTGAAAAAAAAAGTTTTATTGAACAATTATTACATTACAATTATTACATTTGTATTGATATTTTAGGTGACAATAACTTTTTTACTGGTTAAATAAAAAAAATACAGTACAGCTACTAAAGTAGATGTTTATACTTGTAATGTAGAGAACCAGATGTTTTAGATGTATCAGTATATTAATCAAAATGCAAATTAGACACACTGCATATACAACTCTAAAAACAATACAATAGTTCTTTGTGTTTACTGTACCTAACTGCAATGTATACAGTAACTGTACTGAATTTCACATTGTTACATTATGGTACAGTAAATATTAAGTATGTGTGTACCTGTATAATAGTTATATTATGGCACCTGAACAAATACTAGATCTATTACATTAGAACAATATGTACTGTCATTGACTTTTAATGGCGATACAGAATTTTTAAGTCAATGCACTGCACTGTACACTATATTAATGTATATCTGTATGGTACTTACATAATGACCCTGACTATGATCTTCACTTTCTTACTGTAGACAACTGAAGTGCACACAGTTACTTATTCGTTTTCCTGAATATTTGAGATGGGCTGTAGTTTCACTAAGGATGTGTTGCATTATTGCCAAGACACTAATTATGAGACTGCAGTAATTCTTGTACATCATCATCAACAACATTCTCCATTCCAGTCTCATTAACCAGTTCAATAATGTTTTAGATGATTAATTAAACCATCCTCACCTTCTTCCAGGTTGCTACATTCATCTGGCTACATCTTATACCACATTCCATTCATGCAGTTAGGAGTCATTTAATTCCAAGCTGCTGTTTTTAATCACATTAAAGTGTCGAGCTGCCTCCCCCTGCTCACTTGCGGCCAATCGACTGCTAGCAGCTGCTGCCAATCATTCTGATTGTATCTGCTCAGGATTAATTCAATCTGCCACCTTTTAGGTGGCGGAGAGGTTAAGGAGCAGCAGTCTTATGACCGCTGCTTCTTAACTTTCGTTTCAGATGAGCCATAAACGATGGGCCTCCGAAGCATCATTGACTGCTTGATAAATGGAGTCCATAATATTTGTATCTTTGCAAGCTTAGCTTATGGATTGTTTATCTTCATCATCCGTTTTCTCTTTGTGCCTCTTGAATGTTCAGCAGAGTTATCAGGCCTAAATATTACTGCATGATCCTTTAGTGATATTAATAAAGTGGTTTTGGTAAGAAGGTAACCAACTTCTATGGAGGTTAGAAGTGTGTCTAAATTATCCGAGTAGCCTGGAGTATTATCAAGTACCAACAATGCTTTAGGTTCAGTGTTACTCTCCTCACATAGCATTTCACCCATGGGCAAACCAATTTTGAAAACATATTAACTATCACCCAAGCCTTCTTCTTTGGTTTCCAAACCATTGGCAAACTTGATTTTGGGACAATTTTCTTGGGTCATGATGTCTGAGAATGATACACAAGCATATGGGGTTTAGCTTAAAGTCAAATTTAGTGTTGTACCCTAGCAAGATAACTTGTCTTTCATATTTAAACCTAAATACAGGTGGCCCTCTGTTTACAACGGTTCAATTTACACCGTTTCAGAATAACAACCTTTTTTTCCTGTCATGTGACTGCTATTGAAAAACATTGAGAAGCAGTGCATTTATTAAAATAGCCAGTAGGTGGAGCTGTCCGCTTGTGTTGCAGCAAAGCCAAGCAAGCGGAAATTAATCAGTTTAACCAGACCTGAGCTATCGAGCAGATTTCAAAGGAACAAGATCTTCCTGTCTATAAATCAGTCCAGATTGGAATGCATAGAAAGAACTGTTTGCAGAAAAATGCAAGTGAAGTCTGTGTTGTGTGATTATTGTATTAGGTTTATAATGCTGTTTAGCAAATGTTTTTGTTCATTTAACTTAGTTTAATTATATATTCTGTGTTGTGTGATTATTTTATTAGGTTTATAATGCTGCTTAGCATTTAAAGTCTTCATTTCAAAGCTTTAAAAATAATGTATTAGGTGTTACTTATGACAATTTTGAGAGGGGCCTGGAACCTAACTCCCTCATTTCCCATTGACTTACATTATAAACTGGGTTTCAATTTACAACAGTTTCGATTTACAACCATTCATTCTGGAACCTAACCCCGGCGTAAACTGAGGGCTACCTGTACATGTTTTTCCTTATGGGAGATAATAGTGAAAGGTCTGTTTCATCAACATTAAAGACAAGTTCAGGTGAGTTGCCTTGCTCTATGATGGCTTTGAAAGTTGCAGGACATTTTCTAAGCATTTGTGATATGACTACGCTGTCTGGGGCAGAACCTTGCAGTAGATGGATTCAGTGCCAAACAGTAACAGCATTATCTGTGATATCAGAATACAGCAGAGAACCAGCACTCGCTGGGACCAAGTTGAGCATGGTAATTGTTTATATACATATATGGTGCCAAGGATTTAGAAGGCTTATTTTCTATAACTTCTAATTTCTTTTTTACATTCCCCGATAGTTTGTAATACACATTTATGTGTAAATATAAAAACCTCCCTGCTTCTAAGGTGTTAAATGTGTCTTGCTAAAATAAATCTGAAATGAGGAATAAAAATACCTCCCTAAAGTTTTTTTTATCTTATCCAATGTTCAGACCATTTTTGTGCCAAAATTATTTAAAGTGACATTAAAATTATGTTTTATTGATGCATGGCATATTTCAGCACAAAATAAATGTTTTAAATTAAGTTAAAACTGTCAGTTTATTTAAATAAATTCGAAGGTTTTGGAAATCAAGATCAGTTCATGAAAACACCCTTTGAAAAGTATGGGAAACATAGGGCCCAATGATCTAAACTTTGCCAGATGGGAATGTCAATTAACCAGACTCGTGCGTGACTACTTTCGGTGCCTAGAGGAAGAGTTGTGCAACCTCATTACAACCAGGCTGAATACCAAAGAAGTACAATTGGTGTCCGTAAATCAGCCAACACAGGAACCAATTTCTAGGTCTACACCTTGCATTTCAGACTCGGATAGCGCAAAGACCCCTTACTTTCATACTCAGACAGTTGTTAGGTATCCCGCTCTTACAAAGCCTCTGTCTAGCATGGGACCATAGATGAGGGAATCTATCTATACTGGAGCTTCATGTGACAATGTAGAGACGTCCGCTTATTGCACGAGGACCATACTTCAACCAGAGATAAAAGCGGAGGTCACGGATTTAACTATGGAGATCATTTCCCTTTCTCACACCAGACAAGAGTCTATAGTCACTACCGAGAAGCAGAGCCTTACTGAATACATAACGCCAAAGTTATTGCTTTGAAATGGAGGAGTCAACCTTACTCATCCATCCCTGGCAATTATGACTAACGGAGACATGGTGGGAGGGAACACTTGCTCCACTTTTAAAAACCAAAGATATGTGACAGACTTACTGAGAGTTTTCTCAATGGTTAGGCTGAAATCTGGAATTGGCTAAAGCTGGAACTACGATAACTTTTACCGTGTAGAACGGGCAGTGGTCATACCTATAGACAGGATAAGACGAAATTATCATCAGAAAGTATATCTGGCAACGAGTATATATGTCTGTATGTTCCTTTTAGTTGGTGCCCTATTTGAGCTATTTGTTTTCATATAGTGAGTACCTTATCTATAGTAAATATCATGAAAGTCACATATATAAATATATAGCTCACTTGACTTTACATTTTTATAGTTTTGGATAGTTTAGTGTTTAATTAGAAAAGATTGACCTCTGCGCCTATTAACAACCTATGTGCCCGGGGAGGGGTAATCCTAGCTGGTACCCAATGTGCAAGAAGAAAATTAAGGTATAACCCAAGGCGCCTACCCTAAGGAGGCTAGGTGTATGAAAATGTAAAATCTAATTATGATTTAAACTCCAGTGTGGTCTAAAAATGTTTTAATACATAAATAAAAATATTTTGCAGATAAAACAAATATACATACAATGCTTCAAGTAAATATACAATGCTTCATGGATCCATGATAAATAACAGATAGAATAAAATCGAAGTCGAATAAGATAAAACAATAAAACAATAAAATATAGAGGTAATACAATAGTGCTTGAGCAATAATATACAATACTATATTATACAATAGCAGCGAAAGAAGTGGTTGCGGACAATCTTGTTGTGAATTCTCTGATGGAATTCTAAGATGAATTAAATGTGAGGAGAAAAAAGTTAAAAATGTGTGAAAAAAAGTGTGAAAAAAAACTCCTCAAAATAAAGTGTGTGGGTGAAAAAACTTCAAACTGTGATCCAAAAGAATTCAAAAATTTTTTTTATAATCCTAAAAAATATAATCCAAAAAAATATATATATATCTTCCACAAAAGTGTAGTCTGATCCAAAATCGATACAAATGTTGAAAATAAGAGTGTCAGCAATGTCTCAATAGAAATTGGTGTATAAAAATTGGTGTATAAAAAGATATAATGTCAGTGTTCCATTATTCCTAAAGATCCTTATCCTCAAAAAAAGGTCTTCAATCCAATAAAAAATGAGTGCAAAAAAAATAAAAAATGAATGCAAAAACAAAAATAAAAAAATGAAAAACAGGGAACAATAACCTGTGGAGAGAGAAGAAAAAAATATAGTGTAGATTGTCCTAAATGTTCAGCAAATAATGAAATAAGGCTTACCAGTTCTGGTCAACGCGTTTCGGCCCGTGCTAGGCCTTTCTCAAGACTTTTTGGTTTTGGTATACTGGTGGCGGCCTTATATAGTTTGTTTAACCGGAAGTGATTTGTTGTTCACTTCCGGTTTTGCCGAATTTGCTATCTTGTTTTGGGGCTAAATCTAGTTAAAGTTCTTTGTAGTTTACTTATTTTGGTGTGGAGTTATGGTAAATTGCTTCCTAAGTTTAACATTTGTTGTTAAAGAGGATTCTTTTGTTATTAGCCCTTGCCTAATACCTCCGTGGGTAACGTGACGTCACTTCCGGTCTAGGTAATTTTTACGATCGGTTTTGTAGATCGTGTATTCGAATTAGGTATGTATTTCAATGGGAGTCGGGGAATCTATATTTTTCTTATTTCCTTACCAAATTGTGTTTCTTAATGCTGGTAAACATAGGTCCGTGATCGGACCGACCTGATTGGTCATGACGTCACGGCCTCGGGTTGGCGCCTTTGATTGGTTCTGAAAGGTGGGTTTGCCTAATCTTGCCTTACTATTGGTGTGTGAATAGCCGTAATTATAATAGTATTATGTTTCCTTGAACTATTTGGATATGAGGATTGCATTCATCCTAGTATAATGGTATTGTCTAATATTGATCTTCTAGGGGCTTTTTTTCTTTTTTTCTTTCTTTTCTTTTTTTGTGCGATCCTAAAAATAGATATCTTAGTATAACTTTCGTTTCTATTTGTTCATAATAAAAAATTTTATTCCCAACTGTAATGTTTGAGACTGTCAGTAAATGTTCGAGATTGTCAATGAACATAGCTTTTTAGCATATTATTCATATGTTTTTTTACGAAAGATGGACTTTGGTTATTGGCGTAACAGGGGAGGGTAATTGTATCTTCTATTCTCTTTCTAATAGTGAGAGACATATGTTTTTTTACGAAAGATGGACTTTGGTTATCGGCGTAACAGGGGAGGGTAGTTGTATCTTCTATTCTCTTTCTAATAGTGAGAGACATAAAGGTCTGGGTGCTTCTGAAATTTAATTTAGTGGTTTTAAATTTTCTTCTTTAAAGAGGTTTCTTTTTTATATATAGGATACCTTTTCCTAGTTTCATTAGTACCTTTTTGGTGATGTAAAATCGGAATGTTATCATACTATCTACTTGTAGGATTAGATGGAATAAAGGAGAGGAATGAGTACTTACCCTAAATAGATAGGGATATGTGTATTGACCTAAATGAATAGTTTTATACACGTATTAATAAATTGAATAGTTAATCCTTTCCTATAAGGAGATTAATGTTCCCTATAGGACTTAGGGGACGTCAAGATATAGGGACTTGTAGCGGAATTTGGGTTTGGGTCTCATAGGAGTGTAACCATGTCAACTTTTGATCGTTACCCTCATTTTGTATTTTTTGGATGTTTCTTATCAAGGTTTGAATCATAAGGTGTAATTTGAAAAAGAGAGTCTTTGGTCAAAGGGGATTAGTTTCTAAGGTATCTGTTTTAATTTGAAATTTCTACTTTAGTAAAAGCCTATTGAGAGGGGTTGGTTTGGTCACAGAAGCTTCAATTTGTGGTTTGTCTTTTTTTCAATTCAGAATGTCTGGTATATAGAGTCTGTTTTCAATTTGAAATTTCTACTTTAGTAGAAACCTTTTGAGAGGGGTTAATTTGGTCAGGAAGATTCATTTTGTTGTGGATCTATTTTCGATTCAGAATCTCTGATGTGGTTAGACCATGTTGAAAAGGTGCGACAAGTCTTCTTTGTTATTAAGACCTCTTGGGTATAGACAATCTAGGTTGAAGATCCACCTGGATTCTGCTGTGAGGAGTCTTTTTTCATGGTTCCCTCCTCTCCAATCCTTTTTGATCTTTTGTATCCCTAGAAAGGTAAGTTCTTTGGTGTTGCCTTTGTGTTTATCTACAAAGTGTTTGTATAACGGTGTGTCTACATTTAGTTTTTCGATCTGTAGCAGATGTTCTCGCATCCTATCCTTCAGGGTTCTAGAAGTTTGGCCCACATATTGTAGGCCACATGAGCATTGGAGCATGTATATAATGCCCTTGTCTTGGCATCTGATTAGATCCTTGATCTTATGTGTTTCCTTGGTGTTGTGGCAAATGAAGGATGATGCTTTTATACCGTGTTTACAAGACTTGCATGATATGCACGGAAAGAATCCTTTAAGTTCTTTTCCAAACACATTTGTAACTCTGGCGGTCTTTTTCTTCGGTATACTCGGGGCTAGTTTGTTTTTCAGGTTCTTGGTTTTTCTGTAAATGAACCTGGGTTGAGTAGGGAGTTTTTCACCTATCAGATCATCGTCTTTTAGTATACCCCAATGTTTTTTGAATATTTTCTCAATGATATTTTTGTTATCACTGTACTCTGTGATCATCGCTATATCCAGTGACTCTTCATTTGTTGTTGTTTTTGGTTTTTTATATTTGGTAAGAGTGGATCTGTCGATCATCCTGACTTCTTGAATTTTCTGGTCCAATTCTGTCTCGTTGTACCCTCTCTCAAGAAATTTATATTTTATCGTTGTTGCCTGTTCTTCCCATTTGTCTGCAGTGGAACAGTTTTTCCTCATTCTTAACAGTTGACTCTTTGGTATGTTATTTTTCCAATTGAAATGGTGGCAGCTGGTCATGTGTATATAGTTATTGCTGTCCACTTGTTTAAAGTGGGTTGAGGTCTCTAGCTTTCCGTTTTTTACTTCGATTTTTAAATCGAGGAAGATTATATCGGTCTGACTGCTGGTATATGTAAAATGTAGGTTGTTCTTGTTTTTATTCATGATTTCAAAGGTGAAGTCAAGATCCGATTGTGTCCCCTTCCAGACTATTAGTATATCGTCGATATAACGGCGATAGAGGACCAGGTCCGCGCTAGCTGGGCAGGATTCCCAAAAGATATGCTCCCATTTACCCATATATAGGTTGGCATAGCTAGGCGCGAACCTGGTCCCCATCGCCGTTCCACAAATTTGTTGGTAATATTGTCCGTTATTACAAAAATAGTTGTGTTGTAGTATATACTTGATACTATCCAGAATGAATCTCCTTTGTTCATCTACGACTTCGTTGTCCTTTTTCAGGAAATATTCCACCCCTTCAATTCCTTCTTGGTGAGGAATACAGGTGTATAATGATGTGACATCACAACTGGCTAAAATGAAGCCTTCTTCCCATGTTATATCTTCCAGTAGATTCAAAACCTGGGTAGAGTCTTTCAGGTAAGAGGGAAGTTGTTGGACATACCTCTGTAAATTCAGGTCAACGTATTCAGATAAATTACTACTGAGTGATCCGATACCTGAAATAATCGGTCTTCCGGGGGGGTTTTGCAGTGCTTTATGAATCTTGGGTAAGTGATATATCACGGGGGTTATGGGATAATTTATGTTAATATATTTGTATTCTTTCTCAGTAAGAATCCCTTTCTCTTTTGCCTTATCCAGTAAACTCAATAGTTCTTTCTTGTATGTTCCCAACGGATTTGTGCGTAATTTGCAGTAGGTATTTTTGTCGCTCAATATTCTTTCATTTTCTGATTCATAGTCACTTCTATTCATGATGACGATGCCTCCTCCTTTATCGGCCGGTTTGATACTTAGGTCATAGTTGTTTTCGAGTTCCTTAATTGTTTTTAACTGTTGAGTAGTGAGATTGTGTTTCCTTATTTTGAGTTTCTTCTGTTGGATATCTCTAATATCTCGACATACTAGATTCTCAAAGGTTTCTATAGCTACTCCTTTGCTCGCAACTGGATAAAATGTAGATTTAGGTTTAAGTTCCGTATGTCTGAAGGAGTCTGTGTATTCTCTTGGTGTATAAGCTAATCTCTCGGTTGGAGACCTGGAAAAGAACCTTTTGAGTGTGAGTTTCCTCACAAATTCCTTGGTGTTGATAAATGTTTGAAATTTATCTAGGCTCTTAGTAGGAGCAAAGGATAGGCCAAACTTCAAGACTGAATTCTCATCTTTCGTCAGGGTGTGTGAACTGAGGTTAAAAATGCCACCGTTATTTTTTGCATTTTCGTCTGAATCATGTTCCTGATTGGATTTCATGTTTGATTTCTTATTTAATTTTATTCCTCCTCTTCTTCCTCGATGAGTCTTCTTTTTGATGCTTTTGGTTTCTCTGGTCCTGTGTTTTTTTGGGGCATCGGTTGCTTGTTTTTCTCCTTGCTGGATGGGTGTTCTAACCCTAAAAAAGAGGAGGATGAGGATAAGACCTCGATGTTAGGAGTAGTGGATGTTTGTGGAACAGTTCTTGATTCTGTTCTTTTGATGCAGTGTTCAATCCTCCACTCGTCCTTTGTATGTCCATCGTTTAGCGTTTTCCCACGGTATTCATCTTGGGCTGTCTTCCGTCCTCCTTTTGTTTGGGGTGTTTTGTAAGCCTCCCTATGTGTATAGTCGGAGTGGTCTCTTCTGTTGTATTCTTCAGAATTTATATTTTCTCTTTGCTGATAAAAGGCAGGTTTCCATTCATTTTGTCTGTTTCTTTGTGTCCTCCTGTAGTAGTGTTGTCTCCTTTGTGAATAGTAATCCCCTCTCCAGTTGGTTTGATTATTGAAATTATGATGTTTTGGTGTCCTGTTGTCATATTGGTCCCATCTGTTGTTCCATTGATTTGTCCTTCTATCTGGTGAGTAGTAGACTCTCGGCCTTGTATCTCTCCTTCTTTGAGGAGTTTGACCATAATCATTGCCCCTTCTTTCTGGGGTATAGTCATCTCTCGGTCTTCTGTCTCTGTCATCATTAAATTCCCTGTAATTATTATAGTCGTTGTATCGCCTGCGGTTCTGTCTATACCTGGGTCTTTTTCCATGATTTGGATAGGGTGATCTTCTATGATCGTTTACTCGCATCTCATATTTATTATTGGATATGTTGAACTGTTCTTGTTCATGGAGTTGTCTCTTATATTCTTGCTTATTCTTTGAAACTTGTATTTCATCTCTATTTTTCTGTGTGTGTGCAGTTTTTGTAGTCTGGCTTTTGCTATTGACTACCTCTGCCTCAGTGTCCTCAATTGTAGTAGTGGATTCCTTTGTCTCGTCACTGAGCTCTTTATTTTCTTTGTTTTCAAGCTCCCTCATAAGTTTTTTGGTTTTCTTTTGGATAACATCTTCTCTGGCTTTTTTTACTCTCTTTACTAGATTTTCTCTCTTATCTGTAAGGTCCTTGGAATCCTGTCCGGAATGTTCTAAATTCAGTAAGATTGCTTCATTTTCTTTGATCTCATAATCCATCTCTGTGGTGAGAGATTCTCTATATTCAATGATTAACCTCATTAGCTGCCTTGAGGTGTTGATTAACACCATTTTCCACTTGTCAGAGATTGAATTGGACAAGGGGAAGGCACATTCTTTATGGGTAATTAATCCCTTTGGTATGATATCTAATTCAAGGCATTTTTTAAAAAATGATATTTCCGCTTTAAATTTAATTTCTGAAATTAATAATTTTTCTAAATCTTTAAAAATGGACTGGATGTCTATAGTTTCTTCTTCCTCAACTTCAATACTTATTAATTTGGTGTGTTGGTTAACTTCTATAAGTACGTCTTGTCTCAATGTATTAAATGAATCCATCTTATTTGAATTTTTCTAGTATAATTGGCTGCTGAGGACTTGCTAGGATATATCAAAGTTAAATTAGAAAAGATTGACCTCTGCGCCTATTAACAACCTATGTGCCCGGGGAGGGGTAATCCTAGCTGGTACCCAATGTGCAAGAAGAAAATTAAGGTATAACCCAAGGCGCCTACCCTAAGGAGGCTAGGTGTATGAAAATGTAAAATCTAATTATGATTTAAACTCCAGTGTGGTCTAAAAATGTTTTAATACATAAATAAAAATATTTTGCAGATAAAACAAATATACATAAAATGCTTCAAGTAAATATACAATGCTTCATGGATCCATGATAAACAACAGATAGAATAAAATCGAAGTCGAATAAGATAAAACAATAAAACAATAAAATATAGAGGTAATACAATAGTGCTTGAGCAATAATATACAATACTATATTATACAATAGCAGCGAAAGAAGTGGTTGCGGACAATCTTGTTGTGAATTCTCTGATGGAATTCTAAGATGAATTAAATGTGAGGAGAAAAAAGTTAAAAATGTGTGAAAAAAAGTGTGAAAAAAAACTCCTCAAAATAAAGTGTGTGGGTGAAAAAACTTCAAACTGTGATCCAAAAGAATTCAAAAATTTTTTTTATAATCCTAAAAAATATAATCCAAAAAAATATATATATATCTTCCACAAAAGTGTAGTCTGATCCAAAATCGATACAAATGTTGAAAATAAGAGTGTCAGCAATGTCTCAATAGAAATTGGTGTATAAAAATTGGTGTATAAAAATTGGTGTATAAAAAGATATAATGTCAGTGTTCCATTATTCCTAAAGATCCTTATCCTCAAAAAAAGGTCTTCAATCCAATAAAAAATGAGTGCAAAAAAAATAAAAAATGAATGCAAAAACAAAAATAAAAAAATGAAAAACAGGGAACAATAACCTGTGGAGAGAGAAGAAAAAAATATAGTGTAGATTGTCCTAAATGTTCAGCAAATAATGAAATAAGGCTTACCAGTTCTGGTCAACGCGTTTCGGCCCGTGCTAGGCCTTTCTCAAGACTGGTTTTGGTATACTGGTGGCGGCCTTATATAGTTTGTTTAACCGGAAGTGATTTGTTGTTCACTTCCGGTTTTGCCGAATTTGCTATCTTGTTTTGGGGCTAAATCTAGTTAAAGTTCTTTGTAGTTTACTTATTTTGGTGTGGAGTTATGGTAAATTGCTTCCTAAGTTTAACATTTGTTGTTAAAGAGGATTCTTTTGTTATTAGCCCTTGCCTAATACCTCCGTGGGTAACGTGACGTCACTTCCGGTCTAGGTAATTTTTACGATCGGTTTTGTAGATCGTGTATTCGAATTAGGTATGTATTTCAATGGGAGTCGGGGAATCTATATTTTTCTTATTTCCTTACCAAATTGTGTTTCTTAATGCTGGTAAACATAGGTCCGTGATCGGACCGACCTGATTGGTCATGACGTCACGGCCTCGGGTTGGCGCCTTTGATTGGTTCTGAAAGGTGGGTTTGCCTAATCTTGCCTTACTATTGGTGTGTGAATAGCCGTAATTATAATAGTATTATGTTTCCTTGAACTATTTGGATATGAGGATTGCATTCATCCTAGTATAATGGTATTGTCTAATATTGATCTTCTAGGGGCTTTTTTTCTTTTTTTGTGCGATCCTAAAAATAGATATCTTAGTATAACTTTCGTTTCTATTTGTTCATAATAAAAATTTTTATTCCCAACTGTAATGTTTGAGACTGTCAGTAAATGTTCGAGATTGTCAATGAACATAGCTTTTTAGCATATTATTCATATGTTTTTTTACGAAAGATGGACTTTGGTTATTGGCGTAACAGGGGAGGGTAATTGTATCTTCTATTCTCTTTCTAATAGTGAGAGACATATGTTTTTTTACGAAAGATGGACTTTGGTTATCGGCGTAACAGGGGAGGGTAGTTGTATCTTCTATTCTCTTTCTAATAGTGAGAGACATAAAGGTCTGGGTGCTTCTGAAATTTAATTTAGTGGTTTTAAATTTTCTTCTTTAAAGAGGTTTCTTTTTTATATATAGGATACCTTTTCCTAGTTTCATTAGTACCTTTTTGGTGATGTAAAATCGGAATGTTATCATACTATCTACTTGTAGGATTAGATGGAATAAAGGAGAGGAATGAGTACTTACCCTAAATAGATAGGGATATGTGTATTGACCTAAATGAATAGTTTTATACACGTATTAATAAATTGAATAGTTAATCCTTTCCTATAAGGAGATTAATGTTCCCTATAGGACTTAGGGGACGTCAAGATATAGGGACTTGTAGCGGAATTTGGGTTTGGGTCTCATAGGAGTGTAACCATGTCAACTTTTGATCGTTACCCTCATTTTGTATTTTTTGGATGTTTCTTATCAAGGTTTGAATCATAAGGTGTAATTTGAAAAAGAGAGTCTTTGGTCAAAGGGGATTAGTTTTCTAAGGTATCTGTTTTTAATTTGAAATTTCTACTTTAGTAAAAGCCTATTGAGAGGGGTTGGTTTGGTCACAGAAGCTTCAATTTGTGGTTGGTCTTTTTTTCAATTCAGAATGTCTGGTATATAGAGTCTGTTTTCAATTTGAAATTTCTACTTTAGTAGAAACCTTTTGAGAGGGGTTAATTTGGTCAGGAAGATTCATTTTGTTGTGGATCTATTTTCGATTCAGAATCTCTGATGTGGTTAGACCATGTTGAAAAGGTGCGACAAGTCTTCTTTGTTATTAAGACCTCTTGGGTATAGACAATCTAGGTTGAAGATCCACCTGGATTCTGCTGTGAGGAGTCTTTTTTCATGGTTCCCTCCTCTCCAATCCTTTTTGATCTTTTGTATCCCTAGAAAGGTAAGTTCTTTGGTGTTGCCTTTGTGTTTATCTACAAAGTGTTTGTATAACGGTGTGTCTACATTTAGTTTTTCGATCTGTAGCAGATGTTCTCGCATCCTATCCTTCAGGGTTCTAGAAGTTTGAAATCATGAATAAAAACAAGAACAACCTACATTTTACATATACCAGCAGTCAGACCGATATAATCTTCCTCGATTTAAAAATCGAAGTAAAAAACGGAAAGCTAGAGACCTCAACCCACTTTAAACAAGTGGACAGCAATAACTATATACACATGACCAGCTGCCACCATTTCAATTGGAAAAATAACATACCAAAGAGTCAACTGTTAAGAATGAGGAAAAACTGTTCCACTGCAGACAAATGGGAAGAACAGGCAACAACGATAAAATATAAATTTCTTGAGAGAGGGTACAACGAGACAGAATTGGACCAGAAAATTCAAGAAGTCAGGATGATCGACAGATCCACTCTTACCAAATATAAAAAACCAAAAACAACAACAAATGAAGAGTCACTGGATATAGCGATGATCACAGAGTACAGTGATAACAAAAATATCATTGAGAAAATATTCAAAAAACATTGGGGTATACTAAAAGACGATGATCTGATAGGTGAAAAACTCCCTACTCAACCCAGGTTCATTTACAGAAAAACCAAGAACCTGAAAAACAAACTAGCCCCGAGTATACCGAAGAAAAAGACCGCCAGAGTTACAAATGTGTTTGGAAAAGAACTTAAAGGATTCTTTCCGTGCATATCATGCAAGTCTTGTAAACACGGTATAAAAGCATCATCCTTCATTTGCCACAACACCAAGGAAACACATAAGATCAAGGATCTAATCAGATGCCAAGACAAGGGCATTATATACATGCTCCAATGCTCATGTGGCCTACAATATGTGGGCCAAACTTCTAGAACCCTGAAGGATAGGATGCGAGAACATCTGCTACAGATCGAAAAACTAAATGTAGACACACCGTTATACAAACACTTTGTAGATAAACACAAAGGCAACACCAAAGAACTTACCTTTCTAGGGATACAAAAGATCAAAAAGGATTGGAGAGGAGGGAACCATGAAAAAAGACTCCTCACAGCAGAATCCAGGTGGATCTTCAACCTAGATTGTCTATACCCAAGAGGTCTTAATAACAAAGAAGACTTGTCGCACCTTTTCAACATGGTCTAACCACATCAGAGATTCTGAATCGAAAATAGATCCACAACAAAATGAATCTTCCTGACCAAATTAACCCCTCTCAAAAGGTTTCTACTAAAGTAGAAATTTCAAATTGAAAACAGACTCTATATACCAGACATTCTGAATTGAAAAAAAGACCAACCACAAATTGAAGCTTCTGTGACCAAACCAACCCCTCTCAATAGGCTTTTACTAAAGTAGAAATTTCAAATTAAAAACAGATACCTTAGAAAACTAATCCCCTTTGACCAAAGACTCTCTTTTTCAAATTACACCTTATGATTCAAACCTTGATAAGAAACATCCAAAAAATACAAAATGAGGGTAACGATCAAAAGTTGACATGGTTACACTCCTATGAGACCCAAACCCAAATTCCGCTACAAGTCCCTATATCTTGACGTCCCCTAAGTCCTATAGGGAACATTAATCTCCTTATAGGAAAGGATTAACTATTCAATTTATTAATACGTGTATAAAACTATTCATTTAGGTCAATACACATATCCCTATCTATTTAGGGTAAGTACTCATTCCTCTCCTTTATTCCATCTAATCCTACAAGTAGATAGTATGATAACATTCCGATTTTACATCACCAAAAAGGTACTAATGAAACTAGGAAAAGGTATCCTATATATAAAAAAGAAACCTCTTTAAAGAAGAAAATTTAAAACCACTAAATTAAATTTCAGAAGCACCCAGACCTTTATGTCTCTCACTATTAGAAAGAGAATAGAAGATACAACTACCCTCCCCTGTTACGCCGATAACCAAAGTCCATCTTTCGTAAAAAAACATATGTCTCTCACTATTAGAAAGAGAATAGAAGATACAATTACCCTCCCCTGTTACGCCAATAACCAAAGTCCATCTTTCGTAAAAAAACATATGAATAATATGCTAAAAAGCTATGTTCATTGACAATCTCGAACATTTACTGACAGTCTCAAACATTACAGTTGGGAATAAAAATTTTTATTATGAACAAATAGAAACGAAAGTTATACTAAGATATCTATTTTTAGGATCGCACAAAAAAAGAAAAAAAGCCCCTAGAAGATCAATATTAGACAATACCATTATACTAGGATGAATGCAATCCTCATATCCAAATAGTTCAAGGAAACATAATACTATTATAATTACGGCTATTCACACACCAATAGTAAGGCAAGATTAGGCAAACCCACCTTTCAGAACCAATCAAAGGCGCCAACCCGAGGCCGTGACGTCATGACCAATCAGGTCGGTCCGATCACGGACCTATGTTTACCAGCATTAAGAAACACAATTTGGTAAGGAAATAAGAAAAATATAGATTCCCCGACTCCCATTGAAATACATACCTAATTCGAATACACGATCTACAAAACCGATCGTAAAAATTACCTAGACCGGAAGTGACGTCACGTTACCCACGGAGGTATTAGGCAAGGGCTAATAACAAAAGAATCCTCCTTAACAACAAATGTTAAACTTAGGAAGCAATTTACCATAACTCCACACCAAAATAAGTAAACTACAAAGAACTTTAACTAGATTTAGCCCCAAAACAAGATAGCAAATTCGGCAAAACCGGAAGTGAACAACAAATCACTTCCGGTTAAACAAACTATATAAGGCCGCCACCAGTATACCAAAACCAGTCTTGAGAAAGGCCTAGCACGGGCCGAAACGCGTTGACCAGAACTGGTAAGCCTTATTTCATTATTTGCTGAACATTTAGGACAATCTACACTATATTTTTTTCTTCTCTCTCCACAGGTTATTGTTCCCTGTTTTTCATTTTTTTATTTTTGTTTTTGCATTCATTTTTTATTTTTTTTGCACTCATTTTTTATTGGATTGAAGACCTTTTTTTGAGGATAAGGATCTTTAGGAATAATGGAACACTGACATTATATCTTTTTATACACCAATTTTTATACACCAATTTCTATTGAGACATTGCTGACACTCTTATTTTCAACATTTGTATCGATTTTGGATCAGACTACACTTTTGTGGAAGATATATATATATTTTTTTGGATTATATTTTTTAGGATTATAAAAAAATTTTTTGAATTCTTTTGGATCACAGTTTGAAGTTTTTTCACCCACACACTTTATTTTGAGGAGTTTTTTTTCACACTTTTTTTCACACATTTTTAACTTTTTTCTCCTCACATTTAATTCATCTTAGAATTCCATCAGAGAATTCACAACAAGATTGTCCGCAACCACTTCTTTCGCTGCTATTGTATAATATAGTATTGTATATTATTGCTCAATCATTATTGTATTACCTCTATATTTTATTGTTTTATTGTTTTATCTTATTCGACTTCGATTTTATTCTATCTGTTATTTATCATGGATCCATGAAGCATTGTATATTTACTTGAAGCATTGTATGTATATTTGTTTTATCTGCAAAATATTTTTATTTATGTATTAAAACATTTTTAGACCACACTGGAGTTTAAATCATAATTAGATTTTACATTTTCATACACCTAGCCTCCTTAGGGTAGGCGCCTTGGGTTATACCTTAATAGTTTAGTGTTTACTTGATTTGAGCAGAGTTGAATCAATACCTCTTAGTGTCATGTTTTAATTCTTACTATAAATGATAGTTTCAGGTGCTGACTAAACTGCATTAATCATGGCTGTTGTGCTGCCTGCGGCCGAGGTAGCGTGACATGTTTATGTGTGTAACTAGTTTAAAGCACCACTGTTCAGTTTTTTAACACACTTTTAAGTACTCAGAGGTTACCCACAACTACTGTTTCATAATGTGATCTCACTCCCAGGTGACTCTAGATAAGGATCCACTATCATCCACTGAGCTACTTAATTATAACCTAAATAAAAAATAGAGCTAAGAGTGAGGGTTAATGTTTGTACTGGATGCTCACGTATAGCTGTGCCTTTTTATCTTTACACTACCACTTGGTGTTGTAATTTGTTAAAATATTCTACTATATTACCAGTATCTTATATCTTATCACATTACCTTTCAGAATCATTGCCTACCCTACTGATGCAGCTAATTTACTAGATACTGATTAGTTGGTTACTATACCCTCTCAACTAGTAAACCTACCTATTTTCTGACTAGTTATACAGGTGAAACTCGAAAAATTAGAATATCGTGCAAAAGTTCATTTATTTCACTAATGCAACTTAAAAGGTGAAACTAATATATGAGATAGACTCATTACATGCAAAGCAAGATAGTTCAAGCCGTGATTTGTCATAATTGTGATGATTATGGCTTACAGCTGATGAAAACCCCAAATCCACAATCTCAGAAAATTAGAATATTACATTCAATCAATAAAACAAGGATTGTACATAGAACAATATCGGACCTCTGAAAAGTATAAACATGCATACTGTATGTACTCAGTACTTGGTTTGGGCCCCTTTTGCAGCAATTACTGCCTCAATGTGGCGTGGCATGGAAGCTATTAGCCTGTGGCACTGCTGAGGTGTTATGAAAAACCAGAATGCTTCAATAGCGGCCTTCAGCTCTTCTGCATTGTTCAGTCTCATGACTCTCATCTTTCTCTTGGCAATGCCCCATAGATTCTCTATGGGGTTCAGGTCAGGCGAGTTTGCTTTCCAATCAAGCACAGTAATCCCATGGTCACTGAACCAGGTTTTGGTGCTTTTGGCAGTGTGGGCAGGTGCGAAGTCCTGCTGGAAAATGAAGTCAGCATCCCCATAGAGCACGTCTACGGAAGAAAGTATGAAGTGCTCCAAAATCTCCTGGTAGACGGCAGCGTTGACCCTGGACTAAATAAAGCACAGTGGACCAACACCAGCAGATGACATGGCTCCCCAAATCAACACAGACTGTGGAAACTTAACACTGGACTTCAAGCATCTTGCATTGTGTGTGCCTCTCCATTCTTCCTCCATAGTCTGGGTCCTTGGTTTCCAAATAAGATGCAAAATTTGCTCTCATCAGAAAAGAGGACTTTGGACCACTGAGCAACAGACCAGGTCTGTTTTTCTTTAGCCCAGGTAAGACGCTTCTGACGTTGTTTGTTGTTCAGGAATGGCTTGACAAGAGGAATACAACATTTGAAGCCCATGTCCAGGATCCGTCTGTGCGTGGTGGCTCTTGATGCACTGACTCCAGCCTCAGTCCACTCCTTGTTAAAGTCCCCAACACTTTTGAATGGCCTTTTCCTGACTATCCTCTCCAGGCTGCGGTCATCCCTGCTGCTTGTGCACCTTTTTCTTCCACACTTTTCCCTTCCACATAACTTTCTATTAATGTGCTTTGATACAGCACTTTGGGAGCATCCAACTTATTTTGCAATTACCTTTTGAGGCTTTCCCTCCTTATGGAGGGTGTCAATGATGGTTTTCTGCACAACTGTCAGGTCAGCAGTCTTTCCCATGATTGTGATTCCTACTGAACCAGACTGAGAGACCATTTAAAGGCTCAGGAACCCTTTGCAGGGGTTATGGCTTAATTAGCTTATTAGAGTGGAACACTTTGAGCCTAGAATATTGCACCTTTTCACAATATTCTAATTTTCTGAGATTGTGGATTTGGGGTTTTCATGAACTGTAAGCCATATTCATCACAGTTAACTTTTGCACGGTAATCTAATTTTTTGAGTTTCACCTGTAGATGTTTATCCTACTTGTGTTATTAGTTGACATAATAATATTAGTTTTCGTGTACCCCTGGTTAGCTATAGCACTGTAACCTACCCTATTTATACAGTTAATAGATATAAAACTCCTTTTTCTCGCTAGTTACAGCCTTACTTATGCAACTGTCAGGCATGCTGGGAATGATATTAATAGGATTCTAGCTATGAACCTATAGCCAGTGTGTGCTCCTCTCCCTACATTGTTCTGTTTTGCTTAATAGTGGTATACTATATGTCTATTGAGATGTAGAGGCCGATTTATCAAAGGTCTTGCGGACCTGATCCGACAGTGCGGATCAAGTCTGGAAGACCTCGCTGAATGTGGAGAGCAATACGCTCTCCATATTCAGCATTGCACCAGCAGCTCGCCGCCCCCTGCAGATTCGTGGCCAATTGGCCGCCAGCAGGGAGGTGTCAATCAACCCGATCGTACTCGATTGGGTTTAATTGTGGGCCTCGTAGTCTTGTTTTGCTGGAACTCAGCTCATAATGGTTTGGCTTTTGATGTCAAAGTGTGCTCCCCTTTCTAAACCTTAGACCCCTATAGTGGCCTAAACAAGAGGTGCTATTGTTCCCCTATTTTCAACACACTGACTGAGTCTCTGGTTTGGGTAGCTAGAGACTTATTTATTACAGCCATTATTGCTTCCCTTAGTTAGACTCACATATTTTTTCCAAACGTGACCCTTTCTTCTGACTCCTTAATATATATATTTATCTATAAGTCAAGGAACCATGAGTGGCCCCATAGGTTTGATATTATTTATGGTCCCTGACTATTCCCACCCATCACAATATATATTATTATTTTTGGTCCAAGAGTGGCCAATATTTTTCATATGGGTGGCCAATATTTTTCATATGGGTGGCCAATATTTTTCATATGGGGATCCAGTCTGTCTTAGCTTTAGCAGTTGAAAATAGGGGTTGCCTGCACTTTATCTTTTCCCTAAAAAAAAATAAAAAATTAACTTGCTGCCGATCTACTTTGTCATGTCATTATAGTAGATGGTGATCTTGTTTATATATTTATATTCATTGTTGCTGTGTTTTAATAGTGTTCTGAAGGTCCAAAAGTTGCCTTATAGTAATATAATCCTCCAATTATCAAAAAAAAAAATAGTTTTGGAGGTCCAAAAGTGGCCTTATCTATTTGAAGGAGGTTGGAAAACATGAGGGTTGACGTGTTATTTTATATATTACACAACAGGTATTTCTTTGACAATCTGCTGTACTATGTGTTATCACTTTTACGTATTAATTGCAATAACCAAATTATGTGACAATCCATTGTTATAAAGGATGTAGGTTTGTATCTATATCCATGTAAGATACCTGTATGTTTGACTTTTTATTTTTAACCCTCAATAAAAAAAAAAAAAAAAAGTAATGGAACGCACTGGAAAGTGACACTTTGCTTTGTGGAGCGAAGTTAGCAGTGAGCAGGGGGGCAATTTAAAAATTAAATCCTGCAGCCAATATAAATCACATTACGCTGCTTTCTGTGTATAGTATCTTACAATTGCCTATATTTTCATATATATGTTTTTCTATATGGGTGGTATGGATTTTGAGTGTTTTAAAAAAGGCTCTCCAACCTTTAGTTTGCGAGAGAAAACTATGAGATCTTTATTGCGAAAAGCTTTTCAGAATTACATTGGGATTAGAGAGACACTTTCATATACGCCCATGGAAGCACTTGTACAGCTCATTTTACGAAAAAACAACAATAACACTTCATATTTAGTACTTATAAGCACACATTTCTAAGTGATTTATGCACCTCCAGTGTGTTTGAATTACAATTTACACTGTGTATAGTTAAAATGACTTATTCCTTTGTCATTTATGTACAAATTTTACGTTTTTGATATAATACGATTTTTGGTGAAGAATTTCACTACGATTTTTTTATGCATCTTAATGTTTCCTGCATATTTTTCTGTGAATGGTTCAATAATTCATTTTGTATGAATTTTACAAAATTACAAAATACTAATTTTATTGCCAATTTTTGTAACGTATGCATCTCCTCCCAATATGAAAATGTAGAATACGCCCCTTTGCGAGACACCCTGTTTTTAGGGTAAAAAGTGGCTTTAGATAATTTCACCAGGGAAATAGAAGTACTGGCAATTATTGTTTAATAATCTCATGAGCCCAGAGACCTTTAAATCTTCAGGTCCTTTGTATTCCTGGTCTCCTTTTCTGTGGCTTACTAGGAACAGATGAAATTGAACTTCTGTAACATGTTATATAAACCCATACATAAGTATTGCAGAGGCACCTCACTTTCTGTTTGGGATTTAAAAAGCACAATATTTTTTTATTTTGCTTCGCTAAACATTGATGGGATAAGTTTAGAGTTTAAAGAGTAGGTCTACTTCAGAATTTGTAATGTTTAAAAAGATAGATAATCCCTTTATTATTACCTATTCCTCAGTTTTGCATAACCAACACAGTTATATTAATATACTTTTTACCTCTGTGATTACCGTGTATCTAAGCCTCTGCAGACTGCCCCCTCATTAAAGTTTTTTGACAGACTTGCAGTTTAGCCAATCAGCTCTGACTCATAAATAACGCCAAGGGAGTGAGCACAATATTATCTATAAGACACAAATGAACTAGTGCTGTCTAGCTGTGAAAAACTGTTAAAATGCACTGAGATAAGAATACCAAGAGAACAAAGCAAACTTGATGATAAAATTGAATTGGAAAGTTGTTTAACGTTGCATGCCCTATCTGAATCATGGAAGTTTAATTTTGACTAGATTGTTCCTTTAATGCCCCTTTAACAGTGTTTATCTGCTTTACATTTACTACAGGCATCCTGAAAAAAATATTTTACATTGGCCAGTAGGAGTCAGACAAATCTCCCTTGGGAAGAACAAAGTGATGCAGGGCAGGTGTATAAGTACTAGTAGGCACTTAAAATTCAAATTTTTTCGATTTTGAAGACAAAATTATGTAATGAACTGAGATTTTTCTCTATGTTTTTTTTTTTCTCAGCAGATTTCATTAACTGTCAATGTCAGCTTTAAAGAGTGTAAATCATATTTAGAGTTTTATTTTAAAAATGAGGTTCCAGTCTAGTGTGCTATTTCAATTTTGTTTGAAAAGAATCTGGAATATGCAATCGTTCTGTAAAAGGCAAATTATAAAAAAAGCAATTATACCTTCAATCAGTGATGGTTCGAGGGGATACTTTTACTCATTTGTATATATTATTTCCCAGAAAGCACACTCACATGCACATATGCTTTAATAAAAGCCAATTTAAAGAAGCATATGTTCTAACAAAAAAAATAAGAAATTCTGCCACATATATATGATATATATATACACCCACTGTATATATATATATATATATATATATATATATATATATATATATATATATATATATATATATATATATATATATATATATATATATATATATATATATATATACACACACACAGTATATATACACACACACAAATCCCTAAATCTGGAATTCCAAAATCCCTTTTTTATTCATATATTTGTTGTAACTAAAGTTCTTGAAAACTAGAATTTTTCCCCACAGTAAGTCACACACAAACTGAATACTTTTTTTTAGTGTGTACTAAAATGCAAATGCTCGTCTACATTTATTGAAAACAACTGTTGCCTTTTTGATTACAGTACTGTACTATCTTACTAATGATACTATGAATACAAGAGTATTAAAAGTGATATTAAACTACCTTTAGGCTGCATAAGCTGTATTATGAAATGTAAATATTGCCTATAAGATATTGTTGTTTACACTTGTCCCATCCCCTCTCCAAGCTGTCTCATTTTACGAATGCAAATACAAATATTCCAAAATCCAAACTATTCCTGAAATTCCACCATTTGGGGACATTGAAATGTTTAGCAGCGTAGGGTTAAAATTGTCCTACAAAAAGGCTATGTACTTAACTCATTATTTGATTCTATTAGTTGCTTATAAGATGTTTTAAGGTTTTTGCTAAAGGGGAAACATTTTAAAAAAAGTTGTATGTGCTCTACTAGGTCTAACAACCTTAAAAGTCATATTTTAAAATAATTTTTGCTGGGTTACACTAGACGCAGAAAATATCCACTCTTAAGTATGTGGTATGTTTTTATAGTCTGAAGCTATCTGATAATGTGAAAATGGGACTTAAGTAGTGATTGTCAAGGATCAGAATTTTAAAATGACATATTGGGTCAAAAATTTTTCACAAAAAACAAGAATGTAATCTAGGCTTTATTTAATCCATTTATAATACAGGTAAAATGGGTTCACAAGTCAACTTTATATACAAATACTCTTCTTTGGAGGTGTGT
Organism: Bombina bombina; assembly: GCF_027579735.1. Classification (NCBI taxonomy): domain Eukaryota; kingdom Metazoa; phylum Chordata; class Amphibia; order Anura; family Bombinatoridae; genus Bombina; species Bombina bombina. The sequence goes on from NC_069500.1 coordinate 987,290,472, forward strand.
TTAAACCATATACAAAAAACAATTTTAAGCTTTCTTTTAGATCTGCTATTAGAAATTCTAGATGTAATCACTATAGAGAAATAATCAGTTTAGCCCTCCATGTTTGAAATGTTATGTTAATGAACATATAAACAAAATCATTCGGAAAGGTAAAATAAAAAAAAAAATACTCAATCATTATATTTCTGGGATAGATGATTTTTATAAACATAAACACCTACTGCATGTGATTCAAAAGAATACAACAATCACTTACTGTGCATGAGTTCAGTACAAACATACAACTGTGGACAGACAAAAATATTTTGTGCAAATGATATAGAAAAAATGTAATATTTAAACATTTAGAACTAGATTACGAGTGGAACGCCAACAGTTACGCTAGAGCGAAAAGGGGTTTATCTGGGGTGTTTGCATGCATTGGGTTTTCCGCTTATATTACAAGTTGAAAGTAAACGCAATCACTTGAGCTCTGGTTAACTGATTCAAAAAAGTGTCACAAAACACATCAAAAATGCATTACAAAGTACAGTTACACTCATAATGACACCATCTACTAAAAATTATTAAAAAAAATTATTAGTTCAAAGATATGAGGTCTCTGGTGTTAGAAAAAAAGGCAAATGGCTTTAACATTGAGATACATACATATCTCTAAATATGGATATATATATATATACACACACATATATATGTGTGTGTACAGATGTATTTATATGTGTATATATGTATTTACAGACATATATACACATAAATACACACACACACAATATATATATATATATATATATATATATATATATATATATATATATATATATATATATATATATATATATATATATATATATATATATATATATATATATTGGAGCCCTTTGCAGTTAAGTAGATGAAAACATGTAAAAACATATTTATGCAATATTCATATGTAATAAAGTGTTATACTGTGTATTTACTGTAAATAGTTCACATTCCAATTTTCTGCACATAAGGAAATATGTTCTATGTATTTCTAAGTTGATATTTATATATATATATATATGTGTATATTTCTATAATATGTATTTATGAATAAATAGAACATATTCTTCTATGTGAAGAACATTTAAATGTGATATAATCATATTTACAACCCTCCCTCTACCCCAATTCTCCTGCAAACTACCACCCCATATCACTACTTCCGCTAGCTTCTAAAGTCCTGGAAAAACTAGTTTTCGATCGCCTAACACACTTCCTATCCTCCAACTCATTGCTTGACCCCCTGCAATCTGTTTTCTGTCCCCAACACTCAACTGAGACTGCCCTCACCAAGGTTACTAACGATCTTCTTTCTGCTAAAAACAATGGCCACTATTCTATACTTATCTTACTTGACCTGTCTGCTGCCTTTGACACTGTTGACCATCCCCTCCTCCTACGGACTCTCAGCTCCCTTGGGCTCTGTGACATTGCCCTATCCTGGTTCCACTCTTATCTCTCTAATAGGTCCTTTTCTGTCTCATTTGCTGGCGACTCATCCTCTCCATTGCCTCTGTCCGTTGGAGTACCTCAAGGCTCTGTTCTAGGCCCTCTACTCCTCTCTATTTATACTTCCTCACTGGGTAAACTTATTAGTAGCCATGGCTTCAACTATCACCTCTATGCTGATGATACTCAGATGCACTCTCTCCTTCTGTCCTTTCCCACATCAGCAACTGCTTATCTGGCATTTCTTCCTGGATGGCCTCTCACCACCTAAAAATCAACATGTCCAAGACTGAGCTTCTTCTAATCCCCCCAACTAATTCTACTTTACTATCACTGTCGGTGACACCACTATCTCCCCATCACCCCAAGTCCGCTGCCTAGGAGTTACACTTGACTCCAATCTGTCCTTCATACCCCACATCCAATCGCTCTCTTCATCCTGTCGCAATCACCTACGCAATATCTCCAAAATTCGTCCTTTTGTGAGTGCTGAAACTACTAAACAGCTAATCCATTCCCTAGTAATTTCCCGTCTTGACTACTATAACAACCGACTAACTGGCCTTCCTCTCTCCCACCTCTCCCCCCTTCAATCCATCCTAAATGCCTCTGCTAGGCTAATCCACCTCTGCCGACGCTCTGTATCTGCCGCACCCCTCTGTGAGTCCCTTCACTGGCTCCCCATTCACAGCAGAATTAAATTCAAAATTCTCACTCTGACCTACAAAGCCCTTACCAATGCAGCCCCCCCATACCTGTCCTCACTCATCAACAAATATACTCCAGCCCGTCCCCTAAGATCCAACAACGATCTACTTCTTGCCTCTTCTACCATCACTTCCTCTCATGCTAGACTACAGGACTTCTCTCGTGCGGCACCAACTCTCTGGAACGCACTTCCTTGAGCTGTCAGACTTTCCCCCAACTTCTCCTCCTTTAAACGCTCCCTAAAGACCTTCTTGTTCAGGGAAGCATCAGTAACTAATGAATTCCACTTGCCTAATAGTTGCCCTCATCTAACTTCAGACTAACATCATTCCCACCTTTGCAGTCCCCACCTCCTGTTTCTCACCATCCTATCGATTTAGATTGTAAGTTCCCACTGGAACAGGGCTCCCAATTCCCAGGGCCGGCTCAAGACATTGTGCTACCTGGGTCCAAGATTACAATAACGCCCCATATAATAACAATTAGTCAATAAAGTGCTGCCCCTTGTCAAGTGCTGCCTGGGTCCCTTGGACCCACTTGGTCCCATGGTTGAGCCGGCCCTGCCAATTCCTCCTGTATTTGTTTGTTAAATTTTGTCTGGTGTCTCATATTGTACTGTCCTTTTATCTTTGTTACCTATGAACAGCGCTGCGGAATCTGTTGGCGCTTTATAAATAAAGAATAATAATAATAATAATTTACATATCAGGTTAGCACACTTGATCAGGCTCATTGTCCCTCTCTCCGTTCTTGCCATTTAATGCAGTCATTTTTTTCTTTCATGTAATTAGCAAGAGTCCATGAGCTAGTGACGTATGGGATATACATTCCTACCAGGAGGGGCAAAGTTTCCCAAACCTCAAAATGCCTACAAATACACCCCTCACCACACCCACAATTCAGTTTTACAAACTTTGCCTCCGATGGAGGTGGTGAAGTAAGTTTGTGCTAGATTCTACGTTGATATGCGCTCCGCAGCAAGTTGGAGCCCGGTTTTCCTCTCAGCGTGCAGTGAATGTCAGAGGGATGTGAGGAGAGTATTGCCTATTTGAATGCAGTGATCTCCTTCTACGGGGTCTATTTCATAGGTTCTCTGTTATCGGTCGTAGAGATTCATCTCTTACCTCCCTTTTCAGATCGATGATATACTTTTATATATACCATTACCTCTGCTGATTCTCGTTTCAGTACTGGTTTGGCTTTCTACAAACATGTAGATGAGTGTCCTGGGGTAAGTAAATCTTATTTTCTGTGACACTCTAAGCTATGGTTGGGCACTTTGTTTATAAAGTTCTAAATATATGTATTCAAACATTTATTTGCCTTGACTCAGAATGTTCAACTTTCCTTATTTTTCAGACAGTCAGTTTCATATTTGGGATAATGCATTTGATTTAATCATTTTTTTCTTACCTTCAAAAAATTTGACTCTTTTTCCCTGTGGGCTGTTAGGCTTGCGGGGGCTGAAAATGCTTCATTTTATTGCGTCATTCTTGGCGCAGACTTTTTTGGCGCAAAAATTCTTTTCCGTTTCCGGCGTCATACGTGTCGCCGGAAGTTGCGTCATTTTTTGACGTTATTTTGCGCCAAAAATGTCGGCGTTCCGCATTTTGGCGCCAAATAATGTGGGCGTCTTATTTGGCGCTAAAAAATATGGGCGTCGCTTTTGTCTCCACATTATTTAAGTCTCATTTTTCATTGCTTCTGGTTGCTAGAAGCTTGTTCTTTGGCATTTTTTCCCATTCCTGAAACTGTCATTTAAGGAATTTGATCAATTTTGCTTTATATGTTGTTTTTTCTCTTACATATTGCAAGATGTCTCACGTTGCATCTGAGTCAGAAGATACTACAGGAAAATCGCTGTCTAGTGCTGGATCTACCAAAGCTAAGTGTATCTGCTGTAAACTTTTGGTAGCTATTCCTCCAGCTGTTGTACTACTATTCCTACGTCAGATGGTACTTCGTTTAAGGATCCTTTAGATAGGAAAATTGAATCCTTTCTAAGAAAAGCTTATCTGTGTTCAGGTAATCTTCTTAGACCTGCTATATCTTTGGCTGATGTTGCTGCAGCTTCAACTTTTTGGTTGGAAACTTTAGCGCAACAAGTAACACATCATGATTCTCATTATATTATTATTCTTCTTCAGCATGCTAATAATTTTATCTGTGATGCCATCTTTGATATTATCAGAGTTGATGTCAGGTTTATGTCTCTAGCTATTTTAGCTAGAAAAGCTTTATGGCTTAAGACTTGGAATGCTGATATGGCTTCTAAATCAACTCTACTTTCCATTTCTTTCCAGGGTAACAAATTATTTGGTTCTCAGTTGGATTCTATTATTTCAACTGTTACTGGTGGGAAAGGAACTTTTTTACCACAGGATAAAAAATCTAAAGGTAAAAACAGGGCTAATAATCGTTTTCGTTCCTTTCATTTCAACAAAGAACAAAAGTCTGATCCTTCATCCTCAGGAGCAGTTTCAGTTTGGAAACCATCTCCAATCTGGAATAAATCCAAGCCAGCCAGAAAGGCAAAGCCTGCTTCTAAGTCCACATGAAGGTGCGGCCCTCATTCCAGCTCAGCTGGTAGGGGGCAGGTTACGTTTTTTCAATTTGGATCAATTCTGTTCACAATCTTTGGATTCAGAACATTGTTTCAGAAGGGTACAGAATTGGTTTCAAGATGAGACCTCCTGCAAAGAGATTTTTTCTTTCCCGTGTCCCAGTAAATCCAGTAAAAGCTCAAGCATTTCTGAATTGTGTTTCAGATCTAGAGTTGACTGGAGTAATTATGCCAGTTCCAGTTCAGGAACAGGGGATGGGGTTTTATTCAAATCTCTTCATTGTACCAAAGAAGGAGAATTCCTTCAGACCAGTTCTGGATCTAAAAATATTGAATCGTTATGTAAGGATACCAACGTTCAAGATGGTAACTGTAAGGACTATCTTGCCTTTTGTTCAGCAAGGGAATTATATGTCCACAATAGATTTACAGGATGCATATCTGCATATTCCGATTCATCCAGATCATTTTCAGTTCCTGAGATTCTCTTTTCTGGACAAGCATTACCAGTTTGTGGCTCTGCCGTTTGGCCTAGCTACAGCTCCAAGAATTTTTACAAAGGTTCTCGGTGCCCTTCTGTCTGTAATCAGAGAACAGGGTATTGTGGTATTTCCTTATTTGGACGATATCTTGGTACTTGCTCAGTCTTTACATTTAGCAGAATTTCATACGAATCGACTTGTGTTGTTTCTTCAAGATCATGGTTGGAGGATCAATTTACCAAAAAGTTCATTGATTCCTCAGACAAGGGTAACCTTTCTGGGTTTCCAGATAGATTCAGTGTCCATGACTCTGTCTTTAACAGACAAGAGACGTCTAAAACTGATTGCAGCTTGTCGAAACCTTCAGTCACAATCATTCTCTTCGGTAGCCTTATGCATGGAAATTCTAGGTCTTATGACTGCTGCATCGGACGCGATCCCCTTTGCTCGTTTTCACATGCGACCTCTTCAGCTTTGTATGCTGAATCAATGGTGGAAGGATTACACAAAGATATCTCAATTAATATCTTTAAAACCGATTGTTCGACACTCTCTAACGTGGTGGACAGATCACCATCGTTTAATTCAGGGGGCTTCTTTTGTGCTTCCGACCTAGACTGTAATTTCAACAGATGCAAGTCTCACAGGTTGGGGAGCTGTGTGGGGATCTCTGACGGCACAAGGAGTTTGGGAATCTCAGGAGGTGAGATTACCGATCAATATTTTGGAACTCCGTGCAATTTTCAGAGCTCTTCAGTTTTGGCCTCTTCTGAAGAGAGAATCGTTCATTTGTTTTCAGACAGACAATGTCACAACTGTGGCATACATCAATCATCAAGGAGGGACTCACAGTCCTCTGGCTATGAAAGAAGTATCTCGAATTTTGGTTTGGGCGGAATCCAGCTCCTGTCTAATCTCTGCGGTTCATATCCCAGATGTAGACAATTGGGAAGCGGATTATCTCAGTCGCCAAACGTTGCATCCGGGCGAATGGTCTCTTCACCCAGAGGTATTTCTTCAGATTGTTCAAATGTGGGAACTTCCAGAAATAGATTTGATGGCGTCCCATCTAAACAAGAAACTTCCCAGGTATCTGTCCAGATCCCGGGATCCTCAGGCGGAAGCAGTGGATGCATTATCACTTCCTTGGAAGTATCATCCTGCCTATATCTTTCCGCCTCTAGTTCTTCTTCCAAGAGTAATCTCCAAGATTCTGAAGGAATGCTCGTTTGTTCTGCTGGTAGTTCCGGCATGGCCTCACAGGTTTTGGTATGTGGATCTTGTCCTGATGGCCTCCTGCCAACCGTGGACTCTTCCGTTAAGACCAGACCTTCTGTCACAAGGTCCTTTTTTCCATCAGGATCTGAAATCCTTAAATTTAAAGGTATGGAGATTGAACGCTTGATTCTTCGTCAAAGAGGTTTTTCTGACTCTGTGATTAATACTATGTTACAGGCTCGTAAATCTGTATCTAGAGAGATATATTATAGAGTCTGGAAGACTTATATTTCTTGGTGTATTTCTCATCATTTTTCTTGGCATTCTTTTAGAATACCGAGAATTTTACAGTTTCTTCAGGATGGTTTAGATAAAGGTTTGTCCGCAATTTCCTTGAAAGGACAAATCTCTGCTCTTTCTGTTCTTTTTCACAGAAAGATTGCTATTCTTCCTGATATTCATTGTTTTGTACAAGCTTTGGTTCGTATAAAACCTGTCATTAAGTCAATTTCTCCTCCTTGGAGTTTGAATTTGGTTCTGGGGGCTCTTCAAGCTCCTCCGTTTGAACCTATGCATTCATTGGACATTAAATTACTTTCTTGGAAAGTTTTGTTCCTTTTGGCCATCTCTTCTGCCAGAAGAGTTTCTGAATTATCTGCTCTTTCTTGTGAGTCTCCTTTTCTGATTTTTCATCAGGATAAGGCGGTGTTGCGAACTTCTTTTGAATTTTTACCTAAAGTTGTGAATTCCAACAACATTAGTAGAGAAATTGTGGTTCCTTCATTATGTCCTAATCCTAAGAATTCTAAGGAGAAATCGTTGCATTCTTTGGATTTTGTTAGAGCTTTGAGATATTATGTTGAAGCTACTAAATCTTTCCGAAAGACTTCTAGTCTATTTGTTGTCTTTTCCGGTTCTAGAAAAGGCCAGAAAGCTTCTGCCATTTCTTTGGCATCTTGGTTGAAATCTTTAATTCTTCTTGCCTATGTTGAGTCGGGTAAAACTCCACCTCAGAGAATTACAGCTCATTCTACTAGGTCAGTTTCTACTTCCTGGGCGTTTAGGAATGAAGCTTCGGTTGATCAGATTTGCAAAGCAGCAACTTGGTCCTCTTTGCATACTTTTACTAAATTCTACCATTTTGATGTATTTTCTTCTTTTGAAGCAGTTTTTGGTAGAAAAGTACTTCAGGCAGCGGTTTCAGTTTGAATCTTCTGCTTATGTTTTTTCGTTAAACTTTATTTTGGGTGTGGATTATTTTCAGCAGGAATTGGCTGTCTTTATTTTATCCCTCCCTCTCTAGTGACTCTTGTGTGGAAAGATCCACATCTTGGGTAATCATTATCCCATACGTCACTAGCTCATGGACTCTTGCTAATTACATGAAAGAAAACATAATTTATGTAAGAACTTACCTGATAAATTCATTTCTTTCATATTAGCAAGAGTCCATGAGGCCCGCCCTTTTTTTGTGGTGGTTATGATTTTGTATAAAGCACAATTATTCCAATTCCTTATTTTATATGCTTTCACACTTTTTTATCACCCCACTTCTTGGCTATTCGTTAAACTGAATTGTGGGTGTGGTGAGGGGTGTATTTGTAGGCATTTTGAGGTTTGGGAAACTTTGCCCCTCCTGGTAGGAATGTATATCCCATACGTCACTAGCTCATGGACTCTTGCTAATATGAAAGAAATGAATTTATCAGGTAAGTTCTTACATAAATTATGTTTTTTGCTGCTCTCCTCCACATTCTCTCTCATTAAATTCCAACTCCACCCCTCCTTTTGTCATCACTCTCTTTTTTTCATGGTACCCTTTCTTCACTCTCTCTTACTCATTCTCCTTTGGTCTCTCACACTCTTTTTTACTTCTTTCCTTTTTATCTACTTCCTTGATCTCACCCATTCTGTTTCTTTCCCGCTCTTGCTCTCACCAAGGGCCCGGTTATCTAAAGTTCTGTTTTATGAGATAATCTAAGCAGTCTCATCAGTACTGAGAGGTCCTTCAAAAAACTGTTAGCTTCCAAATTGTTTATCTAGCTATGCAGATTTCTGTAACTGAAGGAGAGACACATACATTGTAATATATTGCTTGGAAACCCCCCAAATATTTTAAGTGATTTCTCTCCATGCTGCCGAGCTTTTGATAATCAGGCCCCAAGTGTTTCTCTTCCATTTTCTTTCTCACACAATAGTTTGGCAGATTAAAGGGATACTTAGGCCCTGTAAGCATTTTCCCAAGGCAAATTACTTTAGTTGAAAGCAAAATAGATAGTAAATACATTACAATGGGTTTACTATGTTTCCTTAAAGTTAATGTAACTTTGTCATTAATGTCGCTAAAGGTTTATGGTTATATGGAAAGGCAGACAACCCAAACACGGGTAAACACAAAATAATTACCTAGCCAACTATGACATTTTTTTTTAGTTTTAAAGGTTAACTTTGACATTTTTTTTTAGTTTTAAAGGTTAACTATGACATTTTTTTTTTAGCTTTAAAGGTTTTAGAGCTACCAATAGCTACCATAGCTTCTATCTAAAAAGTAGAGTGACCACTTCTAAATGCAAGAATATTACTTTTCTGTCTTACAATTGGAAATTCACCTTCTTTAATTCTGGGAAAAATATTTGCAAACCGCCCTCTTACAACATAAAAGCTTACATAATTGGTCTAAAACTATTCCAGCACTTTCTCCAGCACCGACCTTAATAGCTTTTGACAGGATGTGTGTGAATAGCCTAACCTAACTTGGCCTTGTTGGAAATAAGGAAAGTAATGCTTATATTAGCTGTTTCATCTGTTTGCAATTATCAATTTTATCCATTTTTTAAAGTTTATTGAAGGCAGATATAGTGATTTGGGATTAGAGATTAAACTATTTAATGCTGGAGGGCTTTGTAATGAATTGGAAAGCATTCACTTGCAGTACAAACAACTCATCCAAGCTTATCAGTTTTTCTTTTTTAGTTTCTCAGGAAAATTGGTGCATACAAAGCATAAAGAGAAAGGATTTGCTCATCCTTAAAGAAAAAAAAACTGGTATAAATTACTCATCTTATTACATGAATTACCTCTGCTAATTTGACAGTGTGCTGGTTATCTTCTTCACAGTGGGGTATGTCAGCCCTCAGAACAAGTAAGGCCATATGTAACCCGTCTGAAAATTGCTCGGCTAGGCTTCTCTTCACGCTTTGCTTCATCTCTTCCTGGTTCAGGCTGCTGTGAGGTGAACCTGGTGTATCCAGCACCTGCAGTTTCAGACACAACTCTGCTCCCATCCTGCGAGCAAATTGAGGTATGCGGATTCTGCAGAGTCGGCACTCCTTGGTCACTGAGCGTGGGAAAAATTGGCTTTCAAATTCGTAACTGCCCAGCAAGCTATTTCCAAGTGAACTCTTACCACTTTTGGTCTTTCCCAGGAGAAGGACATTGATGGTGATCTCATTGGTGTCTGACATTTTATTTCTTTTTATGTCACAACGAAAAAAAAAAAAAGGAAATGATACAAGAGTTAGGATTGTCAGGGATGTTTTAAATTAATATTTTCTTTTTAATGGTCAGGTTACACAAGGATACTTTAGTTGCTGATAGTAAAATTCACAAACAATACTGAATACAGGCAATATTCTATTATAGCTGTATAATAGCACAAATAAAATCAGTAATTGTATTCTATCTCATGTCTATCAACTCACCTGCCACATATTTTTAATACACATTGCAGAATTGTTGAACTGAGCAAATTATAAACATTTTGAAATACAAATATAGAAGGGTCTATTTCAATAGCAAAGGTGCTGCTTATAATCGACTAGATTACGAGTTGTGCATTAGGGTAAAAAAGCAGCATTAAGAGGTCCTAACACTGCTTTTTTACGCCCGCTGGTATTACGAGTCTTGAAGGTTTAGCGACACCGCACACTTCTTTTGCCTTACCGCAAAACGACTTATATAAACTTCGTAAAGTCTTTTTTCTATGGGACTTTCATACCGCTGATATTACGAGTCTGTCCTGGGAGGCCAAAAAGTGAGTGGTAAACCCTACCCCGTCAAGAGTCCTAACGCATTTAAAAGTCAGTAGTTATGAGTTTTATGGTACAACGCCTTAACATAAAACTCATAACTAAAGTGCTAAAAAGTACACTAACACCCATAAACTACCTATTAACCCCTAAACTGAGGCCCTCCCGCATCGCAAACACCATAATAAAAATTGTAACCCCCTAATCTGCCGCTCCGGACACCGCCGCCACCTACATTATATTTATGAACCCCTAATCTGCTGTCCCCAACATCGCCGACACCTACATTATATTTATTAACCCCTAATCTGCCACCCCCGACATGGCCGACACCTACATTATAATTATTAATCCCTAATCTGCCGCTCCGGACACCGCCACCACCTACATTATATGTATTAACCCCTAATCTGCTGCCCCAACATCGCTGACACCTAAATACTATTTATTAACCCCTAATCTGCTGCCCCCAATGTCGCCGCAACCTACCTACATTTATTAACCCCTAACCTGCCGCCCCCAATGTCGCCGCCACTATATTAAAGTTATTAACCCTAACACCCCCTAACTTAAATATAATTACAATAAATCTAAATAAATATTACTATCATTAACTAAATTATTTCTATTTAAAACTAAATACTTACCTGTAAAATAAACCGTAAGATAGCTACAAAATAACTAATAGTTACATTGTAGCTATCTTAGGGTTTATTTTTATTTTACAGGCAAGTTTGTATTTATTTTAACTAGGTAGAATAGTTACCAAATAGTTATTAACTATTTAATAACTACCTAGCTAAAATAAATACAAAAGTACCTCTAAAATAAAACCTAACCTAAGTTACACTAACACCTAACACTACACTACAATTAAATAAATTAACTAAATGAAATACAATTACCTAAATTAAATTAGCTAAAGTACAATCCCCCCCCACTAAATTACAGAAAATAATAAACAAATTACAGATATTTAAACTAATTACACCTAATCTAATAGCCCTATTAAAATAAAAAAGCTCCCCCAAAATAAAAAAAACCCTAGCCTAAACTAAACTACCAATATCCCTTAAAAGTGCCTTTTGTGGGGCATTGCCCCAAAGTAATCAAAAAACCTAAGCTCCCCATTGCCCTAAAAAGGACATTTGGATGGGCATTGCCCTTAAAAGGGCAGTTAGCTCTATTGCAGCCCAGAGTCCCTAACCTAAAAGTAAAACCCACCCAATACACCCTTAAAAAAAACCTAACACTAACCCCCTGAAGATTGACTTACCGGGAGAAGTCTTCATCCAAGCCAGGCGAAGTGGTCCTCCAGATGGGCAGAGGTCTTCATCCAGACGGCATCTTCTATCTTCATCCATCCGGCGCGGAGCAGGTCCATCTTCAAGACATCCGACACGGAGCATCCTCTTCATCCGACGAATAAAGCTGAATGAAGGTACCTTTAAGTGATGTCATCCAAGATGGCGTCCCTTAGATTCCGATTGGCTGATAGAATTCTATCAGCCAATCGGAATTAAGGTAGAAAAAAATCCTATTGGCTGATGCAATCAGCCCATAGGATTTAAGTTCAATCCTATTGGCTGATCCAATCAGCCAATAGGATTGAACTCGCATTCTATTGGCTGATTGGAACAGCCAATAGAATGTGAGCTCAATCCTATTGACTGATTGGATCAGCCAATAGGATTGAACTTCTATCCTATTGGCTGATTGCATCAGCCAATAGGATTTTTTGTACCTTAATTCTGATTGGCTGATAGAATTCTATCAGCCAATCGGAATCTAAGGGACACCATCTTGGATGACGTCACTTAAAGGTATCTTCATGCAGCTTTAGTTGTCGGATGAAGAGGATGCTTCACGTCGGATGTCTTGAAGATGGACCCGCTCCGCGTCGGATGGATGAAGATAGAAGATGCCGTCTGGATGAAGACTTCTGCCCGTCTATAGGACCACTTCTCCCGGCTTGGATGAAGACTTCTCTCGGCTTCGTTGAGGACTTCGGCCCGGCTTGGATGAAGACTTCTCCCGGTAAGTCAATCTTCAGGGGGTTAGTGTTAGGTTTTTTTAAGGGTGTATTGGGTGAGTTTTATTTTTAGGTTAGGGACTTTGGGCTGCAATAGAGCTAACTGCCCTTTTAAGGGCAATGCCCATCCAAATGCCCTTTTCAGGGCAATGGGGAGCTTAGGTTTTTTTAGATAGCATTTTATTTGGGTGGTTTGTTGTGTTAGTGGTGGGTTTTACTGTTGGGGGGGTTGTTTGTATTTTTTTACAGGTAAAAGAGCTGATTACTTTGGGGCAATGCCCCACAAAAGACCCTTTTAAGGGCTATTGGTAGTTTAGTTTAGGCTAGGGGTTTTTTTTTATTTTAGGGAGGCTTTTTTATTTTAATAGGGCTATTAGATTAGAGTAGTTTAAATATCTGTAATTTGTTTATTATTTTCTGTAATTTAGTGGGATTTTTTTGTACTTTAGCTAATTTAACTTAATTTAGGTAATTGTATTTAATTTAGTTAGTTTATTTAATTGTAGTGTAGTGTTAGATGTTAGTGTAACTTAGGTTAGGTTTTATTTTACAGGTACTTTTGTATTTATTTTAGCTAGGTAGTTATTAAATAGTTAATAACTATTTAATAACTATTGTACCTAGTTAAAATAAATACAAAGTTGCCTGTAAAATAAAAATAAACCCTATTATAGCTACAATGTAACTATTAGTTATATTGTAGCTATCTTAGGGTTTATTTTACAGGTAAGTATTTTGTTTTAAATAGGAATAATTTAGTTAATCATAGTAATATTTATTTAGATTTATTGTCATTATATTTAAGTTAGGGGGTGTTAGGGTTAGACTTAGGTTTAGGGGTTAATAACTGTAATATAGTGGCGGCGACGTTGGGGGCGGCAGGTTAGGGATTAATAAATGTAGGTAGGTTGCGTAGACATTGGGGGCGGCAGATTAGGGGTTAAGAAATAGTATGTAGGTGTTGGCGATGTTGGGGGCAGCAGATTAGGGGTTAATACATATAATGTAGGTGGCGGTGGTGTCCGGAGCGGCAGATTAGGGGTTACTATTTATAATGTAGGTGTCGGCGATGTCAGGGGTGGCAGATTAGGGTTAATAAGTGTAAGATTAGGGGTGTTTAGACTCGGGGTTCATGTTAGGGTGTTAGGTGTAGACATAACTTTTATTTTCCCATAGGAATCAATGGGGCTGCATTATGGAGTTTTAGGCTGCTTTTTTGCAGGTGTTAGACTTTTCTCAGCCGGCTCTCCCCATTGATTCCTATGGGGAAATCGTGCACAAGCAGGTACGACCAGCTCACCGCTGTCTTAAGCATCGCTGGTATTGGAGTGCGGTAATGAGCAAAATTTTGCTCAACGCTCACTTCTTGTCTTTTAACAACGGGTTTCTGAAAACTCGTAATACCAGCGCTGCAGGTAAGTGAGCGGTGAGACAAAACTGCTCATTAGCACCACATAGCCTCTAATGCAAAACTCGTAATCTGGACCTTTGTCTTTTGAAATATTTACCAACAGGGATCTCTGTTATCTCTACAAGTTAACATGTTATATTGTATAAGCAAAAGAAGAGTATGACTATTCCTATAAAGGAAAACACAATACTTGATTATAATATGGCCAAATTAAATTAAGACGTCAAAATTATTATAATCTCTTTTATTAAATGTGATTAGTCTTGAAAATCCTTAATGAACAGTAAAAAAACATTGTAAAATCCATTATTAAAAATGATTCAAACTTAACAAGGCCTTTTGAACATGTTTAACAAATTAGTGTACTATATAAGGTACTTATACTGTTATTTATTTTATTTAATTTGAAAAAGTAGTATAATCGTTATTAAATTCAGCATATTTCTTTACACAAGCATATGTGGTTACTACAATTGCATTTAAATCCATTACACAGTTTTATAAGATTTTCAGTTTCCATAAGTTAGACTGCCACATACTATGTACAATGGAAAATGCCACACTGGAAAAATTAATATGCTTGATTTGAATTTCTATATATAATGCAAAACATTACAGTATTCACATAATACAAAGAATTGCAGTAGTCACTATAGGCTTAATGGAGGTCTATATATTGATGTGTGCAGACAATCGGCTAGATTACGAGTTTTGCATTATGAGTGAAAAAGCAGCGTTATGGCTCTTTTTCACTATTACGAGTCTTGCAGGTATAACTGTACCGTAACCTAACTACCGCAGCTTTCAAAAAGTCCTTTTTCAATGGGACTTCTATAGCGCCGGTATTACGAGTTTACCTGTCCGGCCAAAAAGTGAGCGGTACAGCCTATAACTACAAGATCCATACCATAAACTGAAAGTCAGTAGTTATGGGTTTTACGCTACAAAGCTGTACCATAAAACTCATAACTAAAGTGTTACAAAGTACACTAACACCCATAAACTACCTATTAACCCCTAAACCGAGGCCCTCCCGCATCGCAAACACTAAAATTATTAACCCCTAATTTGCCGCTCCGGACATCGCCGACACTATAATAAACCTATTAACCCCTAAATCTGCTGTCCCTAACATCGCCGCAACCTACATTACTGTTATTAACCCCCTAATCTGCTGCCCCCAAAATCGCCGCCACTATACTAGTTATTAACCCCTAAACCTAACCCTAAGTCTAACCCTAACACCCCTAACTTTAATATAATTAAAATAAATCTAAATAAAAATTACTATCATTACCTAACTAATTCCTATTTAAAACTAAATACTAATAGTTACATTGTAGCTATCTTAGGTTTTATTTTTATTTCACAGCTAGGTTTGTATTTATTTTAACTAGGTAGAATAGTTAGTAAATAGTTATTAACTATTTACTAGCTACCTAGTTAAAATAAATACAAATATACCATGTAAAATAAAACCTAACCTGTCTTATACTAACACCTAACCTTACACTACAATTAAATAAATTACATTAATTAAATACAATTAACTAAATTACAAAAAACAAACACTAAATTACACAAAATAAAAATGAAATTATCAAATATTTAAACTAATTACACCTGATCTAGTTGCCCTATCAAAATAAAAAGCCCCCCCCAAAATAAAAAAACCCTAGCCTAAACTAAACTGCCAATAGCCCTTAAAAGGGACTTTTGCGGGGCACTGCCCCAAATAAATCAGCTCTTTTACCAGTAAAAAAAAAAATACAAACAACCCCCCAACAGTAAAACCCACCACCCACACAACCAAACCCCCAAATAAAATCTTATCTAAAAAAACCTAAGCTCCCCATTGTCTGAAAAGGGCATTTGGATGAGCATTGCTCTTAAAAGAGCTTTTAGCTCTTTTTCCTCCCAAACCCTATCTAAAAATAAAACCCACCCAATAAACCCTTAAAAAAAACCTTACACTAACCCCCAAAGATCCACTTACAGTTTTTGAAGACCGGACATCCATCCTCAACGAAGCCGGGAGAAGTCTTCATCCAAGTCGCAAGAAGTCCTCAATTTGTATTTATTTTAACTAGGTAGCTAGTATATAGTTAATATCTATTTACTAACTAATCTACCTAGTTAAAATAAATACAAACTTAGCTGCGAAATAAAAATAAAACCTAAGATAGCTACAATGTAACTATTAGTTATATTCTAGCTATATTAGGGTTTATTTTACAGGTAAGTATTTAGTTTTAAATAGGAATTATTTAGTTAATGATAATAATTTTTATTTAGATTTATTTTAATTATATTAAAGTTAGTGGGTGTTAGAGTTAGGGTTAGACTTCTGGGTTAGGTTTAGGGGTTAATAACTTTAGTATAGTGGCGGCGACATTGGGGGCAGCAGATTAGGGGTTAATAAGTGTAGGTAGGTAGCGAAGACATTGGGGCAGCAGATTATGGGTTAATAAATGTAATGTAGGTGCCTGTGATATCAGGGGCAGCAGATTAGGGGTTAATAAGTGTAGGTAGGTGGCGGCAATGTCGGGGACGGCAGATTAGGGGTTAATAAGTATAATGTAGGTGTCGGCGATGTCGGGGGCAGCAGATTAGGGGTGTTTAGACTCGGGGTTTATGTTAGGGTGTTAAGTGTAAACATAAATTTTCTTTCCCCATAGGAATCAATGGGGCTGCGTTACGGAGCTTTGCGCTCCTTTATTGCAGGTGTTAGGCTTTTTTTTAGCTGGCTCTCCCCATTGATGTCTATGGGGAAATCGTGCACGAGCACATAAAACCAGCTCAAAGCAGCGCTGGTATTTGTATGCGATATGGAGCTCAACGCTGACTTATTGCCTGCTAACGCCGGGTTTTTGCAAGCCTATAATAGCAGCGCGATAGGGAGGTGAGCGGTGACAATAAATTGCAAGTTAGTACCGAGCTACTCATAATGCAAAACTCGTAATCTAGCAGAATGTTTCTTCAGTGCAATTAATAAAACAGTTCAGAAAATACATATTATAGATTTTGACGGCAGATAAGAACCAAAGGCCCAAAAAGTTTGTCCCCATTTATTATAAAGTGTGAACTTAAAGGGGTATTTAAAAGTAAATACATGCTAGAAATAACAATACAGTCTACAACGTCAATTACTGTTGGGAATATCACTCCTGGCCAGCAGTAAAACTGTTAGTTATCACTTTCCTTCCCACAAACCACAGTCATTCTCTTTGCCTTTGGGGCATGGAGGAGGCGAAGTTTTGGTGTCTGAAGAAAATTGGATTTATTTCACGTCAATCAGGATTTTATTATTTTGAAAGCCAGAGTAGGTTTACTCTGATCTTTCCTCTCAAGATTGGGTCTAGCGTACTCCACTTTAGTCTCTTCAGTAGGGCAATGGTGGCTTTTAAGCAGTTAGGAACTTGTGAAGTGGGCTTCGCTGCATTTTACTAACACGTTGCTGTCCTGGTATAGAAAGCCAGAGAAGTTTACTCTGTTCTTTTTTACACAGGTCACTGTAAGGAGTGGCGTCCTTCCATACTGTGAGAGCTGTCTTTCTGATGGACAGCTAGAGGTGCCTTTTGTCTTCTGGGGCTAGGAGGCTGGCACTGAAGGGGTTAAGCTGAAAAATGCTGCATTTTATTATGGGACTAATATCTTGGGTACAGGATGAGTTTTTGGCAGGGGCAGGCACTATTAGTATTTGACAGAGACTGGGGTGCATACTTTTATTTGGTTATTTAAGTATATTCCCTTTTTTCCTTATGCTGGGTGATAGAATAAGCTAAGCAAACTATTTGTTCTAAGCTCATTTGTGAGAGAAACATGTAATGGTTTCTGGGTCAGAACAATCACACAGTATAGCGATACGCTGTCAGTTGTGTAATCCGTTAGCTTACTGTGGATGATAATGTTTATGCTAACAGTTTCGATGTGATGGGCTGTGAAAGTGAAATGTTTATGGTGATATGTGAGAGACTGTGCCCTCTAGAGAATTTACTTTGGGTCAAATGATCTCCGCCATTATAAGTTGTGTGGCGAGAAGGACACTGCTATGTTTGTAGCGTTCGTGTAAAGTGTGCGCTTATGCTGCTACGCAGTTTCAGTTTGTGGGTCATGTGACTCATTTCCCTGCTTTAGTTTTTACTAGAGGAGTAGCGTCTTTTCTATCTTTCGGCTCTCAATCAGCAAGTGAGCTCTGCCGTATTACTGAGTGTTTTAGACAGCCTTGACTAATTTGGACTAGAGAATTACTGGGCTTTAAGAGGACCATTATAACTTGTCTCTCTTTTTTAAAGTGAACTTTTTTCTCACATAAGTTTCTCATCCCTTCACTGTCTGACTTAAAGTGACAGTAGATATCATATGCACATTTGATCTTATTAAACATTTTTCATGTTAAATAAAGGGTTTTCATTTTTTCCATTGTTATTTAAACTACAGACACTGTAGTTCTTCATTTATTTATTTATGTTGTATATGTTTAATGCATAAATTGTGCTACAAACAATTCTGTCCAGCTTTCTTAGCCAGTATTTTTCTAGGTGAATCCAATGTCTCTCAGGTTGATGCTGTTCAGACAATGCCACAGCTTTCTTCTTAAACGTCCCAAGCCTCTATGGCGTCACATGCAGCGCACTGCGGTTAGTATCAATCTCCTGGAGGAGTTAATTTGCCTGCAGAATTTGCTGCTCAGGTATCTTCAGAGGTATCTGTGGCATTATCTGATTTTCCTATACTAAAGGGAAATCGCAAGAGGAACATTAGAGACTCAGATAGTGAGGTTTCTGGTCCGCCTGCTGCTACTCAGGTTCCCCTCCTCTTAGGTCTGATGAGGAGGATATGTCAGTGGTCTGAGGGTGAAGTCTCAGATTCGGACAGTATAATTTCTTCATCTGATGCTGCAGTAGTATCCTTCAGATTTAAGCTTGAACACCTTCGTGTATGGTTAAAGGAGGCTTTGGCTAATTTGGAGCGACTCTAAAACGTAGGTCGGTGTCAACCCTAAATAATCTAGTAAATTTTGTAAATACTAGGATTCCTCTGTGGAGGTGTTTCCTTTTCCAGACCATGATAGAAGATTTTTCACAGGAATTGGAAGTCAGGTCCCCCCCCCCATCTCCTTTCTTTGGAAAGATGTTTCCCGTCGCTGTCTCCATTAAATATCATGGTCTACTCTGGCTAAGAGAACTATAATTCCTAGGGAGGATAGCTATTCTTTTCAGGATCTATGGACTAAGCTGACGGCTTACATGGAAGTTTGTTTTTCCACTGTGTCAAGTGCGGCATCATGCCTTGCTTGATCCAATTTGGTAGGGACTCCTTTGGAGGAGGTCCAGAACAGAATTAAGGCTCTTAAGCTAGACAATTCTTTTATTTCTAATGCTGCCATGCAAGTTTTTAAGATGGGAGCCAAGATATCTGGCTTCGCTGTGCTAGCCCACGGGGCGTTGTGGCTATATTCATAGTCAGTGGATTTTTCCTCTGAGCCAAAGCTTCTGGCACTTCCTTACAAGGGTAAGACCTTGTTTGGTGCTGATCTAACAGGAATATTGCTGATATCGGGTTAAGGGTCTCTTCTACCACAAGACAAGATGAATAGACCTAAAGGAGTTTGCCCCTAATCCTGGATCGGTCCAGGTGAGGGGCAGAATCTCTGTCTTCAAACATGGATACGAAATGTCCCAGATTGGCTGCGGACATACAGGGAGTGCAGAATTATTAGGCAAGTTGTATTTTTGAGGATTAATTTCATTATTGAACAACAACCATGTTCTCAATGAACCCAAAAAACTCATTAATATCAAAGCTGAATAGTTTTGGAAGTAGTTTTTAGTTTGTTTTTAGTTATAGCTATTTTAGGGGGATATCTGTGTGTGCAGGTGACTATTACTGTGCATAATTATTAGGCAACTTAACAAAAAACAAATATATACCCATTTCAATTATTTATTTTTACCAGTGAAACCAATATAACATCTCAACATTCACAAATATACATTTCTGACATTCAAAAACAAAACAAAAACAAATCAGTGACCAATATAGCCACCTTTCTTTGCAAGGACACTCAAAAGCCTGCCATCCATGGATTCTGTCAGTGTTTTGATCTGTTCACCATCAACATTGCGTGCAGCAGCAACCACAGCCTCCCAGACACTGTTCAGAGAGGTGTACTGTTTTCCCTCCTTGTAAATCTCACATTTGATGATGGACCACAGGTTCTCAATGGGGTTCAGATCAGGTGAACAAGGAGGCCATGTCATTAGATTTTCTTCTTTTATACCCTTTCTTGCCAGCCACGCTGTGGAGTACTTGGACGCGTGTGATGGAGCATTGTCCAGCATGAAAATCATGTTTTTCTTGAAGGATGCAGACTTCTTCCTGTACCACTGCTTGAAGAAGGTGTCTTCCAGAAACTGGCAGTAGGACTGGGAGTTGAGCTTGACTCCATCCTCAACCCGAAAAGGCCCCACAAGCTCATCTTTGATGATACCAGCCCAAACCAGTACTCCACCTCCACCTTGCTGGCGTCTGAGTCGGACTGGAGCTCTCTGCCCTTTACCAATCCAGCCACGGGCCCATCCATCTGGCCCATCAAGACTCACTCTCATTTCATCAGTCCATAAAACCTTAGAAAAATCAGTCTTGAGATATTTCTTGGCCCAGTCTTGACGTTTCAGCTTGTGTGTCTTGTTCAGTGGTGGTCGTCTTTCAGCCTTTCTTACCTTGGCCATGTCTCTGAGTATTGCACACCTTGTGCTTTTGGGCACTCCAGTGATGTTGCCAGAAGATTATGGCCAAACTGGTGGCAAGTGGCATCTTGGCAGCTGCACGCTTGACTTTTCTCAGTTCATGGGCAGTTATTTTGCGCCTTGGTTTTTCCACACGCTTCTTGCGACCCTGTTGACTATTTTGAATGAAACGCTTGATTGTTCGATGATCACGCTTCAGAAGCTTTGCAATTTTAAGAGTGCTGCATCCCTCTGCAAGATATCTCACTATTTTTGACTTTCCTGAGCCTGTCAAGTCCTTCTTTTGACCCATTTTGCCAAAGGAAAGGAAGTTGCCTAATAATTATGCACACCTGATATATGGTGTTGATGTCATTAGACCACACCCCTTCTCATTACAGAGATGCACATCACCTAATATGCTTAATTGGTAGTAGGCTTTCGAGCCTATACAGCTTGGAGTAAGACAACATGCATAAAGAGGATGATGTGGTCAAAATACTCATTTGCCTAATAATTCTGCACTCCCTGTAGTATCTCAGGTTTTCTACATAGAATTCATACCTTCCTCCCAGAGGTAGGTTCCTCCTCTCTTTTTTATCTGCAGGCCAGATAACAGTAAGACATTTTTTAAGTGTGTTTCGGACCTCTTTTCCCTGTGAGGGATAGTTCCAGGGTCTAGAATTCTATTCATTCCTGTTCGTGGTTCCCGAAAGAGAGGGAATTTTCGTCCTAGGATACTTCTAAGTGTCTCAACAAGTTTTCTCCATTTTCCTTCAAAATGGAAACTATTGGTTCCATTATTCCTTTGGTCCAAGAGGGTCAGTTTATGGTGACCATAAGCCTGGGGGACATGTATGTTCAAGTTCCTGAGTTTAAACTTTCTGTCAAGCACTTTCAGTTTGTGGCTCTTCCCTTTGGACTTGCCATAGCTCTCAGAGAGGGCTATATTGCCAGTGATCAGGTTTCAAGGAATTGCTATGGTGCCCTTATTGGACATCATAAAGTTCAGATTGCATCTTTTCAACAAGCAAACTCTCATACAGAGATCTTTTTGTTTTTCTTCATTCCACGGATGGAAGTGAATCTGAAGATGAGTTCCCTTGTTCCAGCTACAGGGATTATTTCTTAGGGACCATATTAGTTTCCCTATCTCTGAAAATATTTTTGACAGAGGTCAGAATATAGAGGATTATTTCCTATTGCCTCTTTTGGCACTCTACTGTTTGGCCCTTCAGTGGCTCAATGTATGGAGGTAATTAGTCTGATGGTTGCTTCATTGGAAATCATCCCTTTGCTCGATTCCATCTGAGAATCTGCCATTATGAATGTTACAGATAGTGGGCCAGAGACCTTGTGGCTCTGTCTCGGAGGATAGATCTAGCGCTGTCAACATGAGATTCTTCCCTGTGGATCAGAGAGGGGAATTAGTGGTAGAGCGCTCGCTTAACTTGCGAGAGGTAGCAGGATTGTTGCCGCATTCTCCAGAATCTTTTGGTTTTCTCAGGAGCATCTGTCTTGGGGCACATACTTCCAGAGACTTTCCTGAGTAATAGTGGCTAGCCAGTTGGGTTGGTGACTATGGATTTGGGAGGAGTCTGCTCTCCCCACAACCATCTTGGAGTTGAGAGCGATCTACAATGCTCTGATGGCTTGGCCTCAAGTGTCTTTACCAGTTTTTCAGGTTCTAGTTGAACTATTTCATCTCAGTGGTTTACATTAACCACCTGGGAGGAACCTGGAGTTCCTTGGCCATGATTGGTGTGGATTGTTTGGTGGGCGGCCCACATTCGTTGTTTATCCACTATTCACATTTCAGGAGGGAATACCAGGATCGGACTTCTTGAACAGTCACATTTTTCATCCCGGGGAGTGGGTGCTTCTCTTGGAGGTGTTCTCCAGGTTATTCCTCAAATAGGGGGTGCTGGAGTTGGAGATGGCAGTATGCCAAGTTTCCAAGTTATGTTAAATGTCAAGAGATCAGCAGGCTGCTCTGTTTAATACCCTGGCAGTTCCTTGGGATTTCAGTCTGTCATCCCTGTTCCTCAGTTTGCTCTCCTTCCACGAGTCATTGCTCGTATCAAACGGGAGTGAGCATCAGTATTTTAATAGTTCCTGCATAGTCTCGCAGGATCTGGTATACAGACCTAGCAGATATGTATTTCTTTCACCTTGGTGGTTGTTCCTGAGGAAGGACCTTCTAATTCAGGGTCCATTCTTTCATCCAATTTTCATTTTCGGAGGCTTTCTGCTTGGAGATTGAATGCTAAGTTCTGTCTAAGCGTGGTTTTTATGAATCTGTCATTGAAACCATGATTCAGGCTCGCAAGCCTGTTACTAGAAACTTTTACCATAAGGTATTGTCACGCCGCGCTAGGGGCGTGGTGTCTCCTTCCCTGCTCATTGTCAGGGGCAGTGTCGGCTCCGGATGCGTGCGGCACTGACGTCATCGCCGCACGCTCCGGATGCCGGTCGGACCTCAGTGCCACAAATCTGCGCCTATTTAAATCTTTGTAGAACGATCTGTCACTGCCGAAGTATAGTTGTTACTTTGTGTGCTCCTGGGTGTGACAGATAGTAAACCCTTAAACTGCTGGATTAATTGCTGTTGCTGAACCTGCCTGTCTAACTACTCTACCTGCTTTAACCCTTACCTTGCTGGATTGATCACTGTTGCTGAACCTGCCTGTCTGACTACTCTACCTGCCCTAACCCTTAATCTGCTGGACTGCTTTACTGTTGCCAAACCCTGCCTGCCTGACTATGCTAGTGGTTTATCCTTGGACTGCTTTACTGTTGCCAAACCCTGCCTGCCTGACCATTCTAGTGGTTTATCCTTGGATTGCTTTACTGTTGCCAAACCCTGCCTGCCTGACCATTCTAGTGGTTTATCCTTGGAATGCTTTGCTGTTGCCAGACCCTGCCTGCCTGACCATTCTAGTGGTTCATCCTTGGACTGTTCTTCTGTTGCCACTGGGGACTCTCCTGCCTGTGGTGAGTGTTGCCTTCCTCATTTTATTAACTTTCTCTGCTCTGGGATATTCCCTATCACTGGCCAAGACTACTGGCCGAGTTTGGTCTGATAGAGGAGTATCCTCACACCTTCCAGTCTCATCAGTCAAGGGTCACCTTTATCATTTCCTTGCAAAAGACAAGGCTCTAGCCTGGGTCTTTCCCCTTTTGGAACAGAACGCTACACTCTTGCATGATGCTGACGAGTTCATTTCTGCTTTATCTTCTGTGTTTGGGACTTCTGTCCGTACCTCTGCTTGGAATATTATCTCCTGGATCTCTGCCAAGGCAATAAAACTGTGGCACAATTTGCCATTGAGTTCCGCACCTTGGTACTTGAAACCACTTGGGATGGCAGTGCTCTCAAGGCAGCCTTTAGGAGGGGTCTCCATGAATGCATCAAAGATGAACTCACCTATCGTGATATTCCTTCTTCTTTGGATGACTTTATAGTGCTTTGTATCAGTCTGGACTCAAGAGAGACAAGCCGAGAACGACAGAACAAGGAGGGTCCTCCCTTCCCGTTCCCCTGTTCTTCCGGTTCCAGCAGCATCCATGGATCTCTCCTCCTACAAACATTCAGAGTCTGAAAGACAGAGAAGAAGGAGACTGAGACTATGCTTTTATTGTGGATCCCACCAACTAAAGGACTGTGACCTTCGGCCGGGAAAAGCAAATGCTTAGGGGATAACACAGGGGTACCTCTAAGCATGATTTCGAATAAATCCCCTCACTCCTCTCGGATCCTGGTACCTGTTACCCATACCTTCCTTCAGAATACTTTCCACACTCAAGCCTTCATTGATTCAGGGGCAGCTGGAAACTTCCTGGATCACTGTTTCATGATTCAAGCTGGCTTGCCTCTTCTGCAGAAAAGACATTGTCTCAAAATAACTACTCTGGATGGCACCCCCCTTGGTTCAGGCTTGATCCATTTTGAGTTAGCACCCCTGACCCTGACTGTGGGTGTCCATCATACCGAACAGCTGCAGTACGAGGTCATTCATTCCCCAGCACAGCCTGTCATCCTTGGTCTTCCTTGGCTTCGGTTACACAATCCACAGTTTGACTGTGCTGAAGGACAACTCGCCTCCTGGGGTACTTTCTGTTTCCACTCCTGCCTTGCTAAAGTCACTCCTCTGCTCCACATTCCCATAGCCAGCATCCAGACTCCTTCAAACCTTCCTTCGGTATATGTAAATTCCCTGATTGTGTGAATCCCAGGACTACTTTTGGAAGTAGGGTCAGAATTCTTAGGGGTTTTACTTTTTCTCTGGGAAGGTCTAGAGGACGGTTTGTCAGTCAGTTCTCTGAAGGGTCAGAGATTCTGCTTTACCCTTTTTTTACACAAGTGTCTGGCGGATGTGCCAGACATTTAATCTTTTTGTCAGACCCTGGTTAGTATCAGGCCTGTGTTTAATGCTCCTCTGGGAGCTTTAACCTTGTTTTAAGGTTTTGTAGCAGGCTCAGTTTGAGCCATAGCATTCCATAGATTTTACATTTTTATCTTGGAAGTTTTATTTTTTGCTATATCTTCTGCTTGGAGAGTTTAGGTACTATGAGCTTTGCAGTGTGATTTGCTTTATCTTATTTCGGATAAGATGGTTATTTATCCTAAGTGGAAATATTGTTTGGGAATTTGTTGTTCCCTCTCTGGGTCCTCATTCTTATCTCTTGAGGAACATGTGTGCACAATTGGATGTTGTGCTTGTTTAATATTTTTTCTTATGTTTTGTTTGTTTTCTCTGTAACAGAAAGCTGCTGCTACTTCTTTTTCTGCTTGAGAAGTTTAATTTGTTTGCTTTTCAGACTGTGGGGCTGCAGTCTCCTGAGAGAGTTATGGCTCATTACACAAGGGTTGTCTCTTCTTCTTGGGCCTTCACAGATGAAGCTTCTGTGAATCGGTTTGGCAAGGCTGCAACTTGGTCTTCTTTGCATACTTTTGCCAAATTTGATCAATTTGAGGTTTTTGCCTTGGACTAGGTTTCTTTTGAAGGAAAATTTCTTCAAACGGTGGTGCCTTCTGTTTAGGTCTGCCTGTCTTGTCCCTTCCTAGTGATCTGTGTACTCTAGCTTGGGTATTGGTTCCCAACAGTAATTGATGACGTTGTGGACTTAGGAAAGAAAACAAAATGTATGCTTACCTAATAAATGTATTTATTTCCGGATATGGTGAGTCCACGACCCAACCCTTTATTTTTAGATGTTTTTTACTAAACCTCAGGCACCTCTACATCTTTGTGTTACATTACCTTCGGTCGAATGACTGGGGTTTGTGGGAAGGAAAGTGATACTTAACAGTTTAACTGTGGTGCTCTTTACGTCCTCCTGCTGGCCATGAGTGATATTCCCAACAGTAATTGATGACGTTGTGGACTCACCATATCCGGAAATAAATAAATTTATCAGGTAAGCATAAAGTTTATTTTTATAATTATGTTATTTTTTAAAGGGATATCAAAGTGAAATCAGAAAATGCTCTATTACATGCATACTATGTGTGTTACACCTGCTAAACATGGAAGTTCAATTTTGACTTTACTATCCCTTTAAATATGGAAGATATAAGTTTAAAAGGTTTAGTTTCTATAAAGTAGTGGGCACCACCATGTTTCAACTTATGTTTCATGGATCATCTAAAAAACATTCATGTAAAACAAATCTAATGTACAATGTCCCTTTAAGGACAATTAGGGACAAATTTAAAACAGGCGATAAACGAAACTGCGCAAACAAAGTTGTGTGGGAACCCTATTAGATAATTATGTTAACAATCCTAAGCTCCAGACTGCCTTGTTTGCATAGCCTATTTAATTGCCTGATTTATATCTATCCCTCATCAGCAGCAGAATGAGATATGGGAAAAACTTCCCACATGAAAGTGACCTTTACTTCATAGAAACTGAAAACCAACAATTTTCAGCTAAATTATAGGAAAAGGTACAAAATAAATAACAAAAGTATTGCAAAGATTTTTTTAACTATGGTACACATTATTAAACATTTTATATTACATACTGTTTAATATGCCTTTTATTAGTTCTTAGCCTAGCCCTATGCTTACGCTCTACACAAAATCATCCCTACATCATTAATTAACATTCACAAAAATAATGTGTCAAAATTCTTTTATGACAATAAAATATGTTCTAAAATAAGATTTTAATTTATTTATTTACTAGTAATGAGAATCTTTGCTTAAAGCGAGCATGCAAGGAAAGACATTTCAGGTTTTATCAGAAATTATCTAGGAACACAAAATATCACTGAAAACTCATTTTCTCCACACCTAATTTCTCACAAATATAAGAAACTGGACACATCTTGTGCTTGCCAGCTTGATGCTTTACTACATATTATTGTTGTTATAGAAAACACATGCTATTTTTTTTTAAGGAAAATTGGTTTTGTTTGAGAAAAATGTGTGCAGGATGGTATTTCTGAAATTCTGGATATTAAACTATACAGTGTGTGTCAAAGAACTAACTTATTATTTATACCTTTTAAACTGCCAACTGAGTAGTTTATCTAAAATAAGTTTAGGTCTTTACATTTAATAATTGTCACAGGGAGACTTTAGGTAAGTAAAAAAAGCCTGCTTTGTCTTGCTCCGGAAAAGAGACATCAATAGTAAATTAAACTTATAGAGAATTATCTGAATTTTTTTGTTTTAATATCTTTGAATAATACCATGATTTGTATATGACATTTCTAATATATATATATATATATATATATATATATATATATATATATATATATATATATATATATATATATATATATATATATATATATATATTGTATGAAATAAATATATTTCCTAAGGCACAAGTGAAAAATGTGTTATGTTTAGGAAACAGTTATGTATTCTGCAAGTCTTATGAGGAACTACTCTGTATTTAGCAATTTAAGTAGTTTGGGGATGACACAGTATAGGTAGGTATTTCAGTAAGTTTCAAGTGCTTTTATTTATGGTATTATTGTTGTACTAAACATTTTTTCTCTGTTATTCTTTTACCAGCTGTTAGTTTGCAAGTTTAAAATATACATTTGTCTCCAAAAAAGTTGCTAGCATGAAAGTGATCCTATGACGGGGAATCGTGTCACTCATAATTACTTTTGAAGTACTTATGTATGAAATAGTTAGTTGTGAAGGAGTTAACGCTCTCGCAATCTAGAAGACACACCTGTGCTTGGAATTAAAATATGAACTACTAGACAAGTTAAGAAATAATCAGAAAAAAGGTTCTGGTTGGTTTGTTATATGCTTCTTTTCCTTTCTTTGGAATTATACATTCCTTACCTGGCGGAGAAAAAATACAGATTTTTTTTTAACTTAATGCAGTTGTAGCTTCAAGTGTATTGGAGTAAACAGTTTGCCCAGATGCCTTAAAGGTACAGCACTTTGGTTTGCTTAAAACAAGCTGTCTTTATGTGCCAGATCTGTTATGCAACAAAGCTTTTAACTGTTCAAGTTAACGCCACATGATACTTCTGTTTATATCTTGGTACAGGTCCCACCATGAGTTCTGTAGCCTTTTAAGGATTCTTGTCTTAACTCAGTCAAATGACGTATCTTTTGTTGGAGCTCTTTTAAACAGATATGATGGTCAAAACTATACTATCATGTATATCAGGAAAGGCCAAGTGGCGGCCAATGTGTGCCCTTGTTTTTGTGGTCCCAGGAAAAAGTGGAACTAATATATATGTGTTTTGGGTAAAACCGCAGAAAGAGGGTGGTCTGCATCATTCTTATCTCTGTGCCCTGTGGACATTTCTATATCATTATATATTATTTGTGTGAATAATATCCATAATATGCAGCCCTCAAGGCTTCTAAAATTTTGTTTGTAGTCCCTGTGTGTTAGGAAGTTGGCCCTCATGTATTTATATGAATGAATAGCAGTTAAACATGTCAAGAACATTTTTGGAGGATAAAACGGCAAAAAGCCATAACTTTTTATATTTTTTTTCATAATCCAGGTAGAACATGCAATTTCAAACAACTTTACAATTTACTTCTATTTTCTAATTTGAATTGTTCTTTTTGTATGCTTTGTTAAAAAACATACCTAGATAGGTCCAGGAACAGCAATGCACAACTGTGAGAAAACTGCTGATTGGTGGCTGCACCTGTTGTCATTTGCTCTCCTGACTAAAGTTCTGCACATAACAGAATATGTACTATGTATTTAGAAATATATATATATATATATATATATATATATATATATATATATATATATATATATTGTACCAAAACACATCATATCTATCTATCTATCTATCTATCTATCTATCTATCTATCTATCTATACAGTATATATATATATATATATATATATAATCCTGGACAAATGGATGCACTCTCAGGTCTTTTGGTGAAAAAGTAAATACTCTTTAATGGAACGTTTTCGGGGACTTCCTCCCCATCATCAGCATACTAGTATGCTGATGATGGGGAGGAAGCCCCCGAAAACGTTCCATTAAAGAGTATTTACTTTTTCACCAAAAGACCTGAGAGTGCATCCATTTGTCCAGGATTATTCATTGCATGCTTGCACCCAGGCAGATATCCTACAGGAGGGTAACACAGTACATTGGATGGTATTATATATATATATATATATATATATATATATATATATATATATATATATATATATATATATATATATATATATATTTATATATGAATAAATAGAAACTATTCTGCTATGTGAAGAATATTGGAATGTGAAATATTCATATTTTTATGTAGGGTTAGCATACTTGAGGATATGCAATCGGGTTTGTGCACAAGTAGGGTGTAAGCTTTTTTTCCCACTTTTTTGCTCCATTGACTCCTATGGAGGAATACGTTCTCATGTGGACACTATTGTAAGTTCGGCTTTTTACGCTTGTTGGGTTAGCGTGCGAGCAAATACAGTTTACTTTCAACTTGTAATACGAGCGTAACCCGACTTGCGCAAAAAGCTTACTTATAGCGGAGTTAACGCTCAAGCTGAAGTGTTAAATACTGCTCCACTTGTAATCTGGTCCTTTAAAGGGGTGTACATTTGAGATTAAAGAAAAATTAAATACATTGCATGCACCAACCTCTAATCATGGGTGCTACAATTTTGGAACCTAGCTACACTGCAGGTATCTGAAGGAGAGTTGCTGCACATGTGCAAACACGTTGCAACTGGCATATAGTGAAAGAGAGATTTCCACATGGCTGCACCTATGACTAGAGAGAGAAGGGAATAACCTTGATAGTCTGCTTATAAAATGTATTTAGTGTTTAATGTCCCTTTTTAAGGTTTGTCTAAACAGGCGAAGTAAACCCGCTGATCAAAAGGTCATCCACAATCCTCTAGACCAGCACGGAATGCCGTAGCGGTGGCAGAATCAAACCGCTAAGATAACAATGCAAAAAAGGGGAAGCCGGCTCTGCAAGATGTCTGACGCTTTTCACGCACCCTAGTGGCGCTTATTCATAGACTTGGGGATTATACAATAGATACCCCTTATATGTTAAAAACCACCAGTGGGCTAATAACCAATCCAAGGTCAAGAACAAGCCTGTGATAAGAAACAGTGATTGGAAATGTTAATTGGACACATATAAGCGGGCATGCAAAATGTACAAGGCAGATCTTGATATATATGTTAACATAATATGACTTAGAAACAAATCATGCAGTTACTATATCATTCATAATAAATAAAATAAGCATTATGCATAAGAAAAATATGTAGTACTTAAGTGTAACACTAAACCAAAGTACTAAACACAATGCAAATATACACATATAAAAATTAGAAATAGAAAAAAATGTTTAACACCAAACTGTACATGCTCTACATATAAAAGGAAATATTTGATAATAATGATGATAAATATACACAAAATCTAACCTTCAAGAAAAACGACAGTAGTATAAATCAATTAATGATATAAGGAATGTGACACAAGACAACATAAATAACCACAATATAGAACATAAGGGTTAGTTGTCAATAAAATAATTAATGTCACATTCCTTGTTCATTCCCATAGGAAGACAAGTTTTTAATTTTATCATCCAGAACAGTTCTTTTTTCTCCAGAATTTTATATTTATTGCCACCTCTGATGGGGGCGGTAGCTGTATCAATAATTTGTACTGACTTATCGGCTTTATCAGTGAAATGATAGCCATTAAAATGATTGGCTACAGCAGAATTTTTGTTATAGTTTTTTACATCCCTGGTGTGCTCACCATATCACCAAATCTCTTCCTTATTTCCCTAGATGTTTAGCCAGTATATTGGCACTGACAAAGGTTACACGTTGGCAGATAAATGACAAATGTTGTGCCACAATTGGCATATAAATTAATATCAAACTGCTGTTTGGTGGTAATGCTAAAGAAATTGCTACCCAATAAAACATGGGCACACGTGGAAATTTCTCTTGCCACAGTAAAAGTTACCTTTTTTATTTAGCCAAGACAGTTTAGAAGCCTTATTAGCTTTTATCATGCTAGGAGATAAACTCTGTGCTAGTGTTCTATGCTTTTTTGGAACAAATTGGAATGTGAAATATTCATATTTTCATGTTGGGTTAGCACACTTGAGGATATGCAATCAGGTTTGTGCACGAGTAGGTTGTAAGCTTTTTTTCCCCCTTAATCTCCAGACCAGGAAGAGATCCAAAGGTCCCAACTAATTATCGTCCAATCTCTTTGTTAAATATGGATATAGACATATTTGCCATAATTATAGCAAACCTGCTTTATTTCAGTTTTTTAGGTTGTATTATTTGACCCTACATAGCGCTGCCATTACAAGTTTCTAAAAAGCCGCCTTGTCCATGCGATATGGTGTCGATTAGCTCCATACCGCACAAAATCCAAGGCTGCTTTGATGTGCTCGTGCACGCTTTCCCCATAGACATCAAAGGGGACAAGTCTAAATACCCCTAATCTGCCGCCCGACATGGCCGACACTGAAATAAAGTTATTAACCCATAATCTGCTGCTCCCGACATAGCCACCATTAATAAAAGTTATTTACCCCTATTCCGCCGCTCCCCGACATCGCCGCCACTATAATAAAGTTATTAACCCTTATTCCCCGCACCCCAACATCACCGCTACTAAATAAACCTATTAACCACTAAACCGCCAGCCCCCCACATTGCAAAAAACTAAATAAAACTATTAACTCCTAAACCTAACAACCCCCTAACTTTAAATTAAAATGACAAAATCCCTATCTTAAAATAAATAAAAACTTACTATTATACTAAAATTAAAATAACTACCAATTAAATAAACTAAATTACACATTAAAAAATCCCTTACACTACTAAACAAATTTAAATCTAAAATGACAAAAAATAAAAAAGACTCAATTAAGAAATTACGGCGGTTTAGAGGTTAATAGGTTTATTTAGTGGCGGTGATGTGGGAGGCCAAAGGTTTAGGGGTTAAAAACTTTAAGTGGTGGCGATGTCGGGGAGCAATGGAATAGGGGTTAATAGCTTTATTATAGTGTCGGCAATGTTGGGGTGCGGGGGAATAGGGTTTATAACTTTATTATAGTGGTGGCAATGTCGGGGAGCAGCGGAATAGAGGTTAATAACTTTTATTAGTGGCGGCGATGTCGGGAGAGGCAGATTAGGGTTTATTAACTTTATTATAGAGTTTGCGATGCGGGAGGGTGGCAGAATAGGGGTTAATAATAATAGGTAGTTTATGGGTGTTAGTGTACTTTGTAACACTTTAGTTATGAGTTTTGTGTAACACTTTTGTTATGCAAAACTCATAACTACCGGTCTCAGATAGCGGAAGGGATTGTGTCGGTATAGGCTGGAACGCAAGCATTTTAGCCTCACCGCACAACCTGTAATATCAGCGCTATGGAAATCCCATGCAAAAAAAACAAAATTTATGCTTACCTGATTAATTTCTTTCTTTCCGGATATGGTGAGTCCACAACTTGAGTAATTACTGTTGGGAATATCTCTCCTGGCCAGCAGGAGGAGGCAAAGAGCACCGCATTTAAACTGCTAAGTATCACTCCCTTACCCCCAACCCCCAGTCATTCGACCCAGGGCCGTCTTTAATATTGACTGGACCCTGGACGAAAATTTTCTTGGGCCCCCCCCATGCAATTTCGCTCTCCACCCCAACATCCCAAAAAACAACTTAATCAATTTTTTTAAAATTATTACCCAGCAGTGGATTATCCAATGCTGAGCTAATCATTTAAAAAAAATGAAATAAATTGCAATATGTGAAACTGGACCTAAGCAGTACTAATAAGTAAATAAATAAATACATAAATGCCTCCACTGTGGATTCATTTAATATTCTTTTGAATGTGATTCTGGTGTGAGGTTAGCTGCTTAAAGATATTTAGGGCAGCCAACAGGAGCAAAGCAAGGTAAAGACTGAAGAGGAAGCATGGAGGTGCAGTATAAGTTTACTGACTGGAACAGCAGAACTACTATGGGAAGCCGTAAAATCTGAGACAGAGAGAAAACAAAAACTATAAAAATAAACCTTACATTAATGTGTGAAGTATCAGCATGACATTATACATCAGCCACAGCAGCACGTCACTTCTTTGCTAGGAACAAGTTCCCTCTCACCTTGCACTAGACAATGCTGCATGGGGAGGGGTGTGCGTGCACTCACTTATTCTTCCCACTGACACCTTTCTACAAAGCACCGTTCCCCTAACAAACTTCAGTTAGTTGATCTTAGGGCCACAGCAGAAAGAGCAGGGCTAAGGGGACCAGCAGACTGGATGCTGTCTGTCCAAGGCTTCATGGATACAGTGTGAGATGAGTCACACAGCCTCAAGACTGAAGAGAGCAGTGTATGCAGATGCACAGATGCTCAAATCCTCACGTGCCTGCCACTCCAGCTTTCTGCTGTATGCGCCTACAGTCAGCCCTACCCAGAAACAATCCCCACCACCAGAGCAGTTACCTGGTAACAGTGGTAACCCCAGTAGGACCTTTTATGATGCAGTGGGAATGGCTGGATGCCGATTTAGGGCTTAACATTCAGTGCTGTACAGTGCACATCTAAAACAGCACATGGCACTAGCTTGGCATATCACATGACACCGACACGGTCTGGCACAGTTTAATAAAAAATATATATAAGCAGAGTACTTTTGACTGTGACAGTAGTAGCACTGAATGTGTGTGTTCCCCATGTCACATCAGCAGTCTGGTATGAACCATAAAAAAATTTTTTTTTATTTTTTTTTTGGACTCTTGGGCCCCTCAACAGAAACTGGGCCCTGGGCAGCTGCCCCTTTTGCCCTGTGTTAAAGACGGTCCTGATTCAACCGAAGGGAAATGGAGAGAAAGTAGTAAAATAAGGTGTAGAGGTGTCTGAGGTTATAGTCAAAAGAACAACTGTCTTAAAAT
The DNA here is from genome assembly GCF_027579735.1 of Bombina bombina. Lineage (NCBI taxonomy): Eukaryota > Metazoa > Chordata > Amphibia > Anura > Bombinatoridae > Bombina > Bombina bombina. The sequence goes on from NC_069500.1 coordinate 987,324,549, forward strand.
AAAGGGTGGGGCCGTGGACTCACCATATCTGGAAATAAATAAATTTATCAGGTAAGCATACATTTTGTTTTTCTTTCCTAAGATATGGTGAGTCCACGGCTTGAGTAATTACTGTTGGGAACCAATACCCAAGCTAGAGGACACAGATAAATAGGGAGTTACAAGACAGACAGTCCTAAACAGAAGGCACCACTGCTTAAATAACCCTTCTCCCAAAAGAAGCCTCAGCCTAGGCAAAAGAATCAAATTTGTAAAATTTTTAAAAAATATGTAGAGAAGACCAAGTTGCAGCCTTGCAAACTTGTTCCATAGAAGCTTCATTTTTGAAAGCCCAAGAAGAGGAAACAGCTCTTGTGGAATGAGCCGTAATTCTCTCAGGCTGCTGCTATCCAGCAGTCTCATACGACGAACGAATTATACTTTGTAACCAAAAAGAAAGAGTACTAGCAGTAGCTTTCTGACCTTTACGTTTCCCAGAGAAACAAAGAGGGCAGAGGACTGGCGAAAATCCTAAGTCGCCTGTAAGTAGAATTTAAGAGGATGTACAACATCTAAATTGTGTAACAAACGTTCTTTGAAAGAAGAAGGATTAGGACACAGAGAGGGAACAACAATTTCCTGATTGATATTTGTAATAGAAACAACCTTAGGAAGGAAACCTAATTTAGTACAAAGAACCACCCTATCTGCATAAAAAATAAGATAGGGAAAAACACACTGCAGAACTGAGAGCAGAAGAGATAACAACAAGAAACAAAACCTTCCAAGATAACAGTTTAATGTCTATGGCAGTGTTTTTCAACCAGTGTGCCGTGAGAGATCCTCAGGTGTGCCGCGGCAGACTGACAACAGTGCGGGGGTGTCCCTCTTTCAAATTTTAGAATATTGGGAGGTATGTGACAGGCTCATCAGGCATCATTTACAACCATGACATTGACATTCATTCACAGACAATCATTATGATTGTTTGTGAATGAATGTCAATATGTCATGTATAGTTTGTAGGAGGCATGGCATGAAAGCACAGTACAGTGTGTATATTTATATATATATAAATATATATATATATATATATATATATATTGTATATATATCCTGTATTAGGCTACAATGTGTGATTTTGTAAACATTTTGGGATAGTGGTTTGCCACAGGATTTTTTTATGTAAAAAAGTGTGCCACGGCAAAGAAAAGGTTGCAAATCACTGGTCTATGGAATGCAATGGCTCAAACGGAGCCAGCTGTAAAAGGAGGAGCAACAGACTTAAAGAAAGACCAGATTGATGTCCAGGGAAGCCACCATCAGAGGAAATTATTTTGTTTTTCCTCTGTCAGAAACATCTTCATCAATAGAGAATTTATTATGGTCCCTAAAAACACTACTCTTGTAGCAAGGGGAAGGGAGCTTATTTCCAGATTCACATTCCATCTGTGGAAACGAAGAAAAGACAACAATATCTCTGTGTGAGATTTTGCTTGTTGAAAAGATGGTGCCTGAACTAATATGTCATCCAGGTAGTGTGCTACAGCAATTCCACAAGAACGGATCACTGCCAAAAGAGCCTCTAGAACCTTTGAAAAAATTCTGGGAGCCGTGGCTAGACCAAATGGAAGGGCCACAAACTGGAAGTGTTTGTCCAGAAAGACAAATCTCAGGAATCTGTGATGGTCCCTGTGAATAGGAACAGGAAGATACGCATCCTTTAGGTCTATGGTTGTCATGAACTGACCCTCTTGTACTAAAGGAAGAATGGAGCATATAGTTTCCATCTTAAAGGATGGAACTTGGAGAAACTTGTTTAGACACTTCAAGTCTAGAATGGAATGGAAAGTTCCCTCTTTTTTGGGAACCACAAATAGGTTGGCGTAGAACCCAAGACCCTGTTCCTGCACTGGAACTATCACTCCCAGGGAGGAAAGATTTTGTATACATTTCAAGAACTGCTCTCTCTTTATCTGGTTTTCAGATAATCTTGAGAGATGGAATCTGCATCTGGGAGGAAAAGTCTTGAATTCCAATTTGTTACCCTGGGATACTATGTCCACAGTCCAGGAATCTGGGACATCTGGTATCCAGGCTCGAGAGAACTGAGAAAGTTTGCCCCCCACATTATCCGATCCTGGAATCAGCTATGGCTTTCTTTGATTGTTTCCCCTTATTTCAAGACTAATTGGGTTTCCAAGAAGACTTGGATTGTTCCTGCTTGGAAGAAGAAGGGGGGAAGGCTTTCTTCTGAAGTTACGATTAGGGGTTTTACACCCGTAATATCAGAGATAATTTCTGCCAAACCGGGTCCAAACAAGGTTTGGCAGAAATTATCTCTGATATTACGCCAGAAGCTTAACTTTAGAGGAAACATCCGCAAACCAGGAATTCAACCATAATGCCCTGCGGGCTAGGACAGCGAAACTATAAGTTTTAGCTCCTAGTCTAACAACCTGTAAAATGGCATCTGCAATAAAGGAATTGGCCAACTTAAGAGCTTTAATCATATCTTGAATTTCATCTAAGGAAGTCTCTACTTGAAGAGAATCAGACAAGACGTCGAACCAATAAGTTGCTGCACTAGTCACAGTGGCAATACACACTGCAGGTTGCCATTGGAGACCTTGATGAACATAAATCTTTTCAAATAAGCCTCCAGCTTCTTGTCCATCGGATCCTTAAAAGAGCAGCTATCCTCAATAGGAATAGTGGTTCTCTTAGCCAGAGTGGAATCGGTCACTTCAACTTTGGGTACAGTATACCAAGGGTCTTTAATGGAATCCTCGACAGGAAACATTTTCTTAAAAATGGGAGATGGGAAAAAAGACACCCCTGGTTTCTCCCATTCCTGTGAGATAATCTCCCTAACACGGTCTGGCACAGGAAAAAAACTCTGAAGTGGAAGGTTCATCAAAGAAACTATTAAGTTTACTAAATATCTTAGGAGTGACAACGACAGGGGTATCATAGTCATCTAAAGTAGCTTTAAACCTCCTTTAACAATACATGAAGGTATTCAAGCTTAAATCTACCCCAGTCTCAGAAGAAGGAATTATACTGTCCGAATCTGAGATTTCACCCTCAGAAAGTCCTGATGTATCTTCCTCATCAGACTTATGAGAAAGGGCAACTTAAGAAACAGAACTGAGGACAGGCACCTTACTTTCTAGATTTTCTCTAGCGTTTTCCCTGTAATCTGGGAATGGCAGCTAATGCTGCAGATACCGCTGAAGATACTTGGGCAGCAATTTCTGCTTTTAAATAAATTCCACTAGGAGTTATAGAGGAACCGCAGGGCACTGAATGTGACACCATTGAGGCTTGGGATGTAGCAGGAGAAAGCTGAGGTATTATTTTAACAGCATCATACTGAGAGACATTAGGCTCAAACATGTTACCTTTATTTTGCAAGGTTTTCTTGACACATGAAGAACAAAATTGCATAGGAGCTGCAATCTGTGCATCTAAACATAATGCGCATTAATTCATGAGAGCAGGCTCTTGCTCCATATCAGACATGTTGTGAAACAATAAATAAACTTCTACAGATACGTTTCAAAGATTTTAATATTCAATTAAAATAAGCAAAGGAAAATATACACTTTAAATATTATCCAAAATTAGGATCGAGCCCCAGCTAAAGTTATGTGAGAAAAGTTAAGAAAAAACATTTACTAAACATCAAATAAACTTCTAAAATACCCCTCAGGCAACCCCACACCTCATTTACTGAGGTGCCTTACCGCTACCAATTAAGACCGGATCACCCAGAAATGGAGAAAAACAACTTTTTCCTCAGAAACGTTATGACATATGTATGTATGTGGTACTTGTAAAGGGCGGCTAATCACCCGTAAGGGTGTCAAGGCGCTGCTCATTTTATTGACCTTGGAAGGATGAAAGGCTGAGTGGACCTCACTGGGGATCGAACCTGCAACCCTTGGGTTGCTATAGAGCTCAGCCACAGTGCCTTAGCATGCTGAGCTTTCTGTCTGACATAAAGCTAGTCATGAGACTGCAACTGCCGAGCTCGAATTACTGCTGCGACACAGAGAGGCACCACTTCCTGGTACTCTGAGTACCAGAAATAAGCGGTTTTTCAAACCTGACAGTCTAAAATGTTGCATCGTTTTATTTTAAAGCAAAGGGGAAATGAATAAACTGCTGAAATGGAAAATTCAGTCTTACTTTCAGTATAAACTTGTATTGTTTTATCAAATAAATATGTGTCAGAAAATAAAGCTTAATAAAAACATGTTACCCTTTCTTTTTAAGAGAGTTTAAAGTGATGGTAAAGTTGCGTGTCTGCACAACCTCCTTAAAGGGACAGTCTACACCTGAATTTTTATTGTTTTAAAAGATAGATAATCCCTTTATTACCCATTCCCCAGTTTTGCATAACCAACACAGTTATAATACTATACTTTTAACCTCTGTGATTATCCTGTATCTAAGCTTCTGCAAACTGCCCCTTTTTTCAGTTCTTTTGACAGACTTGAGGTCTAGCCAATCAGTGCCTGCTCCCAGATAATTTCACGTGCACGAGCACAGTGTTATATATATGAAATACATAAATAAATGCATAAAAAAGGAGTGTCTTTTAATTTGTTAAGTGCATGGTCTCCCCAACTGGAAGAAAAAGCACTTACCTGCTCCGCTGTCCGACATGTACACAGTTACATGGTATGACAAGACACAGTTCTTCACAGAGACCTTTGAAAAAGAAAGAACAGAGTAGCCAAATCTGGCTTTCTAAACTAGTGCAGCAATTGTTAGGAAAACGCAATGAGTACCTCTTTACAAGTTCCTAACTGCTTTAACCCCTTAAATGCTAACGACGGCTCTGAGCCGTCACAAATTGCCCCAGTCAGGTGCTGACGACGGCTCAGATCCGTCGCTAGCACTTACCCACCTTGAGGGCAATCTGGGGCTCCCATCTACTCCCACCTGGCGATCTGGCATGTATAGTCACAGGCATCGCTGGGGCTTGTGGTTTTGCACAGTGACGTCACGCACAATGACATGATGACATCACCGCGCAACTTTATTTAAAATTAACAATGACAATTATAGGGAGATGGGGGCATGCTGCTTAGAAGCCTGTATCTGAGGCATCTAAGCAGCTACAGACCCCCAAGACTCACCGTTGGAAAGGTAATCATCTAACCTTTCCATGGTATAAGTCTTGGGGATCTGTAAAAAAAAGTAAAAAAGTAAAAAAAATATATATATTTAAAAAAATAAATATTTTTTTTTTTCAAAAGCAGCTTAGCACCTAGGTGGGAAATGGCTTAGCAGCCAAAGGGTTTTGGAGCCACCACTACCCGACTGCAAGGAATGATGTGGAATATGGCTATACCCCAAAACTTGCTTGTAGATGAAATCAAAATTTTTCTTCAGACACCTAAACTTCACCTCCTCCATGCACCGAAGGCAAAGAGAATGACTGGGGGTTGTAGGTAAGGTAATGATACTTAGCAGTTTAACTGTGGTGCTCTTTGCCTTCTCCTGCTGGCCATGAGAGATATTCCCAACAGTAGTTACTCAAGCTGTGGACTCACCATATCTTAGGAAAGAAAGGGGCTTTATCGCGGGCATTTGCACCCAATGGGTATAACGATTGTATAACAAGTTTAAAGCAAACGTGAGCACAATAGCAATGATTACCGTGTCCTCAGAGCTCTGGTTAACTGTTTTGTGAAACAAAAAAGTGTCACAAAACACATAAAAAATACATTAAAATGTACAGTTACACTCATAATAACACTATCTAATAAACATTATTTAAAAAAGAAAATATTGCACACAAAGTTACATGGGCTCAAAGAAATGGGGTCTCAGTCTAAATATGTATGTGTGTGAATAGATGTACATATGTACTTATATGTGTATATATGTTTTTGCAGACATAAAAACATGTAAATACATATGTACACACATATACATAGTCTTGCATAACTAACACGGTTATATTAATATAATTTTAACCTCTGTGATTACCTTGCATCTAAGCCTCTTTTGAGAGCCCCCTGATCACATGGCTATTTATTTATTTATTATCTATTGGCTTTCATTTTAGCCAATTAGTGCAGTATCATGCACAACTCCATTTGAGAGAGCATAATGTTTAACTATATGGCCCGAATGGATTAGCAGTCTGTTGTTGTGAAAAGCAAATAAAAAAGCAAGTGATAATGGCTGTCTGTAGTGGCTTAGAAACAGGCAGACATTAAGAGGTTTAAATGTTATAAAGTATATTAATATAACAATGTTGGTTGTGCAAACCTGGGGAATGGGTAATAAAGGCTTATCTATCTTTTTAAACAATAACAATTTTGGTGTTGACTGTCCCTTTAATAAATAGCAAAATATGAAAATCATCCAGTAAACTATAAAACCTACAAAACCTAACATTGGTACCATGCTAAACATAGACTCTAATGTATATAACTGCATTGAGTAGTGCATAGACAAAATTGTCATCATTAACCCTTGCTGCACATGGAGAGGCTGCAGTATAGATCATCTGCTACTTGCATCACACAGTGAAGTATTCTAACACTACTCTTTGTGAGACAACCTTCACACAATCATTCAACCATTTTACAACCTTTCACATGCACTTTTTTTATTTGCGATGTAGATACCTTGAAAATATAACATTAATATAACAAGCTTTAGAACACCGGGACCTTCAAATCTTCCTTTATTTTTTTATTTGGCAATCAAAGATATCACATTTACATTACTTTTATTATATGCTTGATTTACAAAATATGTTGTGCTTTTTCCATTATGAGACTGAATAAATTTATATTAAGTGTAATTGTCAGTGTATAAAACATGGACAACTCCCATGTAATATTACAGTTGAATTATTTCTCATGTATTTTCTTGGTAAGTGAAACATCAGGGCAAAATATATACATTATATGTATATATCCTATCCTTTAGTGTCAAAATGATGGTAGAATTATTTAAACTGGAATATTCATTTTATGTTTTCAGAAGTATAAATATTGTATTTGTACTAAGGTTAGAGTAATTACAAAGTTAGTATGGCTGAAGGGACAGGCGCCCGCAATGACTGAAAGATAACAAAAGTAATACGTATCCTTCACTTCTACAAAAGCTGTATGCTTTAAGAGATTGGAAGAAAAACATATATAGGAAAATCTCTCACAATTTGATTCTGTTTCTCTATCATTTTCACTGTGTTTAGAGGATTATAGAATATATAAACTCTTAAATGCTTATTTCAATAAAAGTAATTTTCAAATATTTTTCTAACCATTTGTTTAACCAATTAATTATGCTTTCGGTTGTGCACTACAAGACTTGTAGTTTAAGTTTTGGATAATAGCCTAGAACAAAATTACTCTTGAGCAGGTTATTAGTGGATGTGGCAAACTTTACTTAAAGGGACAGTCTACAATAGAATTGTTATTGTTTTAAAAGATAGATTATCCCTTTATTACCCATTCCCAAGTTTTGCACAACCAACATTGTTATATTAATACACTTTTTACCTCTGTGATTACCTTGTATCTAAGAACCTTCTTCCAGCCCCCTGATCACATGACTGTGACTGTTTATTATCTATTGTCTTGCAGTTAGCATTGTGTTGGGCTAAATCTTAAATAACTCCCTGTGCCTGAACACAGTGTTATCTATATGGCCCACGTGCACTTTTAGTCTCTTTGTGTTGAAAAGGAATTTAAAAAGCATGTGATAAGAGGCAGCCCTCAAGGGCTTAGAAATTAGCATATGAGTCTGCTAGGTTTAGTTTCAACTAAGAATACTAAGAGAAAAAAGCAAATTTGATGATAAAAGTAAATTGGGAAGTTGATTAAAATTACATGTCCTATCTGAATAATGAAAGTTTAATTTTGACTGATTATCCCTTTAATGTGATGTGAGGCAAATTTAATTTCCATTTGCATTTGACTGATTATCATTCCTTTTGTTGAGTCTCCAAAATATTAGCACAATCCCTATGTATGAGGAAGAGTGAATTAAGAAAATGTAGATATTTGTGGGAGAAAACAGAGGGGACGTGTGTTTTGGTACAACACTGTAACATCCTTTTTTTGTTTCAAAGAACAGGGCTGGTATTACAAATAACTAGCTTTTTGCATAAAACATTTATTCTGACTGGTAAATAACCAGGCAAACTGTTTATACGCTACACAAAGTTAATCAGGTACAAGAAGTTTTTTGCATTTTGAGGGCTTATAAACTGTTACTCAAAATCTCTAAAATTAGCGTAACATTAAAGGAATAGTCTTGTTAAAATTAAACTTTCATGATTCTGATAGAGCATGAAGTTTTAAACAACTTTCTAATTTACTCCTATTATCAATTTGTATTCGTTCTCCTGGTATCTTTATTTGAAAAACAAAAATGTAAGCATAGGAACGGCCCACTTTTCGTTCAGGACCTGGGTAGCACTTTCTGATTGGTGTCTAAATGTAGCCATTAATCAGCAAGCGCTACCCAGGTGTTGAACCAAAAGCTTACATTCAAATAAAGATAGCAAGAGAACGAAGACAAATTGATAATAGGAGTAAATGAGAAAGTTGCTTAAAATTGCATGCTCTATCTGAATCATGATAGTTTAATTTTAACTAGACTATTCCTTTAAGTTAATATATATGAACAAAATATTACATTTTATTTTACACCAGGCAAATATACATACAACCTCACCCTGCATTGTTATTATCAATAAGAAATTACATTTAATTAATATTTTTCATGTTAATTTACTAAAACATTAATGTTTTTCACTTGAATTTACTAAAATAAAAAAATGTTATCAGGTTTTTAAAATAAACACTATTTAAAGATTTGAAATACTTTTTTTTTGCCCAAAAAGAATGCTAATTTGAAGCTTTTTTTAAATTGATACTAAAACATAGAGGGAATGCATACAACTCATCTCATGGGCAAATTGCAGGTGTTATGGACATGCACATTGGTAACCAATGATTAACAATCACACAAAACACAAAAATATGATAATAATATTATCAGCAGCGCATTAATTTATTTATTTTTATTAAATAAAAAAATACTACATTTTAGAACAATCATCTATTTTATATGCAACAAAGGCTTTAATATCTCATTAATATGCAGAACATTACTGTGTTTTCCTATTTATCTATCTGCCTATACAGAAACATGTTTTTAAAGGTCTAAAACTTTTTGCTGTTTAATTTTATTTTCTGATATTACATCAAATATTGGTACAATTATTTAAACTTTCAAAACAAGTTTACTGATTATATATATACATTGTCCTTACCCCAGGGAGCTTCCTGTCTTTTCAGAGCAAATTGTAGCAACTCATTGTGAGATGAACTTTGAGATTGAGATGATGGTAATTGGTACCACTAAGAGAATAGATACCACAGCCGCCTTACACTAGTTAATGTATTACAGAAAGAACAAAGTTTAATATTGATATCTTATGCGGATACAGGAGGCTGGTATACAGTATATGCATTTGCATATCATTTTTTGGCATAATCAGATATGATGCAATAGTTTACAATGTAATTATTGTTTTTACAATTTTGAATTTAGTGACAACATAAAAGTTGAAAATAAGAACAGACCTTTAAATATATTGCTCTTTTCTCCAACATAGGTGTGTCCGGTCCACGGCGTCATCCTTACTTGTGGGATATTCTCTTCCCCAACAGGAAATGGCAAAGAGCCCAGCAAAGCTGGTCACATGATCCCTCCTAGGCTCCGCCTACCCCAGTCATTCTCTTTGCCGTTGTACAGGCAACATCTCCACGGAGATGGCTTAGAGTTTTTTAGTGTTTAACTGTAGTTTTTCATTATTCAATCAAGAGTTTGTTATTTTCAAATAGTGCTGGTATGTACTATTTACTCAGAAACAGAAAAGAGATGAAGAGTTCTGTTTGTATGAGGAAAATGATTTTAGCAACCGTAACTAAAATCCATGGCTGTTCCACACAGGACTGTTGAGAGCAATTAACTTCAGTTGGGGGAACAGTGTGCAGTCTCTTGCTGCTTGAGGTATGACACATTCTAACAAGACGATGTAATGCTGGAAGCTGTCATTTTCCCTATGGGATCCGGTAAGCCATGTTTATTACGATCGTAAATAAGGGCTTCACAAGGGCTTATTTAGACTGTAGACTTTTTTGGGCTAAATCGATTCATTATTAACACATATTTAGCCTTGAGGAATCATTTTATTTGGGTATTTTGATATAATAATATCGGCAGGCACTGTATTAGACACCTTATTTCTTAGGGGCTTTCCCAAAGCATAAGCAGAGTCTCATTTTCGCGCCGGTGTGGCGCACTTGTTTTTGAGAGGCATGGCATGCAGTCGCATGTGAGAGGAGCTCTGATACTTAGAAAAGACTTCTGAAGGCGTCATTTGGTATCGTATTCCCCTTTGGGTTTGGTTGGGTCTCAGCAAAGCAGATACCTGGGACTGTAAAGGGGTTAAAGCTTAAAACGGCTCCGGTTCCGTTATTTTAAGGGTTAAAGCTTCCAAATTTGGTGTGCAATATTTTTAAGGCTTTATGACACTGTGGTGAAAATTTGGTGAATTTTGAACAATTCCTTCATGTTTTTTCGCAATTGCAGTAATAAAGTGTGTTCAGTTTAAAATTTAAAGTGACAGTAACGGTTTTATTTTAAAACATTTTTTGTACTTTCTTATCAAGTTTATGCCTGTTTAACATGTCTGAACTACCAGATAGACTGTGTTCTGAATGTGGGGAAGCCAGAATTCCTATTCATTTAAATAAATGTGATTTATGTGATAATGACAATGATGCCCAAGATGATTCCTCAAGTGAGGGGAGTAAGCATGGTACTGCATCATTCCCTCCTTCGTCTACACGAGTCTTGCCCACTCAGGAGGCCCCTAGTACATCTAGTGCGCCAATACTCCTTACTATGCAACAATTAACGGCTGTAATGGATAATTCTGTCAAAAACATTTTAGCCAAAATGAACCCTTGTCAGCGTAAGCGTGGCTGCTCTGTTTTAGTTACTGAAGAGCATGACGACGCTGATATTAATATCTCTGAAGGGCCCCTAACCCAATCTGAGGGAGCCAGGGAGGTTTTGTCTGAGGGAGAAATTACTGATTTAGGGAACATTTCTCAGCAGGCTGAATCTGATGTGATTACATTTAAATTTAAGTTGGAACATCTCCGCATTTTGCTTAAGGAGGTATTATCCACTCTGGATGATTGTGAAAATTTGGTCATCCCAGAGAAACTATGTAAAATGGACAAGTTCCTAGAGGTGCCGGGGCTCCCAGAAGCTTTTCCTATACCCAAGCGGGTGGCGGACATTGTTAATAAAGAATGGGAAAGGCCCGGTATTCCTTTCGTCCCTCCCCCCATATTTAAAAAATTGTTTCCTATGGTCGACCCCAGAAAGGACTTATGGCAGTCAGTCCCCAAGGTCGAGGGAGCGGTTTCTACTTTAAACAAACGCACCACTATACCCATAGAGGATAGTTGTGCTTTCAAAGATCCTATGGATAAAAAATTAGAAGGTTTGCTCAAAAAGATGTTTGTTCAGCAGGGTTACCTTCTACAACCCATTTCATGCATTGTCCCTGTCACTACAGCTGCATATTTCTGGTTTGATGAACTGATAAAGGTGCTCGATAGTGATTCTCCTCCTTATGAGGAGATTATGGACAGAATCAATGCTCTCAAATTGGCTAATGCTTTCACTCTAGACGCCACTTTGCAATTGGCTAGGTTAGCGGCTAAGAATTCTGGGTTTGCTATTGTGGCGCGCAGAGCGCTTTGGTTGAAATCTTGGTCGGCTGATGCGTCTTCCAAGAACAAGCTACTAAACATTCCTTTCAAGGGGAAAACGCTGTTTGGTCCCGACTTGAAAGAGATTATCTCTGATATCACTGGGGGTAAGGGCCACGCCCTTCCTCAGGATCGGCCTTTCAAGGCAAAAAATAGACCTAATTTTCGTCCCTTTCGTAAAAACGGACCAGCCCAAAGTGCTACGTCCTCTAAGCAAGAGGGTAATACTTCTCAGGCCAAGCCAGCTTGGAGACCAATGCAAGGCTGGAACAAGGGAAAGCAGGCCAAGAAACCTGCCACTGCTACCAAGACAGCATGAAATATTGGCCCCCGATCCGGGACCGGATCTGGTGGGGGGCAGACTCTCTCTCTTCGCTCAGGCTTGGGCAAGAGATGTTCTGGATCCTTGGGCGCTAGAAATAGTCTCCCAGGGTTATCTTCTGGAATTCAAGGGACTTCCCCCAAGGGGGAGGTTCCACAGGTCTCAGTTGTCTTCAGACCACATAAAAAGACAGGCGTTCTTACATTGTGTAGAAGACCTGTTAAAAATGGGAGTGATTCATCCTGTTCCATTAAGAGAACAAGGGATGGGGTTCTACTCCAACCTGTTCATAGTTCCCAAAAAAGAGGGAACGTTCAGACCAATCTTAGATCTCAAGATCTTAAACAAATTTCTCAAGGTCCCATCGTTCAAGATGGAAACCATTCGAACTATCCTTCCTTCCATCCAGGAAGGTCAATTCATGACCACGGTGGATTTAAAGGATGCGTATCTACATATTCCTATCCACAAGGAACATCATCGGTTCCTAAGGTTTGCATTCCTGGACAAACATTACCAGTTTGTGGCGCTTCCTTTCGGATTAGCCACTGCTCCAAGGATTTTCACAAAGGTACTAGGGTCCCTTCTAGCGGTGCTAAGACCAAGGGGCATTGCAGTAGTACCCTACCTGGACGACATTCTGATTCAAGCGTCGTCCCTTCCTCGAGCAAAGGCTCACACGGACATCGTCCTGGCCTTTCTCAGATCTCACGGCTGGAAAGTGAACGTGGAAAAGAGTTCTCTATCCCCGTCAACAAGGGTTCCCTCCTTGGGAACTATTATAGACTCCTCAGAAATGAGGATTTTTCTAACAGAGGCCAGAAAAACAAAACTTCTGGACTCTTGTCGGATAATTCATTCCGTTCCTCTTCCTTCCGTAGCTCAGTGCATGGAAGTGATCGGGTTGATGGTAGCGGCAATGGACATAGTTCCTTTTGCGCGCATTCATCTAAGACCATTACAACTGTGCATGCTCAGTCAGTGGAATGGGGACTATACAGACTTGTCTCCGAAGATACAAGTAAATCAGAGGACCAGAGACTCACTCCGTTGGTGGCTGTCCCCGGACAACCTGTCACAAGGGATGACATTCCGCAGACCAGAGTGGGTCATTGTCACGACCGACGCCAGTCTGATGGGCGGGGGCGCGGTCTGGGGATCCCTGAAAGCTCAGGGTCTTTGGTCTCGGGAAGAATCTCTTCTACCGATAAATATTCTGGAACTGAGAGCGATATTCAATGCTCTCAAGGCTTGGCCTCAGCTAGCGAGGACCAAGTTCATACGGTTTCAATCAGACAACATGACGACTGTTGCGTACATCAACCATCAGGGGGGAACAAGGAGTTCCCTAGCGATGGAAGAAGTGACCAAGATTATTCTATGGGCGGAGTCTCACTCCTGCCACCTGTCTGCTATCCACATCCCGGGAGTGGAAAATTGGGAAGCGGATTTTCTGAGTCGTCAGACATTGCATCCGGGGGAGTGGGAACTCCATCCGGAAATCTTTGCCCAAGTCACTCAGCTGTGGGGCATTCCAGACATGGATCTAATGGCCTCTCGTCAGAACTTCAAAGTTCCCTGTTACGGGTCCAGATCCAGGGATCCCAAGGCGGCTCTAGTGGATGCACTAGTAGCACCTTGGACCTTCAAACTAGCTTATGTGTTCCCGCCGTTTCCTCTCATCCCCAGGCTGGTAGCCAGGATCAATCAGGAGAGGGCGTCGGTGATATTGATAGCTCCTGCGTGGCCACGCAGGACTTGGTATGCAGATCTGGTGAATACGTCATCGGCTCCACCTTGGAAGCTACCTTTGAGACGAGACCTTCTTGTTCAGGGTCCGTTCGAACATCCGAATCTGGTTTCACTCCAGCTGACTGCCTGGAGATTGAACGCTTGATTTTATCGAAGCGAGGTTTCTCAGATTCTGTTATCGATACTCTTGTTCAGGCCAGAAAGCCTGTAACTAGAAAGATTTATCACAAAATTTGGAAAAAATATATCTGTTGGTGTGAATCTAAAGGATTCCCTTGGGACAAGGTTAAGATTCCTAGGATTCTATCCTTCCTTCAAGAAGGATTGGAAAAAGGATTATCGGCAAGTTCCCTGAAGGGACAGATTTCTGCCTTGTCGGTGTTACTTCACAAAAAGCTGGCAGCTGTGCCAGATGTTCAAGCCTTTGTTCAGGCTCTGGTTAGAATTAAGCCTGTTTACAAACCCTTGACTCCTCCTTGGAGTCTCAATTTAGTTCTTTCGGTTCTTCAGGGGGTTCCGTTTGAACCCTTACATTCCGTTGATATTAAGTTATTATCTTGGAAAGTTTTGTTTTTAGTTGCAATTTCTTCTGCTAGAAGAGTTTCAGAATTATCTGCTCTGCAGTGTTCCCCTCCTTATCTGGTGTTCCATGCAGATAAGGTGGTTTTACGTACTAAACCTGGTTTTCTTCCAAAAGTTGTTTCTAACAAAAACATTAACCAGGAGATTATCGTACCTTCTCTGTGTCCGAAACCAGTTTCAAAGAAGGAACGTTTGTTGCACAATTTGGATGTTGTTCGCGCTCTAAAATTCTATTTAGATGCTACGAAGGATTTTAGACAAACATCTTCCTTGTTTGTTGTTTACTCAGGTAAAAGGAGAGGTCAAAAAGCTACTTCTACCTCTCTCTCTTTTTGGATTAAAAGCATCATCAGATTGGCTTATGAGACTGCCGGACGGCAGCCTCCCGAAAGAATCACAGCTCATTCCACTAGGGCTGTGGCTTCCACATGGGCCTTCAAGAACGAGGCTTCTGTTGATCAGATATGTAGGGCAGCGACTTGGTCTTCACTGCACACTTTTACCAAATTTTACAAGTTTGATACTTTTGCTTCTTCTGAGGCTATTTTTGGGAGAAAGGTTTTGCAAGCCGTGGTGCCTTCCATTTAGGTGACCTGATTTGCTCCCTCCCTTCATCCGTGTCCTAAAGCTTTGGTATTGGTTCCCACAAGTAAGGATGACGCCGTGGACCGGACACACCTATGTTGGAGAAAACAGAATTTATGTTTACCTGATAAATTTCTTTCTCCAACGGTGTGTCCGGTCCACGGCCCGCCCTGGTTTTTTTAATCAGGTCTGATAATTTATTTTCTTTAACTACAGTCACCACGGTACCATATGGTTTCTCCTATGCAAATATTCCTCCTTAACGTCGGTCGAATGACTGGGGTAGGCGGAGCCTAGGAGGGATCATGTGACCAGCTTTGCTGGGCTCTTTGCCATTTCCTGTTGGGGAAGAGAATATCCCACAAGTAAGGATGACGCCGTGGACCGGACACACCGTTGGAGAAAGAAATTTATCAGGTAAACATAAATTCTGTTTTTACAAATGTAATGTATTCACTAGAGGTAAAAAAATAAATTACAAACAAACATATATATATAAATAAAACATCAGTATTGTAGACTGTATAGTATATTTTGTATTCTGTGTGATAGCAGATTATTATGTACATCCTACAAATAGAGAGCATATATTTACTATGATTACTCACTCAGAGGTGCACTTGTATGTAATGTTTTGTTATCTCATAAATGGATGAATTAGTCGCTATCAGAGTCTGCCCTTTTATGCTTCCAATACAAGGAACAATTTATCTGCAGTTGGATTCACTGACACATGTTGTACATCCTGTTGCATGAGATCAAAAGTGAGCATGTGATTTATCTTCTGTCACTTATATAAATATCATGTGTTATTTAATCATCAGAATCTCAGAAAGTAAGGTTAAATTAGTATAATCAATGTAAACAACTTGAGGCATCTTGTGTATAAAAATATAGTTCCTACAATTGTAAACATTGATGTTTCTGTATATGGATAAGTAGTAACACATATTAACTGATATTTGTTACTACTTATCTATTATGTTTCCATAAAATACATAATAATTCTAGGCTAAACATGCCATACTAGTTGAGATTAATTTAGAGCAGATCAGGCTTGGAAACTGAAGATGCACCATCCATAGGTTTAATTTGTGCAGTGTTTGCCAGGGGATCTGATCTTGCCTTCCTGTAGACCAGGGCTTCCTAACTCCAGTCTTCTGGGCACATTAACAGAGCAGGTTTTCTAGATGTCTGAAGTAAAGTACAGGCTTTTACAAGCTACCAAATGTACCTCGTTTTGTGCTTAGCTTACACTATGTATGTCCCTTATCTCAGCACTTTATACAGTCTTGCATATTAACATATTAGGTCCTTGCATAACCATTCTCATTCTCCAAAGGAGTGAGTACAATTTTCTCTATATGACACACATGAACTAGCACTGTCTAGCTGTTTACAAGATTTTAAAAGAACTGAAATAAGGGGAGGGCTAATGTGGCTTAGAAACAGACAAACTTAGAGGTTATAAATTATATTAATATAACAATGTTGGTTATGCAAAAATGGAGAATGATTAGTAAAGGTGTTATCTCTCTTTTTAAACAATACAAAAAATCAAGTAAATTGTCCCTTTAAGATCTACACACAACTCTTATATTTGGTCCTCTGGTAGCAGAGATGTCAACTGCTGACTGGCTAAGTACAATATTCTTAATATTGTGCTTCAATGGGATAAATTATCTAGGGCTAATATTTATCCAGTTAGATAGATATATACGTTATGTAGCTTTTTTCAGTTTACTAAAATATTTAAGGAACATTAAAGTTTAAAGGCTAACAACTCAAGGTTTCTCATATAGCTAAATCATTAAAATGGATGTGTAAGACCAGCTAGATATATGTGCCAAAAGCAGATTTTATTTGGAGACCCCATTAAAAATTAGCCCATTGAACAAAGAGCATGAATACGCTTCAAAATGTGTAGATACAATTCTGCAGTTTTATAAATTAATGAACATTTTAACTTTTGAATGCCAACTAAGAATTACAAACACTATGGGGGGTAGTTATCAAGCCGTCAACCTCAAATACGCTGGAATTCCGCAGCGTATTTGTGGCGAGGCTGATTCGCCTTAGTTATCAAAGGCTCGAGACCGGCAAAAGTAGAATTTTGTGACGTAAACTTCTATCCACCGGACTCAGTCCGACACAGATCGATTCTTACGTCACTACAGATGTTCCGCACACAAGTGCGGCACAATCTCACTACTTTTGCTAGTTATCAAAAAACTAGCAGGTACTCTCAGCACTTTTACGGCCCAGCGTACCTGGTTTTCAAACCGCCACCCCTGGAGGCGGCGGATCCCATAGGTATCAATGGGAGTCTGACCATAGCGAAAGTACAAGTTCGCTGCTGACAGACATCCCATTGATTCCTATGGGAGCTGTCTGCACCTAACACCCTAACATGTACCCCGAGTCTAAACACCACTAATCTTCCCCCCCTACACCGCCGCAACTAAATAAAGTTATTACCCCCTAAACCGCCGCTCCCGGAGCCCACCACAAGCTACTCTATACATATTAACCCCTAAACCGCCACTCCCGGAGCCCACCGCAACTATAATAAATGTATTAACCCCTAAACCTCCACTCCCTGAACCCGCCACAACCTATATTAAATGTATTAACCCCTATCCTGCCCCTACACCGTCGCCACCTATAATAAATTTATTAACCCCTAATCTGCCCCCCCTAAACCGTCGCCACCTATAATAAATTTATTAACCCCTAATCTGCCCCCCCTACACCGTCGCCACTTATAATAAAATGATCCTAGGCTCCCAAATCCAAAAGTTCTATGCTGCAGACTAAGAACTGAGGACGGCCTCACTGGATCAAACAACTGACGTATAGGGGGCGGGGCTCTACGCGTTTCGTCCCAGTGACGTAGGGACTTTCTCAAGAGTGATTTGCTAGTAGCGTGCATATCCTCTTGTAGGTTGTGTGTGTTAGCACTCCCACATTTTCCACCAATGTGGTAAGAGATAGTAATGATATGCACGATACTGCAAATGGGGAACATAAACAAACGCTTATGATAGCGTAAGTATCGGTAAATGTCAGATATTATAAGGGGCTTGATTTCTTCAAAGGTTATGCAATGATAATGCTCTACAAATATAATTCAGTTCTAAACAAATCCCTTATCTCTTGAAACCCAAAAATATTAATAATGGTACAAGTTAATATATATTTACATATCGTTCTAAAAATACAATAGATATTCATAAATATAAAACCAATAATTTTTAATTTTAATTTTTTACCTTACCAGCCCTTAAAAGGGCCATTTGTGGGGGCATGCCCCAAAAAGTTCAGCTCTTTTGCCTGTAAAAGAAAAATACAACCCCCAGCCAATCAGATTGAGCTTGCATTCTATTGGCTGTTCCGATCAGCCAATAGAATGCGAGCTCAATCTGATTGGCTGATTTCATTAGCCAATCAGATTTTTCCTACCTTAATTCCGATTGGCTGATAGAATCCTATCAGCCAATCGGAATTGAGGGGACGCCATCTTGGATGACGTCCCTTAAAGGAGCCTTCATTCAAGACCCGGCTTGGAAGATGACATCGCCCGGATAGAAGACCTCTTCAGCGCCTCTTGGAAGATGACATCGCCCGGATCGAAGACTTCTTCAGCGCCGCCTGGATGATGACTTCATCGGATGGAAGATTTCTTCAGCGCCGCTTGGAGGATTAACTTCTTCCGATCCGGATGTCCACTTCGGTTCCATCGCTGCTCGGCTGAGTGAAGACGACTCAAGGTAGGATGATCTTCAGGGGATTAGTGTTAGGTTTTTGTAAGGGGGGTTTGGGTTAGATTAGGGGTATGTGGGTGGTGGGTTTTAATGTTGGGGGGGGTTGTATTTTTCTTTTACAGGCAAAAGAGCTGAACTTTTTGGGGCATGCCCCCACAAATGGCCCTTTTAAGGGCTGGTAAGGTAAAAGAGCTTTGAACTTTATTTAATTTAGAATAGGGTAGGGCATTTTTTTATTTTGGGGGGGTTTGTTATTTCATTAGGGGGCTTAGATTAGGTGTAAGTAGCTTAAAATTGTTGTAATATTTTTAAAATGTTTGTAACTTATTTTTTTATTTTTTCTACTTTAGTTAGTTTATGTAATTGTATTTAATTGTAGTTATTTGTAGGTAGTTTATTTAATTAATTTAATGATAGTGTAGTATTAGGTTTAATTGTAACTTAGGTTAGGATTTATTTTACAGGTAATTTTGTATTTCTTTTAGCTAGGTAGTTATTAAATAGTTAATAACTATTTAATAACTATTCTACCTAGCTAAAATAAATAAGTTACCTGTAAAATAAATATAAATCCTAAGATAGCTACAATATAATTATTATTTATATTGTAGCTATATTAGGGTTTATTTTACAGGTAAGTATTTAGTTTTAAATAGGATTAATTTAGTTAATAATAGAAATATTATTTAGATTTATTTAATTAATATTTAAGTTAGGGGGGCGTTAGGGTTAGGGTTAGACTTAGGTTTAGGGGTTAATAATTTTATTACAGTGGCAGCGGTGTAGTGGGGGGCAGGATAGGGGTTAATACATTTATTATAGGTGGCGACGGTGTAGGGGGGGCAGATTAGGGGTTAATAAATGTATTATAGGTGATGACGGTGTAGGGGGGGGCAGGATAGGGGTTAATAGGTTTAATATAGGTGACGACGGTGTAAGGGGGGCAGGATAGGGGTTAATAGGTTTAATATAAGTTGCGGCGGGTTCAGGGAGCGGCGGTTTAGGGGTTAAACTATTTATTTAGTTGCGGCGAGGTGTGGGATCAGCAGGATAGGGGTTAATAACTTTATTATAGAGGGCGACGGTGTAGGGGGGGCAGGATAGGGGTTACTAGTTATAATGTAGGTGGCAGCGGTGTCCGGGAGCGGCGGTTTAGGGGTTAATACATTTATCAGAGTTGCGGCAGGGTCTAGGAGCGGCGGTTTAGGGGTTAGTAACTTTATTGAGTTGCGGGAGGCTCCGGGGGCGCTGGTATAGGGATAGAACAGTGTAGTTTAGTGTGAGTGCTTAGTGACAGGCTAGCAATAAAGCTGGGAAAAAGCCGAAGAGCAGCGAGATCGGATGAGTGATAACTCTCACAGTCCGCTGCTCATCGCCCCGCGGCTTTTTGACAGCTTTATTTGATAACTTAGGCGAACGTATTCAAGGTCCGCGGCGGCGAAGGTAGGCGAGCTTAGGCGGGCGTATTGGGCCGGCGAAGGCAGAAAAGTAGACGGCTTGATAACTACCCCCCTATATGGATAAATGTTTGTTTTAGAGGGTAAGATAAACAAACAAAAGAAATATGAATATAGTCTCTATTTTTACAAAATACTTTATGTGTTTTAAGGCAAGAAAACAAGACATATATTTTCCAGACATATGCAACAATGAGAATGCTTTCCAAAATATGAAAATATTATTGATAAACTGCTAAAAGTTTTAGGGACATTACAAGTACCAAATGGTGAGACTAGATGTTCAAAATGACTATACTGATTACAGGAGAATGTAATCCCTTATTCACCTTTTAGTTTAGCAATGGTTCCAGTAACGCTAAGTCTTTTAAAGAAATGAGAATTTAGAGGACAGATATATGGTCAGACTCTTTGTAATTAGATGGAATTGTTTATCCTTCTGATCAATGAAGATGCCAATGCTTGTATTAAACGTTGATGGCTTACTCCAGATATATGACAATGAATAGTTCTGGCTATAAGGAATTTTGTGGCCATACTGAGCTGTATTTTACAGCTATAAATACAATTAGGAAGGAGGCCATCTGTTTCCATTGTAAAAAAGAAATCTAGAAAACTCAAGGAACATTAAAGAGATACGTTGCAATATAAGCCTTACCATGGAAGTAATTAAATCTGATGAGATGTACAGTGCATTACAGAGTGGTGTAGTAACCAAGGTAGATCTCAGATGCCAGTACACGAGGAAAGAGTCAAAGAAACTGAAACAATTCCATACTTTAGGAATAAAAAGTGACCATTATTTCAATGTCTCTGGGTTTGATCTGATAGAAACTGGATGTTATTTAGTTGTGAAAGGAAAATGTCAAATACCGACAAGATATAACACAATGTAATTTTGTACTTGGGAAATAATGCACCTTTAAAACTAAGATTATTTGGATGTGCTGTCAATCTTGATAACTTTAGTAAACTGACTAGATTGGTAAGAACCCCAATATAATCTATTTCATCATTCAGGACTTTAAAAAACCTTATAGTTATTACAGCTAATAAAAGCCCATCAGTGTCATAAATCCATGTGGTAGTTTTCCCACAAAACTTTTCATCTATTGAAGGGTTCAAAAAAATTTTATAGAACAGAGTCCCATATATGGTTCATTCTTTAGGCTCGTATGAGTCTCCAAAAAGAAAGTCAGGTTAATCAGTAGTGAACTGTCTATTTATAGGTGGCTATTCCAAAAAACAGCCAGTTATTATAGCATGGAGATTGATAGGGAACTTGTGGAGGTATAAATTAATAATGGGGACATGTTTAGGAAATGTAGATGATCTCTCAAAGGCCTGGGGATTCATAAAAAGCAAACTAATATACACTCTCAGATCCAGGGGCTGAATTATCAAGCTCCGAATTGAGTCTAAAGACCGCTGCTCCATAACTTGTCCGCCTGCTCTGAGGTGGCGGACTGGTGAAGAAGATTACAAAAACAAAATTATCAAAAATAAAAACAATTACACCTAATCTAATAGCCCTACAAAAATAAAAAAGCCCCCCAAAATAAAAACACCCCCTAGCCTACAATAAACTACCAATAGCCCTTTAAAGGGCTTTTTTATGGCATTGCTGTAAAGAAATCAGCTCTTTTACCTGTAAATAAAATACAAAGTCCCCCCAACAGTAAAACCCACCACCCAACCAAACCCCCAAATAAAAAAAAACTCGAAAAAAACCTAAGCTACCCATTGTCCCTAAAGTAGCATTTGTAGGGGCATTGCCCTTAAAAGGGCATTTAGCTCTTTTGCATTGCCCTTAAAAAGGCATTTAGCTCTTTTTCAAATCTAAAAAACAAAACACCCCCCCAAAAAAAAAAGCTAACACTAACCCCAGAAGATCTACTCACGATTTCTGAAGTCCAGACATCCATCTCCATCCATCCAGGCAGTAAGGTCAATTGTTTTTTTATTTTTCATAATTTCATATTTTTTTGTAATCTTAGTGTTTTTTATTTTTCGTGATTTTAGTGTTAATTATTTTTGGTAACTTAGATTTTTTAAATTTTTCGTAGGATTTGTTTTTTTTAGTTGTAATTTAGATTTTTAATTTTTTTCTTAGTGTTAGGTTTTTTTAAATTTGTAATTTAGATATTTTAATTGGTAGTATTTTTTATTTTATTAGATTAGTTATGTTAGGTTAATTTATAGTTTAAACTTAGGTTTATATTTATTTCACAGTTAAGTTTTTATTTATTTAAATAGAGTTACACAGTATATTGTAATTTTAATTTAAAGTTAGGGGGGTGTTAGGTTTAGGGGTTAATAGTTTAATTTAGTGTTTTGCGATGTGGGGGGTTAATAGGTTTATTTAGTTGCGGAGATGTGGGAGGCCGGAGGCTTAGGGGTTAATAACTTTATTGTAGTGGCAGTGATGTCGGGGAGTGGCAGATTAGGGGGTTATTAGCTTTTTTACTGGCGGCAATGTCGGGAGTGGCAGATTAGGGGTTAATAACTTTATTTAGGTGTCGGCGATGTCGGCGGCAGCAGATTAGGGGGTTTATGTTAGGGTGTAGGTTTAAACGTAATTTTTTTTTTGTTCATAGACATCAATGGGGTTGCGTTACGGACATTTTTCATCCCGCAATCGCAGGTGTCAGTTTTTTTTCTAACACTCTCTTCCCATTGATGTTTATGGGGGAAAGCGTGCACAAGCATGTCAAAGCAGCCCTTGGATTTTGTGCGGTATGGAGCTTAACGCAACCATATCACACGCACAATGAGGCTTTTTAGTAATTCGTAATGGCAGCACTATGGAGGGTGAAATAACGCAACTTTTGTTTCGTTCATTTCGCACCCTGTTTAGCGCAAAACTCGTAATCTAGGTGACAGTATTTTAGGGATTATCTCAGACTTTGGGATAACAATGTTTTAAAGAGAACTAGAGTAGACAGGAATATTAAGCACAACATATTTTGCTAGTTTTAAGAGAAAATATGATTTGTCTTACACAATTAGAAATAGGATTGCTGATGAACGTATAAAAATAACAGTCTCAGTAAAAGGATATAATCTAATTATGAAAGTTATTTCAGTTGTGCATAGTTTGATGTGCATTAGAGGTTTTGGTTAAATGTCATATGCAGATTATGGGTGAATGGATATATTCCTGTATGGTAAAATTGCTATCAAGTCGGTAATATTAGAATTGCACCATTTTTTCGCATGATAAAATGAAAATATTCCCTATTTTGGCGAGTGCTTACTAAAAAAAAAGAATGTTTGCATTCAATGGGCAATGAGCACATCTTGCTTGTGCTGTTTATGTTTTTGCAGTAGGTCTCTCTAAACATTAGGCAAAATCTCTGGTGAACTTTACGCATTTCCCTACAGGCAACATTTGAAGATCAATAAAGTAACCAGAGGTAAAAGGGACTGTAGATAATACACTTGTGCTAAAAAGAAAGCCCCCCAGGTATAGGTGTCATTTGTATCACAAGTGAGAACTGGCATAACAAGGCAAAGCCAGAGCATGTAATTGATTAGTTTATCTGCATTGCCCTTGTGCAGTATCTATATCAAAGGTAACCAAATGTGCTATTGGAATGTGTCTATATGAGGTGCTGGTACCCATAAATGATGGAGGGATTTACTCATGTTTACAGAATGCAATACACATATTTGTGACATTAAAGACTCACATTTGCAACGATTATAGGTATCTTGAAGATGTTGCCGTGCTGTGACAAAATAGAATGGGTCAGGGGGCCCCATAAGGCAAGAACAACTATTATTTATTATTTTTTATTTTTTTTTAATTTGGCAGCCACCAGAGGGTACTACAGCAGAGTGCTATTGAGCGTGGGTAATGTTATTACAAGGAGTAAAGCATTTGAGAGGATTTCTGAGTGTGCACTAAACCACTTTGCACAGTGTGAGACAGACTTGGCACTAAAGTTTGTACAGTGTGTGCCTGAGTCAGACGGCAGATCACTTTGATTTGCAGAGGAGGTAGGACTTACTTAGTAAATGTTTTTTATTTCGTTGTGCAATTTCGGATTGTAACTTCAGTGTCGTAGTAGTTGTATGGTGTGGCCGGGGGTCCATAAAAACAAATTTTTTTAGCAATATGCAGCAGTGTATTTATGATTATTTGACAAAGTTGTAGAAATTCTATATTTAAAGCCATGCAGAAATGTTTCCTCCCAAGACACAAATGGTAGGTGCTCTTTTGGCAGATATGCTTTTTTTTATTTATTAATATATATATTTTAATTACATTCCAGTTTACTGCACCTTTATGCAAGGACTTTCCAGATGCAAAGAGGCATTTTATCTAAGATTTTTACATCTGCATAAAATTTTACACTCAGACTAAGATTGCTCAGTGTTTGAAATGAGACAGGTTAACTACACTACACTACAGCTGACTTTATTTTGAAATACATACAATCAAGACTAAATCCTGCATTTAACCAGATCTAATGGTATGAGACTGAGTACCACAGCTTATGGTTCCACCAAGACCATATAGAGTACAACATTTTCAAAATCCATAAGTACAGCTGACAGATAGGAACATTTGTACACATTATTACACCATATTTGAAATAGTGCTCTTGGTTGGGGAAAATGGGGGAAAACCCCCCCATATGTCAACCTTTCAAAAGTACTTTTCTTCATCTAGCCATCTACCCAGATCATTTATGTACAATTTTGAATTCACAGAATTATTTTTGTTTGCACATTTACAAATATGATTCTTTAAAAAGTGATCTCTTAATTTCTGAAATTTTTTATCATGCATATCACACACTGTTGATTTAGGGGATGCAATGTGCAGAAATTGTACCTTCTGTGGGTGTCTGTGTTTCTGTCTTTGTGCTTTTGTTTGTGTCTCTATGAGTGTGTATGTATTTTGTCTGTGGGTCTCTCTGTGAGGGTGGGTGTGTATGTCTTTGTGCATTTTCTATGGATGTCTGTAGGGTATGTGCATATGTCTTTGTACTTTTTCTATGGGTGGCTCTGTGAGGGTGAATGTATGTATGTCTTTGTGTATTTTATGTGGATGTCTCTGTGAGGGTGGGTGTATGTATGTCTGTGTTTTCTGTGTATGTCTCTGTGAGAGTGTGTGTATGTCTTTGTGTGTTTTCTGTGGATGTCTCAGTGAGGGTGTGTGCATATGTATGTCTTTGTGTGTTTTATGTGGTTGTCTCTCTGTGTGTATGTCTTTGTGTGTTTTCTGTGCATGTCTGTGTGTGTGTATGTCTTTGTGTGCTTTCTGAGGCTGTCTCTGTTGGTGTTTCCTTGGGTGTATGCGCAAGATTGTGTTTGAGTTTGTGTGTGTGTGCTCATTGTCTGTTCCTTTTAAGGACATTTTGAACTTACTACTGATTATTCACATCTTTCTACAGACTTTGGGGCATATGTATCAAGCTCTGATGAGCCTATTGGCCGCGAGTCTGCAGGGGGTGTCATTGCACCAGCAGCTCTTGTGAGCTGCTGGTGCAATGCTGAATACGGCGAGCGTATTACTCGCTGTATTACACAAGGTCTGGCGGACCTGATCCACACTGTCAGATCAGGTCCGCCAGACCTTGATAAATAGGGGCCTTTGAGACAAATGAGACCTTTCCGGAAGTCACCAATATACCATTTAACCTTTAAATTATTGTGTAGGCAGTTCAGGGCCCTTCCTTTCAGTCACTGTATGCTGTTGTCATCATTTAGTTGACATCTTCCTTGACAAGAAGATAATCAGAACTCCATATTTTGTTTTTTAAATCTCCTTTTTTGACAAAACTGTAGTCTACCTCATTACTTGTCAGGTCAATGTAAACAAGTGCTGAGTGTCTGTTTGGGTGTCTGAGTGCGTTTGTGTGTTTCTTTGTGTTTCTGCTATAGTGTCTATGGGGCCTATCTATCAAGCTCCGAATGGAGCTTGAGGCCCCGTGTTTCTGGTGAGCCTGCAGGCTCGCCAGAAACAGCAGTTATGAAGCAGCAGTCTAAAGACCGCTGCTCCATAACCCTGTCCGCTTGCTCTGAGCAGGTGGAAAGGAATCGCTGGAATTCGAGTACGATAGGGTTGATTGACACCCCCTGCTGGCGGCTGATTGGCCGCGAGTCTGCAGGGGGCGGCGTTGCACCAGCAGCTCAAAATAGTGATTTTAACGTTTAATATTGATGTTAATAGAGATCGCAATAATAAGATGTTTATTAAGGGCACAACTTTTGCCTTGTACCAATAGCTAATGTGGTTCATCATCATTTGTATAGTTTGATTTATGCTGCACAAATGAATGTTTAAATAACACATATATTTTCAAACACACATTGTTTTTGATACAGATTATTTAGTGAGATATTATCAATGTAAAGAGATTATCAACACAAAGACATAATAGGTCTGTTGATCTCAGAATGGAAGATTTTTATGTGGGGAAGTGTAACCATGTAAATTTATTTAAGGCATCTTGCATACTGAATTTCATTGGTATATTTCTACACTTCCTGATAGAAAAAGATGGGAATTGGATACAGCCCTGATGTAAGCTGAATTCAGCACACCTGTGGATGGGTGTGTCTTGAAGAAGGCAGGCAGGGTTTTGAGACTATAAATGTGTTTGTTAATATTGCTAGGCTATAAACATTTGTTCCAGAAATTATTTTAACTTTATGCTCTTGATAAAGGCTTCTTTTAGCCGAAACCCGTTGAGCTGTATTTTAAATAAAACCCGAAGCTGCATGTGAAGACACCTTTGTGATGATTTTAATAAAAGGCTTATTTTAACTGCAATCTTGTGAGTATAACCAGTTTGTGCACCTACCACATTGTCTGAAATCTGCTACTGCAATATCCCTAAGATTCTGTTTTAGTAATTAGAATTTGTGTAGATAATCTTGTTTAAACAGATCTCAATGGTGAGATGAGATTGTTTATAATATAGGAGTAGCAGATTTATTAACCTTAGATAGGAAATGGTGTCATAAGTAACAGTTTCCTTTTCATGGATACCTTTTGATTCAATTTATCAGATAGGGTTAATCTGGAGAATTGTTTAATAAGGAATAATGTAATGAACTTCTGTGAGAGTTATAGATATTCCTTAGTATACCCACAGTTATAATGAGAGTTTTGTTTGCCAGTATATTAGTACAGAGTAAGTTTGCAAGCAGTTAATAGGCGGAGGTTAAAGGCAGTATGTGTGCAATGTTAATACAAGCTGAAGTTGCGAAGCACATATAGTTTTAGTTCACACGTTAATAACAGAAGCGGTACCTTGAGTGACAATAGTAAAAATATATTGATACTTGCGCTTTCAGTCCTTAACGTAGTAGGAGATTGATTCCATAGATGCTTGTCTGAGGTCACTCACAGAAGTAGATGCGTCCTGTTTGATTACACGCTGTGGTCTGCTGCGATACACTGAAGGAGCTGCGTCCTGTGTGAACACACGCTGAGTACAGGTGGGCGTGAAGTCAGCGTGCTGTGTGCGCTGTATGAGAGCAGAAGCAGTTGGATTCTGAACAGGCAGATTTTGATCTGAATATTGGAAAAATGAGGTTAGAGTTTGGTATAACAACTGTGGAGCTTAAGTTATAGGAGGGATCCAATGCATTAGAGGTATTTTTGTAAATCCACAATTTGTTAGGATGACTTGATAGGAAATCACTTAGGAGAAGGTATCTAAGTCTAACACGAGAGTACGTCAGATACCAAACACATGCAATAATCAATCAATATGCTGAGGCTTAAGCCCCTCCTTAAATAGATGTTCATAGGAGTTAAGGAACTTCCTCTTAAAGGGACAGCTAATATGACAGCTACAATATTGTGAGCGCTTTTATTTTGGAGGTGAAAGCAACAAGGTTGACTCAGAGGACGTGGGCATCTTGGTTCTCTGGAGGTGACACAGCGCCGCCATCTTTACCATATCAACTAAGAATACTAAGAGAACAAAGCAAATTTGATAATAAAAGTAAAATGTAAAGTAGTTTAAAAATGACATGCCCTATCTGAATCATGAAAGTTTCATTTTGATTAGACTGTCCCTTTAATTGTATGGGAACTCCCCCAGCAAGCATCTAATTTCAGCTCTTTCCAGCTTTTTTTCCTTTAGTTCTTTTTTCATAGTGAGTCTTCCCTTGTCTCTCTTTTACCCTCCTCAACACCTGGGTCTTCAATGGGCGTAGAAACTGGGGGGATGGGGTGCAGATACTCCCCATATAATAATGTGAAGGGGACCAAAAACGGACGAATCCCGCCACATTGCAGCTTATTATATATATATATATATATATATATATATATATATATATATATATATATATATATATATATATATATATATATATACTACACTGCCGTTTTATGGGGGTGAAAATCACTCTTTCCACAAAATCATTAATTTCTTATTATTACCTCCTATACTGGTTGCAGTGCTGGCCCTGAAGTGCATTACTGCTTCTCAGTGGGACCCCTGTCTGATATGACTTTTTAACTGGGTCCATAAGCAGTTTTATTCTCTCCTTGCTATCATCAGCAGAGCATCCTTGTGGGATATATACAGATGGATATTTTTGGTAAGGATAGTTTTGTATTAATTGTTAATCCTATTCAAGTCTGTTGAAATAACTGAAATAAGGGGGCAGTCTGCAGAGGCATAGATACAAAGTAATTACAGAGGTAAAAAGTATATTAATATAACCGTTTTGGTTATGCGAAACTGGGGAATGGGTAACAAAGGGATTATGTATCTTTTTGAACAATAAAAATTCTGGAGAAGACTGTCCCTTTAACAATTAAAAAAGCTTAATCAGCGTTCTAGTAGGTTTCCCTTGTATATAACAGTTAGAGAATTCAGGGTACCTTGGTAAGCCAATTAGGTTACTTGCTTTATTTTTAAATATAGAAGCCACATAGAATATTGCATTCTTCAAAACTTGTAGACACGTGTATTAACAAGTAAGAGCTAGATTACAAGTGGATCGGTATCTTGCGTTTTCACTGTAGCGAAAACTCTGCTAGGATTTTCATTTTTGCGCTAGTCGGTTTGCTCTGGTATTACAAGTTGAAAGTAAACTGTTTTTTCTCCAGCGGTAACCCAACTTGCGCAAAAAGTAAAAATTCGAAAATCGTGATCACGGTCACGCATTCCCCCATAGAAGTCAATGGAGAAAAAAAAGTTGAAATAAACACCCATCACATATTCTCAATAGCGCTAACCCGACTTAAAATTATGAATATTTAATTTTCCAATGTTCTTTATGTAATGGAATATGTTATATTAATTTATTAATACATTTTATTACAGTACATATATCTGAAGGTTTTTAAAACAAATATATATTTATATATATATATATATATATATATATATATATATATATATATATATATATATATATATATATATATATATATATACTGTGTATATATATATATATATATATATATATATATATATATACTGTATATATCTATAAATATCTATTTATAAATACATAGAACATATTCTGATATGTGCAGAACATTGAAATGTGAAATATTTGCAGTAAATGCATAGTTTAAACTTTTATTAAATGTGAATATTGCATAAATGTTTTTAGAAGTTTTCATCTACTTTACGGCAAAAGGCTCTAATGTACATATATATGTGTTTATATGTGTATATACATCTATAAATACATATATACACATATAAATACATTAATATATAAATATATATATATATATATATATATGTATATATATATCTTTAGATATGTATATGTATGTATCTCAATGTTAAATCCCTTCTGCAGATTTTTTTTTTCTAACACCCAAAAACTCATATCTTTGAGCCTTTATAACTTTTGTGTGCAATATATTTTTTTGAGAATAATTTGTATTAGACAGTGTTAATATGAGTGTAACTGTAATTTTGTAATGTATTTTTGAAGTGCTTTGCGCAACTTTTTAATTTTGCAAAACAGTTAATCACAGCTCTGAAATCGTGGTAAGGATTCTAGCATAAATCAAGATAGCGCTAGCGAAATTTGCGATGTCGCTCCACTTGTAATATCAGCACAATTTAAACGGCGCATAAACGTTAGCGAAAACCCTAGTGAAATCATTTGTGCACCACTTGTAATCTAGACCTAAATGTTTTCACATTTTATATTATTAGGTTAACAGTTTTTTAAAGTCTGGCAGGGGTTTATAAAAATGAACTCAGTTTCATAAGGAGCACTGGAGCAGGTGATGTTGGTTTAACAGAAATTACTGTGGGTGTATTTCATTATTTGACTTGGTAATTTCCCTTTATATAAGTAGCTTAATGGAAACATACAAACAGGTTTTTAACATTCAGTAGAAATTTTAAATGTACTAGGTATGTTCAAGAAACACTGAACTTTCAGTACTTAAACTGTCCACTAGGTGATGCTGTACTGCCATCCTTTGGTAATATTTGTATGGTAATAAAATACGTTTTTGTTATGGGGCAGATTATTTCTTTATGTATAAATAATTATTTGTTAATTCATAATTAGCACCTCTTGTGAAATAAATACTAAGGGGAAAAAATAAAAGTTAAATATTTATTTGTTTGTGCAAATTTTTGAACAGCTTCATCCCTTCCTTATTTTGTTTAATAACGGTAGTGTTATCAAAATCCTTAGGCTGTAAATGATTCTGAGTAACAAAAGTCCTGCTGAAAAATCCAATAGATGATTACTTAATTAACCAGCTTGCAGAACTGATAACACACTAAACACAAGAATGTTTTTTACTTTTTTATTTTATTAGAGTATATCATAAATTTCAGTGTTTCCAAAAATGAATGTCCATATTAAAAGACAATATTGACTCCAGCCCATGCTTCCATTAGTTATGCATATTGAAAACTATTGCAATGCAATTTCATTACTTTGCTTACTTTTCCTGTATTTTTCTGAATATTACAGTTTTCTGAGGGGTCTAATTTGACCTCAGGGGTGGTAGGGTTCCTTTTTGCAGAAGCTGAGCATCACGTTGGCATGAGAGGAGCTGCATTTCTGTGGCTGCGAGTCATTCTTCCCCCTTGGTTAGTCCCTGCTAGATGACAGGTACTTTCTGTACAATTATGGTTACAGGTTTTCATTCCTGCCAACATCTACTGCATGATTGTCTTGATGCGGGAGGTTAAAATCTTGTGGGCAATGTCCCAGCAGTATTTTGTGGGTGAGGTTGTGTGGTCTGTATGTTGGGGCTCTGGGCAGGTTGTGGGTATGGCTTATCAGTTATAGAAATATAGAATTTATGATAGATAAGAAATAAAAAGGACCATCAAGTCTATCCAAAGGGGCTTAAAACCAGGGGCCAAATGGGCTATGGTTAGGAAGTGGGCCATACCTCCCAACCTGTGACAATCCTGCAGGATGTGGGACTGTTGGGAGGTATAGCAGCACTGTGGTGGCCATTTTGTGGAGTGCTATTGATAGTAGAGTGCCCTATCAATATCACAGGTCCTCCCTAAGATTAGCGCACAATGTGGAGTTGAAAGTCCATGGTAAAACTGTATAATCAGATAATGTTTAGAGCGGCCAACATTCCTTTAGTGCGCCCTATACTTTCAGTGGCTAGTGCAGCTGCGCTAA
Source organism: Bombina bombina (assembly GCF_027579735.1). Taxonomy (NCBI): domain Eukaryota; kingdom Metazoa; phylum Chordata; class Amphibia; order Anura; family Bombinatoridae; genus Bombina; species Bombina bombina. Next base: position 987,356,437 of record NC_069500.1, read on the forward strand.
ACATTGCTCATGTTGTAAGTTTAAAGTTATGTGTTGCGCTTGAGGATATATACAGTATATGTATATATTTGTATGTGCATGTGTATATGTTTTTATATATGTGTTAATATATGCTCTTCTATGTGAAACACCTTGACATATACCATATCCATTTAAAACAAAAATGAATCCTTTTTTCCTTTTTTTTATATAAATATTTGAAATTGCATTGGTCTTCACTGAGAAGAAAATGTTATTCTTCTTTTAAATATATATATATATATATATATATACCTGTATATATATATACTGTATATATATATATATATATATATATATATATATATATATATATATATATATATATATATATATATATATATATATATATATATATACTGTATATATATAAACAGTATATATATCACATCATATTTAGGGGATGTTGACTGTGCTAAACGTTCTCTGATAATTCTGTTTTACTATTCACTCGTAATACCAGCTTGTGTGCTAATCTTAGTGCACACTGCACTGTCAATAATGATCCACTTGTAATCTAGGCCAAAATGTTTAATTATTCATAAAATTATAATTTGTAATATACTTTCATTATTTTGACCACTTTCTCTGCAAACTGCATTTTTTTCACTGCCTCCAGAAAGACTGAAGAGCCTCATGCAGGATTCAGAACAATGACCCTGCAATATGCTACACAGTAATTGGTTGGTTAGTGCAAAATCTAATGTGCTATACATGTGTGTTCCTAACTAGCCACAACAAAAGAATAAGATACAAATACTAAACAGAATTTTCAAGAGATATGCTCCTACATTTAAAACAATTCAAAATGTGCTAAGAAAATGATGGTTTGAAATATTTTGTATTCCGTTATTTGGCAAAGTAGTGCTTAAAGGGACATAAAAGTGCAAAAAGAAAATGCTGTAATATGCTAGATCATTTACTGTTGCCTGCATATAACTATTTGTTTAGTCCTGCAAAGGGGTTAAACACATAGATAAAGTTATCTCCAATGCAGCAATGCACTTCTAGGAGCTAGGAGCCATTGTCAAGAGGCATTTCTGTGTAGCCACCAATAGCCAGTGGCATTTGTTTGTAGCTAGCTACCAATTGCCAGCAGAATTTGTTTGTAGCTACCAATAGCCAGCTACCTCACAGTAGTGTATTGCTGCTATTGAGCCTACCTAGGTATGTTTTTTCTACAAAGGATACCAAGAAGACAAAATCAATTTGACAATAAAATACAATGAAAGTCTCTTAAAATTGCACATTCTATCTGAACCATTTAAGTTTAATTTTGAGTTTAAAAATTCCTTTAATTGCGGTTTATGCTTTGCATAGAGAAATTTACTTATCTATGGCAAATTTATGGTTATTAGACAATGATGAGACAGTGAATCCACTGATACGTTTGTTTCTATCTGCACACTACCTACTACAAAGCACTACTAGTAGTATTTATTCTGCAGCAATCATCCTTTTACTTTGTTTTGTGTCTATTGTTTCTGTTTAATACTGAGTTCTAAGGACAGATAAGCATCTGGAACATCTTAAAAGTAAGCTGGTGAAGATCTAGGAAAACTCCTTCCTGTGGTGAAATGGCAGGGAAAACGTGTTTGATTTAGATGACAAATATATTCTAATGACACGCAGTGGTCCATGACTTTCCTCCCAAGGGTGACAGCAGTATCAATCTGATTCACAAAACACAAGAAGCAACATCAAAGAAATATTAAACAAGCAATTTTACAGAAAAATAACAAGTTTCCCCTATAAAAAAAAATTGTGCTGTCCAAAATATATTATTTTAAAGGAACATGCTGGGATTTTTTTTTATTTTTTTAATAAAAATGAAATTGTGATACCATGTTTAGATTCTCATTTGCTATGTTGTGGGCATACATGGTTCCCAGTTAGAGAACCTGTCCACCTCATTTTGTCTAGCAACACTGCATCTGCCGCTTACATTTATTATTGTACAAATATTTACTTGTTCTGAAGCTCACTTTGCTCTAGCACAGCTAATGTAAAATTTAAGTTTACCACAGGACTTAAAGGGACATTAAACTCACAATTATATTTTCACAATTTTTTTTAATAATGTATAGACTTTAGTTTGTGCTGGACAAAATACCTTTTTCTGAGCCCCTTACCTGCATAAAGATTCGGTAACACTAACGCCAGAGCTATGCTGACACCTTAAATCTTTTAGACTTTTTATTTCTGACCAAACAGTAGACAATGATCACTGAGAGTCTCTTGGATAGAAGACAGAACAACAAAGATCTCTAGATGTGCTGATCAATCAAAATATTAAATTTATGATTTTTGAAGTGTAGCTACTGATTGCGCCCTAGGCAAATTATTATATTCAAGCATGTAAACAGACTTCACTAAGCCTAAGGGCAAAGGCTGTGGTGGGGTACCCCATATTAACAGTGGCCTTTCTAGCTATTTGCAATCAGCAAACACTGAGCCTACAGCCACCTCAGAGCAAGAGGAACGGCTTCTCTATAAATGTGAGTCATCCTTCCCCTTTGGTAAGAGGATATGCACAGCCTTCATGTTTAGATATGGTGGCAGGTTATTCCTTACAACAAGACTGTGGTAGCCATCTTGGAAAGTATGCCGCCATATTGTAAAGGCAAATCCATACACTTTCCTTCAACTTTGAAACCTGTTTGCAGGGGGACATACAGAGGGGAACCCCTCAAATACCAAAGTGTGAAATAAATATTAATATCTATTTAATGTAAAATTTCTATAATAATCATTACTATGGCAATGGGTAAGCCAAGGACAGAAATAACATATATGATGGTAAAAATCACAAACAATCTTAAAATCATATATGCGCATATATAAAATGGCCAAAAAGAATATCAGAGAGAAGTTCCAAAAAGAGTCCCAAAAAACGAAAAGAAAGCTGTCGATGCAAATAAATAGCAAACAGAGTGCCCCAAAAAGGTGTATGATGATATGTGACAATCTTTTTAATTCATTCTTCCATGTAATATATGTGTGCCCAAAATACCTAAAAAGATATATGGACTTGAGCAATAAAACCAGGCTTACCGGAAAAAAACGAATGCACTAAAGTGTGAAGAAACTTGAGTAGGATATATGCAATATTCGGTGGCTTGTGTGACCTTATTTGACACCAAATTATTAGTATTAGTATTAATTTAGTGACACACAGAAGGGCAAGACATGATGCAGATAGAGTAATGCCAATACAGATTGCAGGGCACAGATTGGACCCCCTAGAGGTGAGTTCCTGGTCTCAACTGAGACCTCTGAGGTCCCTGTAGTTACACCCCTGATTAAATTAATTAAATGTATTTGGAAAAAATGCACCCCTAGAGGGCTTAAAGCACTTATTCAATAAACAGCATTTCCCCAAAAAAGGATAGAAAGACAATATGATAATTATAAATAGAATCAGGAAATGAGAACGATAAAGATTGCCTGTTAAACCTTAAAAAAAACCTGCTGAAAACAATTAGATGTGAATCAGCTTTGATAAACTAATCTGATTTGTAACTGTGGCCACAGCTTCAATAAAAAAACTATGCAAATGATTAAAAGTAAATCATAATAAATTATGTCACAAATGAAAATGAGTGAATATGAGTAAAAATCAATGTGATCCAAATACGTGTGGAATCTCTCATGAAAGTCTGTCTTCAATTAGTGTGAGACAAATAAAAACACACAGTACTTGCAGTGAAAACTTTAAAATGTGAGATGAAAACACAGTACAGAATTAATCCCAAACAAAACCATTTAAAATGTGTAGGGTCCTTGTCCAATCATAACTCACAATACCAGTCTAGAGCAGAAATATGAGTAAGGAACGAATGTAGGATAAGGCTAATTTTCAACATAGGAACTTTCAATAGTCCATTAAACTTCTCTATTACAAACTGTTGAAGATAGTTCAAAGAACCAGTAAATACAGTAGATTTGCATAATCAACAAGCATACACTGTGGGCACAGGGTCGGCTCCAAAGGGGGGCATTGATGGGCAATGCCCGCCCAAATGGATTGCTGTACCCCCTCATAAAAATAATTTTGTTATTGTATAAATAAGTGTGTCATAATTCTGGAAAGGTGGTAACCCTATTTATGATACCAGTTACACCATGTGGGTATTCACACAGCATATTGTGTGTGTATCACTTTTTCAGTGAAATGATGCTGACCTTTTACAAGCAAAACACAGAAACTGTTCCCTGAACAATGTGTGCAAACCAGACTCTTACATGGAGATTGCATAGAATAAATCTCTTACACGCAATGCACCTTCACCTAGGGTAGCTATGACACCAGCCCCGAACTGTAAACGTTCTCAAAAAACTTTGTAAACCAGTCACTCAATGGGAACAGTTCACAAATGATACCAGCAATCACTCAGCAAATTGTGTACATATCAATCATGGTGTGGGTGTTCCCATTATAGTGTGTATATAGCAGCCACACGCAGTAGGTGTTCCCAGCATAGCGTGTCTATCTATACCAGACACACACAGTGGGTGGTTCCTTATACAATGCCAACCTCTTGTGCAGCCCATATGCATGTCGTGCTCAAGTAACAGTCCAATAACTGCACAGGGCCAGCAAAACAAGCAGTAGGAAAAGGAGCCCTTCTTATACGACAGCAGCAGCACACTAACTAAGGGAATGATTCCACTTTACATAAACATGGCAGCCCTCAGAGGCGCACACCGGTTGCTGTATCACAGTAAGTCCCAAGCTTTTCAATTTACCATTTTATACAGTGTTAACCGAGCTTTGACTCTGCTCTGTGCCCGCATTATATACCCACCGGGCAGGCGGGCAGTATTCGCTCTCAGCCTGTGACTGGTATAGCAGGTCACTCACGACCTTGTACAGGCAAAGCGTGTGGTTTCTTGATGCTAATATATTTTCACGTCACACATATTTTATGTCGTTTACTAACATTACCAGCTGATTACATTAACCAGTAGTTTACTCTCTATATGCATTTGCTTGATATATCCACTATAGTTTCAGTGCAGTATGGATTAAAAGTGCTCCTGTCAGATGCTTCTGTTGCAAGTGTATTTGAGTAGAAACGCCAATGTCACTCTGAGTGGTAATTGCACTCAGTGTAGCATTATTTTATTTCTCTTGTAAGGGATGCCCCCTCACTCTGCTCTTATTTTGACTCTCATACATGCTTTGTAAAAAATGCATGCCCCCTCGTTAAAAAAAAAGACCCCATTTAATTAGTTCTTAGGATGAGTCTGTGTGGGCATTTAATATTGAACAAGCAGTTCACCAAAACTGCTTGCGCAATGCCGCCCATGCAGATTTGCAGAAAATAGGCTGCTAGCAGGGGGTGTCAATCAGCCTGATCGTATAGGATCGGGTGGGTTGATGTCCGCAGCCTCAGAGCAGGTGGACCAGTTATGGAGCAGCGGTCTTAAGATGGTATGTAATAATGTTATATAATAATAGTATGTAATAATGGTATGTAATAATAGTATGTAATAATGGTATGTAATAATGTTATATAATAATAGTATGTAATAATGGTATGTAATAATAGTATGTAATAATGGTATGTAATAATGTTATATAATAATAGTATGTAATAATGGTATGTAATAATAGTATGTAATAATGGTATGTAATAATGTTATTTAATAATAGTATATAATAATGGTATGTAATAATGTTATGTAATAATAGTATGTAATAATGGTATGTAATAATGTTATGTAATAATAGTATGTAATAATAGTATGTAATAATGGTATATAATAGTATGTAATAATGGTATGTAATAATGTTATTTAATAATAGTATATAATAATGGTGTGTAATAATAGTATGTACTAATAGTATGTAATAATGGTATGTAATAATAGTATGTAATAATGGTATGTACTAATAGTATGTAATAATAGTATGTAATAATGGTATGTAATAATGTTATTTAATAATAGTATATAATAATGGTATGTAATAATAGTTTGTAATAATGGTATGTAATAATATTATGTAATAATAGTATGTAATAATAGTATGTAATAATAGTATTTAATAATGTTATATAATAAAAGTATGAAATAATAGTATGTAATAATGGTATGTAATAATGTTATATTATATTAGTATGTAATAATAGTATGTAATAATTGTATGTAATAATAGTATGTAATAGTGGTATGTAATAATGTTATATTATATTAGTATGTAATAATAGTATGTAATAATTGTATGTAATAATAGTATGTAATAGTGGTATGTAATTTCTATCACCTTTACTAAAAAGGAGTAGATGAGATATATCAGAGAGTTTGAAAGCAGAGCACACACTTCTGCAATCCAAGTTATTGGGGAGTTCAGGGAGAGCCTAAGCCTACCAACAATTGAACCCCTTGTTTGCCAGAATTGCAGGGACTAAAGTGATTTAATCCTTTGACTGAACATTTCCTTCACAGGTCTAGGTCACCGGTGTGTTGTTACTGACTCTAACAGCACACACAGATGACTGAAGGAGAGAGAAGTGTTAGGAAGCCATGGCAGCCAGGTGGAAGTGACTGCAGTAGTGCACACTGTGAAGAGAGGAGTATGTGGCTGAAACACAATGGTGAAGTTTTGTAAGGGGCTAATTTAGTATGTAATAATGATATGTAATAATATTATGTAATAATGGTATGTAATAATAGTATTTAATAATGGTATATAATAATAGTATGTAATAATGGTATATAATAATAGTATGTAATAATAGTGTGTAATAATGGTATGTAATAATAGAATGTTATAATAGTATGTAATAATGATATGTAATAATATTATGTAATAATGGTATGTACTAATAGTATGTAATAATGCTATGCAATAATGGTATGTAATATTGGTATATACTAATAGTATGTAATAATGGTATGTAATAATGATATATAATAATAGTATGTAATAATGGTATGTAATAATAATATGTAATAATGGTATGTAATAATAGTATGTAATAATAGTATGTAATGTTATATAAAAATGGTATGTAATAATGTTATATAATAATGGTATGTAATAATAGTATGTAATAATAGTATGTAATAATGGTTTGTAATAATGATATGTAATAATGTTGTATAGTAATAGTATGTAATAATGGTATGTAATAATGTTATATAATAATAGTATGTAATAATAGTATGTAATAATGTTATATAATAATAGTATGTAATAATAGTATGTAATAATGGTATGTAATAATAGTATGTAATAATGTTATATAATAATAGTATGTAATAATAGTATGTAATAATGGTATGTAATAATAGTATGTAATAATGGTATATAATAATAGTATGTAATAATGGTATCTAATAATGTTATATAATAATAGTATGTAATAATGGTATATAATAGTGGTATGTAATTTCTATCACTTTTACTAAAAAGGAGTAGATGAGATATATCAGAGAGTTTGAAAGCAGAGCACACACAGCTGATATCCAAGTTATTGGAGAGTTCAGGGAGAGCCTAAGCCTACCAACAATTGAACCCCTTGTTTGCCAGAATTGCAGGGACTTAAGTGATTTAATCCTTTGACTGAACATTTCCTTCACAGGTCTAGGTCACCGGTGTGTTGTTACTGACTCTAACAGCACACACAGATGACTGAAGGGGAAAGAAGTGTTAGGAAGCCATGGCAGCCAGGTGGAAGTGACTGCAGTAGTGCACACTGTGAAGAGAGGAGTATGTGGCTGAAACACAATGGTGAAGTTTTGTAAGGGGCTAATTTAGTATGTAATAATGATATGTAATAATATTATGTAATAATGGTATGTAATAATAGTATTTAATAATGGTATATAATAATAGTATGTAATAATAGTATGTAATAATAGTATTTAATAATAGTATATAATAATAGTATGTAATAATAGTATGTAATAATGGTATGTAATAATAGTATGTAATAATAGTATGTAATAATGGTATATAATAATAGTATGTAATAATAGTATGTAACAATGTAATATAATAATGGTATGTAATAATGGTATGTAATATTAGTACAGTATGTAATAATTGTATGTAATAATCGTATATAATAATAATATGTAATAATGGTATGTAATAATAGTATGTAATAATGGTATGTAATAATGTTATGTAATAATAGTATGTAATAATGGTATGTAATAATCTTATATAATAATAGTATATAATAATAGTATGGAATAATGGTATATAATAATAGTATGTAATAATGGTATATAATAATAGTATGTAATAATGGTATGTAATAATGTTATATAATAATGGTATGTAATAATGGTATGTAATATTAGTATGTAATAATGGTATGTAATAATAATATGTAATAATGGTATGGAATAATAGTATGTAATAAAGGTTTGAGTTAATTTACATTCTTTTGTATTCTGGTTTTTAGTATTGCAATTAGATAACAATTAGATTGTTTGCATAGGTGAGCAATTAGGAGGGACCCCACCCTATCTTTCTGAGGGTATTTAAAGAGATCTGTTTAGCTCTGCTAAACATTTAGCTCTGCTTCTTAGCAAAGGGATCAAACTAAAAAAGGATCAAATACATAAGGATATTTGAGTTATTTCAGAAAGGTATATAACATTTCTCTTTTAAATTGTTGTTACTTGAATAGTTTGTACTTTCAGATAATATATTTTGTATTTCTATTAACTTTATATTTTGTTTTTTTTATAGGTGGTAGACCTGAACTGTGAATTAGTTTCACTACAGAAATTGAATAGTTAAAGGTTTGAGTTAATTTACATTCTTTTGTATTCTGGTTTTTAGTATTGCAATTAGATAACAATTAGATTGTTTGCATAGGTGAGCAATTAGAAGGGACCCCACGCTATCTTTCTGAGGGTATTTAAAGAGATCTGTTTAGCTCTGCTAAACATTTAGCTCTGCTTCTTAGCAAAGGGATCAAACTAAAAAAGGATCAAATACATAAGGATATTTGAGTTATTTCAGAAAGGTATATAACATTTCTCTTTTAAATTGTTGTTACTTGAATAGTTTGTACTTTCAGATAATATATTTTGTATTTCTATTAACTTTATATTTTGTTTTTTTTATAGGTGGTAGACCTGAACTGTGAATTAGTTTCACTACAGAAATTGAATAGTTAAAGGTTTGAGTTAATTTACATTCTTTTGTATTCTGGTTTTTAGTATTGCAATTAGATAACAATTAGATTGTTTGCATAGGTGAGCAATTAGAAGGGACCCCACGCTATCTTTCTGAGGGTATTTAAAGAGATCTGTTTAGCTCTGCTAAACATTTAGCTCTGCTTCTTAGCAAAGGGATCAAACTAAAAAAGGATCAAATACATAAGGATATTTGAGTTATTTCAGGAGTTATTCAGGGTTATTCAGGCTTATTCAGTAGTAAATAATACTTATATTTTTCTTATTGTTAAAGTGTTGCATAGTTTAAAATGTCTCAGATACAGTGCAATTGGTGTTTTGCACTTTTTAATCGTTCTACTTTTTGGAGATTTAGGGGCTGTCCTGTTTGTAAGCAGTTTTCCCTGTTAAGGGAGGAAATAGCTAAACTTCAAGCTAAGGTAAGTAACATACCTGTTACCTCTACAAAGCTGCCTCAGAAAGAAGCCCCTCTACCCCAGAGATCAGCAAGGAGAGGCAGATGGATCACTATAGGCTCTGGAAGAATTAGAACAGTAGACCAGAAGCATTGCCCACAACCTCTGCCATTGCAAAACTCCTATGCTGCTCTTGCCGAATACACTTGTGATGAGGAGATTGCTGTTTCTGAGCCCTCTGAAGCTGTAACAGGTAATTTAAATCTATTGGCACCTGATTCTCCAGGTAACATAAAGTGAAAAAGTTATGGAGATTAGGCGCTTAATCTGCAAAAGGGATAAAGGTGTGTATGGAGGTTGTTAGCTAAATATGTAGAAAAAACTGGACCTTGGACAGAATAAGTGAAAAATTCTACTACAATTTATTTTCAAAATAAAAACATGATAATACCAAGATAAAATAAATCACAATCCCTAAGTGTTGCAACACTATATCGATCAATTCATAAAATTTCTAAAATTCAGATATACATTTGTTTCATACACAAATAAAAGGATTTATCTGCTCTTTTGTATCCTTTGTTCAAAGATTTTAGATAGAATGTATTCTTTTATTTCAACACAATTAATAATATTTGTCTCTATTTGATATTTTATATCTATATTTCATCAACTTTAAAATTACAAATATGTAGCAAAAACTAACAATTAGTTAAAACAATTTAAATGCAAGATTATAAATGTGGCTGTTTACTTATATTGGTTGTAATTTTGTGTATCTAAAAAGTTCATCATAGCATTTGTAAGTAATTGGAGATAAATTACTGAGGGCTGTGTTCTTTATCCTTATATTTATGTTGTGATATATTACGGTTTCACAGTTACCTCTTTGTATCCTCAGTGAGCTTAATTTGTAGAAAAGGAATGTTCCAAACAGTGTTTAGGGGTGATTTTCTTACCCTCTCTTGTGAGCTGTTACTACTCACGGCTTCCCAGCGGTTCCTATGTGTCCTCAGTTTGACTCTCAGACAAGGGGTTCCGGTAGGTCATTTTCTTTGTGTTACCTTGTCACTGGTCTTTGTAGAAGTGCTCTGATTACAGCACCAAACTGTAGACAATCCTTTTGTTTCTGTAACTTGCGCAAGTTAGCTTTTGTGTTTGTAGTTCCTCAATCTCCTGCACTTAAGTACTTCTGTACGCAGGAAAAAAAGCCAGGGTTGCTGGCGAAACATGTTGATATCTGTGTGAACACCAAGAAAGAAAAAGCCTGTTTTTTTCCTGCGTACAGAAGTACTTAAGTGCAGGAGATTGAGGAACTACAAACACAAAAGCTAACTTGCGCAAGTTACAGAAACAAAAGGATTGTCTACAGTTTGGTGCTGTAATCAGAGCACTTCTACAAAGACCAGTGACAAGGTAACACAAAGAAAATTACCTACCGGAACCCCTTGTCTGAGAGTCAAACTGAGGACACATAGGAACCGCTGGGAAGCCGTGAGTAGTAACAGCTCACAAGAGAGGGTAAGAAAATCACCCCTAAACACTGTTTGGAACATTCCTTTTCTACAAATTAAGCTCACTGAGGATACAAAGAGGTAACTGTGAAACCGTAATATATCACAACATAAATATAAGGATAAAGAACACAGCCCTCAGTAATTTATCTCCAATTACTTACAAATGCTTTGATGAACTTTTTAGATACACAAAATTACAACCAATATAAGTAAACAGCCACATTTATAATCTTGCATTTAAATTGTTTTAACTAATTGTTAGTTTTTGCTACATATTTGTAATTTTAAAGTTGATGAAATATAGATATAAAATATCAAATAGAGACAAATATTATTAATTGTGTTGAAATAAAAGAATACATTCTATCTAAAATCTTTGAACAAAGGATACAAAAGAGCAGATAAATCCTTTTATTTGTGTATGAAACAAATGTATATCTGAATTTTAGAAATTTTATGAATTGATCGATATAGTGTTGCAACACTTAGGGATTGTGATTTATTTTATCTTGGTATTATCATGTTTTTATTTTGAAAATAAATTGTAGTAGAATTTTTCACTTATTCTGTCCAAGGTCCAGTTTTTTCTACATATTTAGCTAACGACCTCCATACACACCTTTATCCCTTTTGCAGATTAAGCGCCTAATCTCCATAACTTTTTCACTTTATACACCTTTCTATCTGGGAAGTAGATAGTAGGAGAATAGGGCAAGGGATATTAACTCTTAAGCGCTAGTTTATTTAACCCCCTTTTTTCTCCAGGTAACATAACACAGGAAAGAACTGCAGATGTGTTTTTGAGAAAAAGACTGTTAGTGGGTGACTCTATTTTGAGGAATGTGTATTTAGGTGAAAGTAAAGGAGAAACAAGGGAGGTTAGATGTCTTCCAGGAGCTACTGCTCACAGGGATAAGAATCGTATTTTGAGAATTGTTAAGGCAGCAGGAAAGGGAAGTGAGTTAGATGTGATTTTTCATTTAGGAACAAATGATCTGGCTAGTAATCATGTTGCTGCTGTTCAGAAAGAGTTTTGTGACCTAGGTAATCATTTAGAGACTGTGGCATCAACTCTATCATTTTCTGCTATTTTACCTGTGTATGACCAGGAAGCAGGAAAGATGGAGCGGATAACAACATTTAATTCTTGGTTAGATAAGTGGTGCAGGGAACGAGGATTTGGTTTTATTGGCCATTATAGCTCTGTTTGGAAAGATACTAGGTTATTTAGGAGAGATGGCTTGCATTTGGATGCTAAAGGAACAGAGTATCTGGGAGAGGAGTTCAAATACTTTATTAGAAATCATTTAAACTAATAAAGGGGGGTAGCATTAATATATCCACCTGCCCCCCACAGCATGCCAAAACTGTTAGTCCAAGTAACAATTCTAGAAATTCTAGTAGAAAAATTCTTCGTGCCATGAGCACAAATGCTCGCAGCTTAGGAAATAAATTACCTGAACTCATTTCAATAATGACTAGGGACAACTTGGATTTAGTAGCTATAACAGAAACATGGTTCAATGATTTGCATGACTGGGACATAGTCATACCTGGATTCAGGTTATTTAAAAAGAACAGAGTAGGAAAGAAAGGTGGAGGAGTTGCTTTGTATGTAAATGAAAATATAAAGGTTACTGAAATTGTAGGAACAAATGATGAGGTGGAAAGTATTTGGGTGACTTTGGAAATTGGAGATAAAAATGTTTTTAGAATAGGGGTTGTATATAGGCCTCCATTGCAGGATGAAAAACTGGACAATCTGTTATTAGATGAAATAACCAAAATAACCATGAAGGCTAAGGTTATAGTACTGGGGGACTTTAATTTGCCAGATATAGACTGGAAGATTCCTTTTGCTAGATCGGCTAGAAGCAGGTATATTCTTGAATCTCTGCTAGGGGAATCACTTGAACAATTAGTCAAGGAACCAACTCGTAAGGAAGCTATATTAGATCTAATACTTACAAACAGTGATACAGTTTCAGATGTGTCTGTAGGTGAGAACTTAGGATCCAGTGATCATCAATCTGTTTGGTTTAGTATTCATGTTCAGGAACTGTCCACCCAGACTAAAACAAAAGTTTTAGACTTTAGGACGGCAGATTTTTCATTAATGGGAGAATACCTAAAAAACTATTTAAAGGGGAAAACTCTTATTACAGGGGTTCAAGAACAGTGGGAATTTGTGAAAGGTGCCATTTTAGATGCAACCGCACACTGTATTAGACATGTCTGTAAAAGTAAAAGAAAGCGGAAACCAGTTTGGTTTTCCAAAGAAGTAGCACATGCTGTAAAGACAAAAAAGATAGCTTATAAAAATTACAGACACACACAAGCAGATGATGATATGAAAATATGGAGACTCCAACAAAAAAAGACTAAGCAGTTAATTAGGAAGGTTAAAGCTCATGCAGAAGAGAAGATAGCACAGTCAGTAAAATATGGGGACAAAACATTCTTTAGATATATCAGTGAAAGAAGAAAAAATAAGGTAGGAATAGTAAAATTGAAATCAGTTGATGGTAGAATAATAGAAGGAGATAAGCAGATTGCAGACTGTCTCAATGATTACTTCTGTTCTGTTTTCACTAAAGATTGTGAAGATACAATGTCTACATTAAGGGATGCTACGCAAAATAGAAACAAGCTTAACAGTAATCTTTTTACAGAGGATGAGGTTTTGTTAGCATTATCAAAAATAAATGTTACAAAGGCAGTGGGTCCTGATAATATTCATCCAAGGGTTTTAAAAGAACTTCGATCAGTGCTAACTGTCCCATTAACTGATCTGTTTAATCAGTCACTATTAACAGGAGCTGTCCCAGATGATTGGAGAATAGCAAATGTAATACCTCTTCATAAAAAGGGCAGTAGAGAAGAATCTGGCAACTACAGGCCAGTTAGTTTAACTTCAGTAGTAGGGAAATTATTGGAAAGCCTCTTAAAAGAAAGAATTATGACTTACATAAAGACAAACAATTTAGAGGACCAAAATCAGCATGGTTTTACTTCAGGGAGATCATGTCAGACTAATCTAATTGACTTCTTTGATTATGTAACAAAAGTATTAGACAAGGGAGGAGCAGTTGATGTAGCATATCTAGATTTCAGCAAAGCATTTGACACCGTCCCACACAATAAACTTATTCACAAACTATATATCCTTGGTCTAGATTCAAAAATTGTGAACTGGGTGGAATGCTGGCTTAAGGACAGAAAACAAAGTGTCTTAGTAAATGGAGTTCATTCAGCAGAGGGGGCTATTACTAGTGGTGTTCCTCAGGGGTCAGTTCTGGGGCCTGTTTTGTTTAACATATTTAACTGCGATACCAGCAAAGGGCTACAGGGGAAAGTATGTCTCTATGCAGATGATACAAAAATTTGCAACAGAGTGGATGTTCCAGGGGGGGTAGACAAAATGAGAAGTGATATACAACAATTGGAGGATTGGACAAACGACTGGGATCTAAAGTTTAACACAGCAAAGTGTAAAATAATGCATTTAGGGAAGAAAAATCCAAATGTTAATTACAGACTCAATGACACTTTACTGACTGTTACAGACAAGGAACAGGACTTGGGAATTATTATTTCAGATGATTTAAAACTTAGTAAACAATGTAGTAATGCAGCGAGTAAGGCTAGCAGAATGCTTGGATGTATTGGTAGAGGTATTTGCAGCAGAAATAGTAAGGTTCTTATGCCACTTTATAGATCATTAGTTAGGCCTCATCTTGAGTATTGTGTGCAGTTCTGGAGGCCATATCTTCAGAAGGATATTAACAAACTTGAATCTGTGCAAAGGAGGGCTACCAAAATGGTACATGGTCTAAAAAATAAAACTTACCAGGATAGGCTCAATGACCTAAATATGTATAGCTTAGAGGAGAGAAGGGAAAGAGGTGATATGATAGCAACTTTCAAGTACATTAAAGGGTTTAGTAAAACTGAGGCTGTGGGTATTTTACATAAAATGGAAAATTCAAGAACAAGGGGTCATGAGCTCAAGCTAAAGGGTAGTAGATTCAGGAGTAATTTGAGGAAGCACTTCTTTACAGAAAGAGTGATTGATTTATGGAATAAACTTCCTCAAGAGGTAGTAGCAACAAACACTGTGGGGGACTTTAAAAATGCATGGGACAAGCATAGGGCTATCCTACGAACTAGATAAGTTTATACTGTTAGGTAAGGTCGAGCAGACTTGCTGGGCCTATGGCTCTTATCTGCCGTCAATATCTATGTTTCTATGTTTCTATGTTTCTATGTATAAATGTTATATTATATAATAGTATGTAATAATGATATATAATAATGTTATATAATAATAGTATGTAAAAATAGTATGTAATAATAGTATGTAATAATGGTATGCACTAATTGTATGTAATAATGTTATATAATAGTAGTATGTAATAATGTTATCTAATAATAGTATGTAATAACGTTATGTAATAATAGTATGTTATAATAGTATGTAATAATGGTATGTAATAATGTTATATAATAATAGAATGTAATAATGGTATGTAATAATGTTACATAATAATAGTATGTAATAATGTTATATAATAGTAGTATGTAATAATTGTATGTAATGTTATATAATAATAGTATGTAATAATGGTATGTACAAATGGTATGCAAAAGTGGTATGTAATAATAGTATGTAATAATGGTATGTAATAATGGTATGTAATAGTGGTATGTAATAATGGTATGTAATAGTGGTATGTAATAGTGGTATGTAAAAGTGGTATGTAATAATATGTAATAATGGTATGTAATAATGTTACATAATAATAGTATGTAATAATGTTATATAATAATAGTATGTAATAATGTTATATAATAGTAGTATGTAATAATTGTATGTAATGTTATATAATAATAGTATCTAATAATAGTATGTAATAATGGTATGTAATAATGTTATATAATAATAGTATGTAATAATGGTATGTACAAATGGTATGTAAAAGTGGTATGTAATAATGGTATGTAACAGTAGTATGTTATAATGGTATGTAATAGTGGTATGTAAACATGGTATGTAATAGTGGTATGCATAAGTGGTATGTAAAAGTAGTATGCAATAGTGGTATCTAATAGTGGTATGTAAAAGTGGTATGTAATAGTTGTATATAATAGTGGTATGTAATAGTGGTATGTAATAGTAGTATGCAATAATGTTATATAATAATAG
Source organism: Bombina bombina (assembly GCF_027579735.1). Taxonomy (NCBI): domain Eukaryota; kingdom Metazoa; phylum Chordata; class Amphibia; order Anura; family Bombinatoridae; genus Bombina; species Bombina bombina. Next base: position 987,372,738 of record NC_069500.1, read on the forward strand.
TATGTAATAATGGTATGTAATAATGTTATATAATAATAGTATGTAATAATGTTATATAATAATAGTTTGTAATATTACTATGTAATAATGTTATATAATAATAGTATGTAATAATAGTATGTAATAATGGAATGGTATGTAATAGTAGTATGTAGCAATCATATGTAATAATGGAGCATAGATTACTGAATCAATTATCAACCTTTAACTGTTAGTTAGTAAAAATCGAAAACCTTTTTCTAATTTTGGTAATCTATTAAAAAAATACATTTTTATAATGACCTCTTTGTGCACCACATCCTTCAAAAAGTAGAAATATAATAACATAAGTATATTTGTAAAGGTAAATTAAATACCACTCAATATTATATTTAGTAATTGATAGGTTAAATGGACATGAACCCCAAATGTCCTTCTTTTATGATTTAGAAATAAAATTACATTTTAAACAACTTTCTAATTTACTTCTATTATCTAATTTGCTTCATTTTCTTGATATCCTTTGTTTAAAAGCATATCTAGATAGGCTCATTAAGTGCTGATTGGTGGCTGCATATAGATGCCTTGTGTGATTGGCTCACCCATGTGCATTGCTATGTCTTATATCTTATCTTATATCAACAACGGATATCTACAGAATAAAGCAAATTAGATAACAGAAGTAAATTGAAAAGTTGTTTAAAAATGTATTCCCTACCTGAATTATGAAATAAATATTTTGGGTTTAATGTCCCTTTAAGAATATCCCAGCTAGAGCTTATTGTATAATTGTGATTTGAGAACAGAATTAATAGTGATATTCATGCCCTCTGCATACTGCTTTCAATTTAAAAAAACACATAGCCTCCCCCTTCTAGGTATAGGGATGTGGTCTATAATTTGGAATTTAAATTGTGCCACAGTATGACCACAAGTTAAAAAAACTATTAGAGATGGGGTAGAAATATCTTTACACCTAATATTTGATTTATGCTGTGTGATTTTATCTCTGATCCTCTGGGTGCTCTCACCTACATAGGCCCACCCACAGTGACTTTAAAAAAAAAAATATTGCAAAGCTAGTATTGCAAGTATAATAGCCATTGATATTAAATTTCTTTGCAATCAAAGGGTGCAAAAAATTAGAACCCTTTATCATGTTATTACAATGTATGCATACCAAACACAGGTAACAACCTAAATTATTTTTGGTTATATAACTTTGGCCTTGTTTCTTTTGGCTACCTATATCTACCCTTGCCAATTTAGCCTTCAGGTTAATCCATCTTCTATATGCAGGTACAGCGATATGTTCAAAAGCTGGAACACTGGGATGACACTCTTGCAGCATAAACCAATACTTTCAAATTATTCCTTGTATATTCTGAAACAAATACAATCCTATTTTGCTCTCTACTCTTGCTGTATCTTTGATCAAGATCCTTATTATCTTTTTTAATTCTTTTAATCTCATTTCTAATAATCTCAGTTGATTACCCCTCGCCTCAAACTTCCTGCCCATATCCTCCAATTGTTTTTTAGACACATTTCTATCAGAAACAATATGTTATACCCTCATACATCGACTTTGTGGCAATGATTTAAATAAAGAAGCAGGATGTGCACTTGTATAGTGTAGTAGAATATCCTTTTCTATCTTTTTCCTATAAATATCCATCTAAAACACTCCATCCTCTTTATATACCAGTGAATCTAGGAACTGCAGTGAATATTCATCCCAAGTAAGGGTGAACTTAGGTGTCTTAACTTTTGGTCATACTGTGGCACAATTGATATTCCAAATTATAAACCACATCCCCATATCTAGAAGGGGGTGGAAATAGAGAGCTCCTTCTTAAAAAGAGGGAGACTGTGGATTTATAAACTGGAACAATATACACAAAGGGGATGCATCATAAACTGGATTTGAGCCTATTCTTGTAAATGAAATATAAGGCAGTTGAACGAACATTTTGGTATTCATGCCCGGTAAATAATGGTAGCCAAATGAACAGCCAAATGAGTTAAAGGGAACAGTTATTTTTACTTTGTTACTTTGTATAATAATATGTGGAAAATAAACAAAAGTTTTAATATATCCACTAGGTGAATGGTAAGGTGACCATTAAATTAATGCATTGCACCTGTGGTCGTGTGTATAAAAGATATGGTATAAAAGATGGTTTAGAAAATGTGTTAACCTGATTTTAAGGGCAAATATGCCCCAAACGTTGTTATTGTACTTTTGATTCCAATAAGGGATTTTAGAATATGATGGTGCTGCTGTACTTCTTTGGATACATCTGGCTAAGTTAATCAATTAATCTTCTTTTGTTTCTTCCTCAAGAGATACAGTTCAGCAAAAGTGTAGACCTGTTTAAGCATCAGTAACAGGTCCCACATCTGTCTCCCTTTAGAAGGTCAGGCCATCTAATTACTACAGACAACAAACAACCAATTGCCTATGATTTACAAACAAAAACACACTTTCCTAAAACAGCAAATTCTTTCTGTGTGTCTTGTTTAGATTTCTCTGTACACAAATGTATTTTCTATTTCTGTCACAATATTATGTTTCAAAGAGACAACCTACTATGGGCCAGATTACAAGTGGAGCAGTATTGAATGCTCCTGGTTAAGCACTAACTATGCCAGAGCGAAGTATTTTGCGTGCGTCGGGTAGCGCTCGTATTACAAGTTGAAAGTAAACAGTTTTGCTAGCACGCTAACCCAATGTGCGTAAAAAGCTGAAATGAGAATAATGCTCACACGATAATGTATTCCCCCTTAGAAGTCAATGGACCAAAAAAGTGGAAAAAACACCATACTCGCGTGTAAACCCAATTGCATATTCTAAAGTGCACTAATGCGACATGATAATATGAATATTTCCCCTTCCAATGTTCTTCATATAGCAGAATATTTTCTATTTATTCATAAATACATATATACATATATATACATATATATACACAGTATATATATATATATATATATATATATATATATATATATATATAGGATGGTATTTTGATAAAATATACAGTATATCTATCTTTTTATATATATATATATATATATATATATATATATATATATATATATATATATAAACAATCCCCAATGAAGGATAAGCACAGTCTTACAGGATTATCTCAGCTGCCAGGGTGCACTTTACAAACACATTAAGACTCCCATCATAGAAAGGCAGTCACTGGTCTTCATAAAATATAGCATTTATTCCAAATTATTAGTAAAAGGACATAACGTTTCGCTGTACCATTACACCCATGATGACGTCACTATGGGCCGATGCGATGGAGTAGGTCGTTTTTAAGTGTATATAAGGTGGGTGATGGTATGTCGTGTTATGTGTTTCTTTGGGGATACGTTTTTTGATCCTGTTTTGACATTTGACAAAGGTGTAATGGAACACCGAAACATTATGTCCTTTTACTAATAAATGCTATATTTTATGAAAACCAGTGAGTGCCTTTCTATGATGGGAGTCTCTCTCTCTCTATATATATATATTTTTAATATATATATATATATATATATATATATATATATATATATATATATATATATAGAGAGAGAGAGAGAGAGAGAGAGAGAGAGAGAAAAAAGAAAGAAAGAAAGAAAAAAGAAAGAAAAGGGAAAGAAAGAGAAAAAGAAAATTAATCAGCCATTACAAGTGGCTGGTTATTGCTACAGCGAGCTTGTGGTAGCAATTAGCGCTTATAAAATTAACCAGAGATCAGATCTCTGGTTAATTTTATAAATGTACCCCAAATGCCAAAATACAGTCGAGTGTATTCTATTAAAAAATAATGATAGCAGGTTCTTTTTTTTTTTTATAAAATAACTGCACTCAGCAGTATTTTGGGGTAAAAGTTGGTGGGAGTGGGGTGTTAGAAAAAAAATGGCACTGAAAAGTGCCTTTACATTGTGGTCTATGGGAACTGTGTGTTCCCAGTAAATATTAACACATATAGTTATATACATATATTTTTTAAAATTACTTACCCTTTCACTATGCCAGGTTCTGATGCGTCTCTTTCATTGGAGCCTATGGAAGTGTGCTGTCATGAGCACAATGCTTCCCAGAAATGCAAACACAACCCCGCTTTGAACTTGTAATACCAGGGTACAAAAATGCCTCTTTTCATTGGTTCACCAGATGTGTTCAGCTATCTACCAGAAGTGCATAGCTGCTCCTTCAACAAAGGATAGAAAGAGTATAAAGTAAATTTGAGAATAGAAGTAAATTTAAATGATGTTTAAAATCACAAGTCCTATCTAATTAATGGAAAAAAAAAATTGAGTTTCATGTCCCTTTAATACCTTTGTAAGAACTGCCAACGGCCAAGCCAATCAGCAGTGGCAGTTGCACAACCCAGCTAATCAATACCTCATTTCATCTCTGAAACTTCAAAGCTTGTGGCTCCTGAATGTTATTTTACATAAGGGTGTTAACCCCATTGTTTTCTACAGGGACTAGTGAAAAATCATATGTTCTAACCTAACAATTTAGAGCATGAGATATTCCAATACAATGCATTATTAAACTCATGGGAAAAAGAGTTTTACATTTTTTAAAAACTCTCTTTTGTATAAATACTTTTTCAATGTAATTATTTATGGTTGATAATTTATATATATACTATACCTATATAAAAATTACATGCAGTTCACGCATCTTAAAAAATCCATATTTTGCATTGTTTATTTTATCTCCTCTGCTTTGACCAATAAGGGGCAGCTATAAATAAATTCCCAGTCTGACCACGCAGTCACTATATAGCATATTGCAGGGATGAGGTTCTGCATCCTGTACCAAGGCTTTCAGCCTATCTGAGGTAGAGGAAAACCACAATAGGTTTTGGGAAAAATTGCCTGCCCCCAAAAAAACAAAACCAAAAAAGAAAAATAGAACATATATTGCTTAAGGCTAGATTTAGAGTTTTGCGGCCAAAGGGGTGCGTTAGCTACGCGTGTTTGTTTCCCCCCGCACCTTTTAAATAACGCTGGTATTTAGAGTTCTCTGAAGGGCTGCGTTAGGCTCCAAAAAGGGAGTGTAGAGCATAATTTACCGCCACTTCAACTCTCAATACCAGCGTTGCTTACGGTAGCGGCCAGCTTAAAAAACGTGCTCGTGCACGATTCACCCATAGGAAACAATGGGTCAGTTTGAGCTGCAAAAAAACCTAACACCTGCAAAAAAGCAGCGTTAAGCTCCTAATGCAGCCCCATTGTTTCCTATGGGGAAACACTTCCTAAGTCTGCACCTAACACCCTAACATGAACCCCGAGTCTAAACACCCCTAACCTTACACTTATTAACCCCTAATCTGCCGCTATGTACACCGCCGCCACCTAAATTATACCTATGTACCCCTAATCTGCTGCCCCTAACACCGCCGACCCCTATATTATATTTATTAACCCCTAATCTGCCCCCCCAACGTCGCTGCTACCTTACCTACACTTATTAACCCCTAAACCGCCTCACTCCCGCCTCGCAAACCCTATAATAAATAGTATTAACCCCTAATCTGCCCTCCCTAACATCTGCGACACCTAACTTCAAATATTAACCCCTAATCTGCCGACCGGACCTCGCCACTACTCTAATAAATGTATTAACCCCTAATCTGCCCCCCCCCCCAACGTCGCCGCTACCTTACCTACACTCAGGGCCGCCACTAGAAATTTTGGGGCCCCTGACTCAACCATTGATCAGGCCCCCCCCCTCCTTTGACATGTGCAATTTTTGACCAAGTGACTAAAATATATATGCACTTTATTCTTAATTGTCTATTTAAACTTGGAAATGTTGTAAAGGTAGTAACATACACACACACAGACACACTCATACACTGAAACACACAAACACACTCACACATAAGGATTCACATATAGACACTCTAGCAGACACGCAAAGAAACACACAAACACACTCAGACACCCAAACAGACACTTAGCACTTGTTTACATTGACCTGACAAGTAATGAGGTAAACTACAGTTTTGTAAAAAAAGGAGATTTAGAAAAGAAAATATGAAGTTCTTATTATCTTTTTGTAAAGGAAGATGACAACTAAATTATGACAACAGCATGCAGTGGCTGAAAGGAAGGGCCCTGAACTGCCTAAACAATAATTTAAAGGTTAAATGGTGGAGTGGTTACTTCCGGAAAGGTCTTGTTAGTCTCAAAGTCTGTAGAAAAATATGAATAATTAGCAGTAAGGTCAAAATGTCATAAAAAGGAACAGACAATGGACACACACACACAAACTCAAACTTGCACATACACCCAAGGAAACACCGACAGAGACAGCCTCAGAAAACACACAAAGACACATACACACATACACACACAGAGACACCCACAGAGAACACACAAAGACACACACACACACACACACACACACACACACACACACACACACAGAGAGACAACCACATGAAAAACACAGAAAGACATACATACACACACCATCACTGAGACATCCATAGAAAACACACAAAGACATACACACACCCTCACAGAGACACCCACAGAAAACACAGACATACATACATACATACATACATACACACAAACACCCTCACAGAAACACCCATAGAAAAAGCTCAAAGACATATGCACACACCCTCACAGACATCCACAAAAAATGCACAAAGACATACACACTGTAACACCCACCCTCACAGAGAGACCCACAGATAAAAAACACATACACATAGAGACACAAACCAAAGCACAAAGACATAAACACATACACCCACAGAAACACTCACAGGAGGAAACATGTATGCACCTTGCATCCCCTAAATCAACAGTGTGTGACATGCATGATAAAAAAAAAATGCAGAAATTAAGAGATCACTTTTTAAAGAATCATATTTGTAAATGTGCAAACAAAAATAATTCTGTGAATTCAAAATTGTACATTAATGAGCTGGGTAGATGGCTAGATAAAGAAAAGTACCTTTAAAAGGTTGACATATGTTTGTTTGTTTTTTTCCCATTTTCCCCAACCAAGAGCACCACCTCAAATATAGTGTACAAATTTTCCCATCTGTCAGCTGTACTTATGGATTTTGAAAATGCTGTACTCTATATGGTCTTGGTGGGACCATAAGCTGTGGTACTCATACCATTAGATCTGGTTAAATGCAGGATTTAGGCTTGTTGGTATGTATTTCAAAACTAAGTCAGCTGTAGTGTAAACTGAACAGTTTTAAGTTAACCTGTCTCATTTCAAACACTGAGCAATCTTAGTCTGAGAGTATAAAATTTTATGCAGATGTAAAAAATCTTAGATAAAATGCCTCCTTGCATCTGGAAAGTCCTTGCATAAAGGGGCAGTAAACTGGAATATGTAATATATATATATATATATATATATATATATATATATATATATATATATATATATATATATATATAAAATGCATATCTGCCAAAAGGGCATCTACCATTTGTGTATTGAGGAGGAAACATTTCTGCATGGTTTTAAATATAGAATTTCTACAGCATTGTCAAATAATCATAAATACACTGCTGCTAAAAAAATGTGTTTTTATGGACCCCTAGCCCCACCATACAACTACTACCACACTGAAGTTACAATCCAAAATTGCACAAAGAAATAAAAAACATTTGCTAAGTAAGTCCTACCTCCTCTTCAAATGAAAGTGATCTCCTGTCTGACTCATGCACACACTGTACAAAGTGCCAAGTCTGTCTCACACTGAGCATAGTGGTTTAGTGCACACTAAGATATCCTCTCAAATGCTAATACTTTACTCCTTGCAATAACATTTCCCATGCTCAATTAGCACTCTGCTATAGTACCCACTGGTGGCTGCCAAAATTTAAAAAAAAAAAAATTTTTTTTTTTAAGTTCTTGCCTCATGGGGCCCCCCTGGCTCATTGGGCCCCTGACAGGAGTCACCCCTGTCACCCCCTGATGGCGGCCCTGCCTACACTTATTAACCCCTAAACCGCCTCACTCATAATAAATAGTATTAACCCCTAATCTGCCCTCCCTAACATCTGCGACACCTAACTTCAAGTGTTAACCCCTAATCTGCTGACCGGACCTCGCTGCTACTCTAATAAATGTATTAACCCCTAAAGCTAAGTCTAACCCTAACCCTAACACACCCCTAAATTAAATATAATTTTAATCTAATGAAATAGATTATTTCTTATTAAATAAATTAATCCTATTTAAAGCTAAATACTTACCTGTAAAATAAACCCTAATATAGCTACACTATAGCAAATAATTATATTGTAGCTATTTTAGGATTTATATTTATTTTACAGGCAACTTTGTATTTATTTTAACTAGGTACAATAGCTATTAAATAGTTAGTTACTATTTAATAGCTACCTAGTTAAAATAATTACAAAATTACCTGTAAAATAAATCCTAACCTAAGTTACAATTAAACCTAACACTACACTATCAATCAATAAATTAAATAAATTAACTACAATTACCTACAATTAAATCAACTAAACTATATTACAAAAAAATCAAACACTAAATTACAAAAAAAAAAAAAGATTACAAGAATTTTAAACTAAAAACACCTACTCTAAGCCCCCTAAAAAATAACAAAGCCCCCCAAAATAAAAAAATGCCCTACCCTATTCTAAAATAAAAAGTTAACAGCTCTATTACCTTACCACCCCTTAAAAGGGCTTTTTGCGGGGCATGCCCCCAAAAAGTCAGCTCTTTTGCCTGTAAAAAAAACATACAATACCCCCCAACATTACAACCCACCACCCACATACCCTTACTCTAACCCACCCAAACCGCCCTTAAAAAACCTAACACTAAGCCCCTGAAGATCTCCCTACCTTGTATTCACCCAGCCGGGTATCACCGATCCGTCCAGAAGAGGGTCCGAAGTCTTCATCCTATCCGGGCAGAAGAGGTCCTCCAGAGGGCCCGAAGTCTTCATCCTATCCGGCCAGAAGAGGTCCTCCAGAGGATCGGAAGCCTTCATCCAGGCGGCATCTTCTATCTTCTTCCATCCGGAGCGGAGCGGGTCCATCTTGAAGCAGCCAACGCGGAGCCATCCTTCCTCACCGACGGACTAACGACGAATGAAGGTTCCTTTAAATGACGTCATCCAAGATGGCGTCCCTTGAATTCTGATTGGCTGATAGGATTCTATCAGCCAATCGGAATTAAGGTAGGAAAAATCTGATTGGCTGATTGAATCAGCCAATCAGATTCAAGTTCAATCCGATTGGCTGATTGGATCAGCCAATCAGATTGAGCTCGCATTCTATTGGCTGTTCCGATCAGCCAATAGAATGCAAGCTCAATCTGATTGGCTGATTTGATCAGCCAATCCGATTGAACTTGAATCTGATTGGCTGATTCAATCAGCCAATCAGATTTTTCCTAGTAGGTGTAATTAGTTTAAAATTCTTGTAATCTTTTTTTTTTTGTAATTTAGTGTTTGTTTTTTTGTAATTTAGTTTAGTTGATTTAATTGTAGGTAATTGTAGTTAATTTATTTAATTTATTTATTGATAGTGTAGTGTTAAGTTTAATTGTAACTTAGGTTAGGATTTATTTTACAGGTAATTTTGTAATTATATTAACTAGGTAGCTATTAAATAGTAAATAACTATTTAATAGCTATTGTACCTAGTTAAAATAAATGCAAAGTTGCCTGTAAAATAAATATAAATCCTAAAATAGCTACAATATAATTATTTGTTATATTGTAGCTATATTAGGGTTTATTTTACAGGTAAGTATTTAGCTTTAAATAGGATTAATTTATTTAATAAGAAATAATTTATTTCGTTAGATTAAAATTATATTTAACTTAGGGGGGTGTTAGGGTTAGATTTAGCTTTAGGGGTTAATACATTTATTAGAGTAGCGGCGAGGTCCGGTCGGCAGATTAGGGGTTAATACTTGAAGTTAGGTGTCGCAGATGTTAGGGAGGGCAGATTAGGGGTTAATAAAATTAATTATAGGGTTTGCGAGGCGGGAGTGAGGCGGTTTAGGGGTTAATACATTTATTAGAGTAGCGGCGAGGTCCGGTTGGCAGATTAGGGGGTAATAAGTGTAGGTAGGCAGCAGCAACGTTGGGGGGGGGGGCAGATTAGGGGTTAATAAATATTATGTAGGTGTCGGCGGTGTTAGGGGCAGCAGATTAGGGGTTTATAGGGATAATGTAGGTGGTGGCGGTGTCCGGTCGGCAGATTAGGGGTTAAAAAAAATGTATTAGAATGGCGGCGATGTGGGGGGACCTCGGTTTTGGGGTACATAGGTAGTTTATGGGTGTTAGTGTACTTTAGAGCACAGCAGTTAAGAGCTTTATAAACCAGGGTTAGCCCATAAAGCTCTTAACTCCTGGCTTTTTTCTGCGGCTGGAGTCTTGTTGGTAGAGGCTCTACCGCTCACTTCAGCCAAGACTCTAAATACCAGCGTTAGGAAGATCCCATTAAAAAGATAGGATACGCAATTGGCGTAAGGGGATCTGCGGTATGGAAAAGTCACGGCTGGAAAGTGAGCATTAGACCCTTTCTGACTGACTCTAAATACCAGTGGGCGGTAAAAAGCAGCGTTAGGACCCCTTAACGCTGGTTTTGACGGCTAACGCAGAACTCTAAATCTAGGCGATAGTTTTTAAAACATAAAAACATGTTATAAAAATATTATTTTTTTTTGGAGAATTATATTTTCAGTTTAATGTCCCTTTAAGTAAGTCAGTAATTTACTGATGATGAAGAACCAGTAGCCTAAACTAGGAAGTATTTTGGTATAGATTTATATTTCAGTGCTGATTTCTGCATTTGCTTCGTGTCTTACACAAGGTTAATTAATTTAAGATTATTTTGTGATTCAGATAGAGCATGCAAATTTAAATAACTTTCAAATTGACTTCTATTATCTACTTTGATAAGTTCTCTTGGTATCCTTTGCTGAAAAACATACCTGGAGAAACAGCAATGCACTACTGGGATCTAGCTGCTGATTGGTGCTTGCACTTTTATCCCTCTTGTGATTGGCTCACCTGATGTGTTCAAATAGCTCCCAGTTTTGCATTTCTGCACCTTTAACAAAGGATATCAAAATAATGAAGCTCATTTGATAATAGAAGTAAACTGGAACGTTGCTTAAAATGGCATCCTCTTTTTGAATCAGGAAAAAAAGAAGTGGGATTGCTGTTTTATGTCCTTTTAAACTTTAATGGTTCAGAGAGAACATGCGATTTTAAGAAACATTTTAAATTTACCCCTTGCCATCTTGGTGTCTTTTGCCAACTTGCTATCAGGAATTTAACAAACTGGCTTTCACCAAAAACTTGCAAAATACTTGTTGACTTTAAAACTTACTTTCTGAACTTTGCATGGGTTAAAGGGACATTGCACTCAGATATTTTGTTTTCACATGAAAGAACAGTAATTAACCCCTTAATGACAGAGGACGTACCAGGTACGTCATAGGAAAAGCTCCCCTTAATGACAATTGACGTACCTGGTACGTCCTCTGTTGTTTGAAGTGCTGGAAGCGATCATGATCGCTTCCAGCTGCTTACAAGGGATTGTAGTGATGCCTCAACATTGAACCATCACTGCAATCCCATAATTTACCCACCGATGCAGAGAGGGCCACTCTGTGGCCCTCTCTGCATCGGCTATTGCGGCTAACACATTCGTTGGTGGGTGGGAGCAACTTATCTCAATTGTGTGTGCTGTTTGTTTTTCTCAGTTGTAGCCCGATCTGCTCTAATGTTTCACTGTCGGCGGTTGCGGCCGGGGGGGCGGGGGGGGGGTGTGCGCGTGCATCCTGTTCCAAAAAAAAGTTGATGCAGTTGAAGGAAGGGTCTCTCCATTGTCAAGTAAGGGATCTGGGAGGGGGAGGGATGTAGATTATTGAGGGGGGCCAGCTACACTACAGAAAACGAATGTTTTAAATAAAAAAGTAAAAAAAAAAACAATTTTTGGGGGCAAATTGGGTACTGGCAGACAGCTGCCAGTACCCAATATGGCGCAAATAGGTAGGGGGGAGGGTTAGAGAGATTTATGGGGGGATCAGGGAGGTTGTGAGGTAAGGGGGATCCATCACTGCAGACTGTATGAAGAAAATAATAATAAAAAAAAAAAATGCTTTTTATTTCAGTACTGGCAGACTTTCTGCCAGTACTTAAGATGGCGGGGACAATTGTGGGGTGGGGGAGGGAAGAGAGCTGTTTGAGGGAGGTCAGGGGGGATCAGGGGGTGGGATGTGTCAGATGGGAGGCTGATCTCTACACTAAAGCTAGAAATTAACCCTATAAGCTACCTAATTAACCCCTTAACTGCTGGGCATATTACAAGTGTGGTGCGCAGCAGCATTTAACGGCCTTATTATTACCAAAAAGCAACACCAAAGCCATATATGTCTGCTATTTCTGAACAAAGGGGATCCTAGAGAAGCATTTGCAACCATTTGTGCCATAATTGCACAAGCTGTTTGTAAATAATTTCAGTGAGAAACCTAAAATTGTGAAAAATGTAACAGTTTTTTTTTATTTGATCGCATTTGGCGGTGAAATGGTGGCATGAAATATACCAAAATGGGCCTAGATCAATACTTTGGGATGTCTTCTAAAAAAAAATATATACATGTCAAGGGATATTCAGGGATTCCTGACAGATATCAGTGTTCCAATGCAACTAGCGCTAATTTTGATAAAAAGTGGTTTGGAAATAGCAAAGTGCTACTTGTACTTATTACCCTATAACTTGCAAAAAAAGCAAAAAACATTTAAACACTGGGTATTTCTAAACTCGGGACAAAATTTAGAAACTATTTAGAATGGGTGTTTTTTGGTGGTTATAGATGTGTAACAGATTTTGGGGGTCAAAGTTAGAAAAAGTGTGTTTTTTTCAATTTTTCCTCATATTTTAATTTTTTTTTATAGTAAATTATAAGATATGATGAAAATAATGGTATCTTTAGAAAGTCCTTTTAATGGTGAGAAAAACGGTATATAATATGTGTGGGTACAGTAAATGAGTAAGAGGAAAATTACAGCTAAACACAAACACTGCAGAAATGTAAAAATAGCCATTGTCATTAAGGGTAAGAAAATTGAAAAATGGTCCGGTCATTAAGGGGTTAAACATGTAAGAAATATTTTTTTTTGCATGAAAGGTTAATTTAAAACTGTTTAAATTTAAAGTGAAACAGGAAACACTGCTGACACCTCACTGGTTGACAGGGACAATTCTCACAGAAAACTAAAAACTGGTTAATTCATCAGAGGAATATCAATTTCAGTATCTCTTTTAGACAGTAAAATAAAGAAATTGGATTACAAATAACAAGCTTTAACACAGTAGAGCATTTTGGGCTAGATTACAAGTGGAGCACAAACGATTTTGTGAGGGTTTTCGCAATAATTTGCGCTCCATTTAAATTCCGCTATGATTACAAGTTGAGCAAAATTGCAAGAATCATTACTGCGATTTTAGAGCTGTGGTTAACAGTTTGGTGAAAATAAAAAGTGTCACAAAACACATAACATTTTTTAACAAGGTACAGTTACACTCATAATAACACCATCTAATAAAAAATATTTTAGAAAAAATTTGCACACCAAAGTTAGAAAGGCTCAAAGATATGAGATCTCGGGTGTTAGAAAAAAAGCCCCCGAAGGGCTTTAACAGAGATTTACATATAGACACATATCTAAAGGTGTATATGTATGTATGTATATTTATATATATTATATATATATATGTGTGTGTACATATGTATTTATATGTGTATATATATATATTTACACATATATATATATATATATATATATATATATATATATATATATATATATATATATATACACACATAAAAACACAAATATATATATATATATATATATATACATATATAGATACATAGATACACACACACACACACACATATATATAGATATATATAGAGCCCTTTGTCATTAAGTAGAGCCCTTTGTCATTAAGTAGATGTACACATTTTAAGTATTTCTAAATATATATTCCTATATATATCCATACCTATATATAATCATATATATATATATATATATATATATATATATATATATATATATATAAAAGTATAAATATATATTTGTTTAAAAAAACATCAGATATATTTAGAAATATTTATTTATGAATAAATAGAACATATTTTCTGTTATAAAAAGAACATTGAAATATGAAATATTCATATTTTCATGCCGTATTAGCGCTAATGAGAATATGTGATGGTGTTTGCGCAAGAGTGGGGTGTTTTTTTCCCACTTTTTTTTCTCCATGGACTATGGGGGAATAAAGATATTGTAAGTTTGGATTTTTGCGCCAGTCGGGTTACTGCTAGAAAAAAAAAGTTTATTTTCAACTTGTAATACCAGTGCAACCAGAGCAGTGCAAAAATCTTAATTCTAGTAGAGTTTTCACTAGCGAAAAACACAAAATACTGCACCACTTGTAATCTAGCCCTTTATATTTACACTAGAATGTTCCTTTAGTTTTTTTTATTGTTTTTTTTATGCTCATGAGGTAATTTAAATTCTGAAATCAACTTACATTTGTGGATATTGCAACATTTGTGCTGAATTTTTTATGCTTTCAAGTTAACTCTCATTGTAAAAAAATGCTGCAATTCCCATCGAGCCCTGACTTAGATGATAATGCTGACTCCTCATGTTTAACTACATAATTCGGAAAAAAAATACTAATTGCAACATTAAGTACAAGTTTTGTTTGAAAATAACTTTCTAATACATATGACATCAATTTTTGTGCTTAGGCCGACGGTTACTTAATGTATGAAAAGGAAATACTTTGATAGGCAATTGTGTGCCAAGTATTCTTTTTTCTTAAGGAAGCGAACGGTCTTTTTTTGAAAGATTACTTTCAGATACAAAAATGAGGAAAGTTAATGTTTTAGATGAATGAGAATGTAATTTTTTTGCTCAGACATTGTTTTGGTGATATGTTTATGGAAATGCAATAGAGGTGCCTGGCTGTGTATACAAAGCCTTTCACAAAACAGTGCATCACACAAAGCCTGCTGATGTACAAGTAAACATGGTCATTCATATTACGTGACTGGAAAACAGCAGACATATATAAGCACATGTGGAAGCTGTGTTACATAGATCAGAATTTACTATTGCCATTGGGTTTTTTTCTCTTTTAAATATGGAACAATGTTATTTGAAATTGTTTTGTGTTACAAAACAAAGCACAAGATCTTGTGTAATAAAGAATGTAACACAAATGATGTGATGGTAATAATTTTAATAGCTAACTGAAAATAAAATAACAAGACTATAACATTATTAGACACTGTGGGCATCATTCCTTTTTAATTTTTGTTCATGGATTTAACACATTTTAGTATTTAGTATTTATTGTACACATTTATATGCAATAACAAATCCACATAAAACTGTCCTTTTTTACATTTATTTCAATAGATGTGATTGGAAATATTTTTAGAAAACAACAGACTCGTCTAAATAAGCATTCACTTTTTAGAGGATTTAAATTCTTTCTTTCTCTCTTTCTCTCTCTCCTACTTTCTTTCTCTTTTTCTTTCTCTCTTTCTCTCTCTCTCTCTCTCTCTCTCTCTCTCTCTCTCTCTTTCTTTCGCTCTCTCTTTTGCTCTCTCTCTTCCTCTTTCTTTCACTTTCTTTCCCTCTCTCTCTCTCTCTCTCTCCCTCTCTCTCTCTCTGTCTTCCTCTTTCTCTCTCTCTCAATTTCTCTTTCTCTCTCTCTCTCTCTCTCTCTCTCTTTCTCTCTCTCCTCTCTTCCATTCTCTCTCTCTTATTATAATTACAACAAAATTATTTGTAATACTTTTGAATTTAAATTCAGCAGTGTCTTTTTGATTTATTTGGCTAAATTTAAAGGGACATAAAACTGCAGCAACAAACACTTTAAAGTGTTTCTTATTGCCTGAAACAGCGGCAGCGAAAGCGATATTTTGTGCTCCACTTGTAATCTACCTCTATATGTTTATGTATATGGCATCATTTATTCCCTTGATACTTTACTGAATTGTTACTTTTCTCCACTAACAATGCCGAAGTCTACAATTAACACTATTTCATCCCAAATTGTCAGTAAGTAGATTTAATTTGCAGAAATAATTGATAGAGCTGTTTCCTGTCTTGAGGGTAGTTAATAAATATTTCATAACCATTTCCCATTTGCTGTGTCTAGGATAGCCACAAGCTAATTGAAAAATGTATAATTGCGTCACCTAAGGCAAACTAGTGCTGCAAGCCAATGTAAGCATATGCAAGAACTTGTGACACTTACTGCAAGCAGGCCATGTAGATTTGTTTGGGACTTTGATGAAACTACCAAGTTTTCGTAGCTAATATTATCTGTAAAATTTAAAATGTTAAGTCCAGTGTAAGTAGTCGGCACTACTATGTTTTTCCTTTTTTTGTTAGCATTCCCTAAGCAATAAACATAACTAAAAAAAAAAATAGAAACCTATTCTTCTTCAAAATGCTGCAGATTTCCCAAACCAGCTATTGATTTGCATCATTGAAGAAAACCTAGGTTACAGGATTTGCTTTTTCACGTCTCTGGGGAGTTTACAGAAGGTGCTATAAGGGACACAGGACCAGGAAGGCTTCTCGTGTTTTGGCATGATGAGAGAGTCTCTTTATTAAAAGTAAAAACAGCATGAAAGCAATTAACAGGATTGTGCAAGTACCGTACAAATAGTAAAAGATCAGATATAGATAGAATACACAGATATGCAGCAGTCATACAGGTTTTAAGGTGCAGCTTAGAGAGGCAGGTGTCTGGATAGACACAAATGCTGCAGTATCTGATAGAAAATGAATGCAAAGTAGAGTTGAGACAAGGTGAGGTCTGAATACACTGGTGTGCTATATTCTCTGGTAGGTAAATTAATATAAAGGTTGCAGGTTACAAGTTGCAGCTAAACATGCAAAAGTCTGCATATACAGATATGCTGGAAGGTAACTGAATACAAAAGTGCAAAGGAGACAAGCTGAATCTGGCTACACAGGTATGCTGCAGTCTTTGGTAGGTAACTGAATACAATGGTGCATATTGCAGGGTGCAGCTAGCTAGACAGGCAGGTAGATACACAGATATGCTGCAGTCTATGATAGGTAACAAGAGGCAATGGAAATGAAGATAGTCTGGAGGCAGGATGGTAGAAAAAGCAGCATTGCACCTTTACAGGGTAATCTAGAAAGAGTGACCAGTGAGGGAATTCAGACGAAAAATTTAGTAAACAGAAAAAGCTTCAGTTGGCTCCAGAACAGAACAGAGGGCTAGAAACCCAGATACCTGAGATCAGTTTCCAGAGGAGTGTGATACCATTGGGTCGATTTATTAAGCTATGCTGCATCGACTTTACATTGTTTCTGGTCCCACAGAAACGGAAGTTAAGAAGCAGCGGTCGTAAGACCACTGCTCCTTAACTTCTCCGCCACCTTTTAGGTGGCGGACTGAAATCATCCCGATCCGATCAGGATGATTGACGGCACCTGCTAGCCGACGATTGGCTGCGAGTGAGCAGGGGGCTGCATTGCACAAGCATTTCAAGCAGAAATGCTTGTGCAATGTTTAATGCCGACAGCGTATGCTGTCGGCATTTAGCGAGGTCGAGCGGACATGATTTACTTGACCTTTGATAAATCGACCCCAATGTCTTACAACAATGCAAATGCAAGCTTGAGAGCGTTAACCTCTGTAAGTGGCATATTGCATGTGAAGGAGAGGCACATACATTATAATATAATACTTAAAGGGACAGTCTAGTCCAAAATAAACTTTCATGATTCAGATAGAGAATGTAATTTTAAACAATTTTCCAATTTACTTTTATCACCAATTTTGCTTTGTTCTCTTGGTATTCTTAGTTGAAAGCTAAACCTAGGAGGTTCATATGCTAATTTCTAAGCCCTTGAAGGCCGCCTCTTCTCTCAGGGCATTTTGACAGTTTTTCCCCACTAGAGGGTGTTAGTTCATGCGTGTCATATAGACAACACTGTGCTCACGCACGTGTAGTTCAGGTCAGCCAGCTCTGATTGGCTAAGATGGATGTCTGTCAAAAGAATTGAAATTAGGGGGCAGTTTGCAAAGGTAATAACAGAGGTAAAAAGTGTATTTATATAATTGTGTTGTTTGTGCAAAACTAGGGAATTGGTATTAAAGGGATTATCTATCTTTTTAAACAATAAAAATGCTGGTGTAGACTGTCCCTTTAAGGAAGAAAACATATTTTAAGTGATTTCTAACTATGATTGCAAGTTTTTGATAATTGGGCCCTAGATCACAAGCCAATAGATTTGTAGCATGACTGTTTAACTGACAAATCTGTTTACTGAAATAAAATCTTATGTATGAATTTCTGTAGAAGTCTTGTTAAATAAGCTGGACCAAATTGCTTCTAAGGTCAATAAATACAGAAAAAAAAATCTATTTAGTTGCCATATCATCTTCACTGCAGTTAATATTCCAATCTATCAATGCAGTATCTTGACCTTTTCTAGATCCCATTTATTGCTAATTTAAGTCTTAATAAAAACTATTTTTATTCTGAATAGACCTATTATACCATCCATAGTATAATCTTATTTTTTGTTAGTTTGTTATTTAGGACCAATAGCTAAGTCAGCACCACCATGAATTAATCTGCCAACAACGCTAAGCATGACCCTTTAAACTTCTGGCTTTAAATATTAATATTGGAACCAGTTGTTGCTCTCTTTGTTTAAATAAGCAAACCAAATCCCAATGTTGTCATGGTATCCACTGCCAAGTACAGTTTCTCATCTATATTTTCTGTTTCTAAACGTCCTTATGCTGTGTGCCACATAGCTATCTCAAACAAAACCATTTCAGTCAAATGATATATTATCTTTATCCTTGTTGCCAATTATTTTTCAAATGTTTTTCAACAACTGACGTATTTTTATTTTATTACTACCTTGAAACTCAAAAGGACATTTTATTAACAAATACAGGTTTTATATTAACCTGGATTGTGTATTTCTTTGGTTATAAATTTAAAGGGTAGAGTTACCCATATGCTATTTGAAAGCGATGCAGCATATATTTAAATAAAACTGGCCAGAAAATATCATATAAGCATCTCTATTTCAAAAAGGAAGATATTTTACATAATTTTTTCCCCTAGTAACCACATTCAATTGTCCTGGAACTCAGAGGCGTAACTAAAAACCACAGGGCCTAGGTGCAAGAATCTAAGAAGGCCCCCCCCACTCCCCCCCAACTCCCCCGCACCCCCCCCCCAAAAAAGGGAATTTGATACATATCTTTTTTTAACACAAAAGAAATGTGAATCAGATTACATGTCTGCAAAAGAAGGTATCCTGTGCCCACCAGTACTGTATATAGTGAGTCAGTGACACAGTCTGTAATCTGCTGGTGAGATGGATGGCCTGACCCTACCCGCCACAGTACTTTATAAAGTGACCACAGTAGTCTGTGACATGGTTCAGCCCTCCGTACTGTATATAGTGGTACTGTATAGACTGACACTGTTTACCCCCTGCCCCCCCATGCTGTAGTAACAAGGTCTGTAATTTGCTGGTTCCACAAACATACACACATACATGCATAAATACACACACAGTCACATACATACACACACACACACACATAAACACCAATGGGTAAAACAGAAACACTAACCCCTGTTGTCAGAGACACTAGTGAAGCATCATGTCACACTCACATGATATCAGTGCAGGCAATGGCAGGTCAACGTTTTTTGAAGCTGGGCCCCCACCCTTGGGGGCCCAGTCGCAATTGCAACCTCTGCACCCCCTGTAGTTTTGCCCCTGCTGGAACTTTAATGAATGCTTGTTCTGGAAATAGCAAGGGGGTGTGATCTTGTGAGATCACAGTGAAATCCCATGAGATTAGGTGAAATTCCAAGAGATCATAGCAAAAGTGATGAATATAGGAAGATTAGTTCACAGCAGTTACACTGGTGAATTGATCTTAGGTTTAAATAGGGATATGCATTCAGGTAATTCGTCAGCTAACAAATGGAGAAGATAGCGACCATCAGCGGCATTTGGCTCTTTTTGGAATTGAATGCACATCCCTAGTTTTAAATAAAGAAAAACCCAGGTATATATAATTAAAATATTTCTTTTGCAGATCATTTTTGTTGAATAACGTTCCTTTATAATGCATTGTGCGTCATTACATGAATATGCCTCTTGAATTCCTTCATGCAAATTTCTTTACTTTGAGTCAAATAATTAAGCCCAGCTATAGATTTATTAAATGTTTTTTTTAATATATTGCAAATGTTATTTTATTAGAACACAACATGAATGTTATATTTTTAATATAATTATGCTGTTACATATTTCTTTTTGTTTTGTTTCAAGCAGCTCTTATTCCCATTTATTTGCCCAGTCCTCCAGTTTTTTAATCTCACTGTTCATTTGATCCGTCCCTCCTGGAACATCAACTCTGTTACAAATTTTTGTATCATCAGCAAACATGCATACCTTTTCCTTAAGCCTACTTCCAATATCACTTATGAACATGTTAAACTAAACAGGCCCAATAACTGACCCTTGGGGAACACCACTAGTAACTGACCCCTCATTTGAATGTACTCCACTGATTGAAACCCTCTTCCTTCTATCTTTAAGACAACATCCTACCCACTTAACAATCTTATCATCTACTGCAAGGCAATACATTTTCTGAATAAGTTTGTTGTGTGGGAAATTGTCAAATGCTTTGCTAAAACCTCCCTTGTCTATTAATTTAGTTACACAGTCAAATAAATCAATTAGATTAGGCTGACATGATCTTCAAGCAGTGAAACCATGCTGTTCTTCTAAGTTGTTCGTCTGAAGGTAAGACCAAAATCTTTCCTATCAAAGAATTTCCATTAATTTCCCTGCAATTGAGGTCAAAATGACTGGCCTATAGTTAGCAGAATCTTTTCTACTACCCTTTTTACGAAGAGGGTCAACATTGGCAATTTTCCAGCCTTTTGCAACAACTCCTGTTAGCAGTGACTGATTAAATAAATCAGCTAATTTTTTATTTATTTATTTTTTAATTTTTTATTTATAACCATCTTTATTGAGAGCTAATTCAAATCTTTACATAACATACAGTGTCAAAGACAATCATGATACATGAATGTTACAGGTCACACTCCATTGTGTAGTATATATGAGACAAAGATGGGATTCTTTACTTTAAACAAAAAAAACAAACAATAAACATTAACACTAACCAAAAACAAAGAAAAATACCATACCGATTACCCTATCCTCTTATTTCAATCAAATGCTATACATAATCCCAATATGTCTGTCCCACAGATATCATCCATGAGAGGCAAGATTGTCTTACACCTTAAACCACTGCCACTCCTCCTGGAATCTCCTCACAAATTTGCTCTGTCTTCCTCCTACTCAAAGCCTGTGTTTTCTTTAGATCTCCAGTGGAAGGACCCCCAGCCATCCAATGCCGTTGTTCCTTGTCTCAGTTTGTGTTTAATTGAGGGGATTGAGGGGAATGTGAAAGGGATGTCATAGAGTCCTCCCAAAAGAATTTCATGTCGTGATAAAATTCTAATTTCTGTCTTTTCAGGTATCAGTATTCCTCTAACTCCAAAAGCTCATTTACTTTACTTAACCACATCCATCCAGTCGGGGCTGTCGGGGTTTTCCAAGTTAAGGCTATTAATGCTTTTGCACCATTTAGTCCCATCATTAGTAACTGTTTTCGTAACTTGCATGGTATTTTAGGTAGTTGATTGAGCAAAGCTATTTGGGGTGTCAAACTTAGGTCTTTAATTAATCCCTTTCTAAAGTGACTTTCTACGTATTTCCATAGTTGTTTCAATGTTTCACAATCCCACCACATGTGTCTATAGTTTCCTCTCTTTTTACAGCCCTGCCAGCATTGGTCACTTGCCTGTGGATATATAGAGTGTAACCTTACTGGTGTCAAATACCACCGAGTAAGGACTTTAAAGTTAAGTTCTAGGGGAGGTCGATGTCTTTTTGGTATACTGGAATATATCCTTCCAAATTTTAATGTCTATGGTGTTTGCCAAATCCCCTTGCCACTTGGTCACATATGAAGGAAGCTCAACCCTGTGTTGCTCTTGAAGCAACATGCACATTTTAGAAAGAGAGTGGGGAACTGGTGCATTGACCGAACATATTGTTTCAAAGGGAGTCAATTGTCTTAGAAACTCTGTTTTGTGTGGAAATGTATTGATAAAATGTGTAAGTTGCATGTATTTCAACCAAGGGTAATAATTACCGTTCGCTATATCTCTTATTTTGTCTCTATCTATAAGTTTACCATCTTGTATGAACCTAAACAATGGAGTTGTATATCCCCACTCTGTCTGTCTCTGAAAATTTATATTGAGTCCTCCTGTGAGTTCTCCATTTATTGGGATTGGGAAGAGTGGTGATCTACTGCCCGAGATTAATTTTTTTCTGACATATTAATGAGTCCCATTCTTCAAATTTTTTTTGATGAATTAGGAGTGTTCTACACTGAGGGGGTCTTAGCGATTTAGGTACCCAGCCCAGAGCTCCTACTGAAGGGACCCTTAAGATATGTGAATCAATGGCTATCCAAGCTTTATGATTAGTGGTGCTATGCCAGTCTAAAACTCTTTCTAAACCTATCGCGTCGAGGTACACTTTTATATCCGGTAGGCCCAATCCACCATTGGTGGTGGATCGGAACATGGTGTTTTTGTTTATACGAGGTCTGCTCTGTCCCCATACAAAACCATTGATATGCTTTTGCAGTTGGGAAGGAAACCATTTAGGTAAAGCAATGGGAAGTGCTTGCAAGACATACAATATTCTTGGCAAAGTGGTCATTTTTATACATTGTATACGTCCCCACCAGGATATAGGTTTATTTGTCCACAAAATGAAATCTCTCTGGACTGTCTGTAATAGTGTCTCGAAGTTCAACTTAAATAATGTTTTAGAGTCTGGGGCTAAGTGTATTCCCAAATATTTAATGGATTTATTCTGGAGTTTAAGCGGACAGATGTCCAAAAGCCTGTCAAAGGAGCTCTGTGGAAGAGATACATTTAAAACTTCTGATTTAGAGGTGTTTACCGAAAAATTTGAGGACACCCCAAACTCCGCCAATTCTTTCATAATCTCTGATAGGGAGTTCCTTGTATCTGTAATCGTAAATATCACATCATCCGCATATAGAGCTATTTTAAAGCTATGTGGACCAATGTCTATGCCTTTTATTAATCGGTTATGTCAAGTGCCGCCAGTACCTCCATTGTGAGAATGAACAGCAGCGGTGACAGGGGGCAATCCTGTCTTGTGCCATTGCTGATCTTAAAGGGGCGAGACAGGAAACCATTGGCTTTCACCTTTGCGGTCGGGTGTGCAAACAGGCTGAAGATTCTGATTAACATGAGGGGGCCTATCCCTATTTCAATCAATGTTTGTCTCAGAAATTGCAAATCCAGCTGGTCAAATACCTTCTCGGCGTCTGTCGCCAAGAAGACTGATGGTATTTTATGGTGTTTAACATATGTCATAAGGGTCATGGCTCTAATGGTATTATCCCTAGCCTCGCGGTGGGGGACAAAACCGACCTGGTCGGTGTGTACGATTTCATTGAGAACTTTGTTTAATTGTTTGGCCAGAATTTTCCCTAATATTTTTAAATCAGCATTTAATAGTGATATGGGTCTGTAATTTTTGGGGTCTGTAGGGATTTTCCCTGAATTAAGGATAACTGATATATGGGCCTGTTGCATCTCTGGTGTTAATGGGCTTCCTTTGTCTATGGTTTGGAATAGTTTTTGTAAGTGAGGGGCTAGAGTCAATTTACATTTTTTATAATATTCATTTGTAAATCCGTCTGGGCCCGGGCTTTTCCCTGAGGGTAAATTTGAAATTACTGACAAAATTTCTTGTATAGAAATGGGCATTTCCATCTCTTCCTTCATTGATGTCTGTATTTTAGGTAAGTCTGCTTCCCTAATATATGCTTGCATGCGTGTGATATTTTTTGGTATCTGTTCTGTCTGCAGATTATACAGTTCTGAGTAATACGCACAGAAATGGTTTGCTATTATATCGAGCAAGGTTTGGCCTGAAGGTGTCTCTATTTTGTCAATTTGGGTTTTCATGTTTTGTGCCTTAAGAAGTCTGGCTAACCGTGGGCCTGCCTTGTTCCCTTCATAATAGTATGTTTTTCTTAGTGCAAGAGCTTTTATTTTCGCTTCTTTAATATCGCATTTGTGTCCTGTCTCACTTTTGTGATCTGTTGTAGTAGCAAATTATCAGATGGATTATTTTTGTGCGCTATTTCTAGTCAGTTTAAAAGGGTTGTCAGTGTGGTGATAGAAGCGTTGTAGGCTTTTCGTAAGGTAGCTCTGTGTTTTATAAATTCCCCCCTCAAAAGAGCCTTATGTGCCTCCCATACCCAAGTAGGGTGTGTTTCAGCGGTACTGTTAAACTGATAATATTACTTTTGTAATGCAATGTGTGTGGTGGGATAATGGAGAAGGGAGTTATCCATTCTCCATATAAAAGGTAGTATTGGTGTGTCTGGCCATTCCAGCTCAACACTTACCGCTGAGTGATCCGACCATGCTGTTGAATGAATCTCTGAGTCTTTCAGTAAAGATAAATGGTTTCTGTCAAGTAACAGGTAGTCAATGCATGTATAGGTAGCCCAGGGATGTGAATAGAATGTATAGTTACATTGAGTAGGGTATTGTATTCTCCAGGCATCTATTAGGCCCAGTTGTTCCAAGCACGCGAAAACTGCGTCTGGAGCTCTAGAGCGTGATCGACCAGAACTGTTAGATGTATCAAGTGTAGGGTCTAACGTTACATTGAAGTCTCCACCCATTACTATCAGGCCTTTCTTATTTTCTAGTATTAGGGGAAGCAGTTTCCAAAAGAATTTATGTCTGTGGGTTAAGGGAGCGTAGATATTGACCAGAGTTATAAGCCTGTGAAACAGTAGACCTATTAAAATCAATACCCTACCTGCTGTATCTGTAACTTTGTTAAGCAGTTGAAAATGTAAACGTCTATGAAGTAAGATACTTACTCCTTGTTTTTTAATATGGTATGCATTGTGATATCCTATGGGAAAATCCCTAAACCTCATTGTAGGTTCTTAACCTGCCTGGAAATGCGTTTCCTGAATAAATATGATTGAATTCGCCTGTTTAGCAAAACTTTTGAGGGCCATTGACCGTTTGTTTGGGGAGTTGAGACCCTTTGCATTTTCTGATAAAATATATAATTTAGGGGCCGTCATGTCTGTGTCTGGGAAGGGTAAGTCGCATAAGAAAAGTCTGTCTCACCTGTTGGCAGTGGCATCTTGGAGGCTGTTAAGGCCCTCCACAATTATTCTTGACCGATGAGGTTAATGTCAGAAGAATATCTAAAAAATGGCAGTGACATCTAAAGGTTTTATGTAGTACTCTAGGGAATTAGTATTAGCGTGAATTGGTATGATCCATGACAAACAACATACATAACAATAAAACACTTGTATATTTTGCAAATTATCAATCTTTGTAAACACCACATTGAAATACTTCCTGTTCATTATGTGATTAAGCTTAAAATAGCAAAAAAGGGTGGTGGGGGGAAAGAGAAGGCATATGTTGGTGCATTTCTGCTCTAAAATGGGCTCAGTCTAACTTTAACAGTAATCTTCTGAATTCTAAACATAACACAACTGGGAACATAGTAAAGAAACCATGAATTTTACTGTGCAATTATAAATCTCATAGTTACTCAAATAGATCAGCTGGATCTCATTAGGATACATGTCACGGTGGTTCCGCTGGGCTCATGGCTGAGGTAGGACTAAGTGGTCCCATTTTCTTTCGCTTTTTGGACACCGTAGACCAGTTCTGTCTTTGGGGTTTAGGAGCTGAAGATCCCTGTTGAGATTCTCCTCTGTCAGAATCTGTGAGCTTGGGTAAAGATGGTTGAGCAATTTTTAATTGCTTGCAAAAGAGTTCTAAGTCCTCTGGGCTTCTGTATACACTAGTTTTATCATCTTTCACAACCTTAATAGCAAAGGGGAAGCCCCATCTATAAGGTATCCCTAAGTCTTGAAGATGTAAAGTCAAATATCTGGCTTCTTTTTGTTTCGCCAGGGTAATGGGGCTAAGATCTGCGTAAATCTGTATGGCATCATCCCCGAAGTATAGAGGTGATTTTTTTCCTGGCTGCTTGTAGAATCTTGTCCTTATCAATGAATTTTTGGCAGCATAAAATGACATCCCGAGGTGGCAGAGTCAGGAGGTTTTGGCCTCAGGGCCCTGTGTGCTCTGTCAAGGGGTATTGGCTTATTTACAGACTCTAGCAGATATTTAAATAGGTTTTGCAGATAAGAGGGTAGTTGTTGCAGTAAGATCTTTTCTGGTATCCCACAAATTCTCAAATTCTGACGCCGGCCTCTATTATCAAGATCCTCCATCTGCCCTTGTAATTGCTCTATTGCAGCATGTTGGTGTTGAAAAGCTGAGGTAGTATTTTCATCAGATCGATTGGATTCCTCCAACTGCTCCTCTAGCTCCAGGACTCTGTCTCCCAATTCCCTGATATCTTTTTTGACTTCTGCTAGACCATCCTTTATAGCTGTACTGACCTGGATCATGATAGCTGTGAGATCTGCTTTTGTTGACAGGGTCTTCAGATCAGCTCTGGTGATTGGTAATGTATCGTTTGGGGTAGGAGTCTCAGCTTTAGGGGGATAAACCTGCATGTCAGGCACACGTGATTCTGATTCTCCTAAGACAGAGGATTCCTGGTTTTTAAAGTAAGAGTTCAGCTTGCCCCCTAATAACGTGCCCCCTTTGGCTGGTTTATCAGATTTAGTTTTATGTCTGGCGGCCATTGCTGGCGTTAGGTTTATTAGGGAGGTGTGCCACTAATGTGAGTGCATTTGTAGTAGTGCACAGCTTATGCCTAATTTATTTGGAAAAGGCCTGCTTTCTCTCTGCCCACGTGTGATAATGCGATATTGTATTAAGGCATCTTAACCGGTGATTGAGGCTCTTTTATTTAGTAAGCGTTTAATGGTAGCAAACACCATACAAGGATATAGGTGATGTCGCAAATAAAGTCCCAAGTCTTTTGAACAGTGTATACGGTAAATACCAATCCAACAGTAACGACTCAGATCGTCATAACACCTCAAAGTAAGGCTGAAGTGTGGCCCTTGGCTAGCTCCTTTGTGTATCTGCAAACTTTATATTTTTATGTGGCCGCAGACAGTAGTTTTAACACAGCGGTGGCCCTCCCCGGCGTGTTCTGGAGTAGTGTAGAGACACAAGTATACCCACAATATTGCATTAAGCTTTCCGGTATTGTGATTGCGCTGGGAATGTGCCAGTGTGATAAGACTTGCCTTGTAATATCCAATGTATCGTGTGTCCCAGCAGAAGGTCCGGCTCTTCACGCTGTGTAGGACTTAATCAATTTCAGCCCTCTGTTGTTTCACTTTCTTAGTGCGGTAGGCCTCAAGCCATGCGACCACAGAAACGCTTCAAAGTGCTGCTGGATTTTGATTCAGACGTTTAGCTGCACAGTTTATAAAGTTATTTCAGCCCCATTGGTCATGTTTATTTGTTATTTACTAGCCCATCTGATCTGTAGGAAGCTTTTCACATCAGAGCTCTAGCTGTATGCGACCATTTGCTTTGCCGGTTGGCTTCGCCCCCTAAAATTAGCTAATTTTTGATGGAGCCCTTGAAACCTCTTCCTTTGTAAAAAAAAGTACTACTCATATTGTCATTAAAGTAGCACCCCTTAATAGAATCTCACTATCTTTACCATCGGTTGTAAAGCCTGAACAAAAGTAACCATTTAAACAGTTTGCTATTTGTTTATCTCCTTCCACTAGTCTATCATCATTCTTGAGTCTTACTATCCCTCCGTTAGTTTTTATCTTATTACTGACATATCTAGAGAAGGTTTTGACCCATTTTTTAAAGATTGTGCTATTTTCTCTTCTGCATCAGCTTTAGTCTTTCTGATTAACTGTTTTATCATATTTTGATAGGTTCTCCATTTTCCCTTTTCCTCTTTTTATAGACTGTCTTTTATAGTCTTAATTGCATGTGCAACGTTTCTTGAAAACCATATTGGTTTTCTTTTTCTTTTAAAAACAAGCATAATACAGTGTTTAGTTGCATTTTGAATAGCATTTTTAAAATATCCCCACTGTTCTTGTACTGCTGTAATCTGTGCCACCCCTTTTAGAGATCTGTTTAAGTATTTCCCCATGTAAGAAAAATCAGTCATTCTAAAGTCTAAAACTTTTGTTTTAGTATGGCTGCACAGTATGTTTCTAAACAAAATTAATCTGGAGAGATCTCAGCTTAAAACAGTTCTTTATTGGCTTCTATAAAAACACGTACAATGAAGTGCAGTATGAACAGCCCTCTCAGTTGAAAATAAAGCTTACACGTTTACACGCCTTTAGGGAGACCCTTCTCCTAGGTTCCACCTGGTACGTAGCGCTCCTGCAGTGTGCTTACAGCCTCCAGACCCACACACTTTCTTCCAGGAAATGACATCACACGATGTAGACGACTTACTGGGGGTAAGGAGTTTGACATGGAGTGAAGCATTGATTCCCATGGGGCTCCACCAATTTATCACTCTGGATACTTCTGTCACAATGTGGAATGAATAAGCTTGTAGGGATCAAAATTGCTGACTCTCCAATCTGGCCATGAACAATCCCAAAGAAAACAAATCTGGAGAGATCCCAGCTTAAAAGCAGTTCTTTATTAGCTTCTTTAAAAAACAGGTACAATGAACAGCTTATGCATTTCAGCATTGGTGCCGTACTCATAGCTCTCTAGTCTTACCTACAACTACTGAGCTTAAAAAGGAAGTAAAAACATCTGATTCGCTAATGGGCAGGTGTGTACTAACCATCAATTAGACAATCATCTTAAAGACATACTGCCTATAATACATGCCTAACACATATATTGGTAATTCTCTAACCAACCTTGACCTGTTAATAGTAAACAATTTATATATTAAATATACCGTTATCCACCTGCATGTTTTCTCATACTGCTACATAAGTGCTGAAAGTGAGCTATAATGTGTAATGTATAAATATTAATATCATAATGATAATATTCAAACAGGCAAATCTTTTTACTATTACAAGCATGTTACTTAACTTTGAGTTATATTTACATTACACCTTTTGGTATTGATTGCATCTGTATCCAAAATATTTAGTTCCAGAAAGCCCCTTGTCAAAATCTTACTTTATAATGCTGACCCTAACATCTCTAACATTTGGCTTTCACAATAAATTAGTTCAAGAAACATTTATATTCCATTTTCGTTTCATTGTATATATACAGATAGTGTTATCTTACCCAATATTAAAAAATACACTATGTCACCATTAATTTCTATTCTTTGGTTACACAATGTTATATTGGAGAACACTATACTATCAAATGCCACAATGTATCCCTTAGATCTATGTAAATTCTCCTAATCACTAACTTGCCAAACTTTAAAATATCAGTACAATGTGCAGATATTGTCCAATCTTATTATGATCATGAAAATATTCATTTAAAGTTTTAATGCCAAAATTAATTAAATCATAAGAGGAATTTAAACCTTTGGGAAATCTCATCTGTAACTGGACAATCCAAAACACCTCCCTTTTTGCTAGTGCTAAATCCCTGTCACCTCCTCTCTTCCCCACATCAACCACTTCAATAATGGTCCATTTAAAAGTAGTGTTATTTTTGTTGTGGAATCTATTGAAGTGCTGGCCGAGAGGGGTGGTCAGGGTACCAGCCTTGATATTTGAGAGGTGCTCTCTAATATGTGAAAGGACCTCTCTGGTCGTCATGCCTACTTATTGTAAATGGCAAAGATTACATCCTATTAAATACACTGTGTTTATTCCTACAATTTAGACACCTATGATGATTGTATGTTTTACGTGTGACTTCATGAAGCCTTCCCTTACTGTTAAGTGTTCGCATGCCTTGCAAAAGGAATTGCTGCACCTTTGAATCTCAGCCACGAACTTTGATCATCCCTTAGTGTAGCCTTCAATTGTGTGGGTGCTAGAATGTTACCCAGGGAAACACCTCTTCTAAACGCACATTTACATCCCCTCTTTATCATGTCTGCCAATGCATCATCCACTGCTAATAGTCTCAGATTCCTCTGTACAATATCACAAATATTGTGGTACTGTGTACTGTAATCAGTGATGAAAAACGTCCCTTTTCTCTCTTGTTTCTCTGTCCCCAATTTACATTTTATTAATTTCTTTAATAGATCCTGTCTATTGGTCTTGGCTACCTCCAATTTTATCTTTTGAATTTCTTGGTCTTTATAGCCCCTGCTCTTCAGGCATTCAGTTAATTGAATGGCATGTATTTCATATTTGTGTTGTGCACTACAATTCCTCCTTAGCCTAACAAACTGTCCTTTCGCAACTGATTTAAATACCTGTCTAGGATGACTGCTCCTGGCTTGGAGTAGTGTATTTCCAGTAATGGGTTTTCTGAAAACATCAGTTTCCACTTCAACTCCTGGTATCCCAATAAGGGTTAAATCCAGGAAGTTGATCTTAAAATGGTTGAGTTCAAATGTGAACTCTAACCCTATCTCATTGTTGTTCAGCCAATTTACAAACTCAATTGCTCTTTCTTTTGTCCCTATCCACACCTGGAGCAAGTCATCAATGTAGCGTCTGTACATTTGTATATTCTGTCTGAAAGGATTCCCATCTCCAAAGATGCGGGACAGCTCCCACCACCCCATATAGAGGTTGGTGAAAGAGGGCGCGAATTTAGCGCCCATAGCTGTCCCACACCTCTGGAGATAGAACACCCCTTGAATGAAAATTAATTATGCGTAAGGAGAAATTTGGCAATCCTCAACACATAATTTATGAACTCCTTCTGGTACCCAGTATTTCTGGAAAGAAAAAATTCCAGGGCTTCAAGTCCTTTGTCATGTGGTATAGATGTGTACAATGCTTTAACATCAATAGTAAGCCACAAATCAATTTCTTCCCAGTTCAAATCTTGCATTCAATTTAACACATGTGTAGTGTCCTGTAGATAGCTAGTTAGACTACATACCAAAGGCTGCAAAATGGCATCAAGTCACTGTGATAGCCACTCCACAAGAGAGCCAAATGTCAGAGATGTTAGGGTCAGCATTATAAAGGGGCTTTCTGGAACAAATTTTTTTACATACAGGCGCAATAAATACCAAAAGGTGTAATGTAAAAATAACTCAAAGTTAAGTAACATGCTTGTACTTGTAAAAAGATTTGCATGTTTGAATATTATCATTATGATATGAATTTATATATTACACATTATAGCTCACTTTCAGCACTTATGTAGCAGTATAATAAAGCACGCAGGTGGATAACGGTATATTTAATATATAAATTGTTTACTATTAACAGGTCAAGGTTGGTTAGAAAATTACCAATATATGTTTAGGCATGTATTATAGGCAGTATGTCTTTAAGATGATTGTCTAATTGATGGTTAGTACACACCTGCCCATTAGCAAATCAGATGTTTTTACTTCCTTTTTAAGCTCAGTTTTTGTAGGTAAGACTAGAGAGCTATGAGTACGGCACCAATGCATAAGCTTTTCATTGTACCTGTTTTTTTAAAGAAGCTAATAAAGAACTGCTTTTAAGCTGAGATCTCTCCAGATTCGTTTTCTTTAGGATTGTTCATGGCCAGATTGGAGAGTCAGCAATTTTGATCCCTACAAGCTTATTCATTCCACATTGTGACAGAAGTATCCGGAGTGATAAATTGGTGGAGCCCCATGGGAATCAACGCTTCACTCCATGTCAAACTCCTTACCCCCAGTAAGTCGACTACATCGTGTGACGTCATTTCCTGGAAGCGGAGACCTGTGGAGACATGGCAGCGGATGAACTGCGATGAATCTGTGAGAAAATGTGTGGTTCCGGAGGCTGTAAGCACACTGCAGGAGCGCTACGTACCAGGTGGAACCTAGGAGAAGGGTCTCCCTAAAGGCGTACTTTCAGCAAGCCATGAATCAGGGGTAAGTTTGAGCTATTTTATAGGAGTTGGCAAAGTTTTCAATTTGCTAGCATAGTGCATTACTCCAGAACAAACATACGTATTCCCAATATGGGGAAATAGGTGGAATTAAGGTGACAGGTGCACTCTGGGTCATCTCTAGAAAGGGGCTTATTGTCTTTATTGCACGGTATGTTTGCCTGAATATTAAGATAAACAACAGTATTGGCACACATCCAAACAAATGAGACCACATATTATAAATGCAGCAAAGAATTGCCTGCAAAAAACTTTTTATTTTTAAATAAAATTGGGATCTTAGTCACACAATATGGCCATATTCTGCTCAGCCAGTCACCACTTACAAGTTGTCCCAAGATAAACTGGTTTTAACACTATAAAGTTTATCCTTACTGGGCTGAATCATTCAATTCTAATATACCAAAATAGAATGCACAGAATGAGACTCCCTGGCTTTATATATATATATAACTCAGCTCAGGTGTGTTCCAGATAATATAAATTGAGTTATATATATATATATATATATATATATATATATATATATATATATATATATATATATATATATATATATATATATATATATATATATATATATATATATATATATTTATATATATAAAGCCAGGGAGTCTCATTTTGTGCAGTCTTGATTTGAGGCATAGTACTGCAGTGTTGGAATTCTATTTTGGTATATTAGAATTGAATAATTCAGCCCAGTAAGGCTAAACTTTATAGTGTTAGGACCAGTCTATCTTGGGACATCTTGTAAGTGGTGACTGACTGAGCAGAATATGGCCATATTGTGTGACTAAGATCCCAATTTTATTTAAAAGTAAAAAGTTTTTTTGCAGGCAATTTTTTGCTGCATTTATAATATGTGGTCTCATTTGTTTGGATGTGCGCCAATACTGTTGTTTGTCTTGTATTTACTTTGGTCATTTTGGCAGCACTCCTACAATATGTGTGCTAATATATAAAATGTTTTTGTTAGGTGTGCTTAACCAAACCCCCTTGTTGTATGCCTGAATATTAAACCATACAGACTGATGATTACTAGAGCCTAAGTTCTCATCCACAGACACTTCAGATACAATACTGTTTGTAAGTACTAAATTTAATATAGTTCTTTAATGTGTTGGTTCTTTTACTAGTGGTTAAAGAGATTCCCCTTGTAAAGATTCCAGAATATACTTACTTCTAGTTGATTTACTAACAGGTACTTCCCAGTCTATATCAGTTATATTAAAGTCAACCCTCCTTACTATAACCATGCCCTTCATTGTAATTTTTGCTATTTCATCAATTAACAGATGATCTGATCCTGTAATGGAGGCCTATATACTACCCTTATTCTAAACACCTGTGTCCCTTCAGTTTTCTATAGTTACCAAAACACTTTCTACATTGTCATTGGTTTCTACTATTTCAGTTACTTTAATATTTTCTTTCACGTACAGTAAATTCACCCCACCCCTTTTTCCTACTCTATTTTTTTTAAACAATTATCAGAATATGTGATAGGATTCTTTTTATAATGTGCGAGTTGCAAACTATATACAAACATTGAAACTGTAAATTAACTCATCTACTTAAATGGACAGCAACAATTTTGATATTGCAATATAAAATGCTTGATTATGTGTAGTAAACAAACAAACTTTGCTATATACTTAATTTAAGTCCAAAAATTAAAGGACCATTAAATACAATAGAATGGCATAATTAACAAAAGCAAATTAAAGAGACAATGCAATAACACTTACTCTGAATTTAAAACGAACAGTAGATTAATTTCTGACACATTTTTAAAATTCACCAATTCTGTATCATGGGAAAGCCTTCAGCCAATCACCAGACTCATGTTCATATTGTCAGGATCCCATAAGCTCTGTTTGTACTAAAATGCTAACCTGTGATGATCTGCTGTAGCAGATATTGTTGCAGTGAAAATATTAAGTTTGTTTCTCTTTTCCTGAATATAGTCAAGCAATATGGTCTTAATAACCTGACTAGTCAGTAGTGAGAATTACTGTTATAGATTTAAGCGCAGAGTCTAAATCTGAATTGTCTTTCCAGATTAGATAGTATAAGTACATCAACAATACAAGTAATGATAAAGAACAGATCAGAATGAGATATGATCACACAGGTGATTAATGAGTTAACTTCAGACGAGATATAACTTCTGTTAATTATGAATCCTCTTCACGCACTCACACATACAACCTTAAAATATATACAAGTCCATTCACATATCCTTTCGTCAAGTATAGGCAAACTTTGAGATGATGATTTGATTCCTGAGGCAAGTAACATGGAATTAGGATACTTTTATATGCAGCGTTTTTGAGCGGAGATAACTTGTACCTGACGACCGGTCCGGTCGGTGTCTTCAGTGTGAGTGCGGCTTCCGGATTGCGGTAAGTAGTTCCGGCGGCTTCGTGATCCAAAAAACAAGTTAAGTCCGTAAGAACAGGCAGGTTTGCAAGATGTAAAGTTTGTTACAACAAATGATAAGTGATAATGAATAGCAGGAGAAAGTAACAGTTCAATAATGATGATATATTACGAGAGAAAAGTCAAGTAGCAAAATTAACTAGAGAAAAACAAAATCACTCTAGTAACAGCAATTTCCAGACAAGGAATGCCTGACCCAAATGTGCTATAAATAGGGAGTAACCTGTTAAAGGCGGGATATACCTTAAAGGTATATCACACACTCCCCCCTTCAAGGTCTCCCCACATCAGCAATGGTTGGTTTCAAAGGGTATCGTTTGTGAAAAGACTGTATCAAACGTGGTGCATGGATCTCAGATTGTCTTTGCCATGAATTATCCTCAGGTCCAAAACCTCTCCACTTCAGAAGGTATTCCAGATGACGACCACGAATTCTTGAATCCAAAATCCTCTCAATTTCATATTCCTCCTGATCATCTATTTGAATAGCAGGGGGTTTAAGGTTTTCATCCTTATTTGTTGCTTTGTATGGTTTTATTAATGATACATGAAATGTGGGATGTATCTTATAGGAAGGTGGTAATACCAATCTGACAGTAGAAGGATTTACAATTTTGTCTATCGCAAAAGGGCCAATAAATTGGTTTGCTAATTTCTTTGAAGGTACATGCACCTTTAGGTTTTTAATCGATAATAAAACTTTGTCACCAATTTTATATAGAGGACTAGGTCTATGATGCATGTCATAATACCGTTTCTGATAATTCTTGGCTTCCATGAGGTGAGTTTTAACCAACGCTAAACGTTCCTGTAGCTTACTTGAGTAGTCTTTGGCAACTGTTGAATTCACCTCAGTATTGGTAATCAATATGTTAGTTGGATGATATCCATAAGTTACATAGAAAGGAGTCATTTTTGTTGATGTTGAAATTGAGTTGTTATAGGAAAACTCGGCCATAGGTAAATAATTAATCCAATCATCTTGAAGATGGGATACGTAACACCTTAGATATTGCTCTAACGTTTGGTTTAATTTTTCTGTCATTCCATTGGTTTGTGGGTGAAATGCTGTTGAATACCTGGAGTTTATTTTCAACAACTTACATAAGGATCTCCAGAATGCTGAAGTAAATTGTGTACCCCTGTCTGTGATAATAGTTGTTGGAAGCCCGTGTAACTTTACAATATGGTTTAGAAAAACATTGGCAGTGATGTAAGCGTTAGGTAAGCTTTTCAATGGTATAAAATGTCCCATTTTTGTTAAGTGATCTATCACTACTAATATTGTATTATATCGGTGTGATAAAGGTAAGTCTACAATGAAATCCATTGAAATTGTGGACCAAGGCCTATCAGGAACTGGCAGTGGGTTTAACAATCCAATTGGTCCCCTGTGATCAATTTTATTTCTAGCGCAAGTATCGCATGAAGTAACATATTGTTGGATGTCTTGATCCATTTGTGGCCACCAGAAACTTCTTCTTGTTTTTTCTATTGTTTTTTGTATGCCTGTATGTCCAGATAAGGGTTCATCGTGAGTGTTTTTTAATATATGGGTTCTCATTACTTCCGGAACATATAACTTGTCTTTGTGATAATAAAGACCTGTTTCTGGGTTTTTAATACAATTCTTAGGATAATCATCCTCTTTCTGTATTACCTTTATTATTTCCTTTTCCAAAGGAGTTAGTACTCCAATGAATCTTTCAGCTGGTATAATTGGAACTATTGCATCATGATGTGATTCTTCTTGTATTCTAGATAGAGCGTCTGCCTTTACGTTCAAGTGTCCAGGTTTGTAAGTAATTATAAAATTGAATCTGTCCAAAAATAAAGACCATCTTACTTGTCGAGCAGACAGGGTTTTGCTTTTCTTTAAGTATTCTAAATTCTTGTGATCTGTGAACACTTTGAATGGTTTCTCAGTTCCTTCTAATAAATGCCTCCATTGTTCAAGAGAAGTTTTTATGGCTAATAACTCCTTATCTCCTATGCTATAGTTAATTTCGGCAGGAGAAAATCTTCTGGAGTAGTAACCAACTGGGTTCATCTCTGTCTGTTCCTTATTGTATTGTGAAAGGATGGCTCCAATTCCAGAACTGGAAGCGTCTACTTCAAGTACATATTGAAGATTGTTATCTGGTATGTGGAGCAGTGGAGCTTTAGAAAATGTTTCTTTTAAGGAATCAAAAGCTATCTGTGCCTGTTCTGTCCATTTATACCTTTGTTTCTTACTGGTTAGTTCAGTCAAAGGTTTAACGATGTTAGAAAAATTATCAATAAATTTTCTATAGTAATTCGCGAATCCGATAAATCTTTGCAGAGCTCGTATTGATTTTGGTATAGGCCATTGCAATATAGCGGATACTTTTTCGGGGTCCATTTGAATCCTGTTGGGTGTTATGATATAACCTAGGAACTTTATCTTCTTCACATGAAAAAGACATTTTTCTTGCTTTGCGTATAATTTATGCTCTTTTAATCTTGTTAAAACCCATCGAACATGTTTTTCATGTTCTTGTGGATTCTTTGAGTAAATAAGTATATCATCTAAATATACAATGACACAAACATCCAGTAAATCATAGAATATTTCATTAATGAAATGCTGAAAGGTCGCTGGGGCGTTGGTTAACCCAAATGGCATAACATTATATTGGTATAAACCGTATCTGGTCCTAAATGCAGTCTTCCACTCATCCCCTTTTTTGATCCTAATAAGGTTATACGCACCTTTCAGATCTAGCTTGGTGTAAATGTTTGCTCCTTTCAATCGCTCTATGAGCTCTGGAATCAATGGTAAAGGATATCTGTTTTTTATTGTAATGGCATTAAGAGCCCTGTAGTCAATTATAGATCTTAACGATTTATCTTTATTTTTAACTAGAAACATGCCTGCTGCTGCTGGGGAAGTTGAATGAGAAATGAATCCCTTTCTTAAATTCTCATCCAAATATGTCCTCAGGAATTTTAGTTCTTCTTGTGATAGTGGATAAATTTTCCCATGTGGTATCTGTGACCCTGGTACAAGGTCTATAGGACAATCAAAACTCCTATGTGGGGGCAAATTTTCTGCTTCCTTTAGATTGAAAACCTCTGCCAAATCCTGATACAAACCTGGTATTCCTTCTTCAAGTGAAGCTATAACAGTATGAGGGTAACAAGTTTTATTGCAATAGGAAGAGGTTAGTGTAAGTTCTGAGTGTTTCCAGTTTATTACCGGATTATGTAGTTGTAACCATGTATACCCTAAGATTAAGTTATGTAATGCAATAGGTATTACATCAAATTTTATGTATTCTGTGTGACCTGTATTAGATTTAACTAGTAAAGGTACAGTATGATGTGTAATAGGACCTTTTTTAATCAAAGTTCCATCAATAGACTTAACATACACAGGTGTTTGCTTGCACACTAAGGGTATTTTATTTTTTTCAACAAACATAGAATCAATATAACTTCCTGATGCCCCGGAATCAATCAACGCCCTGGTTAAGATATTTTCCTGATCCCACTGTAAAGAGAGAGTTAATGTCAATTGTTTATCATCCAAGATATGACAAATGTGATTTGGGTCTTTATGCTTACCCTTCTTTTGTTTCTGAAGTATTGGACACTCAGATACAGAGTGCTCTTTGTTTGCACAGTATAAACACAATTTTTCTATCCTCCTCCTTATCTTTTCTTCATGAGTGAGAGGTCCTTTAATCGCTCCAATTTCCATAGGTGTTGAATATAATTGTGGTTTTTCTGAAGTTGAATTATAAGTGATGGTTCGCCTTGTTGATGAGTCATATGAGACCCTTTCAGCACGCCTTTCTCTAAGCCTTCTATCAATAGATGTACTTAATTTTATTAGAGCTGGTAAAGTATCTGGCAACTCCTGACGTGAAAGCTCATCTTTTAATGTTTCAGAAAGACCGAGCCTATACTGATTTTTAAGGCTAACCTGGTTCCATTGAGAATCTACTGCCCACATTTGGAAGTCAATAGTATATTCCTCCACTGTACGCTTCCCTTGTTTAAGTGAGCGTAACTTGGATTCAGCTATTATCTGTGTGTCAGTATCTACATATAAGTTAGACTTGGCTTGGAAAAATTCTTGTAATGAATCCAATATGGGATCATTGTTCTCATAATATCTGTTTGCCCACGTTCTAGGTTCACCTTGTAAAAAAGAAATAGTGGTGCAAACTTTGATGCGGTCAGTATGGTAGGTACGTGGTCTTAATGAGAATAGAAGATGGCAAGCATTTTTAAAATCTCTGAATTCATGTCTTTTGCCTGTAAAAGTTTGAGGGTATTGTATGTGGGGTTCTGGTATGTCAGGTTTAGCAGTTACATAGTCTTTGACTATAGTTTTTAGTGCTGCATTTTCTGCTTGAACCTCAGTTAACCCTCTTGCAAGATAATCTAATTTTTGTTGGATATTAGTAAACTGATTTTTTATTTCAGTTGGATCCATTGTATGAAAATCTATAACAGTATACAACTTAATTCACTGTGGTCTGGAAATTATGTGATGATCTGCTGTAGCAGATATTGTTGCAGTGAAAATATTAAGTTTGTTTCTCTTTTCCTGAATATAGTCAAGCAATATGGTCTTAATAACCTGACTAGTCAGTAGTGAGAATTACTGTTATAGATTTAAGCGCAGAGTCTAAATCTGAATTGTCTTTCCAGATTAGATAGTATAAGTACATCAACAATACAAGTAATGATAAAGAACAGATCAGAATGAGATATGATCACACAGGTGATTAATGAGTTAACTTCAGACGAGATATAACTTCTGTTAATTATGAATCCTCTTCATGCACTCACACATACAACCTTAAAATATATACAAGTCCATTCACATATCCTTTCGTCAAGTATAGGCAAACTTTGAGATGATGATTTGATTCCTGAGGTAAGTAACATGGAATTAGGATACTTTTATATGCAGCGTTTTTGAGCGGAGATAACTTGTACCTGACGACCGGTCCGGTCGGCGTCTTCAGTGTGAGTGCGGCTTCCGGATTGCGGTAAGTAGTTCCGGCGGCTTCGTGATCCAAAAAACAAGTTAAGTCCGTAAGAACAGGCAGGTTTGCAAGATGTAAAGTTTGTTACAACAAATGATAAGTGATAATGAATAGCAGGAGAAAGTAACAGTTCAATAATGATGATATATTACGAGAGAAAAGTCAAGTAGCAAAATTAACTAGAGATAAACAAAATCACTCTAGTAACAGCAATTTCCAGACAAGGAATGCCTGACCCAAATGTGCTATAAATAGGGAGTAACCTGTTAAAGGCGGGATATACCTTAAAGGTATATCACATAACCGCTTAGCAGACTGTTTTTGTGGAAACAGGGTCCAACAGCTCTCTTACCCTCCCCTTCTCCCACTGTCCCCTGTTATGTTTGTTTTTATTTTATTTTATGTTATTATGAATTGTATTTATTTTTCTGTAATGTAGGGATCTCCTCCAAGCAATTACTGCCTTTTTATAGTGTAGGGTACCACCTCCTCCCTCCAAATGATCATTATGTGTAGTGTAGGGAACTCCTCCCTCTTCCCTCTCAAGCTGGGCAAAAAGTGACTGCAGAACTCATTATTCACCTTGAAGACCCTATTTCCACAAAAACAGTCTGTAGAAAACTTCACAAAGCCAACATCCATGGAAGAGCTGCAATTGCTATACATGAAATCCTAGACACCAATACTAAAATGTGAAAAAGGTTTCATAACATCTGGACTGCTGAAGACTGGAAACGAGTGATATTATCATCAATTGTATTATTCCCAACATCAGGTCAGGCTTATTTATGAAGAACTCCTAGGGAAGCATACAACTCTGACTGTCTAGTTCCAACCGTCAAACATGAGGGTGGATCTGTAATTATTTGGGCTGTCATATCTTGGATTTGGCTGTCCCCATCATTACGCTAAATGGTTGAGTTACTGCCAGCAAGTACTTGTACATTGTAGTTGAGCAGTTGCATCCTATGGCCCAAATGTTGTTTCCCATCAATGATACATTTTCAAGATGATAATGTGCCCATACACACAGCCAGAACAGTTCAGTCTTGGTTTGAGGAGGACCCAGATGAACTTCAACAGTTGCCCTGGAAGCGCAATCACCTGACTTGAATATCATTGAATCTGTGGGCAGCATTGTAGGGCAAAGTGAAATGTGGATTCCATCATCCAAGATCTCTGAAGAATATGGAAGGTGTTCTGATAGACAAATGGTACAACATTCCACTGGATACTATTCAAGAGTTATATGAATCTATTCCAAGAAGGTTTGAAGCTCTATTAAAGGCAAATGGTGGTTCACCAACTTATTAATACATAAATATTGCCAGGTTAATATTTCCCAGGTGTTCACATTATTTATCCAACCCTTGTATATATTAAACAGTAAAGGAGATTGGCAAAAGCATGTATGTTGATTATTATTGATCATGCAGTGCTAAGTGTTTAACCCCCACAAAGGGGTTAAACATTATAAAAATACTGCTCAGGAGCCACAGAGCACTTCTGTTCCCAAAAGGAAACTGCAGCTCACCCAGTTAGCAGCTGTTAGTAAAAAAAAAAAAAAATGTATGTTGGATACATAGTGGTAATATTGGTAATAATCCAAAGCGTCCACAGAAAAATTTCTAGGGGGGGGGCGGCAAAAAATTAAACGAGTCCAGACAAATTATATGTATACTGTATGTGTGTGTATATATATATATATATATATATATATATATATATATATATATATATATATATATATATATATATATATATATATATACATATATATACATATATAAAATCAGTGGTTGAAAATTATTACAATATTGCACTAAATTACATTTGCTTTTCTTCTATGTTTTTACTTCTACAGGGGCAGTGAACACAGACACACCTGGAGTCCGTCAGGGTGGTATACGGACCTGCTACACATATATGATCCTAGCTCATAGAAGAGTAAGTACATATTTGGCACAAGATAGTATTTGCTGTTTTATAAGGACTGTATTATTATTATTATTGTGTGTTTTATATTTTTTACATGTTATTGGAACGCGGAGTGCTATAAACTATGTAGAACTTGGAAACAAGTGATATACATTTTCTTTATTTTGTACACTTTACTTTTGTTATTGTTTCACATTTAATCACATTTATATTTTTTTTATTATTGTGAATTTTGCAAGTTTATTAACACATATAATGGCCCTTTAAATAAGAAAACTGATAAGACAAGACTACATGCCATCATTATCTACAACTTCTAGCATTAGTTGTACTGTTTTGTGCTGAATGTTAGTGATATATGTAGATGTAATATAAAGTTAAATAAGAGTTAAGATCTCAGGATGAGAATAGTATTCCCTATAAAAGGAAATGGATTGCTCTTACAGCTGTTTGGCAGAATCATATTTCACATTTGAAAAGTTGACAGCTCTTTAAAGTGATTATATCATTAATAACTCTAGGAGGGACAAAGGGATTTTCTATTAAAATAAGGATTTTTAGTACAAAAGATGTGCATCTGGGAGACAAGAAGAGCTAATATGACTATAACATTCAAATGTATCAAAGGGATTTAATACAGTTTAAGAAAATCATTCTTCACAAAAAGAAAAAGCCTAACAAGTTTTAGAGTAGCAGGTTCATAAACAAAGCAATGTTAACAATCCTTTTGAAAAATGCATCAAATTACTTATCTGCAAACATCCCCATAGACCAGGGGCGCGATCCGATATAGATCGCAGTTTGCGGCGCAAGCGAGGGAACCGGCGTCGCCCGCAGTTTCAGTTCGCAACTCGAGCTATCCCATATAAGTCGCCGTCAGATGCTAACGTGCCGTAAGTCTGACAAACCAGCGATGTCCAGAAATCTGCGCAAGTACAAATTTCTGGCGTCGCCAGTGACTTGCGGCACGTTAGAAACTGCCGGCGCCTATAAAACCTGACTAAAGTCTAAAACACCCGCACTGTCTAACACGCCTCCCTAACATAGCCCGACAAGTCTAACACGCCTCCCTAACATAGCCCGACACGTCTAACCCTCTATCCGCTATCCCCCCTCACTAGCCTAACAATAAAAAAGCTATTAACCCCTAAACCGCTGCTCCCGTACCCCGCCGCAACCTAATAAAGTTATTAGCCCCTAAACCGCCACTCCCGTACCCCGCCGCCAGCTATATTATATCTATAACCCCCTAAAGTGAGCCCCTAACACCGCCGCCATCTATATTAAAATTATTAACCCGTAATGTAAACCCCTTACACCACCGCCATCTCTATTAAAATGATTAACCCCTAATTTAATCGACCTACCCCGCCGCCAGCTATATTATCTATATTAACCCTAAGTATATTATAGTTAATATAGTTATTACATTATATATATTAACTATATTAACCCTAATTATATTAGGGTTAATATAGTTAATATAGTTACTATAGTATTTATATTAACTATATTAACTCTATCTAACCCTAACTAAATTTATATTAAATTAATCTAATTAATTTATAAACTAAAATATTCCTATTTAAATCTAAATACTTACCTATAAAATAAACCTTAAGATAGCTACAATATAATTAATAATTACATTGTAGCTATGTTAGGGTTAATATTTATTTTACAGGTAAATTGTTAATTATTTTAACTAGGTATAATAGCTATTAAATAGTTATTAACTATTTAATATCTACCTAGTTAAAATAATTACCCAATTACCTGTAAAATAAATCCTAACCTAAGTTACAAATACACCTACACTATCAATAAATTTAATAAACTACAAACATCTATCTAAAAATACAATTAAATTAACTAAACTACAAAAAAAACAAACACTAAATTACAAAAAATAAAAAAAAATTACAAGATTTTTAAGCTAATTACACCTATTCTAAGCCCCCTAATAAAATAATAAACCCCCAAAATAAAAAAAATTCCCTGCCCTATTCTAAATTAAACAAATTTCAAAGCTCTTTACCTTACCAGCCCTTAAAAGGGCCTTTTGTGGGGCATGCCCCAAAGAATTCAGCTCTTTTGCATACAAATACAATACCCCCCCCCCATTACAACCCACCACCCACATACCCCTATTCTAAAACCA
Source organism: Bombina bombina (assembly GCF_027579735.1). NCBI lineage: Eukaryota > Metazoa > Chordata > Amphibia > Anura > Bombinatoridae > Bombina > Bombina bombina. Next base: position 987,416,470 of record NC_069500.1, read on the forward strand.
CCCAAACCCCCCTTAAAAAAGCCTAACACTACCCCCCTGAAGATCTCCCTACCTTGTCTTCACCACACCGGGCCGAACTCCTGATCCGATCCGGGCGATGTCTTCCTCCAAGCGGCAAAGAAGAATTCTTCCTCCGGCGATGTCTTCCTCCAAGCGGCAAAGAAGAATTCTTCCTCCGGCGACGTCTTCCTCCAAGCGGCAGCAAAGTCTTCATTCTTCCGGCGGCATCTTCAATCTTCTTTCTTCGCTCCGCCGCCGCGGAGCATCCATCCCGGCCGACTGCTGAACTACGAATGAGGTACCTTTAAATGACGTCATCCAAGATGGCGTCCGCCGAATTCCGATTGGCTGATAGGATTCTATCAGCCAATCGGAATTAAGTTAGAAAAATCTGATTGGCTGATTGAATCAGCCAATCAGATTCAAGTTCAATCCGATTGGCTGATCCAATCAGCCAATCAGATTGAGCTCGCATTCTATTGGCTGTTCCGATAAATAGAGATGGCGGCGGTGTAAGTGGCTTACATTAGGGGTTAATAATATTAATATAGCTGGCGGCGGTATAGGGGGATTAGATTAGGGGTTAATAATTTTTATATAGGTGGCGGCGGTGTAAGGGGTCAGATTAGGGGATAGATAAGGTAGATGACAGCGGTGTAAGGGGTTCTAATTAGGGGATAGATAAGGTAGATGGCGGCGGTTTTAGGGGCTCACAGTAGGGGGTTAGTTTATGTAGATGGCGGTTTAGGGGTTAATAACTTTATTAGGGATTTCGGGGGGGGGGGATCGCGGTTGACAGGTAGATAGACATTGCGCATGCGTTAGGTGTTAGGTTTATTTTAGCAGATCGCGGTTGACAGGGAGATAGACATTGCGCATGCGTTAGGTGTTAGGTTTATTTTAGCAGATCGCGGTTGACAGGGAGATAGACATTGCGCATGCGCTAGGTGTTAGGTTTATTTTAGCAGCCAGTTTAGGAAGTTACGGGGCTCCAATAGTCAGCGTAAGGCTTCTTACGGCTGCTTTTTGTGGCGAGGTGAAAATGGTGTAAGTTTTCTCCATTTTCGCCACGTAAGTCCTTACGCTGCATATTGGATACCAAACTGCGCGGGTTTGGTATACCTGCCTATAGCCCAAAAAACTACGGGCGACGGCAGAAATATACGCGCGTAACTTCTAGGTTACGCCGTATATGTGATACCAAACCCGCGCAAATATTGGCGTCGCCGGCTTTTGCGGGCGACGATTTTTATCGGATGGACCCCCAGGGGTTTAACTTCACTTCATTGAGCTCCAGGGTGAAGTCAATGGTACCTTATTTCAATAGTATATTGATGGTTGTTTGTAGTAAACAGTGGCTGAGATGTTTCGCTGTTACTGTGGGTCATCATTCCACCTTGGTTAGTCCACTCTAGAGTATCGCCAACACTAAAATAAAGTATTAACCCCTAATCTGCCTCCCCCTCATCGCTAACACTAAAATAACCCTATTAACCCCTAAACCACAGGCCCCCACATCGCAACACACTAAATTAAACTATTAACCCCTATACCTAAAACCCTTTCTAATTTTAAATTAAAATTACAATATAAACATCTTAAAATAAATAAAAACTTACCTGTGAAATAAAACAAACCTAAGCTTAAACTATAAATAAACTCAACATTACTATTTTAAAAAACTAATATAAACTAAAAATAAAAAACCTAAATTACAAAAATAAAAAATCCTAACACTATGGCAAAACCCCCCTAAAATTGCAAAAAAAAAAAAACAGTCTAAAATTATGAAAAATAATAAAAATTAAACCTAAATCTAATACCCCTATAAAAACAAAAATGCCACCCCAAAATAAAATCACCCCCTAATCTAACAATTAACTACCAATAGCCCTTAAAAGGACCTTTTTGTCTTGTTCCGGTGTATATGCGCTCAGGACACAGACCCTCGGGGCAGTGGTAGGGAATTGGAGACACCAACCCCTGACCCAGGGAAGAGTATCCTGGACATGGATAGATGATATTCTGTGATTCATAGTTGCAAGAAGTTATTGTAGAATTCATGGAGAGTGAAACATATGTATACAATATATTCTGGCTTCAATGGAAACATAAATTGATACTGTGACTTATAGTTAATAGGAGTAGCTGCAAACTAAGGTTTGTTGCAGGTTCACAGTACATAATATTACATAGAGCTGTATATCAGTAATAAGCAGAGCAGCACAGGTGATAGACAAGTTGCAAGTTTAAGGCATTAAATACTGTTTGTGCATATATTGGACAATCACAGGAAAGCTGTTTAACTGAACACATAGAGTGCAGAGTTCTAAATATATTAACATAATTAGAGGAGGATATTTCAGCTATTACAACTTGTAAGTTATAAAGTTCTGAGTAAGATGCTGTTGTAGTAATTAGAGAGTGATTATAACCAAATGCATACTTGTAATTTAGAATACAGTTCAGAGTTTGTTAAGTAGCAGTGTCCAGGAAACAAAATGGATTTATATGGATACTTGCGATTAGATTATTTTAAGCATAGCTAAAAGGAAAGGCTGTAGTTTGAATATGTTGGTAAAATCCTTGCTGGAACAGTCATAGACCTCAGTTGTTCTGGAACAAAACTTTAAAGCTAATGTTATAGGGACAGTGATATCAGGCAGGCATATGTTACACTTTTGTAGGGCATTGCCCTGAAGCAAGCAGCTCTTTTTTGCAAAGAATTACAAAGTCCCCCCTAATTTGAACAGCCAATAGGATTTAAGCAGTTCTCATCCTTTTGGCTGATTTAAATATTTCATCCAATAGGAATGCAAGGTACCCAATATTAAACGGGTACCTTGCATTCAAGCTTCAGTGTGTGGTGGAGATCACAAGAAGAGGAGTCTCCACGTCGTTCCTGATGACCGCCGACAGCTCCACAACCCCTGGATGAAGATGGAAGATGGCTCTGCGACACCTGTATGAAGATTGAAGATGGAGCCGTCTGGTGTTAGTGTTAGTTTTTTTTTTGGTCTAGGTTTTATTTAGCCTGTTTTAGATTTTTTTGTTTTTTAATGGGCAGCAAAAGAGCAGATTGCCTTTTTAAGGGCCATACCCATACAAATGCCCCTTTAGGGGCAATGGGTAGCTTAGGTTTATTTTAGTTGGCTTTTTTTTTGGGGGGGGGAGGTTTGGGTGGGTGGGGGGTTGTTTTTTTTTGTTAGGTGGGACTTTGTAATTTTTTTGCAAAAAAGAGCTAATTGCTTCAGGGCAATGCCCTACAAAAGGCCCTTTTAAGGGCTATTGGTAGTTTATTGTTAAATTAGGGGGTGTTTTTATTTTGTGGTGGCTTTTTTATTTTATAGGGGTATTAGGTTTAATTTTTATTATTTTAGATGCATTTGTTTGTTATTTTTGTAATCTTATTTTTTTATATTTTGTAATTTTTTATTTTTGGTATATTTTATTTTGTTAAAATAGTAATGTTAGAAGTAGCAGCAGCTCAAGTTCTGAGCTCCGCAGCACACATCAGCTTACATTGCAATATAACAAGAAAAAGAGCCCAAATTTGTTCTGCCCTTGACAGATATTGTGTCTGGGCGTCAGAGTGATTGGAAAATACCATCTTTCCCCCACCGAAGCTCACTATATGAAACAAGAGCGGAGTGGCTGCTAACAGTAATGGGTGAGGGGGCCATTTTGGTTTGAGTGGGGAAGAGAGGAGCTTGGATAGGACCAGAGAACTCTGCAAGCGACAGATCTACGGCTGCCTGAGGACAGATCCTTCGATCTCTTGAGCCCCGGTGTCCTATTTACATTACCCCAGTGGGGCAAACATACACAGATCTCCTGGCATCTGGTATCAATGTGACACGTGGCGTAAGGCTTGGCCTGGGCAGCTTACGGCAACGGAATCAGCAACTACGCTTAGGTGAGGCACCCCGGTATTTGAAAAAACCATCTCCCTACATTGGTGGCATACACCGGCTGAAGGAGTTCCAGACGAATAGCGGATAAAGAGAAAGGGGCGTGTGATCCCTGGAACAATACCTCCACGTCTCTGCTTAGACAATCCTCTGCTGCCGATCAGATCAGGAACAGGACCGGACTCGGCAGCTCCATGACCCTTCTGGAGGAGGTAAAAAGACAGCTAAGGTAACTCACTACTGGGACACAGATAGTCACATTTTTTTCCCTACACCCAGAAGTATGGGTTAAGAGGCCTGAAACTCCCTAAGATACATACAGAGGCCTGGAACTTTATACAGGGGCTGCTTGAGCACGTGTGTGGGGCAACTTATAGCACTGACACTGGGGATTGAGATCTGACACCCTACAATTGCTGCTATCTATCTGCTTTTGCACCCCAGCAGGGGTATCTGATTACTGTCATCCATCACAATACAATACAGCCCGACACATAAAAGGACACCGCGTGGTTGGGACACAGTGTGGCAGAACTGACTTCCCCTATATGCAAGATTTATGAGGGCCTTGCTGGTGTTTGTAGCTCTGGGCTAAAAATAAGACCTTTAAAGCCTAAACTGAAAGCTCTCTCTGGATCTATAACTGTTGTTAACACTGTAAATTAGAAGCGTTAGAAAAACGCTCCTTAGCATTACAACAAAAAATCGATGACCTCGAGAACCGTTCAAGGCGAAATAATGTTCGCTTATTATGGCTACCTGAATCAGTAAAGTCAGCTGATATCTTAAAATTTATAGAAAACACCCTTCCCACGCTGCTAGATATTTCTTCTGAAAGCTTAATAAGTAGCGTTGAGAGGGCACATACTGTAGAGTAGGCCCGGACAGACATGGATCATAATGCCCAGGCTCGTCAGGTTATGATAAAGTTTCTCCACTTTCAAACAACTCCTTATCTTGAGAGCCTATAGGAAGGTTGAGACCCTGACTTATGAAAAATCTAGACTGCTGATGTTTCAAGACTACTCGGTGGATATGATGAGGAGGCATAGGGAATTCTCCTCCATTTGCTCTAAGCTACACCGAGAGGGCAGACAGGCTTATTTGCTATATCCTGCCAAGCTTAAAATAGCCACTCCTAGAGGCCCTAAATTTTTTTGATTCCCCGTAAACAGCACAAGATTACCTAGAAGCAGAAAATGGCTCCAGGAGCCCTGTCCACTCCAGGGGGTGGGTGGGAGGGTTGAAGAGATAGAATATGTTAACAATAATTCCACTTTATTCACTATAGATTAATGGATGGCTCTATTGGCCATAATAGAGAGAATATCTCAGCATATGTGGGAAATCTCCAAGAGTTTTGAATTATTCAGGTTTTACTTATGTTTATTGTTATGGTTAATGGCAAGGTTTGAATTATGTCAATTGATGTTACTAATGCCTCCTCAAACCAAGGGAAATGAGCTGCACTTGCGCTCCACAAACTGAGGCAGAGACTAGGATCTCTGACATTAAGGACACGCAGGTTGTTAACACTGTAAATTAGAAGCGTTAGAAAAACACTCCTTAGCATTACAACAAAAAATTGATGACCTCGAGAACCGTTCAAGGCGAAATAATGTTCGCCTATTATGGCTACCTGAATCAGTAAAGTCAGCTGATATCTTAAAATTTATAGAAAACACCCTTCCCACGCTGCTAGATATTTCTTCTGAAAGCTTAATAGGTAGCGTTGAGAGGACACATACAGTGGGGCAAAAAAGTATTTAGTCAGCCACCAATTGTGCAAGTTCTCCCACTTAAGAAGATGAGAGAGGCCTGTAATATTCATCATAGGTATATCTCAACTATGAGAGACAAAATGTGGAAACAAATACAGACAATCACATTGTCTGATTTGGAAAGAATTTATTTGCATAATATGGTGGAAAATAAGTATTTGGTCACCTACAAACAAGCAATATTTCTGGCTCTCACAGACCTGTATCTTCTTCTTTAAGAGGCTCCTCTGTCCTCCACTCATTACCTGTATTAATGGCACCTGTTTGAACTTGTTATCAGTATAAAAGACACCTGTCCACAATCTCAAACAGTCACACTCCAAACTCCACTATGGTGAAGACCAAAGAGCTATCGAAGAATACCAGAAACAAAATTGTAGACTTGCACCAGGCTGGGAAGACTGAATCTGCAATAGGCAAACAGCTTGGTGTGAAGAAATCAACTGTAGGAGCAATAATTAGAAAATGGAAGACATACAAGACCACTGATAATCTCCCTCGATCTGGGGCTCCACGCAAGATCTCACCCCGTGGGGTCAAAATGATCACAAGAACGGTGAGCAAACATCGCAGAACCACACGGGGGGACCGAGTGAATGACCTGTAGAGAGCGGGGACCACCATGACAAAGGCTACCATCAGTAACACACTACGCCGCGTGCAGTGCCAGACGTATCCCCCTGCTTAAGCCAGTACATGCCCGGGCCCATCTGAAGTATGCTAGAGAGCATTTGGATGATCCAGAAGCGGATTGGGAGAATGTCATATGGTCAGATGAAACCAAAGTAGAACCGTTTGGTAGAAACACAACTTGTCGTGTTTGGAGGAGAGAGAATGCTGAGTTGCAACCAAAGAACACCATACCTACTGTGAAGCATGGGGGTGGCAACATCATGCTTTGGGGCTGTTTCTCTGCAAAGGGAACAGGACGACTGATCCACGTACATGAAATGAATGAATGGGGCCATGTATCCTGAGATTTTGAGTACAAACCTCTTTCCATCAGCAAGGGCATTGAAGATGAAACATGGCTGGGTCTTTCAGCATGACAATGATCCCAAACACACCGCCCGGGCAACGAAGGAGTGGCTTCGTAAGAAGCATTTCAAGGTCCTGAAGGGGCCTAGCCAGTCTCCAGATCTCAACCCCATAGAAAACCTTTGGAGGGAGTTGAAAGTCTGTGTTGCCCAGCGACAGCCCCAAAACATCACTGCTCTAGAGGAGATCTGCTTGCAGGAATGGGCCAACATACTAGCAACAGTGTGTGACAACCTTGTTAAGACTTACAGAAAACGTTTGACCTCTGTCATTGCCAACAAAGGATATATAACAAAGTATTGAGATGAACTTTTGATATTGACCAAATACTTATTTTCCACCATAATATGCAAATACATTCTTTCCAAATCAATGTGATTGTCTGGATTTGTTTCCACATTTTGTCTCTCATAGTTGAGGTATGCCTATGATGAAATTTACAGGCCTCTCTCTCAAATCTAGACTGCTGACGTTTCAAGACTACTCGGTGGATATGATGAGGAGGCATAGGGAATTCTCCTCCATTTGCTCTAAGCTACACCGAGAGGGCAGACAGGCGTATTTGCTATATCCTGCCAAGCTTAAAATAGCCACTCCTAGAGGCCCTAAGTTTTTTTGATTCCCCGTAAACAGCACAAGATTACCTAGAAGCAGAAAATGGCTCCAGGAGCCCTGTCCACTCCAGGGGGGTGGGAGGGTTGAAGAGATAGAATATGTTAACAATAATTCCACTTTATTCACTATAGATTAATGGATGGCTCTATTGGCCATAATAGAGAGAATATCTCAGCATATGTGGGAAATCTCCAAGAGTTTTGAATTATTCAGATTTTACTTATGTTTATTGTTATGGTTAATGGCAAGGTTTGAATTATGTCAATTGATGTTACTAATACCTCCTCAAACCAAGGGAAATGAGCTGCACTTGCGCTCCACAAGGGAGTGGGGAATGTGGGGTGTGCTGGCAGGGGGGGGGCCCGCTCGGAGTACTGAGATTTAACTACTGTTTGATGCTAATGTGCTTTCTCTGTGGGTACACTTGCTCAGAGGGGGTTCTCTGCTCCGGGGGGGGGGGGGGGGGGGGGGGGCTCCTACCAGCCGTCAGGCTCCTATGGGAGGCTGTTTGTGTTTATTGCATGGAGTTATGGGTGGAACTGTAACTAAGGAAACTGCACCAAATATACTTACTCAGGTTAAGCTGATTATTCTGCTTCTCAATGTCGTTGGGATTTGTGAACTGAGAAAAATGTATCTTGAAATGGAAAAATATGGAGAGCGCATTACTGTTTATAATTTTTTTACAAAATGTTTGTTGATATTTCTTTGCAGACTAGTAGTACCTGAAAACTATTAGGCAGGAGGACGCAACTTGGAGGTATGTGATGGTGTGAAAAATTCCCCCCCCCCTTTTTTTCCCCCCTCTCTCTCTCTCTCTCTCTCTCTCTCTCTCTCTCTCTCTCTCTCTCTCTCTCTCTCCCTACCTGGCAATTTGTATCATAATTAGTAGTACCATTTAGTATATATTCTTGTAATGTAGGAGGAATACCTTCCCCATCAAGAGAAAGACCATACTCACACAATTGAGAAAAAAAGGGGTATATATCGTGTTTTTGCAGGAGACGCACTTAACTGACTTAGAACACACCAAGCTGAAGAGGGACTGGGTGGGAAGGGTTGAGTTTGCTCCCTAAAAAAGTGCCAGTAGAGAAGTAACAATATTATTTGGGAAAAAATTAGATATTACAGAAACCACAATGATAGGCGACCCAGAAGGACGATATCTCATAGTTCAAACCAAAATAGCGGATAAAACTTATACTTTGTGCAATATCTATGCCCCCAATCAGAAAAGAAAAACATTCTGGAAAGACTTGATTATAGTTCTGACCCCCTTCCTGGATACTGCCCTTGTTATTGGAGGGGATTTCAATCTAGCTCCCAATCCGCAGTGTGACAGTCTAAGGGACACCTCTAGATGCAATGTTGGACATCATACTAAATTGAATAGCAAATTTGAATGGGGAATTTTTCAGGCCTTGACATCCTCCTTGGATGTGATAGATAACTGGCACAAACTAAACCCAGATGGCAAAGATTATACTTGTGTCTCCCGGGCTTCGCCTACCATGTCTCGTATTGACTTGTTTGTGACCTCTAAATCTTTAATACCCCAAATTATAGAAGCTACAATAGGAGATGTGATTGTGTCTGATCATGCACCCATAGGACTCTTTCTGGATACACTGGCGCCTTCGGGGGGCCGACGGACTCTTAGGTTACCGCGCTACCTAATTATCAGGAATTCCAACAGCATATGGTAAAATGCTGGGATGATTTAATAGTTTTATCCGCTATTTTGGTTTGAACTATGAGATATCGTCCTTCTGGATCGCCTATCATTGTGGTTTCTGTAATATCTAATTTTTTCCCAAATAATATTGTTACTTCTCTACTGGCACTTTTTTAGGGAGCAAACTCAACCCTTCCCACCCAGTCCCTCTTCAGCTTGGTGTGTTCTAAGTCAGTTAAGCATATGGTAAAATGCTGGGATGATTTTAATGTCACCAATGCACAACACTTAACGATGCCTGAGCTTTTTTGGCAAACAGTAAAAGTGGTGCTTCAGGAAACATATTGGCCTTCCTGTCTCGTAGGAAAAAGCTACATACAGAGAGGCTGGAGAAGCTCAGGGATGAACTGGCTGCATCTTATCTTGCTTACCGAAATGAGCCCACGTGGCCTCATCATCAACAATACATGTCCACAAAGAAGGAATATGATGCACTCTTAGCTTATCAAGCATCCCAAACACTTATGAGAACCAGAGGCAAGTACTATCACTACAGGGACAAATCAGGCAGGCTGCTGGCCTCCCTGGTTAACCTTAAAACATCTAAGCACTTTGTTGCTGCTCTAAAAGATAATGGGAAAGTGGTTAAAGACCCCAAACAGATTGCTGAGGCATTTGCCTCTTATTACAATTGACTGTATTCTAGCAATCAAGATAGCTTAGAGGATATACTACGGGACTTCTGGGAGTCGGTTAGGTTGCCTCAGGTGTCAGAGGAGCAATTGAGCAAGTTCAATGCACCTTTGTCTAGAGAAGAGGTGGATAAGACGATTATGTCTCTAGCCTTGGGCAAAGCAGCAGGTCCTTATGGATTGCCCATAAAATTTTACAGAATGCTGAGACCACAAGTTGTTCCAGTGCTGACAGACCTATACACGGGTTATTTTACTGAAGCAAAGGAGCCGGCTCGTACTTTCTCGGCGGTGTATATTACTTTGATCCCTAAAGTGGGAAAGGACACCCTCTACCCAGAATCTTATAGGCCAATCTCGCTATTAAACGTGGACTATAAGATTCTTATGAGGCTCTTGGCAGAATGCCTTAAATTTATCTTACAAGACTTGATCCATGAGGATCAGACTGGTTTTATGCTTGAGAGATCGTCGGCAGTTAATGTATGCTTGGTGCTGCAGATAACCCAGTACTTTTGGAACAGAGGACGAGTTGGATTGGATGCACCACCTCCAGGGCCTTCTTGCTGTCATTAGACGTGGAGAAGGCTTTCGATAGGGTTGAATGGAGTCATCTTTTTCACACTATGGACAGGTTTAACTTGTCAGGATCTTTCTTCTTATTTCTTAAAAATCTTTACTCCTCCCCAATTGCGAATATATGCGTCAACAACCTATTTTCTACTGATGTAACTCTGGGACGAGGCACCAGGCAGGGCTGTCCTCTGTCATCATTACTATTTAATCTGGCCTTAGAGCCCCTAGCTATCAAACTGTGTCAAGTATTCCTGGGTATAAATATCGCAGGGGACCCTCAACACCTGGCGCTCTATGCAGATGACATGATGTTGTTTGTACAAGACCCGGAAACGCACATCCGATCTATTTTGAGGACATTGCATGACTTTGGCTCCTTTTTGGGATACAGGGTCAATATGCAAAAGTCCGAAATTCTGTGGCTACATAAAAAGGCCGGGGGAGAACATAACTATCCATTTGCAATAGCAACAAAAACGATAATCTATCTTGGCATACAGACTCTATCAATCCCAACAAACTGTATTCCATCAATCTGGCGCCAAACTGTGTAATTTAATGAGGAGCTGGAAGTCCCTCCCATTATCTTTGGCTGGAAGAGTCAGTCTTTTAAAGATGGTGATACTGCCTCACCTTCTGTACCCGCTACTTATGCTGCCCTTACTGCTTACTAAAACAGATGTGAAGTTGCTAAACTCCGCAATGCGATACTTTATTTGGAAGGGGGGCAAATCCCGCATATGTGCTGATAAATTAAGCATGCCGTATTCCAGTGGTGGCCTGTCCCTGCAGACTTTAAGCTTTACAACTGGGCAGCACTGACTCGCCTTGTCTTGGATTGGCAAGTGGGTACACAGCATTTTTATAAACCTAATTTGGAACGGGCAGCCCTGGGAGGTATATCTTTGTATTACCGCATATGATGAGAACTGGGGCAGCTAGACTAGTAGGTATGAATCTCCTATATCGTGATCCGATCAGAGCTTGGCATCAAGCACACAGATTCCTGGGCAAGAGTTGCCACAGCTCAACCTTTCTTCCCCTTAGTGGTAACCCGGATTTTCCAGCAGGATTTGTCACAAAACCTTTCATGCAATGGGAGAAGTTGGGTCTGAGGAATATTGGTTCTCTACTAGAGCTGTTGACACGCACTGTGTTACAAAGGGAGTTTAATCTCCCCAGTACCCACTTCTATGCTTACTTGCAGGTTCGTCACTACTTGGGTGCACTGAGGTAATCCGGACTTTTGGGAGGGATCCCCCTTTCGAATCACCCAGAAATTTAGCTGTCAGAAATTTATCAAACCTTCATGCAGAAAAGACTGCTACAACTACAACCAACCATCTTGTTAGGTTGGGAAAGAGAGGGAATCTTGGATATTATGTGGGAGGGGGCTCGGGAGGGACTAGAAAAGGTTCAGAAGGCTACGCTCTCTGCAAACCTAAGGGAAACTCAAATAAAGTTTCTACATAAAGCTTACCTAACCCCTAATAGATTGGCTAAATGGGTCCCTGAGTGGCCCAACAAGTGCTCTACATGCTCTGCGGAGTCCCTGGGCCTGTTGCACTGTGTATGGGAATGCCCGACGATAAGACAGTTTTGGCATCAATTACAATATTGGATTAACAAAAAAATGAAAATACCTATCTCCCTCAGACCCTCAGATGTTTTGTTTATGAATTGGGGCACGCGGTGCAGACAAGGAGACTCAGAATTAACTTTGGTTATTTTGCTGGCTAGGAAAAGTATATTAAACCATTGGACTAAAGCGACGAGACCTATATAGCATACTTTCGCAATATGCTGAAGACACAGCTCTTTATAGAGCAGGTTGACGTTAGAGTAGATGTCTGTAACAGGCTAAACCTGTTTCTGAGAAAATGGCGTAGACTAATATTGACCTTTGAGCTACAGATCCAAAGACAGGTCCTTTTACCATTTCGATATACCAACATATTTTTAGAAGAGACTTTGAGTGGCGAATGGGCCCACCTATTACTCGCAAATGAGAATTGGGGAAACTGGGGTGCTGATGAGAGAGAAGGGAGAGGACAGAGGTGATTCGTTGCCTTCGCTACTCCCCCCCCCCTTTTTTTTCTCATGCTGTCCAAAGGGATAAGGGTTAGATGTAAACATAGTTTGGGGATTTGATCCCCTAAGTTAGAGGTGTGTGTTTTAATTGTTATGGGGTTGGGTAGGGGTTTAATAGAAAAAAATGTAAAATGTGAGAGTTGATTACATGTGAAGTTACAAGCGTCTTGGACTCCTTATCTATGTCATGGCTAAAGATTTATCTGTAAAGAACAATTTGTTTTTATTTTTGTATCCTTGATTGTAATTATCACGGCAAGGTTTGATCGTGATAAAGAATGTATTCACGTTTGCTCTCAATAAAAAGATTTAAAAAAATAAATAAAATAATGTTAGGTTTATTTATAGTTTAAAGGGATAGTAAAGTCAAAACTAAACTTTCATGATTCAGATAGGGCATGCAATTTTAAAAAACTTTCCAATTTACTTTTATCTTCAAATTTGCTTTGTTCCCTTGGTGGAATGTTTGAAAAGCTAAACCTAGCTAGGCTCAAACTGATTTCTAAACTGTTTAAAACCGCCTCTTAGCTCAGAGCATTTTGAAAGTTTTTAACAGTTAGACAGTGTTAGTTCATGTGTGTCATATAGATAACATTGTGCTCACTCCTGTGAAGTTATTTAGGAGTCTTCACTGATTGACTACACTGCATGTCTGTCAAAAGCACTTAGATAAGGAGGCTGTCTGCAGAGGCCTAGATATAAGGTAATCACAAACGTAAAAAGTATATTAATATAACTATCTATCTATCTATTGGGTTCTTGTAAAGCGCGGCTATTCACCCGTAAGGGTCTCAAGGCACTGAGGGTTGCAGTTCAGGCGAAGAGCCAGGTCTTGAGGTCCTTTCTGAACTTAATTAGGGTGGTAGCTTGTCTAAGGTGCAGTGGGAGGGTGTTCCAAGTCTTGGCAGCCAGGTGAGAGAAGGATCTGCCTCCCGCTTTGGTTTTCCTGATGCGGGGGATGACAGCAAGGGCTTGGTCGGCCGATCAAAGTTGTCTGGCAGGGGTGTAGAAGGTAACGCGGTGGTTCAAGTATTCGGGACCGATGTTGTGGAGGGCCTTGAATGCGTGGGTGAGAAGCTTGAAGGTTATTCTTTTGTTGATGGGGAGCCAGGGCAGGTCCCGCAGGTATTTGGTGATGTGGCATTGACGAGGGATGTCAAGGATTAATCTGGCCGAGGAGTTCTGGATGCGCTGTAGTCTCTTTTGGAGCTTGATGGTGGTGCCGGCGTAGAGTGTGTTACCATAGTCCAGTCGGCTGCTGACGAGGGCGTGAGTGACAGTCTTCCTGGTCTTGGTTGGGATCCATTTGAAGATCTTTCGCAGCAGGTGAAGTGTGTGGAAGCATGCAGAAGAGACGGCGTTGATTTACCGGTCCATGGAGAGCGATGAGTCCAGGATGACGCCTAGATTTCGTGCATGGTCGGTGGGGGTTGGAGGGTGTCCGAGGGCTGTGGGCCACCAGGAGTTATTCCAAGCAGATGTGGTGGGACCGAGGAGGAGGACTTCGGTCTTGTCTGCGTTCAGCTTTAGGCAGTTGTAGTTCATCCAGGTGGCGACTGCTGTCAGCCCTTCGTGGATGTTTCTCTTGGTGGTGGTGGGGTCACTGGTGAGTGAGATGATTAGCTGGGTGTCGTCAGCGTAGGAGACGATGTTGAGGTTGTGTCGTTGGGGGATGGCGGAGAGAGGGGCCATGTAGATGTTGAATAGAGTGGGACTCAGAGAAGAGCCTTGGGGTACACCGCAGCTGATTTCTGTGGGCTTGGAGGTAAAGGGTGGGAGTCTAACTTTCTGGGTTCTGCCGGTGAGGAAGGAGGTGATCCATTCCAGGGCTTTGTCGCGTATGCCAGCATCGTGTATTCGGTTGTGGAGGGTGAGGTGGGAGACAGTGTCGAATGCTGCTGAGAGGTCTAGGAGAATGAGGGCGGGGGTCTTTCCTCGGTGGAGTAGGGCGAGGATGTCGTCTGTGGCAGCAAGGAGGGCGGTCTCGGTGCTGTGGTTGCTCCTGAAACTGGATTGGGAGGGGTCCACTGTGTGGTTGGCTTCGATGTAGTCAACGAGTTGCGCGTTGATGGACTTCTCGATGACTTTGGCTGCAAAGGGGAGCAAAGAGATTGGGTGGTAGTTTTTCGGATCATTGGGGTCAGATGTGGGTTTTTTCAGTAGGGGTTTTAATTCTGCATGCTTCCAGTCATCCGGGAAGGTGCCGGTTTTGATGGAGCAGTTGATGGTGCTGCAGAGCTCGGGGGCGATGGTGTCACCCGCTTTGTTGAAAATGTGATGCGGGCATGGGTCCGACGGTGCTCCGGAGTGGATTGATCTCATGATCCTGATGGTGTCCTCTGTGGTGAGGGGGCTCCAGATGGTCAGTGGGGGGTAGGCAGTGGTGTATTTGGGAGAGGTATCGGTGGGAGTTGGTGGGTAGGCGGTGGTGGGTGAGTTCTGGGGAGCGAAGCTGTCATAGATGTCGACGATCTTGCGGTGGAAGTACATTGCAAGGTTATCGCAGAGGTCCTGGGAGAGTGGGATGTCGTTGGTGTTGCTGTTGGGATTGGAGAATTCCTTGATGACTGTGAACAGCTCCTTGCTGTTGTGGACGTTGGCATTGATTCTATCTTGGATGGCTGTCTTCTTGGTGGTTTTGATGAGGTGGTGGTGGGTAGTGATGGCTTCTTTGTAGGCTGTTTTATTTAAGGGGGTCTTGCTCGATCTCCAGGTCCTTTCCAATTGCCTGCAGTGGCGTTTGGAGTCCTGGAGGGCAGGGGTGAACCAACTAGCCTTGTTGGTGGGTTGGCGGTTGGACGGTTTCTTGAGAGGGGCGAGGGTGTTGGTGCAGTCTGTGAGCCAGTGGTGGAGGTTGCGGGCAGAGGGGTTGGCATCTGTGGAGGTAGCTGGGGGCACTTGTTCAGGGTGGAGTGCAGTTGGTCTTCGGTGATGTTGTTCCAGTTTCTGCGGGGTGGGTGGTGCTGCCGGAGGTGTGCGGTGGTGTGTTGGTTATGCAAAAACAGGGAATGGGTAATAAAGGGATTATTTATCTTTTTAAATAAGTACATTTTTGGTGTAGACTGTCCCTTTAAGCTTAGTTTTTTTTTATTTCACAGGTAATTGTTTATTTATTTGAAGGTAGTTTTATTGTAAGTTTAATTTAAAGTTAAGGGGGTGTTAGGTTTAGGGGTTAATAGTTTAAATTAGGTAGTAGCGATGTGGGTGTTTGGCGGGTTTAGGGGTTAATAGATATAGGTTAGTATTTGCGATGTGGGTGTTTGGCTGTTTAGGGGTTAATGGTTTAGGTTAGTATTTGTGATGTGGGTATTTGGCGGTTTAGGGGTTAATAGGTTTAGGTTAGTATTTGTGATTTGGGGGGCGGTGGATTAGGGGTTAATAGCTTTATTTAGTGTCGGTGATGGTGGGGGGCGGCGGATTAGGGGTATTTAGACTAGGGGTTTATGTTAGGGTGTTAGATTTATACATAACTTTGTTGTCCCCATAGACATCAATGGGGATTGCGTTATATTGATCGCCATTCTGCAATCGCAGGTGTTAGTTTTTTTCTAACACTTTTTCTCCATTGATGTCTATGGGGGAAAACGTGCATAAGCACGTCAAGTCAGGACTTGGCTTTTGTGAGGTATGGAGGTTACTGCACCATAATGCACAGCACAATAATGTTTTTCTGTAACTTGTAATGGCAGCGCTATGGAAAGTGCAACATTTTTTGCGTTACTTACGCACTGGGTTTAGCGCATAACTTGTAATTTAGGTGACTGTGAGCCTTGTTTTGCAGGTGGGGGCACAGAAGGGGTTAAAATCATGCAGGTAGAGCCCAGGCACCACTGTAGCAACTACTAATGACTAAAGGGCCAGCAAGGGCCCCTATATGTGTGGAGACCCTGATAGTTATGATAAACTTTTCTTAAGGATTGTGATTGATTTTAAAGTTCTTTACAGAATGGGTTGCTGTTGGATGAAACAGGGTTGGGAATAAATATAAGGGATTCAAGATTATCTGTAAAATTCATATAGTCTGAAGATCAGTTATGGCTACTCTTTATATAGAAGTATGAATAAACTACATGGATACAATATTTTGCTAGTATTCTCTGCTGTGTTATCTATCTACAAACTGTTTTAATATTCAGCAAATGTATTTGACCATTAAACAGTAGATGTAGTTAATTTCTACATATTGGAAAGTAATGATATTTTGCTTGCTATTCATAATAACAATAAGTCTGAAATATATATTTGTGGTTAATTTTGAATGTTATGGTCATTCAAAAATGTTTGTTCTGCATTTTGGGTATAGACTTAAACTAAAAGTTATGTAAAGGGTGAGGTTGACTATGTGTTAAATTTTTCCCGTCTGGGACCTAGGGGTTGTTACACACATGGTCTGATAGTTATTTGACTTCAATATAGTTTATATTATAAATTATACTACTTAATGGAATAAATGTGTTGGTCATTGGACTCAATTAAGGGCTAGGCACATGTAAGTATGTATCTCTATGTTAAAGGCCTTTACAGGCAATTTTTTTTTTAACATCTTAGACCTCATATCTTTGA